>NC_064929.1:83448976-84052414 GCF_023897955.1 Schistocerca gregaria
ATAAAATTTTAACGCTTTGCCTTTTCATATTTTTCTCTGGAGCATTCTTTTAATGATGCCACACATCACATTGAATCTCACAACCTTTTTTCAATATCTACTTCACTGTGATATATGTCACAGCCCAAGAATATGAGGATGTTAAGTTGTTCAATAGTTATTTTAAAACTGAATTTACATGTTAAAGCTTGTGAACGTTGGAATGTCATTAACTTGGTTTTGTTTGTTGATATGCTTCACTTATATTATTTTGCTATTTTATGTAGTTTGTATAGTTCTCTCTGAAAGTTATCTTTATCCCCAACTAGAACTGAGTTGTCAGCAAACAAAGGAGTTTTGATAATACTGTATTTATGTCTTTCATGCTCTCGTTTCTATTAAATTTCATAATCTATTGTTTCCATTACCTCAATAAGGTCTAAATATAAATTAAAAAGTATTGGTTTTTAAATTTACCCAACAGGATTTCACAAGGACCACATTGGCTTTCCTTCAAAAACTTCAACTTTACTACTCTGACCATCTCTGTTTCACTTTAGTACAGTATTAATGACCTGTTACAATCCTAAGGGTATGCATCTGAATTTATTTGGTATGCCTACTGGATGAAGTCTCTAAGCACTGGAGCAATTTTCCAGAGTTGATTCAATGTCTTCTGTGCAGTTCCCTAATTTTAAATAGTTGCATCATTTAGTTTGTAACTGTTTAAATGTTGACCACTTAACTTTCAGTTGGATACTCTTTGATTCTTTTTCTTTGTTACAAGCATTAGGCTCCATCTATTCACATCTAAAGACAACTGCCATTCATTATACCAAGCGGAAACTTTATCTGCAGCTTTTATTTCTTTACAATTGTGTAACAAATATATGCTGTCCTGTAGACAAAGCAAACAACCTGAAAATGGTGTTTACTCTATCTGATAACTTGTTTCTGTACAGGGCATTTCTTTTAACTTGAGACAACTAGATGTGTCAAAAACAATATATCTGTCTGTGATACAGCTAGTCACCACCTAACCGCCCCTCTGTGTGATTAGAGTCAACTTTGTATGTTCAAATGGAAAACACCCATTTTTATTGAATATTCAGATTCTGTGCCAAGAAATATGTGCAGTTTACTCAAACCATTGTTTTCCAATCATGGTAGATGGTCCTGTAATTGTCACATTTTAGGTGTGCCTGTTTTTGAAATTAAGAATCGATGCATTTTATTGTGATCTAAATGTAAACCTGTGTGTTGTAACATTTGATATCTGTGTTTGAAATTTACTTTAGTGTTGCAAATTTGATTATACTATACAGTATGGTTAGTTGTTTCAATGTTAGAAACTGTGTTTAGCATGTTCACGGAGCAACAACATGAATGCAATAGTTTTCTGTTTCCATGGGGATGCTTGATACCGATGAGTACCTTTGTCTTTCCCATGATTTTGGGAATCTCCTTGCCTCTCATCATTGGGGTGCTTGATTTCAGTGAGTATCCATGACAAGTATGTCTGGCACTATCACTTCATGGACATTTTACCTTATTACAGTGGTTGCGGTTTTGTATACTGCCGGTAGCCAGTAGTGGTAAAGTGGCCAGCATGAAAAGTGGGTGGAAACACAGATCGAAATCAGTCACCCTGGTGGCAGGGTCTGAGGGCAGCTGCCAAAATTGAGCATTGTGAGGCTTTGGGGGATCGCCACAACCAAATCTATAGGGAACAGACTAAATATGCTACCATACAAGTAGTTTAGTTGTCAGAAATGTCACTGTACAGCCAGTTTATCTGTATTGCACAATCATATTTGCAACACTCAAGTAATACATGAACATCAGTATTAACCATTAGAGCACAAAAGTTCACATTGGCATCATAAATGAAATACAGTATCAAATGTGTCAGTTCTAAATTGCATAAACTGGCACACATGATATCTGTCATTTATAGCACAATCTACCATGAATGAAACAGTGGTTTGAGTGAACTGTAGATATTTTTTGGTGTAGAATCGAAATATGTTCCAAATAGGTTCCAATTTGACAATACAAAGTTGATCCTGCCCACATAGGAAGGATGGTTAGGAAGTGGCCATTTGAAGCAGAGACAGATGTGCCCTTTCCTACTATTAACTTTTTATCTGGCATATTTTTTAATATGATCCTTTATTTTTGAGATATTTAGTTGTCTTCAGTTAAAATAAACATCCTGTACATTAACAACATTAGTGGTCATATTTCACTTTTTTGAGGACTGCCCAATGTTACTTTCAGTTTTGCTGAACATTTGCTATCTATTATAATGTACTGGTTTCTATTAGTCAAAAATTAATTGTGCCAGTCACATACACTCCTGGAAATTGAAATAAGAACACCGTGAATTCATTGTCCCACGAAGGGGAAACTTTATTGACACATTCCTGGGGTCAGATACATCACATGATCACACTGACAGAACCACAGGCACATAGACACAGGCAACAGAGCATGCACAATGTCGGCACTAGTACAGTGTATATCCATCTTTCGCAGCAATGCAGGGTGCTATTCTCCCATGGAGACGATCGTAGAGATGCTGGATGTAGTCCTGTGGAACGGCTTGCCATGCCATTTCCACCTAGCGCCTCAGTTGGACCAGCGTTCGTGCTGGACGTGCAGACCTCGTGAGATGACGCTTCATCCAGTCCCAAACATGCTCAATGGGGGACAGATACGGAGATCTTGCTGGCCAGGGTAGTTGACTTACACCTTCTAGAGCACGTTGGGTGGCACGGGATACATGCGGACGTGCATTGTCCTGTTGGAACAGCAAGTTCCCTTGCCGGTCTAGAAATGGTAGAACAAAGGGTTCGATGACGGTTTGGATGAACCGTGCACTATTCAGTGTCCCCTCGACGATCACCAGAGGTGTACGGCCAGTGTAGGAGATCGCTCCCCACACCATGATGCCGGGTGTTGGCCCTGTGTGCAGTCCTGATTGTGGCGCTCACCTGCATGGCGCCAAACACGCATACGACCATCATTGGCACCAAGGCAGAAGCGACTCTCATCGCTGAAGACGACACGTCTCCATTCGTCCCTCCATTCACTCCTGTCGCGACACCACTGGAGGCGGGCTGCACGATGTTGGGGCGTGAGCGGAAGACGGCCTAACGGTGTGCGGGACCGTAGCCCAGCTTCATGGAGACGGTTGCGAATGGTCCTCGCCGATACCCCAGGAACAACAGTGTCCCTAATTTGCTGGGAAGTGGTGGTGTGGTCCCCTACGGCACTGCGCAGGATCCTACGGTCTTGGCGTGCATCCATGCATCGCTGCGGTCCGGTCCCAGGTCGACGGGCACGTGCACCTTCCGCCGACCACCGGCGACAACATCGATGTGCTGTGGAGACCTCACGCCCCACGTGTTGAGCAATTCGGCGGTATGTCCATCCGGCCTCCCGCATGCCCACTATACGCCCTCGCTCAAAGTCCGTCAACTGCACATACGGTTCACGTCCACACTGTCGCGGCATGCTACCAGTGTTAAAGACTGCGATGGAGCTCCGTATGCCACGGCAAACTGGCTGACACTGACGGCGGCTGTGCACAAATGCTGCGCAGCTAGCGCCATTCGACGGCCAACACCGCGGTTCCTGGTGTGTCCGCTGTGCCGTGCGTGTGATCATTGCTTGTACAGCCCTCTCGCAGTGTCTGGAGCAAGTATGGTGGGTCTGACACACCGGTGTCAATGTGTTCTTTTTTCCATTTCCAGGAGTGTATTTATGAGGTTGCTCCATATGAGTGCATTTTAGAAGTCCAGGAAAGTGAAATCTACTTGTTCACTTGCATCTAATATTTCCAATATATGGATGTCACACACATGCTGTTGCTTTTGAACCCATGTTGATTATTTGAGAAAACATTCTTTTCCTCCAGAAATGTCATAATGTTTGAGCTTTAGGACCCTGCAACAAATGGATGTCAGTGATATTGGTATTACAATTCTTTTGTCTTTTCTCTTCATTACACTCAATGTAAAATGTAATAGGAATTACATCAAAGTCTGGCGCCTCGTCCACTTCAAGTAATTTTGATTGTATTCCAGTATTGGGAGTGCTTTTTTCAGTGTCTTTCATTTGCATGTTTGTGGAACAGTGAAACATTGGTGTTGTAGTACCCTCATGTGTGAACATATTTTTGTTAGTTGACTTTAATATTTTTGCTTTGTGTGAGCTTTATTCAGTTCAGTAATAGGAAGATCCATGAAATTTTGAATGAAAGATTGGGATCTATTCATTGACTTTACAAATGACCAAAGCTACATAGACTTTACTGATACCTCCACAGGAATCTGAGTGTGAAAGTTATTGTGCTCTTCACAGATTATCTGTATTATGAATGAGCAAATTGCTATTAAGGTCTTTCAAGGGAACCATCCCAACATATGCCTTAAGTAATTTGGGGAAGTAATGGAAGCCGTAAATGCAGGGAAATTTCACCCCACTCATCATAACTACAAGTTCAGTGTCTTAACCATGGTGGCACCGTACACATTGTCTTTATGTGAATGTCATTCATTGATTTAAAAGATTCAGACATACGAAAACATGAAAATATGAAAATTAGTCCAGACATGCCACACCACCTGTCTTCAGATGACACTTTTAAGTTCATTTGCACTTTAGTTGCAGCCAAAAAACACAAACAACTGTAAGTTCAAAAACGTATGAATAAGTTTTACAAAAGTTGACTATTATAGATGTGTATGTATTTGGAACTAGAAAATGACTTACCCTTGTTGTGGATTGGCAGCATTCTGAGAGCTCTCAAGCTGCCTTTTTTTTAGATTAATGAATATTCCAGTCGTACTGTGGAAAGAAAAGCAGATTAACAAATCATTAAGTTGACTGTTAGCAACACGACAAATAAATTTGTTCATGGTTGTTGCTTGAAATTTGCATACAGTGCAATTATGTATAGTAAATCAGTGTTCATTCAAATTTAAAAGTCAGGCACACAAATTAATAACATAGTAGTCTACATAATAACAAGAGTTGTTGCCCTTATTCAGCAACACTGCCAGAATTTTGAAATGTAAGATAGAGACTCATGCAGTGTACGACATCTTCGGTTAGTGAAGTATATATCTGTGCATTTCATAATCAGAAACTTGCCTCTCTGGGAGTTTGGTTTTTAATATGGTGTTGCATAGTGGGCTAACATTCGTGGAAGTAAATAAGATATTCTTGTGTTCCATAGAAATTTCACTCATTAAATATACAATCAAAATGAAATGTCGTGTGGCTAGGGTCTCCAGTTGGGTAGGCAGTTCGCCTGGTGCAGGTCTTTTTAGTTTCCACCATTTTGGTGACTCGTGTGTCGATGGGAATAAGATGGTGAAGAAGACAACACAACACGCAGTTTCTGAGTGGAGAAAATCGACAACCCAGCAGGGAATCGAGCCCAGGCCCCTTTGCGTGGCATCCCGTCACTTTGACCGCTCAGCTGTCGAGGCAGACAATCTACAACTGATAATGTAACCTAAAAATACCCAGATCTTGAATACTCATCATTCAGTGTTATGTAAATGAATCAATAGCGTATGGCAACAAAAGAAACGAAGATTTTCCTCTGTTTCTCTTTCTTCATCTGAACAGGTCTCAGAAGGCCCAATGGTACCGACCGACTGCTATGTCATTCTCAGACGATGGGCGTCATTGATGTGGTCAGCTCACTGCTCTCCCAGCTGGTTTTGTGACTGGAGCTGCTATTTCTCAATCAGCTAACTCCTCAGTTGCCCTGAAAATGGCTGTGTGCACCCTGCTTGCCAACAGCACTTGGCAGACCCAGACAGTCACCTATCCCAGTGCTTTCCAAGACTTATAACACTTAACCTTGGTGATCTGACGGGAATCAGTGTTACTCCTTACATAATTTAAAATCAGTGCTCAATAATTGTAGGCAATTGTCGAAAGGTCATATAAGTAGTAAAGTCTTGTATGATAAATGTAAGATGAGTTATAACATTATGAGAACCTCCTCTTATATAGAATGGCCCATTGGGAAGAGTGCATTCTCAGTTACCCACCATGCTAAGATATATGTCTGCTTGTGCCATCTGCCACTTCTAATTGGACCCACACAGTATTCCATTAAGTCTGGTGTGGGACATATTGAGGCAGAGAAGGAGTACTGTTGTGTGTAGAGTCTTGCAGCTGTCTTATGCACAATGTCCTGTAGAAGAGATGGCCATTTCTGTGTTCCAGACAGAAAGGCAATACCCAAGGGGATCAAACAATGGTGTGAGACAGGTGATGTAACTAATATGCAGCATGAGGAACCTGAAATGACTGTTCAAATGCTGCAAAATATCCAATGAGTTTGTGCAGTTTTGCATTGAGGCTCACAGCGATCTGTCCATTGTCATTCCTCAAAATTCCTCGCATGTCTTTGTAGAGGATCATGAAACAGATTTACAGTTTCATCATTATAGTCCGTAAGTGTCAGTTATGGCTGGGAGATAAAGTGGGTAGGCCCAATGTCTGCACAACATTACTGGACAAAATTGCCCAGGGTGAGGCATTTATGACAAATCTTGTGATGTCTGATGAGGCAAACTTTCATTTGAATGGATTTGTTGGTAAACAAAACTTCTAATGTTACTTGGGCACAAGCCATAGGTCATTCACAAAAAGGGCCATGGTTGTCCTAAGTTGTTATCTGTTGTTCTTTTGGTTGGTCCATTGGTATTGCTGGACCAATTTTTATTTCTTATTTATTTATATATTTTTAAAAGAAAAGATGACAGTGGAAACCCAGTGTCAGTTCTGAGAGGTATGCAGCCATTTTAATAATGTCTTCATTCCTCAGCTTCAGCGACATTGCTATTTAAATGCAGTTTGCTTTTAGCAAGATAAATAAAAAAACAAATAACTAGGTACTGTAACTCAAAGAACTGGGTATACTAACTACTGCCTCTCAGTATATTTACTCCTTAATGAAATTTGTCCTAAATAATATATCTCATTTTCCAACCAACAGCTCAGTTCATACATACAATACCAGGAACAAAAATGATCTGCACAAGGACTTAAAAGCTCTTACTGTAGTTCAAAAAGGGGTTCACTACTCAGGAACACTCATCTTCAATAATTTGCCAGCAAACATAAAAAAAAAATAGTTACAAATAAAGATCAGTTTAAAAGGAGCCTGAAAGACTTACTTGTGCCCAACTCCTACTCCATTGACGAATTTTTTAATAGAAACAAATGAGGTATTGTATATATTCATACCATTAGTATTGTTATTTCAGCTAAAAAAAAAAAGAAAGTGACATGTTCCACATCCACGAGGATCTTCTCAACACGGATCTATGGAACGAAAAACTAATCTAATCTGCTTGATAGCATGTTGGTCTGCCTCTGGAATGCAATACAGCAGCGATTCTGTGCGGCAAGGACTCGACAAGTTCTTGTTAGTTTTCTGTAGGTGGACAAGTCACAGCTCCTGCAAATTACGGGCCTCTGCTTAGTGGGTATGGAGCAGTTATTTACTTCACTGTCATGCTCTTCAAATAACTGTAACACGATTCTGACCTTGTGACATGGGTGAGTTATCCTGCTGAAAGGTGCCATCACCGTCGAGAAAGACATTGAGCGTGAAAGGAAGCATGTGGTCTGCACTAATAATCAACTCGTCGTGGCAGGGTGAATGTTTCGAACATTCATTTGCCTGGATGGAAAAATATGCAGACAGTACAGTCGACATGGTGTAGCAAAAAACGGGTTTCATTCACCCACTTTATTCGTTTCCATTGATCCATGGCCCAATCTCGACAGTCACTTGCAATCGTAACTGACAAATGGTTCAAATGGCTCTGAGTGCGATGGGACTTAACATCTGAGGTCATCAGTCCCCTAGAACTTAGAACTGCTTAAACCTAACTAACCTAGGGACATCACACACATCCATGCCCGAGGCAGGATTCAAACCTGCGACCGTAGCGGTCGCGCGGTTCCAGACTGAAGCGCCTAGAACCACTGAGTCACAACGGTCGGCCCATAACTGACATAGGGTCGACGTGTGAACACATAGGGGTCATCTGCTGCAGAGCTCCATCTTCAACTATGTGCTCTGAAATACTTGTGACTGCACCAGAATTATACTCTTCGTTAAAGAGACTTTCTGTGATGAAGTGTGGCCACTCAACATTTTGTCGCCTACTCACGGCTTCACCATTCTCTGACCAGTTTCCACACATCCTCCTGACAGTAGCACACACAAAAACACCATCCAGCTTTGACATTTCCGACCTGTTTGTTCTCAGGCGTGCAACGTTCTGTTATGAGACATGAATGTCCTACACCGTGTGCCTATTCGTGATTTCATCGTCCTTCAACCACTTTCCATAGGTGCTCACGACATCAACACGTGAACAGCTGACCAGAATCGTCATTTCTGAGCTGCTCGTTCCCAGGTATAGGACCACAGCAGTCCGCCCTTTGCCAAATTCTCTTTTGTCAGTGAATGTCCCCATTTCGGGCACGCATCGACGCTGGAATGGTTCCCCATTCGTCTACTTCGCACACATACCGGGTGATCAAAAAGTCAGTATAAATTTCAAAACTGAATAAATCACGGAATAATGTAGATAGAGAGGTACAAATTGACACGCATGCTTGGAATGACATGGGGTTTTATTAGAACCAAAAAAATACAAAAGTTCAAAAAATGTACGGCAGATGGCGCTTAATCTGATCAGAATATCAGTAATTAGCATAACAAAGTAAGACAAAGCAAAGATGATGTTCTTTACAGGGAATGCTCAATATGTCCACAATCATTCCTCAACAATAGCTGTAGTCGAGGAATAATGTTGTGAACAGCACTGTAAAGCATGTCCGGAGTTATGGTGAGGCATTGGCGTCGGATGTTGTCTTTCAGCATCCCTAGAGATGTCGGTCGATCACGCCACACTTGCGACTTCAGTTAATCCCAAAGCCAATAATCTCACGGACTGAGGTCTGGGGACCTGGGAGGCCAAGCATGACGAAAGTGGCGGCTGAGCACACGATCGCCACCAAACGACGCGCGCAAGAGATCTTTCACGCGTCTAGCAATGTGGGGTGGAGCGCCATCCTGCACCCCATGTAATTCCAAGCATGTGTTTCAATTTTTACCTCTCTATATACTTTATTCCGTGGTTTATTAAGTTTTCAAATTTATACTGACTTCTCGATCACCCGGTACTTTATTACCGCGTCACGTGCCCAGAAAGCCGCCAGGCAATGGGCAACTCACAGTGTTTTGTCTTACCACCTTCACATTTGCTCTTTCAACACAGTCTTGTTATTTGTGTCCGAATTTCTGATGTTGCTTCTTTCATACTAAGCCGTAACTATAGTTTCCACGTAAAAGAAACGACACTCTTAAAATATTATCTAAAAGAAAAAGTAGTTAAACAATTTTTGATCGTATGTAAAGTCTGTTAGTGGCTCAGTAATTTGTGCCCAGTCACTTACGGATGAGACAGGAACTGAAAGTGAGGGTAGCAAAGCAGGAACTGAAATGCTTAACTCTATTTTCAAATGTTCCTTTACGAAGGAAACCGCATGAGAACCGTCGCAATTTACTGCTCGTACCACTGAGAAGATGAGTGAAATAAGTATTAGTGTCAGTGGTGTTGTGCAACAGCTGATATCGCTAAAATTTAATAAAGCTCCAGGGCCCTATGAGATTGAATTTGCGGCTGAGTTACCACCTCTTCTAACTATTAAACCATTGTATAAACAAAAAACCGTGTCCAATTGGAAAAGGCACAGGTCTGTCTACAAGACCGGTACGGAAGTGATCCACAAAAGTAGCCCTACCGCCCAGTACTTGGTCATCGACTTGTTGCGGAATCTGACGTCAAGCATAATGTGGTAGTAGTAGTAGTAGCTTTATTCGTCCGTAGATCTCTTTTTACAAGGATGTAGAACATGTCAAAGTGATTACAAATTTAGATCAATTTAAAATAAGCTAATTCGTATACACATTTATTTACAGACTTCTAGTCAGAGACAGTCATTAGATTTAATCCTCGTATACAATACTTTTTCCACAAATGACTTATTGACGTATGTCGAACAGAATGACCTCCCCCATGGATTCCGAAAACATATATCACGTGAAGTACAATTTTCTTACATACCATACTGAAAGCTATGGGCCGAGGTAATCAGGTAGATGCAGTATTTTTTGGTTTCTGGTTCAGATGGCTCTGAGCACTATGGGACTCAACTTCTGAGGTCATCAGTCCCCTAGAACTTAGAACTACTTAAACCTAACTAACCTAAGGACACCACACACATCCATGCCAGAGGCAGGAGTCGAACCTGCGACCGTGGCGGTCTCGCGCTTCCAGACTGTAGCGCCTAGAACCGCACAGCCACTCCGGCCGGCCACAGTTTTAATCTGCCAGGAAGTTTCAACTGGCGAGATGGTTGACATCTATTGGGATATCTTGCCGTACAAGAACGAACTGCATTCTTCCTACAATTTCGATACACCATGAGTATGTCGGCTTTTTCTGCACTGGTAAATCCCACCCACACAGGACATACTGCCTGAATTGTTTAGCAAGTCGCAATGCACTCAAGGAACACACAAGCACACTGCAAGCAAACATAACAACATCGTACCTGGCAACTGTAAGTAGGCTGTTTATGTGATCAAAAATATCCGGGCACTCCCAAAAATATACGTTTTTCATATTACGTGCATTGTGCTGCCAGGTACTCCATATCTGTGACCTCAGTAGTCATAAGTCATCGTGGGGCGCTCCGTAGAACTCACGGAATTCGAACGTGGTTAGCTGATTGCCTGTCACTTGTGTCATACGTCTGTATGCGAGATATCCACGTTCCTAAACATCCCTAGGTCCACTGTTTCCGATGTGATAGTGAAGTGGAAACGTGAAGGGACACGTACAGCAATAAAGCGTCCAGGCCGACCTCGTCAGTTGACTGATAAGGAACCGCCGACAGTTGTAGAGCGTAATAATGTGTAATAGGCAGACATCTATCCAGACCATCACACAGGAATTCCAAACTGCATCAGGATCCACTGCAAGTGCTATGACAGTTAGGCGGGAGCTGAGAAAACTTGGATTACATGGTCGAGCGGCTGCTCATAAGCCACACATCACGCCTCGCTTGGTGTAAGGAGCGTAAACGTTGGACGATTGAACAGTGGAAAAACGTTGTGTGGATTGATGAATCACGGTACACAATATGGAGATCCGGTTGCGGGGTGTGGGTATGGCGAATGCCCTTTGAACGTCGTCTGCCAGTTGTGTAGTGCCAACAGTGAAATTCGAAGGTGGTTGTGTTATGGTGTGGTCGTGTTTTTCATGGATAGGGCTTTCAGCCCTTGTTGTTTTGCGCGACACTATCACAGCACAGGCCTACATTGATGTTTTAATCACCTACTTGCTTCCCACTGTTGAAGAGCAATTCGGGGATGGCGATTGCATCTTTCAACACCATCGAGCCTGTGGCGGAGTCAGTAACATCCCTGTAATGGACTGGCCTGCACAGAGTCCTAACCTGAATCCTATAGAACATCTTTGAGATGTTTTGGACTGACGACAAATGTCAACACACGGTAACACAAGTTTCAGACATCGGTATCTGTTTCAAAACCCGTAAACATGTCGAGTTTTGTGCCTAAGAACTACGATTTGCGGACAGCATTGGTATTCTGTTATCATTTGAAGAAAGCTACTGCAGAATCGCATCGAATGCTTGTCGAAGCTTTCGGCGAACGGGGGAAACACAGTGCTTGCACTGGTTCAAAAAATTCAAATGGAGATTTAGACGTGAGAAACAACGATCGCGAGAAGCGACCGAAAAAATTTCGAACACAACGAATTGCAGGCCTTATTGGATGAAGATGATACTCAAACTCAACAGGAACTCGTGGAACAATTGAATGACGCAAAAAGCCGTTTCTTTTCGGTTGAGAGCTATGGGAAAGGTGCAGAAACTGGGAAAATAGGTTCCGCATGAACTAAATGAAAGACAGCAAGCATATCGAAAGGCCACTTGTGAAATGGTGTTCGCCAGATACAGAAGTCTTTTCTCCATCGAATAGTGGCAGGTGATGAAAAATGGATATCTTTTGAGAGCAGTAAGCGTCGTAAATCGTGGGTGAATCCAGACAAACCATCAACATACACTGCAAGACCAAGTCGTTTTGGAAAGAAGACAATGCTCTATGTTTGGTGGAATCAGAAGGCTGTAATCTATCTTGAGCTGTTAAAACCTGGTGAAACTGTTAAAACTGTTCGCTACCAACACCAAATGATTGATTTAAACCGAGCATTACGCGAGAAACGACCGGAATAAGGAAAAAGCCAGCATAAATATTGCTCCATGATAACGCCCAATCATACATAGCAGAAACGGCTCAGGGAAACGATCGAGGCATTCAGTTGGGAAATACTAGGGCATATTTTCTCCTTTCATCAGTTAGACTCAATATCTCCCGTGTTATCCAAGGATTTCAACTAGGTCTTGTCTTTTTACCTATTTAACCCTCTGCTACCTTCGCTGTTTCATCTCTTAAAGCTACCCATTCGTCTTCTGCTGCGGTCCTTTCCCGTGAGGTAGTCAACCGTTGCCTGATTCTCAAGGAAGTGGGACCTGGATAAGATGAAAGAATCAGATGTTGAGAATTTCAGAGGAAGGATTAGGAAACGGTTGACGAACGATAGCGTCCACAAAGTGATATACAGGAATGAACATTAATAAAACCGACAAACTGCAGGGACGAAATCTTGACTGAAAATTGACGAAAACAGATGCTATGATCATGTGTCCGGGAATGCATCGCTTCTACGGTAGATGGCGCTGACGAATGACAGTTCATCTAACCATGTGCCGTGTGCTACATGTGTGTTGCAGGCTGTTTGGCTGACGCAGCGTTTTGGGAACAAGATGAGATAGTGTTTGTGAGCGGGCAAGCAGATGGAAACAGTGGAGAGGCAGCACGGCTGTACCAAAACAAGTACCCTCACAAACATCAACCACATAACACAACATGTCAAGCCATTTTAGGACGTTTGTGTTGTCGTTTCAAACACATGTACGCGCATGTTGGTGAAGGACTCTGCGTACACCAGATCTGCAGTTACTTGCAGTGGATGGGGATTAGGTGTTGTTAAGCGATGTAGTGTGAGTTGCCGTGATGAGGCACCTCGAATTTTGTCAAATATTTTCCCTAAGTATGACATTATGAGCAAAATTTAAATAATGGTTTTCATTATACGTTTTCTAATAGTTTGTATTTTGATAGTCAAATGTGCTTTTTACCTTTTTAGTCGACTTTTAGCCTCCTTGGTTTTTAATATATATTATTCGGTCTCAAACGAAAGACACTCGTAAAATAAAAAAAATATGAAGTGTATTGACACTTACTTAGATGTGTGCAATATGCAACAGCGATTAAACTGTTGTCCATTGCCTGAGACATGTTTTTATTTTTCAAAGGTTTCGTTAAAGGTGAATGTTTGTTACTTCAGTGTTCGAGTTTTAATGAAAGTAAAGTATTTACTACAGTATCTGAGGATTTCATTACACATTTTCTTTATATATTTTTGATACGGTCAGTTTGGGAGCGATCAGCAACGTATGGTAACTGAAGAAAACTTCACAAGCCAAGATCGGTAAAAAAGTGGTAATCTATGACTAGACTGCCAAAAATGCACGGGAATCACGAGATGTGCCTGCGTGGTTAATGAATTAATAATCTATGGGAAGGATTGGTGTGTGACATATCTAAGTTGAGGACAGCCCGGGGAGTGTGATCGGATAGCCTAAATGGTACAGCGACCGCGTACGGCCTTCCTGATTTAGGTTTTCCGTGATTTCCCTGAATCGCTTCAGGCAAATGCCGGAATGATTTGTTTGAAAGGGCACGGCCGACTTCCTTCCCCATCCTGCCTAATCCGATGGGACCGATGACGTCGCTGTTTGGTCCTGTCCCCCAAACCAACCGACAAACGTGTTATTATGTAGTTTCCCCTTTTGTGATGTGGGTCTTTTGTGGTACCTATTCCAAGTTAACTTTTAGGCACGTTGTAGTTTTGTAATCTATTAAAAAGACATGTTCTGCACAAGAAATGTTTTACTCGCCAAAACCGGTTTTCGGGTTTATAACTCACCATCAGTGACATCTGATGCAGAGGAACAAACGATTATATGTGCATCGATTTCTAAAAAAATGATAACTGTACATATACTGCAGTAACGTAAGTCTATTTACGTTACGTACTTCTGTAGCAATGACATGCTTGTCAGTTAATGCGACAGGATCTGAAATCTGTTCTACAAGGTACTTGTGTCAAAGTTTTAGGCAGTGACAGTTCTTTACAATGTCTGACAGAACTGTCATATAGAGTAAGCATGGAACTTATACAAAAGGAATAAAATTGCAAAATAATCCAACATATCACGTCAAATTAGACGATATTTACGTGCAGGACATTGACTCCAGAGTAAAGTTATTCAGTTAAAACACTACTGAAATTTTGTATATACATTTTATAACGTAGCTCTGTTTGTTCATGTATGTTATCTCGTTGTTTTGTTGTATGGGTATATTTTTCAGTTTCTTCTAGAATATTTTATAACCTGGCATTTTCTGCTTCATGGAGGAGGTCTTATTTTTGTAGTGCCATTAGCAAAATGCTTGTATTCTCTTGAACGAGAACTGAATGCTGAGGGATTGGCTTCACTAACTTTAGTATGTTCTCTGAACTTCGTTTTGAAGTTTGTTTGTTTAACATAAAATTTGTCACATTCACTACTTATTATCTTGCAGACATCTGATATGCCGGGTGATCAAGAAGTCAGTATAAATTTGAAAACTTAATAAATCACGGAATAATTTAGATAGAGAGGTACGAATTGACACGCATGCTTGGAATGACATGGGGTTTTATTAGAACCAAAAAAATACAAAAGTTCAAAAAATGTCCGCAGATGGTGCTTCATCTGATCAGAATAGCAATAATTAGCATAACAAAGTAAGACAAAGCAAAGATGATGTCCTTTGCAGGAAATGCTCAATATGTCAACCATGATTCCTCAACAATAGCTGTAGTCGAGAGGAATAATGTTGTGAACAGCACTGTGAAGCATGTCCGGAGTTGTAGTGAGGCATTGGCGTCGGATGTTGTCTTTCAGCATCCCTGGAGATGTCGGCCGATCACGGTACACTTGCGACTTCAGGTAACCCCAAATCCAATAATCGCACTGACTGAGGTCTGGAGACCTGGGAGGCTAAGCATGACGTAAGTCGCGGCTGAGCACACGATCATCACCAAACGACCCGCGCAAGAGACATTGCACGCGTCTAGCAATATGGGGTGGTTCTGATAAAACCCCATGTCATTCCAAGCATGTCAACTTTTACCTCTCTATCTACATTATTCCGTGGTTTATTAAGTTTTCAAATTTGTACTGACTTTTTGATCACCCGGTATTTATCGATATTGCGTGGAAGACGTGATCTTACATTGTTCTGCGTCCTGAAGCCGATTTACAGTCTACTTTCTTCGAAAAAAATTAGTTATTTTGTCTAATATGTAACCCCAGTATTGTAAGGTGATAGACTTATCTTTTTCTACTTGCCTGCTCTTTTCTAATGTAATCTGATGTCTACTATTACTATGTTATTTCTTTCTTGACATCCCGATTTCCGATATAGTCCCGCCGATTTATACACTCCGTCTTCAGGGCACAAGTGGCCCATCGGGACCATCCGACCGCCGTGTCATCCTCAGTGCAGGATGCGGATGGGAGGGACGTGTGGTCAGCACATCGCTCTCCCAATCGTTAAGATGGTTTTTTTTTTGACCGGAGCCGCTACTATTCGGTCGAGTAGCTCCTCAATTGTCATCACGAGGCTGAGTCCACCCCGAAAAATGGCAACAGCGCATGGCGGCCTGGATGGTCGCCTATCCAAATGTCGGCCACGCCCGACAGCGCTTAACTTCGGTGATCTCACGGGAACCGGTGTATCTACTGCGGCAAGGCTGTTGCCCGATTTATACGAGCAGTGTGCAATGATTGACGAGCCAAGTGTGGGAGCGCTTGCCGCACGACGATGGAAGGTGTCGGGCCGGTGACGGCACAAAAGACGAGGCGGTGCTGTGAGCGGCGTCTAGCAGGCTCGTAAACCGTGCTGTCTCGCCGGTCGGCACTCGGCTCTGTGTCCACCGGAAGCGGGCAGATCACTCGTGCAGGGGCGACGGGCCGTGTCGCGGGAACGGCTTCCCTGGACAAGCGCGCCGTTCTTGCTCGCGTTCAGCGATGGAGTTATCAGCCGGAAGAGACAATACATACCGGTCGAGGGCTTGATTCCTGCCACTAGTGGCGGCGCATGTTTTAAATTTGTTGTTACTGTGTGTCCATGCCGAACCAGGGTCAATAGTATTCTACTGTGACGAAAAAGACCGCTTCAGATGTATTATAAATATTTGTTTATGATGGAACTAGCTTCATGGCGTAAGAGTCACTTCTTTAGAGGTCCGCATGTGTACAAACAAGAGCAAAACGTATAAGGATCCTGTTGCGGTTAAAATGTAGGTGAACTATACAGGAAACTTTCATAACTGACTTCAAGCGTTTAAACCGTCAAGAGGCCGGTAGACCAAGTTACGAGTGAGATGCAGAATGCAGGGACCATCACCCCAATACAGGAAATCTAGAATAACGATAAGGCGGTAAACCAGATGGATGTAAAAGTATGAAACAATGATATGAGTAGGCGATGAAACGTAAAATCACCTGGTAAGGCAAACTAAAGTGAAGAGCCAAAGAAACTGGTATCGTGTAGGACACCGACGACCACGCAGAAGTGCCGCAAATACGACGTGGCACGGGCTGGACTAACGTGTGAGGTAGTGATCGACGGAACTGACACCATTAATCCTGCAGGGCTGTCCATAAATCCGTAACAGGAAGTTGCAAGGCATCCCAAATATGCTCAACACTGTTCATGTTTGGGGAGTCTGGTGGCCAGCGGAAGGTTTTAAACTCAGAAGTGTGTTCCTGGAGCGACTGTGTAGCGATTCTGGACGGGTGGCGTGTCGCGTTGTCCTGCTGGAAATGCGCAAGTACGTCAGAATGCACAATGGACATGAATGGATGAGAGTGATCAGACAGGCTGCTTACGTACGCGTCGCCTGTCAGAGTCACATTTAGACATATGACGCCAATTGCACACGCCCCATAGCATTACAGAGCCTCCACCAACTTGAACAATCACCTGCTGCCATGCAGGATAAATGGATTTGTGAGGTTGTCTCCATAGCCGTACACGTACATCCGCTCGATACAATTTGAAACGAGACTCGTCTGACCAGGCAACACATTTCCAGCCATCGACATCCAATGTCGGTGTTGACGGTCCCACGGGAGGCATAAAGCCTTGTATCGTGCAGTTATCGAGTGTACACGAGTGGGCCTTCGGCTACGAAAGCCCATATCGGCGATGTTTCGTTGAATGATTCGCACGCTGACACTTGTTGATGGCCCAGCATTGAAATCTGCAGCAATTTGCGGAATGAATGCTGTCACGCTGAACGATTCTCTTCAGTCGTTGTTGGTCCTTTCCTCGCAGGATATTTTTCCAGCGGTAGCAATGTCGGAGATTTGATGTTTTAGCGGATCCCTGATACTCACGATACAGTCGTGAAATGGTCGTACGGGAAAATCCCCACTTCATCCCTATCTCAGAGATGCTGTGTCTCATCGCTCGACGTCAACTATAACACCACGTTAAACTCACTTCAATCTTGATAATCTGTCATTGAAGCAGCAGTAACCGATCTAAGAACTGCGCCAGACACTTGTTGTCTTATACAGGCATTCCCGATCACAGCGCCGTATTCCTCCTGTTTATCTCTGTGTTTGAATACACTTGCCCATGCCAGTATCTTTGGCGCTTGAGAGTAAATCTCATAAAGCAGAGCCCACATGATAGATAGAGAAGGTAAAGCCTAGATAAAATGCTGCTTACAAAATAGACCATCGTGTAGTTAACTTGGACTATCGACGTCTCGGCTGTTGAACAAAGTGAACTAAACAACATACATAATATATCTGGAATATCCTGTCTCAATGTCCATGTCCACAAGTTAACACGATTTTCATAATCATTTCCATACAGCTCTTAATGGAGAGAGATGTGATAGGAATGGAACCTTATGTTGATGGATAATGCGTAGCATACTTGCATGACTCATGGCAGTTTTTCGTGCAGTTGCGCGGGAAGTAATTTGCGGATCAGCTGCATGAATGTAAATTTCCCCGTTTTCTCTCGTGGTTCGTTTCCTTCTGCTACGTTGTCTAGGTGTTACACTACCGCTATCACGTAACTGGTTGAAGAGGTTGACGAATAACTGCCGAGATGGTTGACGTCTATTGCGATATCTTGCCGCACACAAAGTACAAGAACGAGCTGGTAACACGAGTCGTCCACTTACAGCCTACTGCTTGCACTCTCACACACCAACTGACGAGCACTCTAGAAACACACAAGCACACTGTAAGCGAACATAACAACATCGTACCTCGCAACTACGCAGGTTGAATGACACAAACAAATGTCCGTGTGGAACTTTTCAAAACACGACACCTCGTAAACGACTACCACTACACCCCCGCAACAGACGCCACTGACATTCTAATTTACCCTGTTGGTATGTTTATGTCAAAAGGCATCGTTCCACTTAAAAAAGTGTATTTTTAAAAAATACGCTTTCTCACTATTATTACAATTGTTGATTGCCTAACAATACGAGACCCTTATTAGCAACCATTAGCAACCACACATCAAAAGCACCTTCCACTTCGGCAATATGTGCGGTGCAAGTTTTATGTGATTCACCCTATAGATTACTGGCTCTCTCTTCTAAAAGTCGTCAGGCAAATTCAGAAGAGTTTGAAAATTTCGTTTTTGCAGTGTGACGATGCAGAGAGCCCGATAAAAATTACACTCCTCAGGTGTTTGATGCGACGACAAGTGTCGAAGCAATGTACACTGTCTGACCAAAGGAATCTGCACACATGTATGTAATGTGGATTCGACAACCTGACATAACGAGAGCGGCTGTATAAACAGGAGGCGGGGAGTATTGTGTTGTGAGTAGAAAGCATTTACAGAATGAGTCGATCAGGAGAGGTCACTTCCAACGTGGACTAGCCATTGGATCTAACCTGAGTAACAAACCCAACAGGGACACTCCGCCGGCTGCTGCTACGGTCGCAGGTTCGAATCCTGCCTCGGGCATGGTTGTGTGTGATGTCCTTAGGTTAGTTAGGTTTTAGTAGTTCTGAGTTCTGGGGTACTGATGACCTCAGATCAGCATCAAAAATGGTTCAAATGGCTCTGACCACTATGGGACTTAACATCTGAGGTCATCAGTCCCCTAGACGTTAGAACTACTTAAACATAACTAACGTAAGGACATCACAGGAAACAACAGAAAAGTTCGGAGTAGGTATTAAAATCCATGGAGAAGAAATAATAAACTTTGAGGTTCGCCTATGACATTGTAATTCTGTCAGAGACAGCAAAGGACTTGGAAGAGCAGCTGAACGGAATGGACAGTGTCTTGAAAGGAGGGTATAAGATGAACATCAACAAAAGCAAAACGAGGATAATGGAATGTAGTCGAATTAAGTCGGGTGACGCTGAGGGAATTAGATTAGGAAATGAGACACTTAAAGTAGTAAAGGAGTTTTGCTATTTGGGGAGCAAAATAACTGATGATGGTCGAAGTAGACAGGATAGAAAATGTAGAATGGGAATGACAAGGAAAGCGTTTCTGAAGAAAAAAATTTGTTAACATCGAGTATAGATTTAAATGTCAGTAAGTCGTTTCTGAAAGTATTTGTATGGAGTGTAACCATGTATGGAAGTGAAACGTGGACGATAAATATTTTGGACAAGAAGAGTATAGAAGCTTTCGAAATGTGGTGCTACAGAAGAATGCTGAAGATTAGATGGGTAGATCACATAACTAAAGAGGAGGTATTGAATAGAATTGGGGAGAAGAGGAGCTTGTGGCATAACTTGACTAAAAGAAGGGATCGGCTGGTAGGACATGTTCTGAGACATCGAGGGATAAACCAATTTAGGCATTTCATTTCATTTTATTGGAGGGCAGCGTGGAGGGTAAAAATCGTAGAGGGAGACCAAGAGATGAATACACTAAGCAGATTCAGAAGGATGTAGGCTGCAGTACGTACTGGGAGATGAAGAAGCTTGCACAGGATAGAGTAGCATGGGGAGCTGCATCAAACCAGTTTCAGGACTGAAGACCACAACTACAACAACAAGGACATCACACACATCCATGTCCGAGGTGGGATACGAACCTGCGACCGTAGCACTCGCGCAGTTCCGGACTGAAGCGCCTAGAACCGCTCGGCCACAATCGCCGGCGATCAGCATCAATTGGCAATTTCAACACGTATGGCCTTCCAGATCGCCCGATCTAAATTCATGTGACACTTGGTTGCGGGGGATATCTGAAAGATCGTGCCTATTAGGGATGTATTCTGATTTGAAGGATAGCATACAACGACATATTGCCCTGATTACACCGGATGTGCTGAGGGCAACTGTCTGCTGTTACGTAATTGTGGATGTAGCATGTTGCTCAGTCAGGAGACCATACTGACCACATATCATGACCATTTCTTCCATTTTCCTGCACCCACAACACATTCTCACTGCTTACTCGTGCAGCGCTATATTTTTTGCGGGGAGCAGAAAGTGGAACTGTTAATTTTTTCAGCACTCGCAATGAGCTCACCACCGAGCGAGGTGGCGGAGTGGGTAGCACAGTGGATTCGCATTCGGGAGGACGACGGTTCAAACCCGTGTCCGGCCATCTTGAGTTAGGTTTTCTGTGATTTCCCTAAATCGTTTCAGGCAAATGCCGGGATGATTCCTTTGAAAGGGCACTGCCGATTTCCTTCCCCGTCCTTTCCAGTGACCAGCGACATTGCTGTTTAGTCCCCTTTTTGTTGCTATTATTTTCAAGTAAGAAACGTAGACTACGATCAAAGATCGAAAAATTTTAATCACCGCGATGGAGCAGGAGATCTCGATCAGTATGGTTTTGAGACTGTGGCAGAAATCGGTCTATTGCCTCCAGCAAAAATGACGAAGGTGATGAAGAGAAGCGGCGACAGCGAGAAAGGTCACAAGTTGATAATTTCCCTGCGTCGTCGCTTTTGGGTGTTGTCAGTTTTTCGCCTTGAAGGAAACACAAATTTCAGGGTTCAGTTATTATCGTGTCGTATGTTAACCGGGGCCTAGAAACGACGGAGAGGCTCCGTCTCCGCCGCAGCTGCAGTGGTCCACGACGACTACCGCAGTCCACTTCAGCCCTCCGCCGCCCCACACCGCGCTGCAGTGTCTGGTATGGATTTGTTTGCTTGCGTCCGTGTCGTTATTTCACGAAACACTATTTACTTGTGTTCAAAACAATGGCTCTGAGCACTATGGGACTTAACATCTGTGGTCATCAGTCGCCTAGAACTTAGAACTACTTAAACGTAGCTAACCTAAGGACATCGCACATATCCATGCCCGAGGCAGGATCTGCGACCGTAGCAGTTACGCGGTTCCGGACTGAGCGCCTAGAACCGCTAGACCACCGCGGCCAATTTGCTTGTGTGCTTTCCATTTTTGACGAATGAGATGATCGCCAGCATTTTAATAAATTGCGTGCCGGATCTTAAACCTAGCTTAAAGTGAGACCTCCGTCGCTATTTTTAAGTTTTTTTCGATCTTGTTTCGTCAGTTTCCTTAACTACGACATCTCCCGAATTTCGAGCCTTTACCACATACGGCGCTTGTCGTTATCTCATTTCGCGAACTGCAACTCCGAAAATACGAAAGAGGACTCGTGACGCGTTCCTTCGAAGAATGTACTTCTTAGTCGTTCTTACTTGACGACTGAAGTAGTTTCTGACTCTTGAGATTTAGCAGTATAAAATATTTGCAGGCAGAATTAGTGCTGTTGAGAACGTGGGGGATGAGAAGCGGCGGAACACGTTTGTTGCGAAATTCGTAGAGCGCTCGCCAGAACACCATCGCATCAGTCCAACGTGTCACAGAAAGAACGATTTACACATGGAATTGTACGGGAGGCCAAACTCAGCCAGCTGATAGCGGAAACGCCGCGATCCCAGTGTCTCGAGCTGAATAGGAGGAGGTTTCACAGCTGTGGAATGTCGACCCCCTTCAGTCGAGCAGTAGGTGATGACTCACCGCGCAGGCCGCCGCTTGCTGTGACTTCCGGAAGGCAGTCGTTACTGATTCGCGCTGTTGCCTAATGAACAAAATTCCAGATTTGTGACTGAACTGAAGAGTTCCTAGCACGCAGAACAGAGCTAATCCTCAACATACAGTGGAAGGCTCGTGGGGAAGGATAATATGGCAATTCTGGATTCGTTTCAGCGACACGAACGAAGTCTTGCGATATGTGTTTTTAGATCCATTTGTGCTGCAGTTCCTTAGTCAATGATTCCGATTCCGATAGACACTGTCTGGAACATTAATAATAGCAAGACAACCGTAGACACGCAACGCAAGGGAATCAAAGTTTGTCGCGTATACGACACATCAGTTACGTACACCTTCCTTGCCTCAGAGCGAGTGGAGTATCCCTTTCCGCATTGCGCACATTCGTCGTTACGAGAGCAGAGCCTTGTATAGCGAATGGGTGGTTTCGCTATGCTTTCGAAACAAAAAGAACAACGGAGTTGTCTTGGAATTGATCCTATTGTGTTTTGGCCCCATGGTTGTCTCGTGTTACCACCATAGTACGTACGAGAAGCCGCCGGCACCATCCATAGGGAACCAAAACGTCTGAAGATGGCTTTTACATAAGCCGAAACCGGTAATAAACAAATATTTATGCGATTTTCACTGTTCATTCTAACTTAAAAGCCCATTTAGCAGACCTGTTGCATCTTCTAGATTTTCTGCCAATAAAATTTCTATGTGATCTATCGAAACAGAATTGCCGTTCTGCGTAACGAGGTGTGGAATATCAGATCCCCTAACCGAGCAGGAAGGTTAGAAAATTTAAAAAGGGAAATGAATGGGCAAAAGTTAGATATAGTGGGAATTAGTGAAGACCGGTGGTGGGACGAACAAGTCTTCTGGTCTAATGAATACAGGGCTAGAAATACAAAATCAAATAGGTGTAATGCAGGAGTAGGTTTAATAATGAATAAAAAATAGGAGTGAGGGTAAGTTACTACAAACAGCATAGTGACTGCATTATTGTGGCCAAGATAGACACGAAGCCCACGCCTACCACAGTAGTACAAGTTTTTATGCCAACTAGCTCCGCAGATGAAGAGATTGATGACATGTATGATGATATAAAAGAAATTATTCAGATAGTGAAGGGAGACGAGAATTTAATTGTCATGGGTGACTGCAATTCCACAGTAGGAAAAGAAAGAAAAGGAAAAGTAGTTGGTGAATATGGAATGGGGGTAAGGAATGAAAGAGGAAGCTGCTTAGTAGAATTTTGCACAGAGCATAACTTAACCACGGCTAACACTTGATTCATGAATCATGAAAGAAGGCTGTATACGTCCAAGAGACCTGGAGACACTGGAAGGTGTCAGATAGATTATATAATGGTAAGACAAAGATTTAGATAGCAGGTTTTAAATTGTAAGACATTTCCAGGAGCAGATATGGACTCTGACCACAATCTATTGGTTATTAACTGTAGATTAAAACTGAAGAAACTGCAAAAAGGTAGGAATTTAAGGATATGGAAATTGGATAAACTGAAAGAACCAGAGGTTGTACAGAATTTCAGGGAAAGCATAAGGGAACGGTTGACAAGAATGGGGGAAAGAAACACAGTAGAAGAAGAATGGGTAGCTTCGAGAGATGAAATAGTGAAGGCAGCAGAGGATCAACCATCTACCTTACTACTAACAACCTACTAGACGAATACCAATCAGGTTTCCGTAAACATCGAAGCACAACATCTGCTCTGATAAAGGTGACAGATGATCTGAAACTTGCCATGGACAGACAAGAAGCGACTATCATTTGCTTCTTAGATTTCAGCAAAGCATTTGATACTGTCGACTTCGACATCTTACTGGCCAAACTTAGCGGTCTAAATTTCTCACCAAGTGCAGTGCAATGGTTTCGCTCATACATGACGTCTCGTCAGCAACGCGTTCTATCTGGGAATATAAAATCACAATGGCGTCAGGTTGTGTCAGGCGTTCCCCAAGGCTCAGTATTAGGTCCTATACTCTTCTCTCTGTATGTCAACGATGTGTCATCGGTTCTGACCTATTGCAAATACCATATGTATGCTGATGACCTTCAGTTGTATCTAAGTGCGAAAACAAGCAATCTCAAGAAAGCTATTGAAAATTTCAATACTGACATCGATGCACTGTCAAAATGGGCACAGGACATAGGTCTAAAACTAAACCCATCTAAAACCCAAGCGGTACTTGTTGGTCACTCTAAGCTCATTAGCCCAAAACATCGGGATATGTACCACCTCTTATCCTAAATGGAACAAATATTAACTTCTCTCCCTCAGCAAAGAGTTTGGGAGTAATAATAGATGAAAATCTAAATTGGACAGAGCACGTAACTGCAGTGTGCAAAAAAGCATCAGCATCCCTTCATGTCCTACAAAAATATAAAAAACTCTTCCCTTTCGATCTGAAAAAGAAATTAGTACAAACGCTTATACTCCCAATCATTGAATACAGCGATATTATCCTACAAGGCCTCTCTCAGGAAAATTCCCAACGTCTAGAACTGGTCATGAATGCCTGCGTCCGATATATCTGTGACGTTCGACTTTTGGATCACATTTCACCAGCATATGCAAAACTGTCCTGGCTGCGTGCAGACAAACGCAGAGATTTCCATACACTCTGTCTCATCTACTGCCTTATAAATGTACACTGTCCCTCATATCTCTCCTTGTCCCTAACGCTCATGTCGGAACAACATGACAGAAACACACGTTCCCATTATAATAAAATCCTCTCCGTTCCACTGCATCGCTCAGTCACCTTCTCCAAGTCCTTTACAGTAGCGGGAACCCGACCCTGGAATAACCTCCCTCGTTATGTTAAGAGAACTTAAAAACATATCCAGCTTCAAAAAACAGTTAATGACGTATCTACTTAAGTAACAGTAATGCCTTCCTCTGTACATGAATGCACTTCACCTCATTACTTCCCTCTTTCCCCCTCCTTAAATCTCCATTCCCCAAAACACGCTAAACTAGTAAACATCTACTTTACACACCAAGATATTATGTACATCTGCACAAACCTTCATTACTATTGCCAATCCTTCTCATGTTTGTCATTATTATTTAATTTTTTTACTGTTATTATTATTGCTTTTATCATAATCTGTATGTATAGCACCTGTTGTAAAAATACTGCCAGCATTTAATTTATTAGGTCTTAGTCATGTTTATCATTACATTTTTTTGCTGCTATTATTATTGCTTTTATCGTAATCTGTATGTATAGCACCTGTTGTAAAAATACTGCCGCATTTACTTGATTAGGTCTTAGTCACTACTCTTTATTCATATTGTCACTAGAGTAAGCTAATTTTCTCATTTAAACTATGGCCATGATGTAACTCTGATGTGTGAAATGCTGCATGTGTGGAACACTGGTCCGATGTAAGAGAGGGCCTGATGCCCTAATCTGATCAGGTTAAATAAATAAATAAATAAATAAAATAAATATAACACTTCCTTGGAGAATGCCAGATATCACTTCCGGTTTACTCGATAGCTTTCCGTCAATTTCTACGAACTGTGTTCTCTCTGACAGGAAATCACGAATTCATTCGTAGAGCAGAGACGATACTCTATAGGCATGCAATCTGATTATAAGTCGCTCGTGAGAAGGGGTATCGAAAGCCTTGCGGAAGTCTAGAAATATGGAGTCAATTAAACATCCCCCTTCTATAGCACTCATTACTTCATTCAAATAAAGAGTTAGCTGTGTATCTCAAGAACGATATTTTCTGAATCGCTGCTGAGTGTCTGTTAATAGATAGTTTTCTTCATAGTAACTGATAATGTTCGAGCACAAGATATGTTACATAATGCTAATACAAATCAACGCCAGTGGGATGGGCTTTAGTAAGCTGATTACTCCGACTTCCTTCCTTGAGAATTGGTGTGACCCGTGTATGTTTCCAGTTTTTTGGTACGGATCCTTCGTGGAATGAGCCTTTGAATGTTATTGCAAAGTATGCGGGCGTTGTATCAGGATAGAGTTCCGTTCATTACTAAACTGACGATTTTTCGATGTCGCAGAATCTCTTGTTTTAGTCACATTATTCTATATTTCTTTTTTTTTCTTTACTTGGGTGTGCATGTAAAAGACATGCTTGAATACTGCTCAGCAGTGTGGGATCCGCACCAGGTAGGGTTGATAGAAGAGATAGAGAAGATCCAACGGAGAGCAGCGCGCTTCGTTACAGGATCATTTAGTAATTGCGAAAGCTTTACGGAGATGATAGATAAACTCCAGTGGAAGACTCTGCAGGGGAGACGCTCAGTAGCTCGGTACGGGCTTTTGTTAAAGTTTCGAGAACATACCTTCACCTAAGAGTCAAGCAGTATATTGCTCCCTCCTACGTACGTCTCGCGAAGAGACCATGAGGATAAAAATCAGAGAGATTAGAGCCCACACAGAAGCATACCGACAATCCTTCTATCCACGTACAATACGAGACTGGAATAGAAGGGAGAACCGATAGAGGTACTCAGGGTACCCTCCGCCACACACCGTCAGGTGGCTTGCGGAGTATGGATGTAGATGTAGATGTAGACATACTCCTCCAGAATTGAATGAGCCTCCTGAAAATTAAAAAAAAAACTTTTTTTTCCTATATGTAAAAAACTCACACTAGAGGAGAACTACCACTTACAAAAAGTTATAATACAAGGAAAGAGTGTCTTGTATGAAAATACAACGCTGTGCAACAAAACACTGTTTGGATCACTCAACGAACTATACAAAGGCACCTCCCCACGTAAAACATAACAATCAAACAGTCTTAAGAAAAAGGAATAAAACGTTCTGCTTTCTCTGCTCCCTCCCCACCCCTCGTTCTAGCTCTCTCTCTTATTCCTTCCGCACACACAATTAGCGCCACAACAAACACCAGACCAACAATGAACAAGTGAACAGCGACAATAACATAACACCTTTCAATGAGTATGGAGTGGCCGGCCGGAGTGGCCGAGCGGTTCTAGGCGCTACAGTCTGGAACCGCGCTACCGCTATGGTCGCAGGTTCGAATCCTGCCTCGGGCATGGTTGTGTGCGATGTCCTTAGTTTAGTTGGGTTTAAGTAGTTCTAAGTTCTAGGGGACTGATGACCTCAGATGTTAAGTCCCATAGTGCTCAGAGCCATTTTTTTTTTTTTAGTATGGAGTCAGAAGTGTCTGCTCAAATCACGTCTCATGTAAACTAGTGAGCGAAAATTTTGTGAAGAACTGTGTGGAAACAGTGCAGTGAACAGCAGTTAATCGAGACACCAACCAGAGACACGAAACAGGACGGAAAATATAAGTACAGAAACGCACATAACCTCTACCCACGAAACAGTTCTTCAGTAATACTCAATAATTTTCTTCATTGCTAGTTTGCTGATGACGTGCTGTCAGAAAAAAATGACGTAATAAAGGACAAAAAATCGATACATAATAATGCAGTTCATTTAGCGATGTAATTTTAAGGTGTGTGTCTAAACAAAACAAAGCAATTGCACTTATTGTAATTCTTAGGCCTCAACAGTTACATTATTATAAACTAGCTGACCTGGCGAACTGTGTTCCGCCTTAAATCCAATAAATAATCAGATTTTGGATGTTAAGTTCACTTTTTTATTAGGAAATACAAATAAAAAAATTAAGTATTTTAATGATTTTTTCTTCTTTATGTTTTTTGGTGCAATTCTTCAATTGAGTACCTTGTGATACACGAAGTTTTTTGTTTTATTATCAGGCGTAAGAACAAACAACACAGATGGTCTTCCGACCCGTGAACATGCCACACATAATTGACACTGTGAAAAACATGGAAATTCCAGATTTAAACCTCAAACTTTGAAGTATTGGCCTTGTGATTTGTTAATGGTCATGGCGAATGTGACGGATCGGAAATTGAAGTCTTTTAAACTCAAACGGCATATCGGTTGGGCTCATGGGGATCCTCGGAATGAGAACTTCCTCACCTCCAAATTTTCCTTTGAGTATCGTCGCGTAAATAACATACTAACGCGGCGCTGTTCACGGGCAATTTGTTGCTCTTCTTAGAGTCCTTTCATTCGCAATGTTTTGTATCCTTCTTCCTTCTTCTTTGTCGAGAAATATTCGATCATCTTGGTCGCGGCATTGTTAATGATGATTCAAAGAAAATACAAATTATTTCTTTAAATTTTAATTAATGATCTATACTGATACTAAAAATAGACGTTTAGCTGTCATTTGCGTTTTGTGATTCCACGCCAGACGCGTTTTTGTTGTACCACGTTTTATAGCGGTCGAACGGGATAAAAAGTGTCCATGTCCGTCTGCTGGTTCTAAGCTACCTCTTCACCAATTTTCAGCCAAATCGGTCCAGCCGTCGTAAGCTGACATTGCGTTTTGTCATTCCATGCCAGATGCGTTTTTGTTGTACCACGTTTCATAGCGGTCGAACGGGATAAAAAGTATCCTATGTCCGTCTCCTGGTTCTAATCGGTCCAGCCGTTCTTGAGTTATGAATAGTATAACTCACACGACTTTCGTTTATATATATAGATTTGATATTGTATTTCACAGAAATAATAATTTGACCCACAGAATATGACACATAGGTGTTGCCAAAACAACCCACTTGTAAACTAATATTTAGTCCAAGTATCTACCTTAATTCATGTAGAAGAGGCAATCTCATGAAATCGAATGAATCTTTTTTGAAAAATCATGTGCTGCGAAGGGGCGTGGAGTTGATGTACATGTAAGAGTGGTGGTGGTCGCGGGTGGGAGACGGATTTATTAGGATGATTCTGAGAAACTGCAACTTATCTCGAAAGGCAATCGATTCCAAGGCTCTGGTGTGATGAATTCCGGACTTCTGCTCGAGCGTGTGAAACCCTTATTTGGTCAGCCTGGCAGCGGACCGCAGGTTCTCGGAAAGCGGGCTGTCTCGCAGCGGCTGATGACGTAACAGGGGTGGCGTGTTATCTCTCAGCCAAGATGGCCGCCAGTTGCTGAGCGTAGCACGCCTGTTCTCTCCCCCACTCTTCCCCCCTCCCCCCACGAAGCTTTGTTCCGTCACCCACGACGAAATTACTGCTCGAGCTTCTGGGAGTTGTGTGATTTGCTGACGATATTGCATGTGCCTCGTCGCTAGGCATAGAGCAGCAGCTGAATCGCAAGGGTTGGCGTGAGGTGCGTCGAAATCATTAGAGACAAAATGAAGCTCTGACTCGAGAAGGATTCGCGTCATGCTACAGTTGTTTTGATGGGGAGTTAGGACATACATTAAAGCGAAAAACCTTGGTCTCCCAATTTCCTGTGCATCCAGGATAATTTCAATGTAACACCTTTCATACTGATATTATTGCTGGTCAGCAAGATGACAGTGATCGATGGATACGCGGACAAAGCTGTTTGTTGGAGCGGCCGTTCAGAATGGCGATACAGAACAGTACCGCATGGGACCTAGTTTTGAAATAGAACGCATGAGACTCACTGAGCCACTGATTTGTCCCGTGTCCCCGAGGAGTCAACACCTGGCTGGCGTCTGGAAGTCAGTGTTCGTCATGGTAATCGCCATGTTGCCGAAAGTCTGGCTCTAAAGCCTCACGCACTTATAGTTGCGTTTGAAAATCTAGTATTACCTCCATGTTGGTCCTCATTGGTAGTATTTATTTCTGTCTCTCACTCCTGTTAACTCTAGAATGACTCCCTTAATATAATTTTGTAACTTTTATCTTTAACTCAAACCTGATCGCATGTGAAACCTGTTGGAACGGCACTCTTTTCTTTCACAGGGGTCACAGCTCGTAGTAATTGATGTCAAGTGATCGAGTAAATCAGGACTGATTTCTGGGGTTACTCAAGGTAGTGTAAGGGGGTCTCTGCTGTTCCTTATCTATATAGACGATTTAGGAGACAATCAGAGCAGCCGTCTTAGGTTGTTTGCAGATGATGCTGTCGTTTATCGTCTACTAATATCATCAGAAGATCAAAACAAATTTCAAAACAATTTGGAAAAGATATCCGAATGGTGCAAAAATTGGCAATTGACCCTAAATAATAAAAAGTGTGTGGTCATCCACATGAGTGCTAAAAGGAATCCGTTAAACTTTGGTAACACGATAAAATAATCTAATCTAAAGGCCGTAAATTTAACGAAATACCTAGGAATTACAATTACATACAATTTTAATTGGAAAGAACACATGGAAATGTTGTGGGGAAGGCAAACCAAAGACTGTGTTTTATTGGCAGAATGCTTAGAAAATGTAGCAGGTCTACTAAAGAGAGTGCCTACACAACGCTTGTCCGTCCTCTTTCGGAGTACGGCTGTGCGGTGTGGGATCCTTACTAGATAGGATTACCAGACTACATCGACAAAGTTCAAAGAATAGTAGCACGTTGTGCATTCTCGCGAAGCACATTTGATGGCTGTTTTTAAGGAAAATGGATACTCTGAGAAGCAAATTTGTCGGACTGTAGAGTTTGGACCATCCCCAGAGGTGCATGAAAAGGAGCATGGATCTGTGTCCCTCATTCCTTATGCTTGGGATGTCGTTTAAGACTGGAAGAATTTTACGAAGTTTAACATTAACAGTGTATTCCGTCCATCTTCCAAGATTAGGCCGCTACTCGTCCCCGTGGAAAATGGTTTGTGGCTTAGGAATCCTGGCATATATAAAGTTACTTGTCTATGTGGGAAGGCTCACACTGGCTGTTCGATTCGCACAGTTCAGGACAGGTGCGTGGAACATCGTCGTCATACGAGGATACAACACCCGGAAAAACCAGGGGCAGCAGAACATTGCTTAAACGAGGGACACGGGATGATATTTGACGAACTGTTGTAGTTGCCAACAGTTCCGGTTTTTGGAACAATGTTTATAAACAAGCACCTGAAATTAGCTCGCTCACAGAAAGATTCGTACCTAAAGACTGGAAAATTGCTCAGTCACACTAATACCCAAAAAGGGAAGTACGAGTAATCCGTTGAATTACAGACCCGTATCACTAACGTCGATTTGCAGTAGGGTTTTGGAACATATACTGTATTCGAACATTATGAAGTACCTCGAAGAAAACGATTTATTGACACGTAATCAGCACGGATTCAGAACATATCGTTCTTGCGAAACACAACTAGCTCTTTATACTCATGAAGTAATGAGTGCTATCGACAGGGGATGTCAAATTGATTCCATATTTTTAGTTTCCAGAAGATTTTCGACACCGTTTTTCACAAGGGTCTTCTAACCAAACTGCGTGCCTACGGAATATCGCCTCAGTTGTGCGACTTGATTCGTGATTTCCTGTCAGAAAGGTTACAGTTCGTACTAATAGACGAAAAGACGTCGAGTAAAACATAAGTAATATCCGGCGTTCCCCAAGGAAGTGTTATAAGCCCAATATTGTTCCTGATCTATATTAACGACATAGGAGACAATCAGAGTAGCTGTCTTAGACTGTTTGCAAATGGTGCTGTCATTTACCGTCTTTTAAAGTCATCATGTGACCAAAACGAACTGCAAAATTATTTAGATAAGATAGATGGTGAGAAAAGTGGCAATAAGTCACACAAATCTTAAGGCTGTAAATTCAACTAAATACTTAGGGATTACAATTACAAATACCCTAAACTAGAACGATCACATACACAATGTTGTGGGTAGAGTCAACCAAATACTGCGATTCACTGGAAAAACACTTAGAAGATGCAACAGTCTACTAAAGAGACTGCTTAAACCACGCTTGTCCGCCCTATTCTGGAGTACTGCTGTGCGGTGTGGGATCCGCATCAGGTGGGACTGACGGATGACGTAGAAAAAGTACAAAGAAGGACAGCTCGGTTTGAATTATCGCGAAATAGGGAAGATAGTGTCACAGACATGATACGTGAATTGGAGTGGCAGTCACTATAACAAAGGCGTTTTTCGTTGCGACGGGATCTTCACATGAAATTTCAATCATCAGTTTTCGCTTTCGATTGCGGAAACGTCCTGTTGGCACCCACCTAAAGAGGGAGAAATTATCATCTCGATACAATAAGAGAAACCAGGGCTCACACAGAAAAATGTAAGTGCTCGTTTTTCCCGCGGCCGTTCGAGAGTGGAACGGTAGAGAGAGGGCCTGAAGGTGGTTTTTGAAATCAAGCACTTTATTGTGAATAGCAGAGTAATAGCGTAGGTGTAGATATAGATTGGCAGATAATTTTGCTTACTAGATGGGTTTCGACGTAGCTTTACTATCTCGCATCAAATCAAAACGTCCTTTGGTGCGGCCAGTACGATGTTCGAGAATAGTCTCAGTGTGCGATGTATCGCTGCTGCAGGTGTTCTACTAAGGCCGACGCCACGGGCCCAGTCTCGGAGGGCAGCAACTGTGGTCGGCGACGCACGCGCCGTGTACGGTATGGAGGCCTGTGTAGGACGTAGATCTGCAGCCTTTGCCTCAATTATCAGCGGGAATCAGCAGTAGCAGGAGTGTTCTCCTGAGGATGGCGATCATTTGTACCGCCGAAATATTGAAAATTCACGTCGGAGAGACACCAATGCCCCTCTAATCTGTCGCTCACATCGTGGTGGATATACAGGGACATATACTTGGACTTCCCAGCGCCATTCCTCACATACCAGCAATACAAAAATCTCTCTCACAAAAACTCGTCCTACGCATATTTCCTGCAGTAAATGGATGTTAGAAACTGACAATCTGGCAACACTGTAATCACACACACGGAAACTATCTTTGTCAGGAAATAGACGTATTGCTGTGCAGTTGGTGCAGTGGATAGCGTTTTGAGTTAGTATGCAGCAGGTCAAGAGTTCTTTTCTAAGTCGAGGCGTATTTGTTTTTATTGACGTGATATGGTATCTGATGCCTTAGTCTTCATACAGCGATTGCAGTGGGCCACAAAAGATCTGCATTTACATGTCACGAATGCAGAAACGGAAGCCCAATCGTTTTCACTTATCAGCTGTAAAAGAAGCCTTTTGCACATCGTGGATGCGAACTGTTACACCCTACTGAATCTACTAAATTCCAAACCTGTTTTCTGTGTACGCTCTCCCAACGACGCCATCGATTAGCGCCCACTACTTTTCTTGCGACGTTCAGGTCGACTGCATTTCGTCATGGCCGTGACTCGCCAGCACAGCTAGCAACATGCTTTGCAAATAGTTTCCAAATACACTGACTGTCGTGTGACTAGGGCCTCTCGTCGGGTAGACCGCTCGCCTGGTGCAAGTCTTTCTATTTGACGCCACTTCGGCGACTTGCGCGTCGATGGGGATGAAATGATGATGATTAGGACAACACAGCACCCAGTCCCTGAGCGGAGAAAATCTCCCACCCAGCCGGGAATCAAATCCGGGCCCTTAGGATTGACATTCTGCCGAGCTGAGCATTCAGCTACCGGGGGCGGACAATTCTAAACATCTACTATGTAAATGTCGGATACATGTGGCTTAAAAAACGGTGTAGACTACAGTCACGATCTGGCAATTAAAACAAATACGCCTCGACGCAGAATAGAACTCTTGACCTCCTGCATACTAACTCAAAACGCTATCCATGCACCAACTGCACAGCAGTATTCCTATATGATAACAGCGTTAGTTACCGTACTTGTGATTACAGTGTTGCCATACTGCCAATCTTCCATTTGCCGCAGGAAATATGCGCAGGACGAAACATTTTTCTGTTCGTAGTATGTGAGGAAACGCGCTACGAAGTCCGAGACAGCGAATATTGCTTCTCCCTGTGTAGGGCGATGACATTGTAATTCTGTCAGAGACAGCCATTTACTTGGAAGAGCAGTCGAACGGAATGGACACTGTCTTGAAAGGAGGATATAAGATGAACATCAACAAAAGCAAAACGAGGATAATGGAATTTAGTCGAATTAAGTCGGGTGATACTGATGGAATTATATTAGGAAATGAGACACTTAAACTAGTAAAGGAGTTTTGCTCTTTCGGGAGCAAAATAACTGATGATGGTCGAAGTAGAGAGGATATAAAATGTAGACGGTCAATGGCAAGGAAAGCGTTTCTGAAGAATAGAAAATTGTTAACATCGGGTATAGATTTAAGTGCCAGGAAGTCGTTTCTGAAAGTATTTGTATGGAGTGTAGCCATGTATGGAAGAGAAACATGGACGATAAATAGTTTGGACAAGAAGAGAATAGAAGCTATCGAAATGTGGTGCTACAGAAGAATGCTGAAGATTAGATGGGTAGATCACATAACTAATGAGGAAGTATTGATTAGAATTGGGGAGAAGAGGAGTTTGTGGCACAACTTGACTAGAAGAAGGGATCGGTTGGTAGGACATGTTGTGAGGCATCAAAGGATCACTAATTTAGTACTGGAGAAAAGCGTGAGAGGTAAAAATCGTAGAGGGAGACCAAGAGATGAATACACTAAGCAGATTCAGAAGGATGTAGGTTGCAGTAGGTACTGGGATGGGGGGGGGGGGGATGGGGTGATGGGCTTGGAGGAGGAGGGAGGCAATGGACAGAGATAAGTGAAGCAGAAGGTAGACACGGAGAGGAGAAGAAAATGGGCAGAGAAAGGGTTGAGGATGAGAAGCACAGAGAGAGGGGGAGTAACAGATGGAGAGACAGGGAAATAAGATGAGAGGTACTGGGGGGATGGAGGAAATGGACTGATACAAGATCGGAATACAAATCTGGGCAACGCCAGGTAGTCAGCCAGTATTCAAAATTTTTAAGTTCTGCTCCATACCTGCACATCATTGCCTCTTTGAAAAACATGTCGTTAGTAAAAGTCAATAATACTTTTAAATTTTTTTGCGATGTTAAAATATCCACCCTTACCCCATTGAAAATTTTTTGGGAGTGCTATGGTTAACACGGACTCACAACCACGAAGCATCTAGACTTTTTCAAATTAACAAACGGTGCCAGAGGTTACGAAGGCGCTAACTGAAAGAAAAAAAAACGTTGTGAAAAAAATAAAAGACAACTGCTGCCCGCTTGGCAGTTCAGCACCGTGACCACTTACCCATGATGCAGTTACTGTCACCTCTTGTTCTGGACTGTTCACTGTTTCTATTTTGCTTTTTTTCGTAGTTAAGTACACCTTCTTACTGTTTTCATGCTTGCCCTATGCTTAGTTTTTGCCGGGCTATGAACTGGGTCATCTTAACATTAAATCTGACGGGGTGGGGTGGGAAGCTCCCCTTGTTCGTAACCGAGTGGGGCTTCCACACATGTTTACCCGCTGTCGGACCTCCATGATGCACCCCTGTTTCGTTAGTCGGCTTGCTCTTGGCACTTTGTTCAGACTTGTACTCTCCTTAATATTACGCTGTTGTTGTAGTTGTCATTTTAGTTATTCCTGTTGCTATTACTCTTGTTTTGATCCTGGTTATTATAATGAATATTTTAGTATTACGGTTCTTAAGAATGTCGGAAAGAAAAAAAATACTGAAAAGCGAGTTTTCCATTGTTTACTGTAGACTATTCCGATGGAAAACTCTGGACTTTAGTATGTAAAGAAATGCTTAAGTAAACAAAAAGTAGCAATCTTTTTCGACGTACCTCTTGGCTCCATAAAGCAGTACATGGGCGTCACACTCACGACGAATGATATACATCAGCGGATAAAAAAAAAAAAAAAAAAAAAAAAAAAAAAAAAAAAAAAAAAAAAAAACTGTCTGAACCATCAGGTCTTGCAGAAAAGGTTTTAACTGTATCGTATGCAGTATACTTACAATTAGCAAAAGCTAAGACATTGTTTAGGAGCCGCCTACTCGTGTAAGAACGTGCAAAAAAACTGACGGGAACATTCGGTTAAGGCGATGCCGCTGAACATTTTAAAACAACTGCTTCGTCACAAACACAGTAAAAAGTCGAATTCTTGATATGGGGTGTAGCATAAAAAAGAAACTGAACAATTTAATTGACAGCTTTCGGTATTATTCTTTATGAGTGGACGAGAATACACATCGAACAGATCTTAGTCAGCTACTAATCTGCGTTGTGCTTCAAGTATTGTGCGCTTTAGGTCCGTTGCTCAGAACAACAAGTTTGGATATTTTTCATCTACCTGAGGAGCGTGTCGACAAAATTGGTGGTTGTAAAAACTTTGCAGTTTGTACGGCAGTGCACTAGGTATGGTCGGTAGCGAAAATGATTTCATTATTTAGTTAAAAAACGGAATTAATTATTTAACCTTTCGTTGCATTTTTAATCGGGAAGAACTATGAGGGCAAAATGTCAGAATGCTGCCCGTAATGAAGGATGGAACAGAAATTACGAATATAATATCGGGGGAGGGATATCGGTCACTGTCTCTTCGAAAATTTAAACAATTCTTTCTAGGCGTTGAACCATAATACGGAGATATACGTCTTCATTCCGAAATTCGTTGATTGGGCACAGGAAAATTTTTAGCTACGGTTTCTTTATTTTTAAGCTGAAGGATTCAATTTTTTATCAGAATTAGCAATCAACGTAGATTTAATGCAAAGAAAGGGATGCGCAACATATCATATGTGTACCGATAATAATGGGTTCCACAGTAAACTAGTTGTTTGTTTAGATTGGAAGTAAACAATTTCTGTCATTTCCCGAATGACAGTGAAATGAAACAAGAATCTGCAGAATAAAATTTTTAACATTTACTTCCATTATTGATGAGTCTTCATTGATTTTGATACTAGTTTTAATGATTTTTGATCTCTAAAGCGTAGTTTACACGACGACACTGGGTTGCGCCACTCGTCGCTTGGAATGAGTTGCATGCAAGTGGTTTCGTATTTGACTGTCGACACGGCGAAACCAGTATACACTTTAGTTTCGTCGTTTCGTGAGTTCCTGAGTCGTGTCTGAAATTAAAGTTTTGGCAGTTGCACGTCGTACGAGTTGATATGGAGTTACAGCTCGTTGCGTGGAATTGCTGCATAAGAAAAAAATAAGAAATGTGTTTCGATTCGTGACTGGATAAAGAAAAGACGTCAGCTCGGTTGCGCAGCATTCTTGCTGAAATAATTTGTAATGGAAGACCCAAGAAGTTCTTTTAATTATCTTTGAGGGTCACCAGAACTGTTCACGTTTGTTCCGAATAGAGTTAATTTTGCGATAAGGAATATACTGTAATGCATGGAGCACTTCGCCAGAACTGAAATTACACATCACATTGCGTGCATTACAGTCGAGAACACTCGGCATGCTACAAGATGCGGATTCAGTTGGTGATGACACTTTTTCATTAACACCAGTAATTATTAACATTAACAGTATTAGTTATTAGTATTAACAACAGTAATAAATCGAACAGGCCGCATTAAGAAGAGAGTGGTTTGCAAACTACTCTCTTGAAGATAGATCTGTACAGTGGCAATATTTGAAATTTAAAATATATGTGAATGGAAAGCACTGCTGCGACGTTTTAAATACATGAATATTGAATACAGATTGCAGCTTCTTGATTTGTGTAAACTTCCCTCCTATCAACAATATTCCTTTAAAAGAAAAAGAGTCGGCGAACTCGAACGATGGGATTTTAGTCTTGTAGGCGAGAGCATTTCCACAGCAAGAATTACATTTGCTTGTATTTTTCTTAATTTAGTTGTATATGTGCTTCTATCTCAATAAATTTTGCCCTCAAGCTCAGATATTGTCAAACTTTCTGTGCTCTGATCGCACGTGAATGTCTCAGGAGCGGCAATATATTGCTTATTTTTGTAGTCAGCTTCACTGAACTCCCACAAACGCCTATGAAAAGCATAGACCTCCGAAATGCGAATATTGATCTCCGTTCCCCACTTCATATTTCAGTTTGTCTACACTCTACGAACACACGTAACCTCAAAACTCATGCAATTAGTTTCGCCAAAGTTGGAACAGGCCGAAAGTGTTTAGTTTCACTGACGAGTTGCGCATACACGCGGCGCGCATGCGCAATGGCCGGTAGCGCAGTTGTGTAAACTAGGCGTAAGTCGGATACCATTTTCTTTGCTAATCCAATGAAAATTACTCTTGGAAGTCTTAGAAGTTTTCCTCAATAAGGAGAAGTACGTAGTTTACAAAATGATCAGTTCATACTGACCAGCTCAGAAAGAAGCACCTTTCGAAGTCACGCCACAACACAGTGACCATTGAATCGTTGGAACACTGACTTTGTTTCTGTACAACGAAAATTAAAGTCGAGATGGCAGACCAAGTTAAATAAATCTGCCCTAATATTTATATATCTAATTAATGCCAGTGCAATAGTTTGAGACAAGTGAACAGAAATCAAAGTTTTCGTAGCGTATGTCTTATGACGTTTATCTATAGAGAGCAGGTAGGGCTCACTATCCACTACGACAGACAGTCGTCTTTGCAATTGGCTGGATCAGTTCGCTTTGAGGGTAAATCAATCGATGGGGAGGAATGGCTGATACAGACAGCCGTTTTCCCCTCGCCTCGTTTGCGAATGGAGCAAGCAGGGGAATGACTAGTAGAGGTACAATGTACCCTCCGCCATGCACCGTGCGGAGACTTGTGGAGCATGTGTGTTGGTGTAGGCGTATGTGCACGAAGGAAAGGACAATTCTGCAAACGATATAATTTTCTGTTTCATTAACTTTTTTATTTTATAATTATGACTGGTATGTCGCGTTTCTGTTTTTAACTGCTGCCATTAGGTGCCCTATTACTATTTATACATTTTGTATGCTCATACTTTTACAAGTGCTATGTCTTTGTTGTCACTGACGGAGTTACTGAGGTTACGTTACAATACTGATCAGAATGTGTTGGATTTAGCGGAGGAAACAACGAACACGTCTTCATAGAAAAGTTACTACGAAGCTACATACGAAGTTCATCTTGCCGCTCAGTGATACACAAACAGGTCACTTAGGTAACAATGTGGAATGTAGTAAAATTGGCCTGCCGGAGTGGCCGAGCGGTTCAAGGCGCTTCAGTCCGGAAGCGCACGGCTGCTACGGTCGTAGGTTCGATTCTGCCCCGGGCATGGATGTGTGTTATGTGCTTAGGTAAGTTGTAGGGGACTGATGACCTCAGAAGTCCAGTCCCATAGTACTCAGAGCCATTTGAACCATTTTTAGTAAAATTGGGCAACAGGTGTAACTTACGAAGCATTTACTCAATTAGTCAATTAGTAGAAGCCAATCAATACGGTGACACAGTCGTTTACAGTCTCACATTTCATAATTTTGACACGTGAAATCGGAAATGGAAGTACCGATTTTTAATATTAATTATCAAGGAGGCCGATGAACCTTATATAATTCGAAGGATTCTCTGCGTTTTGTGCGAAAAAAAGGGAAAAAAAACCAACGTTTCGTGTAATCGCATTCTAGTGACGTTCATGTTGAATTAAATTAGCTGTGACACACGCATCGTTGGCAGCTCTACAGTGCCGCAGCCGCTACGTCGTTGATGCTGTTAGCAGTGGAACACAAAACACAGTGTTCAGGTCTGTATGCGAATAAATTCCAATTTTAATATATTAAAATGACTTTCTTTACTTTATACACATTATTGGTCGAATTTTGGCCACCGATAGTTGAGGTTGAAGCATCAAAAAGCCCACTGAAACACATCACTTCGAAACTCCCATAGAAGGTGGTACATATTTTCAAACTACGCAACATCAGTATTGATTTCATGATACAAAATACTCAACAGTACATCCTCAAACGTAAAACACATACAGATTGTAAATACACACAATCAGGCGCCGTACAAAATTGTTTATTCTATATGTGAAAAGTCTTTATAGATGCCAAAGGGGAGGTATATTCAACTACCATTCAGCGTTCACGTCGGGGCACATAACACACATAGTTGCACAAAGCCACACTCTAAAGAGATTGGACACTCATTCCAAGGTATTAAAAACTATCTTCATATATGATATAAAATGAACAAAATATATCAGATGGATCTATATAAAGAACTCGTAATCTTCTTAGAGGGTAAAAAAAAAATATTAAAAAGTTTGTAAATGGCAGTTCATAAAACGATACTGTGAATATTTTCACGCTGCGGAATGTTTGTTTCATTAACAATATAAAGACTCGTCAATTTTTTAATAAAAAATAATCTTTAGTGAGATGTGATATATTTTGCAGTAACTCCTGTGGGAAAAAAATACGTTATGTTAACGCACTGTAATGTAATTTCAGTATAATAATATCTGTATTCAAGTTCAGTTTTTTGACGATATAATTATCTTTGGCAGCTGAAACCACTCCAGTGTAAAAAAAAACAATGTCTGACTGATGTTCTTGGTTTTGGGTGGTGCTCCGTGTGCCACAAATGGATTCTCTATTTTCATCGGACGTAAGTTGAGGTTTATTTCACCTGATACAAAATGTATAGATGTACAAAATGTTGTATTGTAACTCGTGGTAAACCAAGAGAAGCAAGGAAATTTCACCACCTAACCTCACGGCTCAGCCAACGTAACAACAACAATGTATAATTTGGTATATGTGGCCTGGATTATGTCAGCGTGCCAAACTAGCTATTGGTATTAAAATGTGACTGAGTCAGAGAGTTGTTTATAACGTTCGTAGCAAAGTGGCAGCCATTACCCATACAACATTATAATAAATTTAAGGAAAAATTTCATTTTGTATCATTGAAATTCCATGAAATCGAACGATATATCTTTAAACACAAGAAAGAATAACCAATTTTTATCAATAATAGTGTAATAATGTAGGTTAATGGAACAAGGAAAATTGGTTAGGTTCTTAGTATCTGACATGTAGTGAATGTGTTAACGATATCATATAGAAGGCGCTAGCCCGACATATTTTAAATTTTTTCTGCATATTTGGCGGTGGTGGTTAGTGTTTAACGTCCCGTCGACAACGAGGTCATTAGAGACGGAGAGCAAGCTCGGGTTAGGGAAGGATTGGGAAGGAAATCGGCCGTGCCCTTTCAAAGGAACCATCCCGGCATTTGCCTGAAACGATTTAGGGAAATCACGGAAAACCTAAATCAGGATGGCTGGGGACGGGATTGAACCGTCGTCCTCCCGAATGCGAGTCCAGTGTGCTAAATACTGCGCCACCTCGCTCGGTCTGCATATTTGGAGTCCTTACCAAGTTCGCATGACACCAGAAAGCAAAATATTTCTGCGAGGCACTAGTATGATCTTGATAGGTGGAGGCTAAAGAAAACTGTAACGGAGATGGTCACGTGACGTTGTACTCACGAATCTCTGTTGGGTAAATTTAGAGTTCTATTCTTCAAAGAAGAGTGTCAGACTTTCCTAGCTCTGGCGTAGGTATCATAGTAGAGGTTACGACATGAACCCTCGCTCCATGTAAAAGTGGAATAGTGCAGGGCGTGGATGTTGCACGAAGTACCCTCCGCCATGCGCTACACGTTGGTTTGCCTCCGCCATGCACTACACGTTGGTTTGCAGGTAATATGCGTGTACGAAGATGCCACAAACATACTCGGATGAGATTATGATGACATTGCTAGTAATTTAATTAATATGCTTCTTTCCCCAAATTGCTGCACAGTAACTGTTCCATGAGGAGAAACGCCTTTGGACCATAATGCACCAGCCATGTGACGTCGAATCATCGGTTGCGTGTTCCCTGGTTCCAGGCGTCCATCTTGTCCCGAATGCAGAACGGAATCTATCCCAAAGAATTGTTACATGCTATCGTCTTATTTCAAAGCTTTTTAGGCCTCTTTAGTCTTCATCCAAAACTATTTATTGAAGAGCTGTATGCTACAAAGTCTAATAGCTATTTCTTCGTAGCAATGAATTTTTGAAATCAGATTTCAAGTTCATTTCAAGAAGCATAAAATACGTCGGAAAAAATCACGCGTTCGTCCGTCACCCGCATCGATCGTTTCCTTTCCTTTTTTACATTTTGATCGTAGACTTTCACAGTGGCTTTATGCAGCATAAGAACCTATGGTGCTATAATGTCAAAAGTAACTATCTTCAAACATCTCTGAAGGTTTGCAGGTAATATGCGTGTACGAAGGGGAAATTTTGGGTCACCATCTTCATTGCGGTATGAGGAATGCATTGATATGCATATTTTTGGTTACCAACATTAGTTTCACTTCCGGTGTGATATAAGTAAATAATTAAAGGATAAACTTTGGTTTACCATTATTGCTTTGCACATGGCATGAGGAAACCAATTGGAGTGCAACTTCTGGATTCACCAGTTCAATTTTGATCATGATGTGTGGAAAGCGTTTAGTACTAATTTTGGATTACCAGCTTCAGCAGTGTGTAGGAATATATGAGATATTTCCAAGAGATTCAACTCATTATCATTAGGGGCTATAGTTGACAAAATATAGCCTCTTTTGAGACATGCTACTGCATCACCGTTAACTTTTAAATAATGAAACTATTTGATTTGGTTAAGCAATTTTACTTCGAACATAGTATGAGTAAACAATTAAAGTATAAATTTTGGTTCCCCAATTGTAGGAGTCTTTCAAGATCACCCAAGACCTTTTAGCAGCACCAAAAGAAGTTTCATACAAAGCTTAGAGGCAATGATGATGAAATATAGGTACTCTGAACACGTATTATTGCATTCGCCTTAATTTTGTCCTAACTTTGAAATACCATAATGACTGCATAAAAGTACAGATTTTATTTAGCTAATTTGAGCTGTCTATTGCGCACAAATTGTTTCTGGTAGCACCAAGTTAATTGTCTTAAAATATTAACAGCAAAAGAAAAGTTTCATCATTTAATATCATATACAAATTCATTACATGGCCATCAATTGCAGTAGATAGTAGGATATTACACTTTTACACAGATTTTGGTCCATTGGCATGAAACACAGGAACACTTTTGAACATAATACAAGGAAAACTAAAAAAATAAAATTACTGAACGAGGCCAGTTTCAGGACTACGAGACATTTTCGGCTGGCGCCGGTTCCTCCAGCATCAACTGCTGCCAACTGCGGCTATTTTATAGACTAATCTGTGTTAAAATGTTATCTAATATGCGCCTCCTAATCTTACGGAAAAAGTTACGCAATGTACCACAGAGTTAGTTAATCATGCCTATTTTGCTTGGAAGAACGGACTTTACGTCAGCAGGAAAATTTTGAAAGATTTCTGCCATAATCACGACTGACGCAGTACAGAATTTTTCAATTTTCTTGTACTATGTGAAAACTTTACATTTCGATAAATGATACAAATTTAACGGTTACGTGATATTACTGGATTTTCTGGAAATGCAAATAACGTGGACGTAGGCGGAATTTTCTTAAGGATAGTGGGTTTTTTGAAGCGGAAGTTGGTATGCTGACGCAAGCTGCAGGTGGAAGGCTATCAGTATGACCTCTTGGCTATGAAATATAACAACTTTGGAAGTTTTTTACGAAATAAAGACGATAGTTTTTGGCACGTTAGCGTATCCTGCGAATACTTGGAGGAATTTCGAATCGACTGGAGTTAGGGAGTGGCCGAGGGTGTGGCGGAGGGAGAGACAAGTCGTCCAGCTGTAGCGCGGCGTGGCTTACCTCGAGACGACAGTTTCTTCGCTCTCCGCGCTAGCGGAGGCGGCGGAGCCAGGCTCACTCATGTCTGGGTCTAGACATGGGCAAACTGCGCAGATAGTCGGCGAACGCGAGGCAGCTCCAGACTTCCTCGAGGTTCGTCTTACACTGGACAGCGTAATGGCGCAGCGCTCTTCAAGGTGGGGTTCGTTCATGGAGGATCTTTGCCTGCATGGCTGGCAACCTAGCTTCTCGAACACTGATCGCTGGCCAAAGACAATAACCCACCACTGGCATAGTTCACAAAACACTCACCTCGCAGTTCGTAAAATTTTAGACTCCAACAGTCACGAAAATTTTAAAAAAATGTCCAAGTAACTGCCACACAGCATCTCCTTTATTTTATACCCATCGCGTAGGTGTACTATTGGTATTTATTTCCCTGTCTTGTTTTCAATTTTTCAGATACTGCATTTTGTGCCTGGTGAGACCACATAATTAAGATCTGTAGTTTTAGGAACACTATAGTACGACTAGAAATTCCGATGATTGCGTAGGTAAAGTGACTATTTAAACTAAAAAGAAAATTAGGTACTGTACAATATCAGAGGGTTTATTGCAGTCCTTAATTTACATGTTCAGTAGATCCTTTGCATAATTATGGAAAAGACTTGGAACAGTTTACTGGCAACTTAGAAACCTGGTATTTTTTTTAAATTTTTTTTTGGAAGTAAGGCTACATGTTAGTTCTTTACGAATTACAAAGTAGCACCCTGGTTAAGATTTAATAAGATGTTACACGTTGTTGTTGTTCAGTCCAAAGGCTGAAATGATGTATGTCTCCATTCTAGATTATCCTGGGTATCTCCGGATAACTACTGCAGCCTACATTCTTCTGAATCTACTTACTGTATTCGTCTCCCTCTTCAATTTACCCCCCCCCCCCCCATCTTTCCTCCAATATCGATCCTCTGATATCTCCGAGTATGTCATATTAACAGATTCCTTCTTAAATTCTGCCACAAATTTCTCGTCTCCCCAATTCTATTAAATATCTCTTCATTAATTACGTGATTTATCCATATAATTTTCAGCATTCTCCTGCGGCACCACATTTCAGAAGCTACGTGTATTCTCATCTTGTCTGACGATTGTATCGTACACATTTCGGTTCCAATCTATGCAAATACCCCCAGAAAAGAGTTCGCCACCGTTTAAATTTGTATTCGATTTTAGCATATTACTCTTTTTCAGAAATGCTTTTCTTGCTATTACCAGTCTCTATTTTATATCCGCTTCACCTGGGCCATTATCAGTCATTTACATGCACAAATAGCAGAACTCAGTCTACCATTTTTTGAGTCTCATTTTATAATACAGGTCCCACAGCATTCCATTCTGTTGTTCTCAAATCGTAATGACCTAGTTAGGATGAACTGCATTGTCGAATATACATATTGGGAAGGAGCTGTTAGGATGCTTAACTGTTAGAAAAGGTGCCTAGAAGATGCCTACGAATGAAAACCACACGTTATTGTTATTGATCTCTTTTGTGTATCCAATACATTCTCCCTAAGTATTGGGCTCTACCACGTACCACTCAATGCAAAGTTTAATGCATCGTGTCAGGGACTTTCTACCAGTGCCAGCCATTTCATTTTCTGTCCCACTCGCAAAAGAATTGATGAATGAATCAATCTAATCTCTCATTGCCTCCTTAGTGTCATAACACGAAATTAACTTTGGAGGCAAGTTACATAGTTCTGAAATCTTGAGTCGAGATATTTTTTATGCATCACAAGTCAAATATAACGTTTCGTTATCCCGCAAAAAAAGTGCATTGCATCTTTTTGTTTGTTATTTTTGCGCCACTGTATGACAATACTAACAACAAACTGCGTAGGCCTAAATGTTTTCAAGACAGATTGAAATACACAAATAGCTGTAACTAGTAGATTTCCTACGTTGGCGCCTTGACTACGAAGTAGGTAGCTACTGTAAAATTCTTTTAGTGGTAACAGGCTGGTATTCAGAACAGCTCTGACATCACACGACTCACATTTGTAAGCAGAAAGAAAGATAGCCTGTGAAGCATGAGGTTGTTGTTGCAGTCTTTTGGGGTAGGTAGAGGATTAAAAAGAAAGAAGAGTGGAACTTATCCAGTGATTATTTTGGCTTCAGAACCGGGAAACGACCGAGAGTCGATATTAGCACTAAGTCAGATACTGTAAAGAAGATTAGTAGCAAATATAAAAACACATGTAGCGTTTATTGACCTAGAAAAACCATATGATATGGTTTACTGGAAGTTATTTTATAAAGCAATGTGCGGAAGGACTTTACTGAAAGAACAGGGCATTAATTTTGAGTATATACTAAAGTCAAAGTACTGAAAAGGAATTAATGGTAACAAGAAAGAAACAAACGTCAGACGGGGAGTAAGACAGGGGTGTCCCCCGTCACCTTACTTATTTAGAACATTCGTCGAGCAGACAACAACAATAATGAAATAAAGGACGACGGGAATCAAGGTTAATATCACCCATATTCAGTACATCTGATTTGGTGATGACACTACGATAGAGTCAGACAGAAAGGAATTAAATGAAATGCTTCAGGGGTTAAATAAAGAGATAATGAAAAAAAAACTTAATACCGAGAAGACAGAAGTTATGGTTCTAGACAATAAAGAAGGTGGAGGCAGGTCTGACATGTAAATAGATAGTGAAAAACTCGAGAATATAATCGAATTTCATTATTTCGGTTGCACTGTGGAGGAAAACAATAGATGCCTGAAGAAAATCAACACTGGCCAAGCGTAACTTTCAAAATAAGAAGAAGCTTCTGCTGAAGAAGCAGATCAGAATCCACACTATAAAAAGATTTGTAAACGTATGTGTGTGGAGTGTCCTAAGATATGGATGTTAAATGCAGGAGAAAGCTCTCCTCAATGCTGCGGAAATGTGGTCCTCTAGGAGAATTACAGGAAATAGCTGAACTGACAGAAAAACGAATGAGATAGCTCTACAGCAAGTCGGAGAGAAAAAAAGGACTGCAGAAAGTTATATACCAGCGGGAAGCAAAATTTGGTGGACACTTATTCGAACATGATATTCTGCTACAAAAGATTTCGGAAGGCAAGATCGTGGGGAAGGGAATGAGAGGTAGAACGAGAACATCCTATTTAAAAAAAATATGATCAGTCAACAGGGATATTCTTCGTAGATGGAGATGAATAGCGCAGCTGAAGACAGGAAGCTGTGGCTGTGGAGACAATGCTTATCCTCTTGAAAGAAGAAGAATAACAAGAAAAGATGTCAGTATCGACCTCCTTACTGTATTTCGGCCTTGCTGTCTCACTAAAATTTTTTACCCCCATACTTTCCTGAATTTCCAAAGTTATTTGTTATGTGATGGTCCAGTGCGTGTCATATGAATCTATCTCTTCTTTATAGCCCAGTTGTGTCATGTTCTTTTTCTTCCGTTTAGTACCTGAAGTTGTCTGCACGGTCGTCTGTCAGTACACACTACACGTTTTGCTTCCACGTATCACTCTTCGGCTCTTGAATTGGTGTCCAAGGGAAAATAGCATTAATGGTTTGCTCAACATGTACTTGGAGGTACTAACCAACCTACAGACACACCACTTATAAAAGCTATAATTATTAGTCTGCAGATGAAATGAATAGTGATGTAATGTTGTTCAGTAAGCTGTCTTCAGTCACTAACAAAAGTATGTGCAAAAACCTGTTACACTCCACATACACACACATATATAAAAGAGTACTTCAGTACCTTTTCATACTTCTATATATTCTGTAATGTCATCCCAGAAGCTAACCTTACTGTGTTATTGTACTTTAACCGATCACAATGCGTGTTAACTCTCTACCGACGGTATGGTCAGTGTTACCGAAAGCCAAAATACATAAACAAATAAATAAAACCCCTTTCTTCTCTCTCTCTCTCTCTCTCTCTCTCTCTCTCTCACACACACACACACACACACACACACACACACAAACACATTTATGAGCAGGAGGCATGGTAATGTTAGAAAATGAGAAGGCCACTTCAGCAAACAGATAGAAACACTCAGAGAGTGGGCTGCAAAGGTTGGTTTACAAATTTACTTTCAAAAAGCTGAAGTCTTATTTTCAAAACTCGACATCAAAAAAGTGTGCACAATGCGTGATCAGATCGAGAGAATACCTTACTCGACGTGCTTGGACCCTCCGTGATCGTAAAAGGGGAGAAAAAAACAGCACAGAGAATTCGGCTACAGGAACTCAAGAAAGCCTACGGAAGAAATCGTAACGGCTGCGACAAAGAAAAGCCTCTCCGCAGATACAAAAATCGGACGTTATAACACAGCTGTCCTGAGAAAGAGGAGTGCAAAATTACGATACAGATTTTTCATCCAGAAAGGAAGAGAGCTACAGACTGAAAACCCCGGTAAACAGCAGAGAACTAGCGGCTGATATCCGAAAAACAAGAGTAAAATTTAATGGACAGGTTCGCTGAGTGCCAGCAACAAAACGTACAGAATTTTAACATACACAGAACGACTGAAAACTGTACTCTAGATTCAAATGGTAGCGTTCTCGCTTCCCACGCCCGGGTTCGATTCCCGGCGGGGTCAGGGATTTTCTCTGCCTCGTGATGGCTGGGTGTTGTGTGATGTCCTTAGGTTAGTTAGGTTTAAGTAGTTCTAAGTTCTAGGGGACTGATGACCATAGATGTTAAGTCCCATAGTGCTCAGAGCCATTTGAATCTAGATTCAAAAATTCGATAAAGTTCAAGTATGAGCGGATATAAACTCTTCGGATGTTTGAGACAGAAGTTCGCACTGACAAAAAATTGACAAATAGGAAAGGTAGTCAGAGTATGAAACTTCAAAAAAAAAATCACGAAGGAAACGGGCTGAAGAAAAAGAGAGAATTCAGCGAAAAGAAGTGAGAGAAAAGCGTAGAAACTCAGAAAATGGAATCAAAGAGATTTTCGAGTTTCAGTAAAGTCGAATCGAACATAATAATATATACGTCAGATACTGGCACAGTTTGAAGAACAACATGTCTCTGAGCACTATGGGACTAAACTTCTGAGGTCATCAGTCCCCTAGAACTTAGAACTACTTAAACCTTACCAACCTAAGGACATCACACACAACCATGCCCGAGGCAGGATTCGAACCTGTCACCGTATCAGTCCCGTGGTTCCAGACTGTACCGCCTAGAACCGATCGGCCACATCGGCCGGCGTTTGAAGAAAAAAATCGTATGTAGACAAGGTGCAGACCGTATTAATTTAAATAAATTCACCTGATACTAGAGACATAATCCACCGAAACGTACGACAGAAAAAAAGAATGAAAGTGATTAGTCGCATTCAGTTGTGTGGACACATTTCCATAAAAGTCGCTATAAGATATATCTTATAATGTTTGCATCCGAAATGTTTTACAGGAAATATGAACACTGTGATGACGGTGCAGATGTGCTAAACATGTTTGAGTGAGGAAGTCGTGGAAAGAGAAATGCATTTTTATGCCAAAAACAGGCGGAGGACTTATTCCTATCATTGTTTCTACTGAGGCGGATACTGGATAGCAACAAAAACCACATTCTAGGTTCGCTGAGTACGCATTGTGCGTCGGTCATAGCTGTCAAACCATAGTGCCATGTCCTCCACTTTGCAAACAAGGGCCAAAAACTTAATCTTTTGGAAGCCCAGGAAATAAATAAACATCTTGTACGTACACCACATTTAACACAACATGATCAAAACCGGCTCAATACTTCTCCTTTCCTAAATTTCCCTCAGTTTCCCTAATTCTTTCTTCATTGCCTGTTCCATTACACTCCACAGATAATTCCTGTATTTATTTATTGTGATTATATATTCCGTATATTCTGTCGTTTTATTGCATTTACAACTTCCCTATAGTACGAGGTCAAATTGTTCTCTAAGAAATTAGGTTTTCTACCACATGCGTATTTTCTCTTCTTTGAGTGTCAGTCTTCGTTAATGTCTCCAACTCCTCTACCATATCGTCTTCACACACACACACACACACACACACACACACACACACACACACACACGCACACACACACGCACTGGTGTTCGATATTTAGTCTTAACGTATATGTGGTTTCATGGATTTACATTTATGCTTTTTAACTTGAACAGTTTCAGTTACATTAGCATTGTGCTGTCAAAGACGACGAAACGTACTTTGAGTTTGCATTTCACTCTCCATGTGTGATATCTATTGCTACGTTTTGCATCAGTATTGTATCCTCCTTGACGCCGATAATCATTGAATGTTATAACATTTCAGCTCCTCAACACCAAATTAAAACGTTCCACTTCAATTTGTTTGCACTTATAGAGATCCCAGCTTCTGGATAACCTTCACCAGATTTGTACCGATGTTTCCAGAAATATCTTTACATTTGATTCTGGATATTTCTTAAGTGATTTAGAACAACTATTTATATGTAAAATGATTTAAGTCGTGTTTCAAAACATAAATAAATCTTTTTAGCAATATTTCTTGATACAAATCGTCTTTCGAAATTAGGTTATGAAACAGTTTTCACAAGTTTTCGTATTTTTGCGATCATAATATAGAATTTCTCCATAGAAAGTTCCAGAAGTGTGCATTAAACGTTCATTTACAGACTTTCTCTTTAGCTGGTGAGTTTTTAAAAGTATCTTGTCCATATTACACGAAATAATTTAGCTCAAAACTGATAATTTATACAATTAATCAGAGCTACAGCAAACAGTGAGTCTTTCTTTTACAAAATGAAATATAATTACAAAATTGAATGAAAATAGGTTACTAACACTAATATATATTTACATTAATTCTATTTTTGTTCTTTCTGTGCAAAATGTCCTACTATTGACACAGTACAATATTTAAACATCACCAAAGTTTCCCTTTACATTTTGCATATCTGTATCGACATCCCCTAAAAGTCCACAGTATCGAATACTTCAATATGTCCCAATATGTCCTGTAATGTTACACAACCCCCCCGCCCCCCCCCCATCAGCACTTCCACGTGAAACACGGAAGGGTTGATGTCCTTACATTACAAAACAGAAAAGTTTTATACATATCTTTGGTGTCTTCTTTCTTGAAGACCGGTGATCTTCTTTCTTGAAGGTCGGTGATGTTCTTCCTTAAAGGTCGGTATACCTCAATGCCACACACTGTATTTCAGTCTCATCTTCACAGTCCGTATGGTTTCCATATACACTGCAGGCTATCACAGGCTGCAATAGCACAGTCCGCTATGAATATGCAGCATACAGTGGTGAAACCCAGTTAAACATTAGCAAAAGCATTTAATAGTCGGTGGACCGGTTTTTAAGGACACAGAAATTTGAATTCTCTAAAGTCTAATTACTCAAGAAAATTTTCTCTAAATAATTTCTTAAAGCTAAGAGAGGATAGACTGACAGATGGAGATAATTGATTATACAGGATCATAGAATAAGTGTAAGATGCAATGCCAGAATACGAAAATGAAATATGACAGTTGCATATCTAGGGGACCTAGTGCTCGCCAAACACTTTGCACACAAAGAATGTATGCTCCCCTGAAGAATCAGATAAATACAACATAACAAAGTATACAAAAATATCCTGGTAAGATTACATATAAAAGTCTATAAACATCTATTATCTAAAATACTTTTTTACATTTTTTTATACAATTTCACTTCGGTCACGTTTCGTAGGCCAAACAGTCTGCCAGAATTTGGGTAGACTAGACGGTAAGCATTCGGTTGAGGATTGTCCTGAATCATGAAAGGTCCAATGTATATGTCAAAAAACTTTTTTAATTCACCACTGATGGCTTTAGACTTCTCTTGTGTTTTAACAAGGACCAAGTCTTCAATTTTAAATTGAGTAGGCTTCAACCTTTGTCATGTCCCTTTTTCCCTAAATAACTTTTGACCAGTTTACAGTTCTCATCGTGGTTCTGATACCGTCAGATGTCATTACAAATGTCTCTGAATTCTTGTTCATTGTCCACCCCTCTTAAATACATAATTTTGAATTCTTTTTCACATTCCCCACTGTCATCTTCAAAGTCACCCCCCACAGGTAGTCTAGATAAAGCATCAGCAACTACATTATCGGGTCCTCTAAGATATTTTATTGAGTAATTAAATTGTTGTAACAAGAGTGCCCACCTGGTAATCCTTCCATGATGCAACCTACATTCTTGAATATGAATTAATGCCTTATGGTCTGTGTAGACAACTACCTGGTTTCCCAATAAATAATTTCTGAATTTAGAAAATGCCCAGTAAATGGCCAAAAACTCTTTCTCAGTAACAGTGTATTGCCTCTCATGTTTTTTCAAGGTTCGACTAGAAAAAGCAATAGACCTGTGTTCTATTTTCCCATTTATATTTACTTCTTGGAAAAGGTGAGCACCTAGGCCATAATCACTACTATCTGCCATAATGCAAAAAGGTAAACTTAAATCAGGACGGTACAAAATTTGACTGTTACATAACTGTGTTCTTATTTCTTCAAAAGCAGCTTCACATTCCTGATCCCAAACCCACATTGTGTTTTTCTTCAGCAATCTGTTAAGACTTGGAGCATTTAGAGCTTGGGTACTAATGAACTTTCTGTAGTAACCGCACATCCCGAAAAATGACTTTAGTTGTTTCTTGGTTTTTGGAATTGGGAATTTTGCAATTGCCTCGAGTTTTTCAGGATCTGGCAAAATACCTTCCTCAGAAATACTGTGCCCCAGAAACTTCAATTTTTCATACCAAACTTACATTTAGATAATTTAAGTGACATTCCCCCTCTCCTTAATCTATTGCAAACCTCCCTCAAAGTATTAACATGTTCTTCCCAAGTTTCTCCAGTGATCAAAATGTCATCTACATACACAGTTAATTTTGATAAAAGATCTTTTACCAAAACAAAGTCAAGTGCTCTAATGAATTCGGCTACTGAGACATTCAGCCCAAATGGTACCACACAATACTGGTAACATCTTCCCCATACAAAAAGGCAGTATACTTTCTGGAATCATTTTCTAATTCTTCTTGGTGAAATCCTGATGTGAGATCTAAACTGGTCATGTATTTCATTCTTTCAAATTTTTGAAGTAATTCGTCTATATTCTCGGGATGATCGGTCTCTCTTTCCAGATACTTATTTAGGTGTCTTGTATCTAGTACAAGCGTGACACTGCCATCACGTTTTGTAACCACTACCAAAGGATTATTGTATTGGCTCTTACTTCTCTCAATGATGCCCCACTCTTCCATCTTTTGAAGTTCCTTTTCTACATCTTTTCTCTTTGCAATGGGTACACTATAAGGTTTAATAAAGAATGGCTCATGTGGTTTTAATCTGAGTTTACATTGATAATTCTTTACTCTGCCAGGTCTATCATTAAAAACATCATAGTAATTCCACAATAATCTTTCTAACTCTACCTTCTGTTCTTGGTTCAAATTATCTGATTCCCGTAATTTTTCTTGCTATATCCCCATATTCTCCATCATCATAATCCTGAGTAATTTCCTCTACACAATAACCACTGTCTTTAGAAAATGTAACGTCCCTAATTTCAATTCCCTTATCAGCACAGTTTTGAACCGACATGTCAGTACTGGAACATACTCTCGTCTTAGGATCAATAAAGGTAAACAAACTCTTTTCCCAGTCCTTACCCAACAGTACATTTTCATTTAGGTCACTTATTACAAGACATCCTTGAGTAAACTGTACATCATTTATACTGAAGGACCTGTCTATTAACAATTTTGCTAAGTTTGCCGGTAATGCCTCTAATTTTTATTTCAACAACTGGTAATTCAACAAAGTCAGGATCATGCTTAATTATATCTCTTAATTTGCTTGAAATGGCACTAATTGGACTCCCTGTGTCAATCAAACAATACCCTTCTCAACCTGCAGCTTTAATTTTTATGTATGGACTACCAATAGTGGTGTTTCCCTTTCTTCCTGTTCTTCATACAAAACATCTTCTGCTATCTCATCATACCTCTGTTCCATATTTAGGTTTTCTTTATTAGGCAATACTTTCTTCAAACTTCTAGGTCTACTGGAATTTACTGGAATGTCTGGATTACTATTTACCTCACACACATCCTGACTAGTACCCCATTTGATGATTTCATTAGGCTTAAAAGCAGAAACCGGTTCACAAATTTCCCTTAATTTGATCTTAACATCATTGTCATCACTGTAATCTTTAAATTTGTCCCAAACAGATTTCAAAATAATCTCAGATGCATCAGCGCAATCAACCCCCCTGTCTCCTGATGTATTACTAAGCTGAACTGGCACAATCTGATTCTCATGTGGAATGTAGTTAGAGTTCCTGGCACAACTATTCTCAACACTATTGCTTATAACATCCTCCTTAACTTCAACATAAACTATTCCATCCAATTCACCATCAAAATCTTCTAGTACATAATCACCATTAGCCTTAACATCAACATTATCATAATCATTGCCTAAGCTTACACTACAAACACTACTAGTATCACCAACATTACTCACAACACCATCTTCACCAACCACATCCACATGAATATCAGACTTTCCAGAAACTTCAGTATGAACATCATTATGACAACTTACATCTAAAACATCACCACACATAAGTTTGTACAATCCAAAATTATCAAAGTTATCCCTACCTTTCATTTCAGCATTAGGTGCTTCTTCTTGATTATATAAATTTGCAATTATATCATCTCCTAAGCCTACTTCATCAAAGGTAGCCTGGTTCCTATTACAGTTGTTTCTAGTATTTTCTCTGATGACATTCCAAAATTTCCTGTCAAATTTAATATTTTCATTACCTCTATCTACAGATCGATCATAAGCATACTGTCTATACTGGTTAGGTCTCTGATTACAGTGCTGTCTGTTCCGGGTGAAATTAGCCTGATTTTGAAAATTCCTTGCCTCAAACTGACAGACTCCCAGTGGAGCATTTAGTCATTTAAAGGCCTATGTCTGTCGTTTCCCTGCCTCGGGTTAACTTCTCTCATGTCATTACCCCAGGACCTGTTTCGATTTTCCCATTCTCTGTTTGAATTAAAGTGCTGATCATTCCTACCAAAATTTCTTCTGTCATTGCTATTATAATTATCCCTGTTGTTGTTAAAGTTTCTTCGTTCACTATTATTGTTATTATTTCCACGGATCGGTTCCCACCCTCTGTGTGATGAACCTACAAATTCGTTAAATCTGTTGTTTTGTTCAAAGGCTCTATCAAGTTTGTCCACATATTTCAAGAATTGTTCTATGGACTCATCTGGACCATATACTAAACCCCATTGTACTCTTTTCGGAAGTCTCCGTTTTAGTGCATCAATTTGAGTTAGCTCATCAAATGGCTTATCCAGATACACTAATTTTTGCAACTGTTTCTCACAATAGGCTTTCATTGACCCATCAGATTCTCTGTAACTAGGACCATTCAAGAATTCACTTTTGATTCGAGCTTGCTCAGTTTCAGACCAAAATTTGGTTAGAAAACATTTTTCGAAATCTTCAAAGGACATTTCCGCGGAACAATTCTGATTGGCCCACGAAAGCGCCTCACCATCAAGTAATTTCTTTACAAATTTTATCTTAACACTATCTGTCATTATGGACGTGAACTGCGCCTTGCAGAATTGCATGAAGTCTTTTGGGTGTATATTCTTGTCACCGGGATAAGTTTTAATGGGAAAATTTCCCCATACCCCATTACAACTATTACTAAAACCTTTTTGCAACATAGTTTCTTGTATTTCTACAAATTTTCTGTCTACAGTTTTTTCGACATTACCTACTCTACTGCAAATTTCTGTGACCTTTTTGTCAGAATCAGATTTGAAAGATTCAACTTCGCTTTCAAAAATCGTTTTGTCTGGTCAAATTCATTTCTCAATTGAGAATTTTGCTCATTTACAAAATCAACAACTTTTTTAAGTTTTGACTGGTTATTTGAAATTTTGTTACTTAAATCAGTTTCAAGGACAGAAATTTTGCTCTCAACCGTGTCCACATGACAACTAAGTTCTTTTTGGTTTGACTCAAAAGTAATTCGCCATTCTTCGAGAACCTGATTAGTGTGAGCAATCTGTTCTGTATTTGAATTTATTTCTGATTTTAAATCACACCTGTCCATCTGTTGTTGTGTCTGTTCAATTTGTTGACGTAATTCGGCACGAGAATCGTCCATCTTCGAGTTTGTGTTATCCAACTTCGAGTTTAACTCTGAAAACATTTGTTTTAACATTTCCAACATTCCTACACTGTCAGAAGCACTTTTCCTAATAGGTGTACTCGCTACACCGCTGTCAATACTGAAATCTGCGTCTTTTTCCATTATTTTAGGAAGCAGGTACTTATCTTAGTGTCCGTCGGCGGTCGTTGGTGTCCGTGTTTTGCGAAATTTCTTCAATTCCAGGACGGTTTCGCTCGGTTGATTCACTCCTCTTCTTGTGACCCCAGAATCGACGGATTTACTTCTGAAGAATGACTGGTCCGTCGTATATCCTCTTCTTGTGGTCCCAAAACAGACGTATTTTCTTCTTGTGATCCCAGAAGAGACGTATTTTATTTTGAAGAATCACTGGGTGGTCGTCATTTCCTCTGCTTCCTCCACCAAATTATAACATTTCAGCTCCTCAACACCAAATTAAAACGTTCCACTTCAATTTGTTTGCACTTATAGCGATCCCAGCTTCTGGATAACCTTCAGCAGATTTGTACCGATGTTTCCAGAAATATCTTGACATTCGATTCTGGATATTTCTTGAGTGATTTAGAATAACTATTTATATGTAAAATGATTTAAATCATGTTTCAAAACGTAAATAAATCTTTTTAGCAATATTTCTTGATACAAATCGTCTTTCGAAATTAGGTTATGAAACAGTTTTCACAAGTTTTCGTATTTTTGCGATCATAACATAGAATTTCTCCATAGAAAGTTCCAGAAGTGTGCATTAAACGTTCATTTACAGACTTTCTCTTTAGCTGGTGAGTTTTTAAAAGTATCTTGTCCATATTATACGAAATAATTTAGCTCAAAACTGATAATTTATACAATTAATCAGAGCTACAGCAAACAGTGAGTCTTTCTTTTACAAAATGAAATATAATTACAAAATTGAATGAAAATAGGTTACTAACACTAATATATATTTACATTAATTCTATTTTTGTTCTTTCTGTGCAAAATGTCCTACTATTGACACAGTACAATATTTAAACATCACCAAAGTTTCCCTTTACATTTTGCATATCTGTATCGACATCCCCTAAAAGTCCACAGTATCGAATACTTCAATATGTCCCAATATGTCCTGTAATGTTACAATGTCTAATGATGACACTGTAAATTGAAAACCCGTTAACGTAATAAATTAATACTGTAGAACATCCACAATTTGTTGCATATATTGATGATCTGTTGGTAGTGTATACGTTACGTGACATAAGTGTTATGTGACTGCAGTGAAGTAAATGTTATGATATTCCTATATTGGCAGACACAGGAATTCGTAGCAGCCTCTCTGACTTCATCTGCGACCCTCCGCAAAGAACTGAAGAGTGAGCTCTTCTCTGACAATCTTTGACCCTGTCGGATCTACAGCAGACGATTTTGTCATCTATAGCAGATACAGTTATTTCCATAGAGACAACAGTTCCGTATAGAGCTTCTTGAGGTACATAACCATGGTACCGATTTGAATGCTGGATGCTCTGCGGTTTCTATGTATTTGATGAAGGACATTTTGTTGTTCAATATGAACTGCACTTCAAAAGTATTTGTTTGCCAGACCTGTATTTGGACATGCAGGCTATCATCAACAGTATCTGATACACAGGATAAACAACAAATAGAAGCATACCTACGTCGACAACTCTACAGTAGAAGTATGATATTACATACATACTGTGCACTTCTGCATCAAACGATGTGCAGGTAAGGAACAAAATCTTTAATGCGCGTCGTTTGATGCAGACGTGCACCTTATGTAAGTAATATCACTTTCATACTTTACAGCATAGAAAGTATTCTTATGTTGTAGACATAGGTATGCATCCATTTGTTGTTTAGCCTCTGTGTCAGGTGCCACGTATAATGGCTGTATACCAGAATACCGATTAGTAGTTCAAATTCACGATAGATAATGATATGTAACATGTCAACAGAACAAACATAGAACATTTATACAACTGAAAAATAAAAATAATAATTTTGATGAGAGTACATGCTAATTGTTTACTGGTTCTTTCTTTAAAAATCATTAATTATTTCTGCTCAAGAATTACTTTATGGTACAGATGGAGTTGTTAAGGAAAAACAGCTTTAATCTACATTTGAAAATACTTCCTGCAACTGCCAGACATTTGACTGCCATCGGCAGAGCGTCAAAGAGTTTTATAGCTGCATATTTGACCCCTTGCTGTGACAAAGTTAAGTTAATTGAAGTGTAATGCAGGTCATTTTTCTTCTAGTATTTTGAATGTATTTGTTTCTCTCAAACTTAGATGGACTGTTGATAACAAATTTCATAAGAGAACAAATGTACAGTGCTTAAAGAGATACTTGCAAGATGTACATGTGTGCCCACATCATTCTAATTACTCTGTTTTGTGCTATGAATAATTTTTGCCTAAGCGACGTAAATAAAAACTTTTGAACTGTAGCTTATGATGTACAACAAGATGTCTTTTACTATAGTAGTTGTTTCACACCCATTGGAACAGAACGTAGCGCTGAAAATCAATCCATCGAGAAACCCAAGAGGCTCTAGCTTCTCGTTCTTAGAACTACTTTCGATTTATTTAGTGATTACCTTTAAATGATTAAAACTGAACTTCGATAAAACACAGTACATTTGATTTGTGTAACACCCTAGAAATAATGCATCGTCTTAAACTTGTAAGATGGGAAACTTTAAAATTTCGGATGACAACATCTTTTGAAGATGAAGACGTTGAAAAATTGACTTACTTTTCCTATTATCTTTCACTAACATTTTGTAGCATGATGTTCAGAAGAAATAATACCTTGACGAAGAGAGTGTTTATTTCACAAAAGCGTGTAGTAAGAATGGTATGTGGTGACAGCTCCAAGACCAACCAACAAACAAACAAATAAATAAATAGAATAGAAGAATGATAGCAGGTAATCTGATATTCACATTATGTTGTTCTATAGCTCCATTCCTAGATCAAGTGTTACTTTGGGATAGCACGCTAACCTTACCTGTCTGACAGGTTCCAAAGTACTTTTATGTAAAAATGTCGTAATTTATAACCAAGAAAGTGTCATAAATTTCATTTGCTGCCTAGCTCATCTGTTGCGAGTTTTACAAACACACTGGCAGGGTTAGCTGAAGTGAGGGTACACACTTCAAAAATCCAGACAATGGTTTCCTCCAACTGTTGACACTTTTATTTATGGCAGTCTCATTACAGAGGAAGCGCACAGTTGTTAAGAGTTTAAACTTTGTCACTGCATGTGTATGACGGCATTCTGTAATGTTCCTCACACCTGTTGAAGAGAACGTGGCACAGGATTCTCTCATCGATGGAGAAATGACGTTGATTTGGGCATTTGGCACATAGCGTAAGTCTTTGAAACCTCCACATGTGCTTCTGGTAATTTGCAAACACTTCAAGTCTTGTGACAGGATGTGTTATCTTGCTGGAAAACTGCCTCCATAACAGGAAAGGGGAGACACAACGAACAGTGTGGTCCGACCCATGAGGAAATGAGGGATTTTGCAGCCAAGGTAGTTCTTCAAAGTTCTGGTAGCCCTTTTCCAGCTATTTCTGGAAGAGCGTGTTATCCTGCTGGAAAGTAGCGTCCTCCACACAGAATGAGGTGGTTCTACCGATATGAAAATGGGATGAAATCGGAGAGATTTGAGAGAGAATGTGTGATTCTCTGAAGTCTCTGCAGGTATTTTCGAACCATTTTTGGACACTTCTAGTCGCTTGGCAGAGTGTGTTGCCCTGGTGGAAAATGGATAATATCCAAACGAAATAACCATCAGTTACTGGCAAATTTTATCTTCACGGATGTATACACAGTCAAGTCAGTCACGAGCGCTTTTCTCAGGTATTAACAGTTCTAAAGACCGTGTCACAAATCGTAACCCACTTCCCATTACGCTATGATCTTCCAGCAGTGTTTGTACAGCGCGTCCTTTGATTTATATCGCGCCAAGACACTGGTATTCATTTTGCCGGTTATATACGGCATCAGTGCCACTCGTAACATCGCAGTTGTGGATTAATTGGTAGAAGACATGGTCCACGATAGCATGGCAGTTGAACTTGGCTCATTGTTATTGCGGATGTTCATATCTAATGTCAGTCGCAGTTGTAGCTTTAATGCTGTGGCTTACTTCGGCGTTGAGTTGTACGGCAGCAGCACGGCAGATTTCACACACAGATATTGTAGATGTACATATATATTCGACATCAACGGCACGAGTAGAAACACAGTTTTGGCTTCCTTGGGCGATGAGCTATTCATCTGTTGCATGGAGCGTCAAATTTCACTCGCTGTTGTTATGGATGTTCATATCGTATGACAACAGCGTTGTAGCGCCACAGTTCTGGCTGTTGGTTTGGGTTGGGCTTGTTTGGGGGAGGAGACCAGACAGCGAGGTCATCGGTCTCATTGGCTTAGGGAAGGACGGGGAAGGAAGTCGGCCGTGCCCTTTCAAAGGAACCATCCCGGCATATGCCTGGAGCGATTTATGGAAATCACGGAAAACCTAAATCAGGATGGCCGGACACGGGATTGAACCGTCGTCCTCCCGAATGAGAGTCCAGTGTGCCAACCACTGCGCCACCTCGCTCGGTTTCTGGCTGTTTCAGTCAGTGGATCGTCCCAGAATAGCACGGCGGTTAGATTTCGTGCACCTTTACTCTGAATGTTCGTATCCGACACCAGCGGCACTACGGCACTTGTCCTTGATCACTTGTGCGTTGGCCCATCCCTCAGTTGAATGGTAGCTGAAGCTGGCGCACGATTACTGTGGATGTTGGTTTGCGACATCGACGCGGGATGACAATTTTCAAAACGATTAGTCACACTAATAAAAATTACTCGATAGCCGATACACTACCGCGGAAGAGGCTCACGAACAGTTAAGAGGAAACATCGGCGTGGCACAAACACTCCTCCGCTCACGCCTCCGTCACACGGAAAGGCGATGCCCACCACTATGTGCAATGGGAATAAACAGTTTTATGTGTTCGTGACATTATTGGGTGAAATGTCCACAGTTCCGTTGCGTACTCACTTCAACAGAGCACGTAACATAACATATGTCAAGGGGCACGTATTTAGATGGAGGTCACAGTGCCTGTAAACCAAAGGTACACGCTACAAAAGACATGACTCCCGGTAGGCACCATTGCGGATCGAAGTTTGTGGTAGACCATTAGCCCGAGGCAGTCCTTTACACACGCTTCGAGGTGCACAAAGAGCAACCTGGAGCTAACGGATCACGGAACATACGACGCAGGTGACGGATCGTTCGCCGGGCGCGCGCTTCCAGGCAGTCACAAAACGCGATGGCGATGTGGGAGCAGAACCATGCGCACACCTCTGGCCGAATCCGCGTGGCCGTGCGCCTCCGTTTCGACAGGCAGCTTCCGAGGCTCTCGGAGTCAACCTGGACCGCTTCTGGAGACTTCCGGCCGCTCTCCCAGCGTGGGCGGACATCAAACGGGGGCGCCGCCTCTGTTCGCCGGTCGCTGTGCCGCCAGCGGACACCTGCAAAATAAGAGCGCGAGCAGAAGTTTTCTAGCAATGCGGTCGGAAAGTCGCTCACACGGAAAGAAACGTCTCCGTCAACAGGAGTTGCGCTGCATCATTCGAGCAGCCACCGCAAGATAGCAAATATTACCGACAACAAACGAAGGCGCAAATATAGCTGGTACACGTCATATATCGTATTGCGCAATTCAGTACTTGGCAGGCAGGTTCTTTTTCCAATGCAGGTAGCAGTACGACAGAGATGTCGACCATTTTCACGGGCGCTAAACTAGCATTCGCCTTCAAAAAGTCTCACAAGACCATCCATCCAGCCTCAGATTTCGTATGGCAGTGGCCACAAAACGGCGCAGGTGGTATACGTCCTGCGTGTCACGTTCGTAGTGTACTGGAACTGGATAAGCCGTATAAGGGGAAACGTCTAAGTACTGTACGTGGAAATAATTATGAAAAATCCACCTCGGTTTCACAAACTACCTGGTGTTTACCTACGTTTCAGCGTTGATAACAACGCCTTCTTCAGAACAATTATAAAACAGCTTGCCTAAATAGACATAGTCAAAGGCTAAAATCAACCCTATAGCGGCAAGACTCCAATATTTACAGTATATTTGTAAAAGAATTTTATGGGGTCTTGCCGCTATAGGTGTTGATTTTAGCCTTTGACTATGACTACTAGGGAAGCTGTTTTATAATTGTTCTGAAGAAGGCGTGGTTATCAACGCTGAAACCAAGGTAAACACCAGGTAGTTTGTGCAATCGAGGCGGATTTTTCATAATTATTTCCATACTTACGATTGCTGACGCGCTGCAGTGCTGAAAGTTCTTACTGTGCATGGTTTTGGTCATTTGTTGAGACCCCTGAAATCGATAGCAGAATCTTCTTTCACGAATATACATATGGTGGTCCATTGATCGTGACTGGGGCAAATATCTCACGAAATAAGCGTCAAACGAAAAAACTACAAAGAACGAAACTCGTCTAGCTTGAAGGGGGACACCAGGTGGCGCTATGGTTGGCCCGCTAGATGGCGCTGCCGTAGGTCAAACGGATATCAACTGCGTTTTTTTTTTAAATACGAACCCCCATTTTTTATTACATATTCGTGTAGTTCGTAAAGAAATATGAATGTTTTAGTTGGATCACTTTATTCGCTTTGTGATAGATGGCGCTGCAATAGTCACAAACGTATAAGTACGTCGTATCATGTAACATTCCGGCAGTGCGGACGGTATTTGCTTCGTGATACATTAACCGCGTTAAAATGGACCTTTTCCCAATGCCGTAAAACGTTGATATCGTGTTGATGTATGGCTGTTGCGATCAACAAGCCCAACGTACATGTGCTATGTATGCTGCTCGGTATCCTGGACGACACCATCCAAGTGTCCGGACGTTATTTAAGGAAACAGGAAGTGTTCAGCCACATGTGAAACGTCAGCCACGACCTTCAACAAATGATGATGCCCAAGTAGGTGTTTTAGCTGCTGTCGCTGCTAATCCGCACATCAATAGCAGACAAATTGTGCGAGAATCGGGAATCTCAAAAACGTCGGTGTTGAGAATGCTACATCAACATCGATTGCATCCGTGCCATATTTCTATGCATCAGGAATTGCATGGCGACGACTTTGAACGTCGTGTACAGTTTTGCCACTGGGTACAAGAGAAATTACCGGACGATCGGTAGAACATTACTAAGGAAATCAGGATACATTGCACCATTTAGATTGCCATAGATAAAATGGGGGCCAATTATCCTTCCTCCCATAATGCCGCACCATATAGTAACCCGACAAGGTCGCTGATGTTCCGCTTGTCGCAGCCATCGTGAATTTTCCGTTGCCCAATAGAGAGTATTATACCCGTTTACGTTACCACTGATGCTTCGTCGCTAAACAGAACGCGTGCAAAAAACCTCTCATCGTCCCGTAATTTCTCTTGTGCCCAGTGGCAGAACTGAACACGACGTTCAAAGTCGTCGCCATGCAATTCCTGGTGCACAGAAATATGGTACGGCTGCAATCGATGTTGATGTAGCATTCTCAACATCTACGTTTTTGAGAATCCCGATTCGCGGGCAATTTGTCTGCTACTGATGTGCGGATTGGCCGCGACAACAGCTAAAACACCTACTTGGGCATCATCATTTGTTGCAGGTCGTGGTTGACGTTTCACATGTGGCTGAACACTTCTTGTTTTCTTAAATAACGTAACTATCCGACGAACGGTCCGGACACTCGGATGACGTCGTCTAGGATACCGAGCAGCATACATAACACACGCCCGTTGGGCATTTTGATCACAATAGCCACACATCAACACGATATCGACCTTTTCCGCAATTGCTAAACGATCCATTTTAACACGGTTAATGTATCATGAAGCAAATACCGTCCGCATTGGTGGAATGTTACGTGATACCACGTACTTATACGTTTGTGGCTATTACAGCGCCATCTATCAAAATGCGAAAACAGTGGTCCAACTGAAACGTTCATATTTCTTTACGTACTACACTAATATGTATAAAAATGGGGGTTGCTATTAAAAAAAAAAAAACGCAGGTGATATCCATTTAACCTATGGCAGCGCTATCTAGCGGGCCAACTATAGCGCCATCTGATTTCCCCCTTCAAGCTAGACGAGTTTCGTTCTTTATAGTTTTTTCGTTTGACGCTTATTTCGTGAGATATTTGGCCCGGCCACTATCAGTGAACCACCCTGTATAGTCGAGACAGATAGGAATTTTAATTTTTCAGAATGAAATTCAGTCGTCATTTGCAAGCACATTTTTATTCCGCTTTACAGCTTTCAACAAATTAATTTCTCATCTCCAGAAGCCTACAAAATTTTGGACATTATAAATCTGTGAACCTTGGTTATAAATTTCTGTAAGAAAGAAAGGTATCACAGAAAGTTACTTAGTATTGGTTTAGTAGATGTCAATACCTTCTTCACAGAACCATTATGCCATGATATGTTCAGAAATGTATATATTGCATGCAAGTATTACGACATCATGGAACATATACCAACAATATAACATTGTAACTAAGGTACGGAAGGAAGTAATATATAATAACATTTGAAAAAAAGCACAGACTTATAATATATAAAACGAAAGGTCTAAGTTTTACATTTTTAAAATATGCAATCATATACGGAGAATGCCAACGAGATTCAGTGAGAGCTAGAGACTTATACGCTGAAATATATCCTCAACGTACTCACTCTACAAGTCGTACAGAAACTATGTGATCAAAAGCATTCAGACACACCCAAAAACATACGCTTTACATATTAGGTGCATTGTGCTGCCACCTACTGCCAGGTACTCCATATTAGCGACCTCAGAAATGATTAGAAATCGTGAGAGAGCAGAATGGTGCGCTCTGCGGAACTCACGGATGTGAACGTGGTCAGTTAATTGGGTATCACTTGTGTCGCATGACTTCCACACTCCTAAACATTCCTAGGTCCACTGTTCCCGATGTGATGGTGAAGTGGAAAAGTGAAGGGACACAAACAGCACAAAAGCGTACAGGCCGGACTCATCTGTTGACTGACAGAGACCGACGATAGTTGAAGAGGGCCGTAATGTGTAATAGGCAGACATCTATCCAGGCCATCACAGGGGAATTCCAAACTGCATCAGGATCCACTGCAAGTACTATGACAGTTAGGCGGGAGGAGAGAAAACTTAAATTTCAAGGTCGAGCGGCTGTTCAAAAGCCACATATCACGCTGGTAAATGCCACATGACACCTCGCTTGGTGTAAGGAGCGTAAACATTGCACGATTGAACAGTGGAAAAACGTTGTTTTCTACACTCGCCCTGTGACAACTAAGTTTCCTTTGGCTCTATTTTTTCGAGCCCGTTATGCCTGCGGCTTTCTTCGTGTCTTCACATGCTGCCCTCAGTTAACTTTATTGTGTAATTTTTACTTCGCAGACATCTATTAAATATCTAGCATTTATAATTTCATTTAAGATTAGCTCTTTTTTAATTGCATTGTAACTTATCCTATACCGTTTCATGTTAATGATCATTTTCCTCACTCTGTAACACGCCATTGCAAGCAGTGCTTGTGGTCAGCGACTCCTAGCGTGCGAGACTCTTGAGTGGCTGTAAACAAAGTGTGCTAACGACGGCTCAGCGTTACGGGCCGTCAGTGTTTACCACAATTCCATCATGTTTTTACACCACGAGGCGATGCCTATCTGCCAGTCATGGCCGTATATTTTGCTTGCCTCTTTTATTAACTTCAAGGACACAGGTATGTTTGGAACTTTCTGGTAGATTGTAGCCATGTGTCGGAACTCAAGGCTTTTGCTTTTACAAGTATGTTTGTTAATTCCTCCTGAGACGATGTGAGTCACGCTATTGCTTGTAGTGTTGATAACTTTGCGCAACTGTTTTCGATAAATATGCACATTCTTTTTTAGACCATGATGTTAGGAACAACCCCGGTAACAGCTGGTAAAATTACTGTTTATTAAAACACAACCGAGTGTGTGTGTGTTGGGGCTTATGGGCGCTCAAAAAGCACAACCGATTTCGCGGCTTAATGCCGCATATCAGATGCAATCTATGTGGAAAAAAGCAAAGTGCAGTGTCACAACATTTTGCGAGTATTAAAATTAATAAGGAATTCTAAAATATACTCACAGCGTTAAAAGATGATACGCATACCCTCCTTACAGTGCGACTTTAGGCCGCGAAAACGGTTGTCTTTTAATAAACAACAATTTTACCAGCTGGTAGCGGAGTTCTTCATAACACCAGGCCTTTAAACAGCTGCGGTTGTCCGGAGTACAAAATAGTTTGTGTTTTTTAGATCAACCTGAAGACGCGCGTTGCGATTCAAGTCGGTCATTGAATGCAAGAAATACTTGAGCCCATTTCCTGTTGTGGTTTTTACATACTGTAATATATCCACCAGATGCTGTCAGGACCTTTCGCAGCAAAAGAGTGTATTAGGTAATTTGTTTTGGAAAGCAAACGCTGATAGTAAACTAATAGGAAACTAAATTACGAATCAAACCAACTTCTTTAAGCAACCCTTCGCACATGAATACGTTCCGTAATAAATAGTCCACTGAAAAGGCCAGCGAAGCGCTCACGAAGTAATAGTACATGCGGTCTGCTTTTGGAACTGAATGCCACTGTTAAATCGGTAACAGTGTACACTTTTTCAGTGAAAAACCGCAAAGGTGAGGTTATATCCATTCAGAATGTTAATCTGATTTTGAGAGAGAGGCGTCGTAAAGTGAAAACTAGTAAAAAATTACTAAACTACTGGTGGAGAAAAGCTGGAAGCAATGAGCAGACGCCGTGCGGGCTAGCCGCGCGGTTTGGGGCGCCTTGCCACGGTTCGCGCGGCCCTTCCCGTCGGAGGTTCGAGTCCCCCTTGGGCATATGTGTGTGTGTGTGTGTGTGTGTGTGTTTTGTCCCTGGCGTAATGTAGTTTAAATTAGATTAAGTGGTGCGTAAGCCTAGGGATCGATGACGTCAGTAGTTTGGTCTCTCAGCAACTTACCGCAAATTTCCGATTTTTTTCCCGATAAGCAGACTTTATCCGATAGTAGCAAATATGTAGGTGGTAGCTGGCTGTCGCAAGGGGTAATTATGCTAAACAGCCCGGTAGCCGGCAGGAAAAGGAACGCAAACATAGGAAAATAAGGCAAGTACCAGGAAGAAAAGACATTAGAAAATACTTTCGTAAAGGCTTTTTCTCGGAAGTAGCTTCGCTCATTTAACAATTTTTTTCAGTATTTAGATTAGTCAACTTTTCAAGCTTTTATAGAAAACGTGCTACGTGAGGGTCACTGTTGCGTTAAAGCAGTAAGTCTATTCTATGTAAGGGCGATGTGGCGTGCTTTGAGAAAACGGCACGGTGGTTAGCACACTGGATTTGCACTCGGAAGGACGACGGTTCAGATTAAGGTTTTCCATGATTTCCCTAAATCGCTCCAGGCAAATGTCGACATGATTCCTTTGAAACGGGACGGCCGATTTCCTACGCCACCCTTGACGCAATCCGAGCTTGTGTTGCGTCTCTACTGACCTTGATCTTTACGGGACATCGTTGTTTTTTTTAATGTTTTAATTTTAGAAAACTTATGTGTAAACAGGTCCAGCTTCGGAGCTCGTTTCTGGGGATGCGGTCACAGTTTGTTTCTTCTCATCATCCCCACTTTCAACATATGAGATGGTAGTAGTTACAATCAATTGTATGGGATGTTTTAATACGAGACAACTTCAAAGTATAATCGATGCATTGTTATGGCGGGCCAAGTACCCTTTATTGAATTCTGCAGCACACTTCAAAGCGTCACAGGTGCATTACACTGTTTTTCAACGTAGTCGCCAAGTCTCTGTAAACCAGTCGTTCTCAACATTGGTGGAAAAATGTAATTTTCTGACGGATTAAAACAAAAGGAATCAATTGTGTTTCGCTCACAAAATTAAGTTTTTTTTAATGGATCATTACTATATCACTATTTCGTAACGCCAAAATGCTTGCATTACCCCTAACACAACGTGGTGGAGGTTGCAGCCTTTGAAACCAATGAATGAACCATATCTTCCTCACATAATTGATCCATTATACACATACTTTGTGCCACGCATCTGTTGTTGTTGTGGTCTTCAGTCCACAGACTGGTTTGATGCAGCTCTCCATGCTACTCTATCCTGTGCAAACTTCTTCATCTCCCAGTATCTACTGCAACCTACATCCTTCTGAATCTGCTTAGTGTATTCGTCTCTTGGTCTCCCTCTACAATTTTTACCCTCCACGCTACCTTCCAATACTAAATTAGTGATCCCTTGATGTCTCAGAACATGTTCTAACCAACCGATCCCATTTTCTAGTCAAGTTGTCCCACAAACTCCTCTTCCCCCCAATTCCACTAAGTACCTCCTCATTACTTATGTCATCTACCCCTATAATCTTCAGCATTCTTCTGTAGCACCAAATTTTGAAAGCTTCTATTCTCTTCTTGTCTAAACTATTTATCGTCAGTGTTTCACTTCCATACATGGCTACACTCCATATAAATGCTGTAATTTCAGAAACGACTCGATGTTAATAAATTTCTCTTCTTCAGAAACGCTTTCCTTGCCATTGCCAGTCTACATTTTATATTCTCTCTACTTCGACCATCATCAGTTATTTTGCTGCCTAAATAGCAGAACTCATTTCCTAATCTAATTCCCTCTGCATCACCTGCCTTAATTCGACTACATTCCATTATCCTAGTTTTGCTTTTGTTGATGATCATCTTATATCATCCTTACAAGATACTGCCCATTCCGTTCAACTGCTGTTCCAGGTCCTGTCCTGTCTCTGATAGAATTACATTTCTTCTCCATGGATTATAATTCCTACTCCACATTTTTCTTTTGTCTCCTTTACTGCTTGCTCAATATGCAGACTACATAAATCGGGTAGAAGTTACAAACCTGTCTCACTCCCTTCCCAACCACTGCTTCCGTTTCATGCCCCTCGACTCTTATAACTGACATCTGGTTTCTGTACAAATTGTAAATAGCCTTTCGCTACCTGTATTTTACCTCTGCCACCTTCAGAATTTGAACGAGAGTATTCCAGCCAACATTGTCAAAAGCTTTCTCTAAGTCTACAAATGCTAGAAACGTAGGTTTGCCTTTCCTTAATCTATGTTGTACGATAAGTCGTAGGGTCAGTACTGTCTCACGTGTTCCAACATTTCTACGGAATTCAAACTGATCTTCCCCGAGGTCGGCTTCTACCAGTTTTTCCATTCGTCTGTAAAGAATTAGTGGTAGTATTTTGCAGCCGTGACTTAGTAACTTATAGTTCGGTAATTTTCACATCTGCCAATACCTACTTTCTTTGGGATTCGAATTAATATGTTCTTCTTCCAGTCTGAGGGTATTTCGCCTGTCTCATACATCTTGCTAACCAGTTGGTAGAGTTTTGTCAGAACTGGCTCTCCCAAGGCTGTCAGTAGTTCTAATGGAATGTTGTCTACTCCTGGGGCCTTGTTTAGATTAGGCCTTTCAGTGCTCTGTCAAACTCTTCAAGCAGTATCATATCTCCTACTTCATATTCATCTACGGAAGACGAATCAGGGGCTGAAATTCATCGAAGACTTTCGGTAAAGTACGGGAACAGTGTTTTGCCACAACGAAGTGTCTACGAATGGATTGAAAAATCCCGATATGGTCGCACAAGTGTTACGCACGATGAAGGATCCAAACGACCGTTTACCGCGACAAATGAAGAAACCATTGAGCGTTCACGTCAAATTATTCTCTTAGACCATTAACTATTGACGAAGTGGCACGTCGTCTGCAAATTAGTCACGGTTCTGCCTACGAAATCATCCACAACAGACTTGTGTTTTTTAAAGTTTGTGCAAGATGGGTCCCAAAACAACTCACACACTTGCATAAACAAACGCGCTTGGACATCTCCAAAAACATTTGGATCGCTATGATAACGAAGGGGACAACTTAGAGACGATCATTAGTGGTGACGAAACGTGGATCCATCATTACGAGCCGGAGAGTAAACGGCAGAGTATGGAATGGAAACATCCAAATTCGCCGTGCAAGGAGAAGTTCAAGACCTAACCGTCCGCAGGAAATCTGATGCTTACGGTATTTTAGGATGCACAGCGTCGAGTTGTGGAACATTATGGGGAAAGGGGCACAACAATAAACAGTGCACGTTACAAAAAAAAAAAATGTTCACATTTGGGTGAAATCTAATGGGACTTATCTGCACCGGCCACGGTGGCCGTGCGGTTCAAGGCGCTGCAGTCCGGAACCGCGGCACTGCTACGGTCGCTGGTTCGAATCCTGCCTTGGGCACGGATGTGTGTGGTGTCCTTAGGTTAGTTAGGTTTAAGTAGTTCTAGGTTCTAGGGGACTGATGACCTAAGATGTTAAGTCCCGTAGTGCTCAGAGCCATTTGAACCATTTAACTGCTAAGGTCATCAGTCACTAAGCTTACACACTACTTAACCTAAATTACCCTAAGGACTAACACACACACCAATGCCCGAGGGAGCATTCGAACCTCTGCAGGGACCAGCCGTACAGTCCATGACTGCAGCGCCCTAGACCGCTTTTTTTAAAAAAATCTCATTTTGTTTGTTTTCGCTCGTCGTATGTGCTCGGGGCGGACGTCGCAAGACACACGTTTCAGTTCGTCGTTGATCCATTAACTTAGTTTTTTTATTACAGAGGGCAGCTAACACTCTGACCGAACTGGCTGAGTTACCGTGCCGGCACCGCTCGGCTAATCCCGCGCGGCTGTACGTTACAGTGAGATGCGTGCTGCCAGCCTAAAAGCCTGCAATTCGAAGCAAACGCCGACGATTGTTGCACAAAAATGTCCTTCCGCATACTGCTGAAACGTTCCAGAAACTCAAATTTGATGTACTGGATCATCCTTCGTATAGTTCCGGTCTTGTCCCTTCTATCACTTGTTTGGTCCACTCAAACAGGCATTAAGGTGGAGTCGATTTGCCTCGGACGAAGCAGCGAAAGAAGCGGTGTATTCCTGGCTTGCAGCTCAACCGAGAACCTTATTTTATGAGGGATCAGGAAGCTTGTACAACGATTGACCAAGTGCGATGAAACGCAGGGAGACTAAGTCGAAAAATGATTTTCTTGCAAGTGTCCTATTTGATTACAATAAAATTTGTGGTGTCACCGCCAGACACCACACTTGCTAGGAGGTAGCCTTTAAATCGGCCGCGGTCCGGTAGTATATGTCGGACCCGCGTGTCGCCACTATCAGTGATTGCAGACCGAGCGCCGCCACACGGCAGGTCTAGTCTAGAGAGACTCCCTAACACTCGCCCCAGTTTTACAGCCGACTTTGCTAGCGATGGTTTACTGACTACATACGTTCTCATTTGCAGAGACGACAGTTTAGCATAGCCTTCAGCTACGTCAATTGCTACGGCCTAGCAAGGCGCCATATTCAGTTACTATAATCTGAACAGATAATATTGTGATCATGTACCGTCAAGAGCGACGTCCATCATTAATGGATTAAAGTTAAGTATGAAACTAATTACGTCCGCTTTCTGAATTCTAATTCCTTGTCATGTTCCAGACCTCACGTAAGTATAGTTCTTCCCTCCTCACGCCAGCCTGCGTAAGCTAAAATGCGTGCATTTCGGCCTCCTCTAGTAACACGGTGTTGGCTCTTCTGCCAACACAACAAAATTTTATAAATACTTTTCGGATAATAATTGACTTACCCTCGTACATGCCACATTAATGAACATAAATCTATGATGCAGATCTAACCTTCGAAGCGCGCTTTGGACAGTAAACGTCTTGTTTTATTCGATATCAATAACGGTTACGATGAGGCGTAGGGAAAAATGTTCCCATTTAAGATTGAATCCATATTTATTGATGAAAACATACTAAAAACATGGTTGTTGATGTTGTTGTGGTCGTTAGTCCTGAGACTGGTTTGATGCAGCTCTCCATGCTACTCTATCCTGTGCAAGCTCCTTCACCTCCCAGTACGTACTGCAGCCTACATCCTTCTGAACCTGCTTAGTATGAATTTCAAAATACTCCCGGATTCTTAAAGTTGTAGCTATGCTATTACAAATGCTCTTTGTGTTGTTGCGGCAGTTATTCTGCTCTTTACGTCTTCTGTCACGAGTTGAAGAAGAGATGAACGCAGTTTCCTTCACATAGCCTCAAAATAATAATAATAATAAAAAACGCACGGGGTGATGGCTGGCGATCTTGGAGGCCAAGAATGCAAGAATGCGGGGCTGTTTCCGGGGTGCTGTGCGCCCTATACGGCGTTGGGCTGTCTTCAAACTCTCAACAACTCCAGAGGAACTCCATTTCCCAAGAGGACGGAGCTGCACCACACTGGTACAACAACCTAAGTCAATTTCTCAACGTCACTCTGCCTCAACGCTGGATACGGCGCTCTGCACCACGAGATACTGTCCTGCATTTTGGGCCTTCAATATCGTCAGACATGACTCAGTGCGATTTTTTTCTTGTGGGCATATGTGAAGGAATGTGTTTATCTCCCCTGTAGCTCGTGACATAGAAGACGTGGAGAACAGAAGAACCGCCGCCACAATTTCTCTAAAAGCCGGTACACTGTGTAGTTTATGACGAGTTTAGCTATCGTCTGGATGTTGTTCATGCTGCTGCTGGTGGACACAAAGAGCATTTGTAATAGCACAGCTAAAACTTCAAGAGCCCGCGAGTATTTTGCAACCAATCTCATGTTTGTAGTATGTTTTTATTAATAAACATGGAGTTCTGAAATCAGGTCATTGTTTCTGCAGTACCCTGTACTTTTCTGGAGACGCCTCAAAAAACAAGTACAATGTAATAGTTCTTAATGAAGAATAAAATCTTCACAAAAGAATCAGAGAAATGTACTGAAATTGGAGAGAAATATCGCCATAGTCAGATATTGTGCTATAAACACCGCCAAGGCACTACTCATGCTACGCTACTAACATAAGTCCTCATTTCCTATATGACATGTGTGCAGGGTCACCTACGATTTTTGTGTAGATTACTGCATATGCCATATTCTGGAGTATGAGATGGGTGGGGATTTGGGAAACTATTTCAAACGCGTGTACGTTTTCAAGTTTCTGAGGAAACAACTGCAGTTTCGTTAGACAAACTTCCGTTTAAGCCCTCTCCGTTGCTTGTTACTTGTCAAAGACAAAACTGAAGCGTCAGTCGTTCATACTTCATAATGATAAGCAGCCCTATTTAAGGGAAAAAGAAAACTATTCTACTAACTTTCATGCCAGAAGGCAATACAAAAGTATTATTTTTCTTTGATTAAAAAAAAAACCTATCCTGTCTTTGCCTGGAGACGCCGGAACGTTTCGTAAAGTAAACGACCTACTGTTGGACAAATGTGTCTATAAATACTACTAGAAACTTTAATTAGACTGAATACACTTTAAATAAACCAGACAGTTTATTCAGAACGACTGCCGACATTTAAAACACAAAATAAATACTTTTCTTAACGAAACATAGTTTTACCCTTTACTTCAGTATGTGCTCAAATTGTTTACCATGGACTACAAGGCACCTCTGCAATCGCCGTTCGAGAGATAGCTGAACAGATAAAGAAGCATTGGATGATACGTAGTTTCGTACTGCGGCAGTTCGGTGGCGCTATCGTCTGGCGCGGTTGAGACCTCATGATAGACCGTGTCTTTCAATACTCCCCATAGAAAGAAATGAGGAGAAGTGAAGTCAAGACACGTGAGCAGCCATTGTAGTGCACCCTTCCGTCGCATCCACCGGTCAGGAAATTCATTCACTATTTATGATGCAACACGGGAAGAGAGAGCTGGGCAGCTGTCGAATTGGAACCGCATATGCTGCTAGTTATCCAGTGCTACCTCTTCTACAAGAACAGACGTACACTATGTGATAAAAAGTATCCGGAAACACCCAAAGACATACGTCTTTCATATTATGTGCATTGTGCTCGCACCTACTGCCAGGTACTTCATATTAGCAAACTCAGTAGCCATTAGACATCGTGAGAGAGCAGAATGGGGCGCTCCGCGGAACTCACGAACGTGGTCAGCTAATTGGGTGTCACTTGTGTGGTACGTCTGTATGCGAGATTTCCACACTCCTAAACATCCCTAGGTCCACTATTTCCTATGTGACAGTGAAGTGGAAAAGTGAAGGGACACGTAGAGCACAAAAGCGTCCAAGCCAACCTCATCTGTTAACTGACAGAGACCGCCGACAGTTGAAAAGCATCATAATGTGTAATAGGCAGACATCTATCCAGACCATCACACAGGAATTCCAAACTGCATCAGGATCCACTGCAAGTACTATCAGAGTAACGCGAGAAGTGAGAAAACTTGAATTTCATGGTGGAACGGCTGGTGATAAGGTACACATCACGCCAGTAAATGCCAAACGTCGCCTCGCTTGGTGTAAGGAGCGTAACATTGAACGGTTATATAGTGAAAAAACACTGTGTGGGGTGACGAATCACGGTACACAATGTGGCGGTCCGATGGCAGGGTATGGGTATGGCGATTGCAAGATGAACGTCATCTGCCAGCGTGTGTAGTGCCAACAGTAAACTTCGGAGGCGGTGGTGTTATGGTGTGGTCGTGTTTTTCATGGAGGGGGCTTGCACTCCCCGTTGTTTTGTGTGGCATTAGCCCAGCACAGGCCTACATTGATGTTTTAAGCACCTTCTTGCTTCCCACTGTTGAAGAGCAATTCGGGGATGGCGATTGTATCTTTCAACGCAATAGAGTAGCTGTTCATAATGCATGGCCTGTGGCGGATTGGTTACACGACAATAGCATCCCTGTAATGGACTGGCCTGCACAGAGTCCTGACCTGAATCCTATGGAAAACCTCTGTGAGATTTTGGAACGCCGACTTCGTGCCAGGCCTCACCGACCGACGTCGATACCTCTCCTCAGTGAAGCACTCCTTGAAGAGTGGGCTGTCATTCCCCAAGAAACATTCCAGCACCTTTTTGTACGTATGCCTGCGAGAGTGGAAGCTGTCATCAAGGCTAAGGGAGGGCCAACACCATATAGAATTTCATCATTGCCGATGGAGGACGCCACGAACTTGTAAGTCATTTTCAGCCTTGGGCCGGATACTTTTGATGACATGTGTATTTTTTTCCATCAGAGGCTGCACAGTAAACAATAATATGTTATGAGAATCCACAAACAACAAGCGCCGCCAAGTGCAGTATGCCAGCTGACGTTATGAATACGGAGGCTGTGGGTGGGGAAATTTTTTTCGTAAACTTACGTGACGTGTGCACCTTTTGGAAATATTGTACTTTAGTCCGTCACTTTATCTATTTCAAAATTTTGAAAATTTTGTAGTTGTTATTTATGGTTTCTCCTTCCAGATTCCATAAGTATTTAAAATTTTCAGTGAAACTTAACCCAAAAAAATGAATTATCATGACTAGATCTCATTTTCTTTAGTGCGTTTCACGTTCAGTATTTACAGTTTCAGAACCGTAGACATCATTATCTCTTTAAAACGTATGTCGTGAGTAAAGGTCAACAACGAAATTTGTATTATTTATTTATTTATTTTTTACAATTGTCATAAAGTACCCCCTCTTTGGTGGTACATGTTACTGAAAGGGAGTCAATATTGCTAAGAGTGTGCAAGTAGATATTGTCACTTTCTGGACCCTACTTACAGAACAGAATGTCTTTAAAAATTATGTCGTTAATATAAGTCGGCATCAACTAACGAATTTCGTTTGTTTTCAGTTTCTTTCGGATGAGCATAAAATGACTGTAATGCTCTTTATGGAAAATGCGTTGGCATCCCTAGGGTTAAAACACTTCAGAGATATTCAAATGGTTCAAATGACTCTGAGCACCATGGGACGTAACATCTGAGGTCATCAGTCTCAGAGATATTCCTCCGTTATATAACAAACTGAAGTAAACAATGAAATCAGGGATGGAAATACATAATAATCAAATAGATTTCGTCGTGTATGATGTGTCGTACAGTAAAAGTAAAAACAGATGTGGAAAACGACCTTACAGTACATGGTTCATCATTTATTTTCGTTCTTATTTGTATACTTTAAAAGACACTGTAAAATTAACGAACATATCTAATCAATATAATTCGAATCTTCCATCTGTTAATGTGCAGCTTTAAGAATTGGCCTTCATTTTAATGAACAAGAATGCAAATATACTGAGGACAATTACTGTAAACTAAGAAACTGATGACGACGGAGGGAGACAATACAGTTACAGAAATAGCTAAAGTTTTTTGCAAGTACCGCAAATTACAGAGGTGAGAAATATAATAGAGATACATTCAGGCCAAAGACTGACTGCTCTCAGCACCGGATATTAGTCGACCACAATATTACCGTGTGATACTTCACGAGGGCGTGCTGAATCACGAAATATATGCACACTTATCTTGAAATCATTCACAATGCGATGCTTTTACTTAGTAACCAGTCTAATTGTTGACTGTAAGTCACCGAGTGTTTCCTGTTAACGGCCACGGGTGGCCAAGTGCAATAATATCGTGGTCTGGTAGTACCTTCCATCCCGGCCGGACAACATGACAAAAAGTGCATGCCTGTGGATCGATGAAGCACATCCGGCTCTGGAACAACTGGAGAACGTCCTCATGAATATTTAGGTTGGCATTACGGAAAAATTAATTCTGTTAATTAAGATTATTGTCAGTTTCTTTTCTTTTGGGAGTACAAATTTTAAGTGCCTCAAGCACGTCAGGATACCGCCCTTTGTATGCTCGATGCAAAATCCCCATGTTATTGTCAATACTAGTGATTTAATGTTTGCGTGTTGATAAATTACCCTCTGCCACGCACGGTAAGGTGGCTGGCGGAGTATGTATGTAGATGTATGTAGATAAATGCGAACCTAGCGCAGTTTTACTTTGTGTAAGTGTATGTTCATTAAAGCGCGTATTAAATGTTCGGCTGTGTTTCCAGTGTACTTCTTCCGACAGGCATCACACGTTGTCTCGTAAATATCAGAGTGTACATACTTTTTCTTTCCTGTGAAATGCTGTGACAAACGCTGTATCCCAGCGAATTTTCAGTCACCATTCGTACGTAAATCTATTTCATTATCATGCCTTTTAGTCCGCAATGTCATTATTTACTTTAGTTTATTTTATGATGGGGGAGTCTCTTTGTCGATGTTTTAGTATAACAGCTTACGACACACGCTCACGTCGCGTGGTTATACAAAGAATTTTGATGCCAACCACAACCTTTATATTTTTTGCATTGCTTGATATACTGCACTTTGGGGCACTAATTATCTGTAGCTTCTCATTATATTGTTCATTGTGCACCTTGTGATGGTAATGTCGAAATATCACGCTTTTGTAATTTTTGTTGTTGTTGTCTCTTTTTCCCCATACAACTTGACCTGAATATGATCTGCATCGCAGAATGAAACTGGTAGTGGGTAAATAAAAAGTTGTGATTCAGATGGTGTTTGTTTATTTGGTATACCACGAGATATCACGGTCTCTTACGACATGGCATCATTTATGAAACATTTACGTTATTAACTCATCTGTGAAGTAATCAGACACTTGAAGCTATTTTATACATGGAAATTTGCTTCTTTAAAGAATAAAAGGGAAGAGGGAGTGTGGCAATCGTGACAGTCCGTAGAAGGTTGAAGCAAGTGACTGTCACGTCTTGCTGCCGGAGATTGTATCCATGTCTGCAGTGGTCGCGCTGGTGATCTCGTGAAAACGTAAACACTCCTGTTCATTTTTCTATCGGCTGTAAATGGCCAAAACAACAGCCTACGACAATCAGTTATCCTAACGAAAAAATGGGAGATTTCGTCGGAAACTCGTGAATTTACCCCGACAAGTAAACCGAGAGTGCTTTGCACAAGGCTTAGCTTACCGCCCGTCGCTTCGCTCTCGAATCCGTACGTTCTTTCCCGCATTGCTCGTATGTAAGTGTACACACTGTAAAAGAGTTACAGACCCTTTAGAGGGCTGCAACTCTTTGCATAATTAAATTATTCTAACAAGTTTATTTCATGTGGCGAATTAGGAGACAAACCGGATAAGTGGTTCTATAGTTATCAAGCGCCTATCTTGCACCTGATACTGAATTCCCTCATCTCAAACGGGTATCCCTGCACATAGAATTGCATTTAAACGTGGTATATATTGTGTCGTCAGTAATGATTCGTTTGAGTATTAATTACAACAAAAATAATTTTATAAACATGTATTAGGCCTCCTGAAAAATTGACATATTAAAGATGTTTCTTTTTCTGCGCAATTCTGAGAAAGCTGGTTTTTGTATTTGTTTCAGAAATTGCAGTACCTTCTACACTTTCCCACAGGCGTAGAAACATGGTCTTTCCCGAATGTACTGCTGACCAAAAAGCGATTCTGCTTTCGTAATGAAATATTTCCATAAAACTTTTCATTCCCTATTTCACCATCTTAGGGGTGGAATTTCGAAAAATCCCTTCTTAAGTGATGCCTACAGTACAAGATCAACACTCTCTATATTTTAACATAACGAAATGTTTTGATAAAAGTTTTCAACCCCTCTCTGGTTCATGGTGTGGGTTCCTGTAGTCATGTCCTAGTTCATGAACCACGGGCAACGTATGAGTGGCCAAGCAAGTGGTCCCGACAGTCGGGATACCAGTTGCTTTGGAATAAGGCTGGGCATCTCGGACATATTCTGAGTCGTGGTCACCTTTGTGCTCATACGGCAAAGACTACCAAATCCACCGGTTAGTCCCTCAACCGTTAGGGGTAAAACCCAATGGGACCCGGGGCAAGTAAGGCTAGCAACCTGCTTCCCCGGTACTTTAAATATGATGCTGGCAACAATCAGAGCAAAATGCCTCGGACCTTTGCAGGTGACGGAGTCCCACCTCTAACTGACAAACCAGGTACTCCTAAGATACGACTCGGCAAACAAATGGTAATGAGATGGGGAGCTATTAACATCAATGGGGGCTACTCTGGGAAGAAGGTGGAGCTGGCAGAGGCTGCAAGTAAGATGGGGCTGGACGTTTTAGCTGTTAGTGACATTCGGGTAAGGGGTGAGAAAGAAGAGGAAGTGGGAGAATACAAGGTCTACCTGTCAGGCGTCATAGCAGGAATAGCACAATGGGGTGTAGGGCTTTACATCAGGAAAGAAATGGAACCCAGCGTAGATGCAATAAGGTATGTAAACGAAAGACTGATGTGGATAGATTTGACAGTGTCTAGCAAGAAAATTAGGATTGTGTCAGTATATTCGCATTGTGAAGGGACAGATCACGATAAGATAGATAGTTTTTATGAGGCACTCTGTGATGTACTTGTTAAAGGATAAGGACAGTATTCTGCTTATGGGTGATTTTAACGCCAGGATTGGAAATCGAACAGATGGGTATGAAAAGGTTATGGGTAAATTTGGAGAGGGTATGGAGGCCAACAGGAACGGGAAACAACTCTTGGATTTCTGTGCCAGTATGGGCTTAGTAATCACAAATTCCTTTTTTAAACATAAGAACATTCACCGGTATACGTGGGAAGGCAAAGGAACCAGATCTTTCATTGACTATATAATAAGAGATCAGGAATTCAGGAAGGCTGTGAGGGACACACGTGTATTCAGGGGATTCTTTGATGACACTGATCATTATTTAATCTGCAGTGAAATTGCTATTGTTAGGCCGAAAGTGCAGGAGGTCAGGTCCATATGTAGGAGGATAAGAGTGGAGAAACTTTAGGATAAGGAAATCAGGCACAAGTACATAACAGTGATCTCAGAAAGGTACCAGTTAGTTGAATGTAGTCAATTACAGTCATTGGAAAAGGAATGGACAAGGTACAGGGACACAATACTAGAAGTGGCTAAAGAATGTCTTGAAACAGAAATATGTAAAAGTAGGATGAAGCAAACAGCGTGGTGGAATGACACAGTCAAGGCAGCCTGTAAAAGGAAGTGCGAGTATTAGTTGAGGACCAATTGGATGAAAATCAGTGTGGGTTTAGGGCTCTTAGAGGTTGTCAGGACCAGATCTTTAGCTTACGGCAAATAATGGAGAAGTGTTATGAGTGGAACAGGGAATTGTATCTATGCTTTATAGATCTAGAAAAGGCATATGACCGGGTTCCTATGAGGAAGTTATTGTCTTTTCTACGAGATTATGGAATAGGAGGCAAACTTTTGCAAGCAATTAAAGGTCTTTACATGGATAGTCAGGCAGCAGTTAGAGTTGACGGTAAATTGAGTCCATGGTTCAGAGTAGTTTCAGGGGTAAGACAAGGCTGCAACCTGTCTCCACTGTTGTTCATATTATTTATGGATCATATGTTGAAAACAATAGACGGGCTGGGTGAGATTAAGATATGTGAACACAAAATAAGCAGTCTTGCATATGGGGATGACTTAGTTGTGATGGCAGATTCGATTGAAAGTTTGCAAAGTAATATTTCAGAGCTACATCAGAAATGTAAGGACTATGGTATGAAGATTAGCATCTCCAAAACGAAAGTAATGTCAGTGGGAAAGAGATATAAACCGATTGAGTGCCAAATAGGAGGAACAAAGTTAGAACAGGTGGACGGTTTCAAGTACTTAGGATGCATATTCTCACAGGATGGCAACATAGTGAAAGAACTGGAAGCAAGGTGTAGCAAAGCTAATGCAGTGAGTGCTCAGCTACGATCTACTCTCTTCTGCAACAAGGAAGTCAGTACCAAGACTAAGTTATCTGTGCACCGTTCAGTCTTTCGACCAACTTTGTTGTATGAGAGCGAAAGCTGGGTGGATTCATTTTACCTGATCAATAAGGTTGAGGTTACGGATATGAAAGTAACTAGGATGATTGCAGGTACTAGTAGATGGGAACAATGGCAGGAGGGTGTCCACAATGAGGAAATCAAAGAAAAACTGGGAATGAATTCTATAGATGTAGCAGTCAGGGCGAACAGGCTTAGATGGTGGGGTCATGTTACACGCATGGGAGAAGCAAGATTACCCAAGAGACTCGTGGGTTCAGCAGTAGAGGGTAGGAGGAGTCGGGGCAGACCAAGGAGAAGGTACCTGGATTCGGTTAGGAATGATTTTGAAGTAATAGGCTTAACATCAGTAGAGGCACCAATGTTAGCACTGAATAGGGGATCATGGAGGAATTTTATAAGGGGGCTATGCTCCAGATTGAACGCTGAAAGGCATAATCAGTCTTAAATGATGATGATGATGATGTATTTATTTTAAATAATTTTTTAAATTTAGAAAAGCCAAATACAAATTTTCAGGCTCAAAGACTTGATAGAGACATAGTAAAAAATTTTCGTTGCCTATTTCACCCCCTTATGGCATAACTTTCCGAAGACACTGAAACACGTTTTTTTAATTTTAAAAATATTTATAACCGATTAGTTAAATGCCGATTTTAATAGATGTAGTTTTAAAAATACTTCAGTAATTCTTTAATAATTAGTCATTTTCGAAATAAACCTGCACCTACTATTTAACCCCGGTAGGAAGTCTATTTCCCAAAACTGTTGAAAGATCTGTTTTTTTTGTTTTGTTTTTTTATTTCTGTCCAAGAACCAAAGTACCAATCTTCGTAGTTCTAGCTTCAAAACTGCCACAATAACGACATAGTTTCAAAAAACGTTTCATTTCCTACCTCACCCTCTTAGGGATCAGATTTCCAAAAAATCCCTTCATAAACGATGCCTACAGTACAAAGTCAACACCCTCTCCTAATCTGAAGTTTCTAGCCTTAGCAGTTTGGCTTGGGTGCTGATGAGCCAGTGGATCAGGACATTGCCTTTTGTAAGTATAGAAAATATAGCCGCGAGAAACGTCGATCTCATATCTGTGTAAAAGACAGGTTTTTGCTTCTGGCACTGGAAATTGTATACGCTGTACTAGTTCTAAATGTCCCGCGAGAGTACACTAGAATACGGTAACGTAAGAGTCACCGCCTAGCGGGAGCTTCACGAACGATTAGATGAAATAAGGGCGTGAAACACGTGCCACCACTTCAGTTGTTAACGGCGTTAGCGACGTAAACGGCATTCTTTGTAGGTTTCTTTTTGTTGCTAAGACGGTTTTTGGAGGGTTTTGCGACCTGTGTGTTAGAAGAGGCAGATGAAGCATTTTGAGATATAATTTCAGGAAACTAAAAGATCGGTGCCGGCCGTTGTGGCCGAGCTGTTCTAAGGGCTTCAGTCTAGAACCGCGCGACCGCTACGGTAGCAGGTTCGAATCCTGCCTCAGGCAGCTCTCCTTGATTATTTAGGTTTGAGTAGTTCTAAGTTCTAGGGGACTGATGACCACAGATGTTAAGTCCCATAGTGCTCAGAGACATTTGAACCATTTAAAAGATCAGTAGGATTTTTCAGCGCTCTGCGAGGTTGACCACTACTACATTTCCTGGTACCGAAACCATGAACCGTCTCTACACGCAAGTTACTTTTCAAGTTGTCACTGTGTTAGAGTGGCAGATTTATTTTTTACTTTGTTGACACTGATTGCGCTGTATTTACCTTCTGGCAAATGTGACTGTTAGCACCTCTTTTTCTTGGATTTTTCTAGGGATGATCTAAACTATGTCTCTCCTGTAATAGTGATTTCTGTGAATACTACTTTTCAGTAACTGTTATTTCTAGTTATGATTTCTCACAGTTCTAAATCACATTTTAGGAATTCAAAACATGCATTCCTCCGCTCTTCAACAACGTCAAAATCTTCCTGCAGTTATCACCGTAGCAGTTACATTACAATTTGTCACACGTAACAGCTGTCAGCGCTGCGAAGTTTATCTACTAACTAGTATTTCTGGCAGGTGAACTCTGTGTCACTGCAACGGAAGTGATAATGTTGGCGCCTGTAAAGGACTTAAGGTGGGCGTTTGGAGTAGCCAAACTGACAAAAGGTTATGGGAGATTATATTGTTAATATTTTCAATTATGTCTTCTAAGTTGTTACATGATAAACAACAGTTATGTGACAAGTGCACACGCTTCTGCAAGGAGAAAATTTCTTCTCAACAAAACAGTCTGTGCTAAGCGTGGACAACATTTGTTTTCCCTAGGGCTTCAAATTTTCTTTTAATGAAACATGAGCGAAAATTGTGTAACGAAATCCAGATTTCTTTATTGTGGGACCTGCAGCATATATCATGTCACAGTAGGACACTATTCAGAGAACTCAAAGACAGCATGCTGCTTGATATTTTGTTTTAGTATGTAAGCTTATATCGGCTGTATTGCCTTCATCAGTATGTGTTCTGACTTGTAGATGGCCACATGTCAACTTTGAACAAACCACCATTTACTGTCTGCAGTTGTTGGTTGTATTGTTATTTTCAGCAGCATTTTAAAGTTGTCTGATAATTTGCTGTTCTACGTATATTATAATACGTTTTTTAATATCTGACAGTTGCAGAAATTCAAATTTGACAGCTAGTTGTTTACTTCAAGATATTTCTTTGAAATCTTTGAAATATTTTTGAGTAATTAACTGGCTGCCAAATTTGAATTTGTTTGAAATATCTTTGAGTAAATAACTAGCCGTCAAACTCGAATTTCTACATTTGTAAGATACTAAAAAATGTATTATAATATACGTGCAACAGCAACTTTAAAACGTTGCTGAAAGTAACAACCAACAGCTACAGACAGTCATAATACTTTGTTGAAAGTTAAGATACGTCCATCTACAAGTCAGGACACATACTGATGAAGGCAATAAAGCCGAAATAAGCTTATATACTAAAATAAAATATCAAGCGGCATGCTGTCTTCCAATTCTCTGCATAAAATCGAGATTGATCTTATAGTAGTTTGATGATGTATTTATTGTGATGGATAGATTTCCGCTAGATTGCCATCTTCAGACCATTCGCAAAAGTTACATAAAATTTTTTGTTTTATTATAATATTGGTTAATCGTATTTTCGGATATACAAATTTGGTATTTACGTCGATGTACTATTTGGTTCAAAAAGAGCTTCGGTGTTGATGTATCATAGTAAGTAGTTTATTTTTATAAAAAACACAAACAGAATGCATGAACATGTTCATCTAACCTTCCCATTTCATGTATGAAAAATGTGAGGCATGTAACCTCCACTGCTGCGCTGACTTGCAAAACTCTGTCCGTGAAGTCCACTATGACTGTACCGTAAGTTTCCTCATACATTTCGCTTATGACTCGTCAAATTTCCTCCATCAGGTCATGAATGTTTCTTGGTCTGTTGGCATCCACCATTGACTTAAGATGATCCCAAAGAAAAAAGTGAGAAGGAGTTAAGTCACAGGACCTCGGTGGCTGTTGATGATCGGCATTGCCCGAAATGACACGATCCGGGAACCGCCCGTGAAGGAACAGAATTGTTTGGCGGGACCATCCTGCTGAAACCGTACCATTAGACCCAAATAAGGCTAGAAAAAGTCCCTTATCGTACGGTATCGGTCGCCATTGACTGTCACAGCAACAAACTGTCATTCGTAGAGGATGCGGTTCTCTTTCTTGGCTCGTGCGAGGGTTTTCTGAGCCCCAGATACGGTAGTTATGCGGATTCACAAAACTATTCAAGTGATGATGTGCAGATGACTTTGTTTCGAAGCTGTCCTCTTAGGACCCAGTCGACAAAGTGTCTGCTCTTCTGGAGATCCGTCACTTCCAGCTGCTGCGTCAGCCGAATTTTATGCGGTGCTATTGAAGCTCACACCCAGGGGATTCTGGGACTGAAGAACAGCTTAAGCCCAATTGTTCGGAATGGTGACGATTTGATTTGATCGGGCTGTAAGTAGGCTGTTTATGTTTTCTTATTGATAACGCCACATAGCGCTCTGTATGAAAAATCACTGGCTGTGCTGTGCGCAGTCTGTGGCTAGTTTGCATTGTTGTCTGCCATTGTAGTGTTGGGCAGCGGCAGCTGGATGCTTACAGCACGTAGCGTTGGGCAGTTGGAGGTGAGCTGCCAGCAGTGGTGGACGTGGGGAGAGAGATGGCGGAGTTTTGAAATTTGTAAGAATTGGTGTCATGAACTGATATATATATATATATATATATATATATATATATATATATATATATATATATATATATATTATGACTAGTAAGGTAAATACATTATTTGTTCTCTATCAAAATCTTTCATTTGCTAACTATGCCTATCAGTAGTTAGTGCCTTCAGTAGTTAGAATCTTTTAGTTAGCTGGCAGTAGCGGCGCTCGCTGTATTGCAGTAGTTCGAGTAACGAAGATTTTTGTGAGGTAAGTGATTTGTTAAACATATAGGTTAATGTTAGTCAGGGCCATTCTCTTGTAGGGATTATTGAAAGTGAGATTGCGTTGCGCTAAAAATATTGTTTGTCAGTTTAAGCACAGTCGTGTATAAATTTTTCTAAGGGGACGTTTCAGGGCTAACAGCCACACTGTCGCGAACCACCCCAGTGTTCTCTCATGTCGGCCAGAACGACGCCGAGGACTTTGTTGTACCTCTCTCAAAGACTTTCTCATAATTTTGCGAACTATTGATCCATTCGGTGTTTCATCACGCCCTCGAATCGCACGAAGGCGCTTGACAGTTGGTGCCTTCTTACAAAACGTTTTGACGACTAGCGCACGTTGTGCACAAGCGGAATGCTCCATGGTTAGACGCCAAATGAGAGAAATTCAAACTGAGCCAACAATCAGAATGTAGCTGGAAATAAAAGCGAACCAAAACAATGTCAGCAACCAACAAAGAAATATTTACCAGCAGTTTCAAAACCGTCGCTCATTTTAGACCACCCTTTGTGATCACTGGTCGCTATCACTCTGTGTAGTATTACGAGTATAATGTGTCGTAGCCGTAGGAGTGTTATGCTATAATCTGTTTTGTGCTTTGCGCCCGTTGTTAATCGGCCTTTTTCTTTTGTACTTTTTATAATCTGACGTTTTATCGTCCGATATCCAAACCATAGATAACAGACGGACACAAACATCTACCCACAGACCCATCGATTACAAAATGATGACATCAACACACCATAGCAGCAGTAACCGTTTAGCATCTTTGGTCAACTGTCACAGCCATAAATCAGTCACATCTGACGAGAAAATGTCGAATTATAAAAATTATAAAAAGGGACGATTAAGAACAGGAACAAACCAGAAAACAGCGTATAGGGTAAGAGTCCTAAATTACACCAAGTTATAATACTATACGGAGTGACAGCGACCCCTGATATATGGACATAAGTACCAAATTTGTGTATCCAAGCAGGACGACGTGGCCGTGCGGTTGTAGACGCTTCAGTCTGGAACCGCGCGACCGCTACGATCTCAGGTTCGAATGCTGCCTCGGGCGTGGATCTGTGTGATGTCCTTAGGTTAGTTAGGTTTAAGTAGTTCTACGTTCTAGGGGACTAATGACCACAGATGTTAAGTCCTATAGTGCTCACAGCCATTTAAACCATTATTTTGTGTATAAAAAATAAGATTAACCAACATTATAATAAAATAACAAGTATGACGTAACTATCGCAGAAAATGCATCTAAGAGATATCTCCTACACTGTGGGCCAGTTGTATCGTAAAGTGTGAAAATATCAATATTGTGATGTTGAGAATCATAACGTGAACTGCCACAGTGTACTAACAGTTCTAAGTGCTTTGTTGTGTTCACAGATATCTTACCTGCATTTTCAATCAGTCAATGTAAAGGCGATTCAAAGACTCAGAGATAGGTTACACATCGAGTCACAGAAGGTTTTTGGAAATTGTTCCTGTGTAACCAGAAGCGCCGGCACGCAGATGAAGAATGTAAGAGCAGAGAAGGCTGTGAGACGTCACGCTAGGACCGCACCACGACAGTAGCGGCCTCAACGATAGGGCTAGAAGAAATCCTTGGGTAACAGAAGAGATATTGAATTTAATTGATGAAAGGAGAAAATATAAAAAATGTAGTAAATGAAGCAGGCAGAAGGAATACAAACGTCTCAAAAATGACGTCGACAGGAAGTCCAAAATGGTTAAGCAGGGATGGCTAGAGGACAAATGTAAGGATGTAGAGGCATATATCGCTAGGGGTAAGATAGATACTACCTACAGGAGAATTAAAGAGACCTTTGAAGAAAAGAGAGCCACGTGTATGAACATCAAGGGCCTAGATGGAAAATCAGTTCTAAGCAAAGAAGGGAAAGCAGAAAGGTGGAAGGAGTATATAGAGGGTCTCTACAAGGGAGATGTACTCGAGAGCACTATTATGGAAGTAGAAGAGGACGTAGGTCAAGATGAAATGGAAGATATGGTACTGCATGAAGAATTTGATAGAGCACTGAAAGACCTAAGTCGAAACAAGGCCCCGGGAGTAGACAACATTAAATTAGAACTACTGATACCCTTGGGAGAGCTAGGCCTGACTAAACTCTACCATCTGGTGAGCAAGATGTATGAGACAGGCGAAATACCCTCAGACTTCAAGAAGAATATAATAATTCCAATCCCAAAGGAAGCACGTGTTGACAGGTATAAAAATTACCGAAATATCAGTTTAATAAGACACACCTGGAAATTTTGTTTACAGATGAATGGAAAAACTGGTAGAAATCGACTTTGCAGAAGATCAGTTTGGATCCCGTAGAAATGTTGGAACACGTGAGCCAATACTGTCCCTATGACCTATCTTAGAAGATATGTTAAGGGGAAGCATACCTACGTTTCCAGTATTTGTAGACTTAGGGTAGGCTTTTGAAAATGTTGACTAGAATACTCTCTTTCAAATTCTGAAGGTGGCAGGAGTAAAATTCAGGGAGCGAAAGGCTATTTACAGTTTGTACAGAAACCAGATGGCAGTTATAAGGGTCGAGGGGCATGAAAGGGAAGCAGTGGTTGGGAAGGGAGTGAGACAGGATTGTAACCTCTCCCCGATTTATGTAGTCTGCATATTGAGCAAGGAGTAAAGGAGACAAAAGAAAAATTTGGACTAGGAATTATAATCCATGGGGAAGAAATGTAATTCTGTCAGAGATATCAAAGCACCTGGAACAGCAGTTGAACGGAATAGACAGTGAGTTGAAAGGAGGATATAAGATAAATACCAGGAAAAGCGAAACGAAGATAATGGAATGTAGTCGATTTAAGTCGAGCGATGTTGAGGGAATTAGATTGGGAAATGAGACAGTTAAAGCAGTAAATGACTTTTACTATTTGGGAAGCAAAATAACTGACGATGGTCGAAGTAGAGAGGATATAAAATGTAGACTTGCAATGGCAAGGAAAGCGTTTCTAAAGAAGAGAAATTTGTTATCATCGAGTATAGATTTAAGTGTCAGGAAGACTTTTCTAAAAGTTTATATGCGGTGTAGCCTTGTATGGATGTGAAACATGGACGATAAATATTTTTCACAAGACGAGAATAGCTTTCGAAATGTTGTGCTAGAGAAGAATGCAGAAGATTAGATAGGTAGATCACATAACTAATGAGGAGGTATTGAATAGAATTGAGGAGAAGAGGAGCTTGTGGCACAACTTGACTAGAAGAAGGGATCAGTTGGTAGGACATGTTCTGAGGCATCAAGGGAGCAGCAAGTTAGTACTGGAGGGTTTGCGTAGAGGGTAAAAATCGTAGAGGGAGACCAAGAGATGAATACACTAAGCAGATTCAGAGGGATGTAGGCTGCAGTAGGTACTTGGAAGTGAAGAAGCTTGCACAGGACAGAGTAGCATGGAGAGCTGCATCAAAGCAGTCTCAGGACTGAAGACCACAACAACAACAGGTGTGATAATCAACTCCCAAAGGAAGGTGGTGGTTTTACTGATGTCCTTTATGCCACCCCTTTTGTGTCGATTCTGAGCGGCAGTGTATATGGAATACTTTCCTCTGCCACTCATAAGGAACCTGAGTGATTTAAGCACTGGGCCTCTTGGGTTCTCAGCTCCGTCACAGAGGCGTCAAAAGCAGCGGTGAAATATGGTCAAGTGCTGGTGTGAAGATTTTCTCGGCGTGTGGCAAATCCAAAGTGTCGTTGGGCACAATTGTGGTGAACTTTGGTGCCAGTGGCACGTGAACAACCGACCTTACACGTCACACCAACTTCTGAGCCCTAGACTTTTTTTAACGCATGTGTCGACACCTTGCTGTCTGAGGCGTCTAGTTGCCGGAGGGTGACGTCACGGGCGCCACGCTTTTGCACCAATACAGGTTTGTAGGCACCTGTGAGCCAAATTTCAGACTTACGCATCGCACTGCGAAACAGTTACGTAGGTTCCAAAAAGTGTTTGTGTACAGTTTCATGTTGTCCTATAACAGACATGTCCCCATTTTCGAGAACCTCTGCGTGCATCAATACAGAGGAGGTTTGTAGGCACCTGTGAGCCAAATTTCAGACTTACGCATCGCACTTCGAAACAGTTACGTAGGTTCCAAAAAGTGTTTGTGTACAGTTTCATGTTGTCCTATAACAGACATGTCCCCATTTTCGAGAACCTCTGCGTGCACCAATACAGAGGAGGTTTGTAGGCACCTGTGAGCCAAATTTCAGACTTACGCATCGCACTGCGAAACAGTTACGTAGGTTCCAAAAAGTGTTTGTGTACAGTTTCATGTTGTCCTATAACAGACATGTCCCCATTTTCGAGAACCTCTGCGTGCACCAATACAGAGGAGGTTTGTAGGCACCTGTGAGCCAAATTTCAGACTTACACATCTCACTGCGAAACAGTTACATAGGTTCCAAAAAGTGTTAGTGTACAGTTTCATGTCGTCCTATAACAGACATGTCCCCATTTTCGAGAACCTCTGCGTGCACCAATACAGAGGAGGTTTGTAGGCACCTGTGAGCCAAATTTCAGACTTACGCATCTCACTGCGAAACAGTTACATAGGTTCCAAAAATGTGTAAGTGTACAGTTTCATGTTGTCCTATAACAGTCATGTCTCCATTTTCGAGGACCTCTTCGTGCTGACTGTCATGCACCAGAATAGCTCTAAGATGATTATACAACAATATTCGTAACTCTGCGTTGATAAGATTTCTTAAATGAAATGAAATTAATTAAATGAAATTAGTTATTATGCGTTGCTCGAGGCTTTCCCGACGGACTTGTTTCCAACTTCAGTTGTAAATGTCTATAAAGTTCATTACTCTATCACTGTGGCCGTCAAACTTGCTGTCTCTTCGACTCCCTTCATATTCTTTCGCACATACCCTACTCGAAGTAGGTGTTACATAAACTGACGTTTCGAAAAAATTACTAAAAGTAGTTATTTATTTATTGACATTCTTATTACGGGGGTTGTGACTTAAATAGTCGCAACTATTTATTCACAACCGATACAAAAAGTTACGTGTTTGCACTTATTAGTGTCCTTCAAAGTAGTCACCAGCGCTGTGTAGAGCCCGTTGCCTGCGATGTGGAAGGCGTAGTATACCGTTAGCAGAGCCTATTCTGTTGATAGTGCGAATGGAGCGGGCCGAAGTTATGGTGATTCTGGTGTGCGACCGTGACGGTGTTATCCTAACGCATTACGTTCCTCCACGGCAGACCGTCAGTGCACAGCATTACTGTTCGTTTTTGGAGCATCACCTGCGACCAGCTTTGCGAAAGAAGGGGCGACACTTTCTGCGCAACCCACCCAACATTTTGCACGGCAACGAGCTGGTGCATACAGCTCAAGCTGTGGCTGCTCTGTTCGGTCTATGGGACTGGGAAGTACTGTATCATCCACCATAGACCTCGGACCTAAGTCCTTGTGACTTTGATTTGATTCCGAAGGTGAAGGACTGTTCCAGAGATTCGACAGGCAGTAGACCGCTAAATTCGCACCATCAACAGAACAGGCTCTGCTAACGGTATACTACGCCTTCTACATCGCTGTCAGCGGGTTCTACACTACTTTGAAGGACAGAAACAGGTGCAAACATGTAACTCTTTTGTATCGGTTGTGCAGCTGTGAATAAATAGTTGCCACTATTTAAGTTTCAACCCTCGTACCTCTTAGTCTTGCAGCGAAACTGAATGCTTCTTCATTATTTTTTCAAATTTCGTCACTATGAAGGCCACTTTAACTCAAAGAGTGGCTCTGAGCACTATGGGACTTAATATCTGAGGGCATCAGTCCCCTAGAAATGAGAACTACTTAAACCAAACTAATCTAAGGACAACACACACATCCATGCCCGAGGCAGGATTCGAACCTGCGACCAAATCAGTCGTGCGGTTCCTGACTGAAGCGCCTAGAACCGCTCGGCCACCGCGGCCGGCCCGCTTTGACTCCCAAGCGATCAAGTGCTCGCTGAAGGCGACACAGTGCAAAATTTGAACACAGGGTGTATCGTAATTAGTAGTGAAAATAGCTCATTTTCACTCTCACTCAATTTAGATTTATTTTTGAAGGTCTTAGCGGATGCCAAAGGAACGGCAAGAACTGTATGAGTGGTAGTGGGGAGCGGGAGGGTGCGGGAGACGCCAAACAATATATCGCCTGTGAGGAAATATGAAATATCTTCTGGAACCGACCCTGGGCTCAAGTCTGGAAATTGCGACTTGTATCTATTTCTCCACAATCATTCGCGTTCTGTATTTCGTGTTTATAACTGCCACCGCGGATAAATCTGTCTCGCGTAAGCTGGTGGTCGCAAACGACTTCAATACTCTTAGAGTGTTGTGGCGTGCGTGCGGATATTCTTGTTTCACCAAGCTTCAAAACTCAATACTTCAATGTGGAGTCTGAAGAAATAATAAATTTCTCTGGTTCTTAGGTGGTAAGTGTTGTAGGCTCTGTACTGAAAGCAGCTTTGATCGATTTGTGCTGATCAACTTTTCTTCTGAAAAGTACTTCAGAAAGTAAGCACCAACTAGCTTTACACGATCCACAGACACAGACTTTAATTCTTCACTCAGCTGAAAGCCATCGTCTTCTAAGACAGAATGAAGAGCAGGGAAAACGTAATGTAGCTCGATATTATCCAAGTTTTCTTCGACAACAGCAGTTTGGTCATGAACGCTGAAACTTTTTCTGACAGTTGCAGAATGTTGGTCTCATTGCCTTGAAGGGACACATTTAGTCCCTTGAGTTTTCAAAAGTATCACTAAGACACAGGAGCTTCGAAACAGACAGTATCTCCGAACTTCTCGGAATTGAAACGTTTGTCTTGAATAGGCTAAGAGTAAACTTCATTCCTGAGTTAATGCACACTCTTCAATGCGTTGCCACGTGAAAGGCAGCGAGAGTTGCTGTAAAAACTTAGGGAAATGCGCTCAGCTGCGATATCAACGCTCATTTCTTGAAAAACTCTCGACTTAAATGGCCGACATTTACATCTACATATATACTCCACTAGCCATCCAGCGGTGTGTGGCGGAGGGCACGATTCGCGCCAATGTCATACACTCCTGGAAATGGAAAAAAGAACACATTGACACCGGTGTGTCGGACCCACCATACTTGCTCCGGACACTGCGAGAGGACTGTACAAGCAATGATCACACGCACGGCACAGCGGACACACCAGGAACCGCGGTGTTGGCCATCGAATAGCGCTAGCTGCGCAGCATTTGTGCACCGCCGCCGTCAGTGTCAGCCAGTTTGCCGTGGCATACGGAGCTCCATCGCAGTCTTTAACACTGGTAGCATGCCGCGACAGCGTGGACGTGAACCGTATGTGCAGTTGACGGACTTTGAGCGAGGGTGTATAGTGGGCATGCTGGAGGCCGGGTGGACGTACCGCCGAATTGCTCAACACGTGGGGCGTGAGGTCTCCACAGTACATCGATGTTGTCGCCAGTGGTCGGCAGAATGTGCACGTGCCCGTCGACCTGGGACCGGACCGCAGCGACGCACGGTTGCACGCCAAGACCGTAGGATCCTACACAGTGCCATAGGGAACCGCACCGCCACTTCCCAGCAAATTAGGGACACTGTTGCTCCTGGGGTATCGGCGAGGACCATTCGCAACCGTCTCCATGAAGCTGGGCTACGGTCCCGCACACCGTTAGGCCGTCTTCCGCTCACGCCCCAACATCGTGCAGCCCGCCTCCAGTGGTGTCGCGACAGGCGTGAATGGACGGACGAATGGAGACGTGTCGTCTTCAACGATGAGATTCGCTTCTGCCTTGGTGCCAATGATGGTCGTATGCGTGTTTGGCGCCGTGCAGGTGAGCGCCACAATCAGGACTGCATACGACCGAGGCACACAGTGCCAACACCCGGCATCATGGTGTGGGGAGCGATCTCCTACACTGGCCGTACACCTCTGGTGACCGTCGAGGGGACACTGAATAGTGCACGGTACATCCAAACCGTCATCGAACCCATCGTTCTACCATTCCTAGACCGGCAAGGGAACTTGCTGTTCCAATAGGACAATGCACGTCCGCATGTATCCCGTGCCACCCAACGTGCTCTAGAAGGTGTAAGTCCACTACCCTGGCCAGCAAGATCTCCGGATCTGTCCCCCATTGAGAATGTTTGGGACTGGATGAAGCGTCGTCTCACGCGATCTGCACGTCCAGAACGAACGCTGGTCCAACTGAGGCGCCAGGTGGAAATGGCATGGCAAGCCGTTCCACAGGACTACATCCAGCATCTCTACGATCGTCTCCATGGGAGAATAGCAGCCTCCATTGCTGCGAAAGTTGGATATACACTGTACTAGTGCCGACATTGTGCATGCTCTGTTGCCTGTGTCTATGTGCCTGTGGTTCTGTCAGTGTGATTATGTGATGTATCTGACCCCAGGAATGTGTCAATAAAGTTTCCCCTTCCTGGGACAATGAATTCACGGTGTTCTTATTTCAATTTCCATGAGTGTATTTCCCCCCCTCTGTTTCACTCGTGGATCGCGCGAGGAAAAACGACTGTCTGAACGCTTCAGTACGAGCTCTAATTTCCCTTGTCTTTAAATGGTGATCATTGCGCGATTTGAAAGTTGTTGGTAATAATATATGCTCTACATCCTCCGCGAACGTAGCATTCTGGAATTTAGTGGGCAGCCCCTTCCATTTTGCGCGTCTCTATGTGCAAGTGTATCCCACTTCAAACTGTGTATGAGATTTGTAACGCTCTCGCAATGGCTAAATGTACCAGTCACGAATCTTGCCGCCCTTCTTTGGACCTTCTCAATCTCTTGAATCAGACCCAACTGGTAAGGGCCCCACACAGATGAACAATACTCCAAGACTGGACGAACTAACGTGTTGTAAACAATTTCCTTTGTTGAAGAATTGCATCGCTTCAGGATTCTACCAATAAACAGGAATCTAGAGTTCGCCTTGCCCGTTACTTGTGTAATCTGATAATTCCATTTGAGATCATTTCCAATAGTCACACCCAGATACTTGACGGATGTTACCGCTTCCAAAGACTCGGAATTTACTTTGTTGTCGTACATTAATAGAGATTTTCGCTTTGTTATGCGCAGTAGGTCACACTTACTAATATTGAGAGATAAATGCCAGCCATTACACCACCCCTTTATTTTCTGCAAATCCTCATTGATTTGTTCACAACTTTCGTGTGATGCTACTTTCCTGTAGACTACAGCATCATCGGCAAACAGTCTAATGCAGCTGTCAATACTATCAACCACATCGCTTAAGTAAATCGTAAGAAGCAGCGGACCTATTACGAAGCCCTGGGGCAAACCTGAATTACGCTTGTTTCTGTTGAAGTCACCCCCTTCAGGACGACATATTGCTCTCTGTCTGTTAGAAAACTTTCTATCCAACCACATATGTCATCGGATAGACAGTAAGCGCGCACCTTTTGGAGCAAGCGACAGTGCGGAACTGAGTCGAACGCCTTTCGAAAGCCGGTATCTAGAGCCTGTTGTAAATCATGCACAAAGAGGGCCAGCTGTGTCTCGCATGACCGCTGTTTCCTAAAGCCGTCCTGGTTTCTGCAGATGAGCTTCTCAGAGTCAAGAAAGGTCATTATTTCTGAACACAAAATATGTTCCATGATTCTACAAGAAATCGATGTCAGTGAAATTGGCTGGCAATTATGTGCATCCGATTTTCTCACCTTTTTATAGATTGCTATGACCTGGGCCTTCTTCCAGTCCCGTGGAAATTTCCGCTGTTCCAGTGATCTCTGATAGATGATGGATAAGAATGGTGCTATATTTGTACCAGAGTCGACATATATAATCTTATGGGGATACCGTCTGGGCCAGATGCCCTCCTAGCGTCTAAGGATCTTAACTGTTTTACAATCCCAGATACGCGAAATACTATGTCAGCCATCCTTGCGTTTGATGTGAAATTTAAAATTTTCCCGGTGAACTGAATATTCAAAAACATTTCGGGCTTGCAGCCGGTCGTCGTTAGCTTCCATGCACGATGTTTCGACTGGACAACTGCCAGTCATCCTCAGGTGAGCCATCGAAGACTGAAGAAGACGCTTTTTTTCCCCTTATTGAGTTTCGATTCCCCCTGAAGGGGACGGGCTGGCAACAGCTTATTACGCCGCTCTTCAGCCTACAGAATTTGTTTTAAAAAGATGAAGATAATAAAAAATAAGAGTTGGCGATAAAATCGGTGACTTAAAGGTAAAATGGCAGTAAATTCTGGAACTTAAAACATAAAACACCGGGTTGATGATGCGAATAAAATACACAGGAAGCAGAAAAATAATAGACAGACAATTAAAAAAAACACGGCGACAGTCTGGTTTTGATCGCAAGAGATACAAAATGCACACCCAGAGACAGCATGATTTCTGTTCGCAACACTGTGGAAAGACACACAACACTGAACACTCACTTAAACACTGCACTAAAAAGTTGGCACAAATATGACATACCACAGCCGAGAGCAGGTGGGGAGGGGGGGGGGACCGGACAGAAGACGGGAAAAAAGGGGGGAAGGAGAGGAAAAGTGAAGGGGGAGGGGGGAAAGGAGCCAATGGAGGATGAGGATCCATCAGAGGGGTGGGGGGCGCCGAGCAGACGTGCCAGGAAGTGGGGAAGGCAGAGGAGGGGAATACAAAAGGACTCGGGGGGGGGGGGGGGGGGAGAAGGAGGTACGGAGAGGTTTCGTGCGGTTTCTAAAACAAGGTGGAAGGGGGGGAAGAGGGAGCCCAGGGAAAGGACGGAGGAAAGGAGGGGGTTGAAGATCACAGTTGATAGGAGGGATAAATGGAGGGAGAGAGGGCATCATCCGGGAGGGGGAGTTGATGAAAGCCACCTTGGGAGAGGAGATGTAAGGTGTAGAGATAGAGGGTAGGGGGGACGAAGACGCCCTCCGTTCCGGAATATATAGCGTGCAGCGAGTATTCCGCGCATGTGTCAAAATCATATGGACAGACGAACCACACCGCCCGCCAGCAGCGCCCAACTTTTTAGTGCAGTGTTTAAGTGAGTGTTCAGTGTTGTGCGTCTTTCCACAGTGTTGCGAACAGAAATCATGCTGTCGCTGGGTGTGCATTTTATATCTCTTGCGAACAGAAACCAGACTGTGGCCGTGTTTTTTTTAATTGTCTGTCTATTATTTTTCTGCTTCCTGTGTATTTTATTCGCATCATCAACCCTGTGTTTTATGTTTTAAGTTCCAGAATTTTCTGCCATTTTACCTTAAGTTATTTTTTATTATCTTCATCTTTTTAAAACAAATTCTGTAGGCTGAAGAGCGGCGTAATAAGCTGCTGCCAGCCCGCCCCCTTCAGGGGGAGTCGAAAGTCAATAAAGGGAAAAAAAGCGTCTTCGTCAGTCTTCGATGGCTCAACTGAGGATGGCTGGCAGTTGTCCAGTCGAAACATCGTGCATGGAAGCTAAAGACGACCGGCTGCAAGCTCTAATTCTTTTGGAATATCCTTGCATTTGTTCGATAAATGAAAGGGGGAATGGTGCTGAAGTTCTCAATTGTAAACGAGTTTTTGAAAGCTAGGTTTAGAATTTCCACCTTCTGTTTATCATCATCCGTTTCATTATCTCGACTGTCAGTAAGAGAAGGTATTGAATTATTTGTAGTGTTCATAGATTTTTACGTACGACCAAAATTTTTGACTTTATTTTTAGAATCTGCAGAAAAAATACTCCATTCAAATTCGTTAAAAGAATCTCTCATTAATCTTTTGATAGCTGCTTTCATTTCGTATTATGAAGTATACCACTGCAATCGCTGAGTAAATACTCTGACGAAGGACGGGGCTCTTGCTTCTCGGTGAACAAAACAGTGTGTCCAAATAGCAGGAGGAGGCTCTTTACGGATCAGAGCTTGCAATCCGGTGTGACAGCTGCCTATACTACGACGTCCATCTGTACACATGGCTACACAGTTATCCCAGTTTTCTTCCATAACGGACAGCAGTAGTCCAAAGAATGGTTTTGCCCAAATAAAGCAGCAACTCCCCGTCTAAAGACCTGCCCACATCCACAAAATATGGCGCTATGCCTCTGGTGGAACGGCGGCGTGTGGTGTACTACGAACTGCTTCCCAGATATGCAACCATCACCCCTGACATTTATTGGCAACAACTGAGAAGCAGTCCAAAAACAACGACCCGGAAGAGTGCGTGGAGTAATGCTACGACACGACAGCGCCGGCCCCCATTCTGCTAGACCGACAAGAAACGCTGTGCAGGCGTTGGTTCGGGAAGGCATTTCGCACCCATCTTACTGACTTGATCTTGCGCCCTCAGATTTTCACTTTTTCCGCTCGTCAAAGAACTTCCTTTCCGGGTGAAAATGCGCCTCGAACATGGCTCGACAAGGTCTTCGCATCACAACTACGTGGTTTCTACCATCGCGGAATCGAAAACTTATCTCAGCGTTGGCACAGTGTTGTAGATAGCGAAGGAGAATATATTACTGATGACTCAAGTCTCCGTTATGTATATCTGCTATGTTCATTAAACGTACTTATGTACCAACACTGTTATAGGTAACATGTTTTGCGCAGCTGGTAAAATAATGTCTTCCGCTGTGGTGCGAGGTTTCTTGCTCTTTACTACACTGTCAGCAAGATTGAAAGATGACAGAATAGCCTCTGCAGCGATTGGAACTTGTTTTGTGAATTATTATTTTTTCTCTTTTCTCTCAACTTACGAGAAAAGTATTCCAGTGTTTCCTTTGCGAAACTACCGTGACTTGATTTCAAATGTCGTTTCATTTTATTAGCAATCATGCTACAAGTAACTTGAGCTTCGAAACAAATGACACATTGTGATTCTTTCTCATTTTCAACGTAGTAGACGTACACTTAAATCCTGCCCTCGGGTATCTGCCGGCATACGTTGTGCGTTTTCGTATATACGTGTCATTAGTACTGCATGATGCATTTAAAATATCACAATTCGTATTTACATTTAAAAATTTGTCCATGCTAACAAACACAAATCACAGGAGACAAACAATAAATGAAAACGATAAACATTCGACAAAACTAATCTTCAAACTGATGGTTACTGAATGAAAGCAATTGAGTCACGTAGTACGATTCGACTGCCAGAGTAACTGCCAGATGTGACTTCCGGTGCACGCATTGTTCCTTTACTCACAAAGCAAACAAAATAAATTATTATTTCTTATGAAGTCACTGCGACACACATACGGGAATACCTCAACGCTCCTGAGAGCTTCAACGCACAGTTTCAAAACCGCTGTTCTCTAGTTAATTTTATAACTCTTTTTACATACGCTGTACGTCAATTGTGCGTAGTTTTCTTGATATATTCATGTAATTTAAGTGATAATTTTCCTGGTATTTTAGGTCATAAAAATGTAGGCCCTGTTGTTACGGCGTTGAATGCGATTGTGCTACTTGTGACTTGTAGCTGTGACTGAATCAACAGGCCGGTGGATAAATTATAACTTATTATTGAGGAAACTGTAACTACTCAATTACTTCTGATTTGTAACAGATGTGTGTGTTTTTGCCCGCCGTAATGTTCGTCATTTATTTTAAAAATGGGCCATATCAACAACAACTAAAAAAATCTGGTTGCATCATTCGAACACAGGATGAGAAGAAGTATTTAAAGATGAGCTTGATAACCACGAAATGCGTATATTTGTGGATTTACCTTCATGGGGGCTCGAAACAAGTTGCTAATTACCAATAATGACTAGGTAGATCGCCAAGACTGCATTGTCAATCGGAGATTTAAATAGGATAATTATACAATGGAAAATAGTCAAAAGTGAGGACACTTTAATATTTTAATTATCATTTATTATGTTTCACAAAAGTATCAAATGATCACAGTTAATACAAGACCTTAAATAAGCGCACAACCAAAACCATATATGTTTTGTAACTATGTAAGTACGTACATAAATATTTTGGTATTTATTTAGAATATCGCTAAGCGTGACATATTTCAGGTTACAAGAGTAGAATATTTTATTTCATGTACTCGTAGCATTGACACATGAAGAATAGGGATATATACTTTAATATCAGATCCCAATATGGGACGGAAAAATAAGACACGGCGTGTACTTTCCAGAGTTCTTAAACTCTGAAATGATATGCTTTCGACCGAAGATGCAATGGGAGGTGAACAATAGGGGAGACGTTTGAAGCACAGAACGTTACGTTTTTAGTAACAGTTCGACTCCTGATCGGCATTGTTGATTTAATGCCGACAAGGAAAGGTTTATGAATGTTCTGGTGAAAACAACATTAAGAAGATCAAAATGAAAGGCCTGCTAAAAGGGGGTACGGGGTGACGTGATCGAGTAAGTAATATTATGCAGGTTATTTTTTGATTCTAAGGCGCGACAGCTTATTGTCTTTTTGTACATAACTGGTGTGAAATGAGTCTCCTGTAATTCGAAAACGACAAGTCCAAACATAGTATACTGGAGATATAGAGAGCACTCGTGAAAGACGTGACGTGCATCCTATTATGAAGAGAGATAATAGTATTTGTGTTATACGTTTGTCATGGTTGTTCTCCTCAGCTGTTGGTTGGCAACAAGAAGTGTTGGTACAAGCTACAGACCTCTCTGAAGATGACAGAAGTGATGGGTAATCTGCTAAAGAAAAGTACGAGGAAAACCAGGCCTGACAATTTTAGAATATGATGTTTATCGATAGCGCTATGATAAGGGCAGTTTAAGACTGCGTTTAGGTACAGTAGTTCTTAATGTTTACATAGGAGCAGAGGAAGAAATTGCGTAGCAAATGGGTTGAAGTAATGGAATGATGACGTGAGGTAAATGCTCCTGGTGATGTAGCGCGATTTGATCCACAATTCTGGTTGTTTTTTTTTTCACACAATGTCGCTTTTGTACAAAGGCAGTAGAAGCAGAACGATTACTGCGAACAAAGAGCAGAATTTCTTCTGAGAACAGAGGCGGCGTGCCTTGAGGGAAGCGTTTAGAGACCGCGGTGGGGCGGCGTGGGAGGTGAATCGGTCCTCCCCACGGTGACGCAGCGTCGTTTCCGTATGGAGAAGTTGCTGGAAAATCTCCAGTTCCTCGCAGCCCACTCCAGCTCTGCTGTGGACAGGCGGTGTCAGCTGGCTAGGCCGTAGAGTGTCGAACCGGTGACCAGCGGAGAGCGTGCGCCTTCGACGGCGGCGTGTTCATCCCCAGAAGGCGGAGAAGCCGCCGAAGGTCGAGTAGCTGCACTGCGACCCCAGCTGTGAGTAGCCGCGCACCTCTGCAACAGACACGAAGAGACCAGGTTGGCAACACTGCCTAGTAATGTCATTTACCAGTAGAATGAACGTCATGTGTGGACGCCTCAGAAAGGCTATACTAGACCGATGCCACTACCAAGTTTTTATAGCTTATGCAGAAGTTAAACGTGTGCTGGACTGAAAACTGTATGGAAGTTTCATCAGGATAAAGCAGTACTGATGTCACACAAGTAGTTTAAAAAAACTGGTCAGGTGTGAGAATCCGAAGATTGTTCAAATGTGTGTGAAATCTTATGGGTCGTAACAGCTAAGGTCATCAATCCCTAAGCTTACACACTACATAACCTAAATTATCCTTAGGACAAACACACACACCCATGCCCGAGGGAGGACTCGAACCTCCGCCGGGATCAGCCGCACAGTCCATGACTGCAGCGCCCCAGACCGATCGGCTAACCCCGCGCGGATTCCGAGGATTCCGTACAAACTTAACTTCTGTATACAGACAGCTCATCCGTCCCACGAATCGAGAATATCGACCATTTTTGCCTCATATTGATATTAAGCAAAGAAGTGAAAGCAGAAGGAGTATAGAGGGTCTATACAGGGGCAATGTTCTTGGGGACAATATTATGGAAATGGAAGAGGAGGTAGATGAAGATGAAATGGAAGATACGACACTGCGTGAAGAGTTTGACAGAGCACTCAAAGACCTGAGTCGAAACAAGGCCCCCGGAGTAGACAACATTCCATTGGAACTACTGACAGCCTTGGGAGAGCCAGTCCTTACAAAACGCTACCATCTGGTGAGCAAGATGTATGAGACAGGCGAAATACCCCCAAACTTCAAGAAGAATATAATAATTCCAATCCCAAAGAAACAGGGCGCTGACAGGTGTAAAAAAAACCGAACTATCAGTTTAAAAAGACACATCTGGAAAATACTAAAACGAATTCTTTGCAGACGAATGGAAAAACTGGTAGAAGCTGGCCTTGGGGAGGATCAGTTTGGAACACGTGAGGCAATACTGACCCTACGACCTACCTTAGAAGAAAGATTAAGGAAAGGCAAACCTACGTTTTTAGCATTTGTAGACTCAGAGAAAGCTTTTGACAATGTTGACTGGGATACTCTCTTTCAAATTTTGAAGATGGCAGGGACAAAATACAGGGAGCGAAACGCTATTTAAAATTTGTACAGAGAGAGTCGAGGGGTATGAAAGGGAAGCAGTGGTTGGGAAGGGAGTGAGACAGGGTTGTAGCCTCTCCCCGATGCTTTTCAATCTGTATATTGAGCAAGCAGTAAAGGAAACGAAAGAAAAATTCGGAGTAGGTATTGAAATCCGCGGAGAAGAAATAAAAACTTTGACGTTCGCCGATGACATTGTAATTCTGTCAGAGACAGCAAAGGACTTGGAAGAGCAGTTGAACGAAATAGACAGTGTCTTGATAGGAGGGTATGAGAAGAACATCAACAAAAACAAAACGAGGATAGTGGAATGTAATCGAATTAAGTCGGGTGATGCTGCGGGAATTAGACTAGGAAATGAGACATTTAAAGTAGTAAAGGAGTTTTGCTATTTGGGGAGCAAAATAACTGATGATGGTCGAAGTAGAGAGGATATAAAATGTAGACTGGCAATGGCAAGGAAGTTTGTTAACATCGAGTATTGATTTAAGTGTCAGGAGGTCGTTTCTGAAAGTATTTGTATGGAGTGTAGCCTTGTATGGAAGTGAAACATGGATGATAAATAGTTTAGACAAGAAGAGAATAGAAGCTTTCGAAATGAGGTGCTACGGAAGAATGCTGAAGATTAGATGGGTAGATCACATAACTAATGAGGAGGTATTGAATAGAATTGGGGAGAAGAGGAGTTTGTGGCACAACTCGACGAGAAGCAGGGATCGGTTGGTAGGACATGTTCTGAGGCATCAAGGGATCACCAAGTTAGTACTGGAGGTTAGCGTGGAGGGTAAAAATTGTAGAGAGAGACCAAGAGATGAATCCACTAAGCAGATTCAGAAGGATGTAGGTTGCAGTAGGTACTGGGAGATGAAGAGGCTTGCACAGGATAGAGTAGCAAGGAGAGCTGCACCAAACCAGTCTCAGGACTGAAGACCACAACAACAACACTGATACTGAGAAGATGTTGGCGCCGGAAATTTCAAGATTTTCGAGGATATTTTAATTTTAATTTCGAAATCGGATAAAAAACGGCAAAAGAAATATCTTTTTCTTGTGATATAATTACAATCGACAATTTTTTTATTTACTTGTCCCGGGAAACCTTGTTACTGGTCAAATTTTATTGTTGTAGACGAACTGTAAACACCCTTAAATTTTTCACGAGTGAGTTTGCGAGCATCAAAATATATGATATAAATGGCCGTATCCTTTCATTGCACTGACATAGAAGCTTGCATTTAATACATCGCTGTAGGTTTCATTATGTAACATAAATGTGAACTTGATACCTCTACTCGATCCCGAAAAAAAAGAGGTCCAACCAGATGGACGAACATACAGTCTGATAATAAACGTCGAAAAACATATTTTTCGTGAGTTTGCTTTCAGACGTTTCACGCCAAGTGGAGCATAAAAAGCGATTCATCTGAAAAGGCCATCTGTGGACACTCCGAGGACGTCCACTGGCTCTACTAGAGTGCAAATTCCACTCTTCCTCGGCGATGAACGGGAGTCAGCACCAGCGACCTACTGCATCGTTTGGTGAACATCCGCTGAGCAGATACTGTCGGTAGCCGCTCGGTATATCTGGGCTGCCGGTTGCTCAACCTTTCGCCCATACGCGTCTTCGCACGCCTGTTATCTGTGCCCGCGGTGGACCACAGTTGCCTTGGCTCCAGTTTTGGATAGTGCCACTTTTCCAAGCGCGGTATACTTCAACTACGACGACACACCAACTATTTACAAACTTAATCATGTCAAAATCGTTTGCACCCTCGCTGCGGCTTTTGCACGTCAGATAAGTCGCTCCGTGTTTGCCTTACGGCGACTGCACTGTTTTGCGCATCCCTCCGACTCGCTCTATATACCCTCCATTGCTACTTCTGCCAACTGCTGCCTGTACGTGGTTATTATACACTACTGGCCATTAAAATTGCTACACCAAGAAGAAATTCAGATACTAAACGGGTATTTATTGGACAAATATATTATACTAGAACTGGCATGTGATTACATTTTCACGCAATTTGGGTGCATAGATCCTGAGAAATCAGTACCCAGAACAACCACCTCTGCCCGTAATAACGGCCTTGACACGCCTGAGCATTGAGTCAAACAAAGCACGGATGGCGTGTACAGGTACAGCTGCCCATGCAGCTTCAATACGATACCACAGTTCATCAAGAGTAGTGACTGGCGTATTGTGACGAGCCTGTTGCTCGGCCACCATTGACCAGACGCTTTCAATTGGTGACAGATCCGGAGAATGTGCTGGCCAGGGCAGCAGTCCAACATTTTCTGTATCCAGAAAGGCCCGTACAGGACCTGCAACATGCGGTCGTCCATTATCCTGCTGAAATGTAGGTTTCGTAGGGATCGAATGAAGAGTAGAGCCACGGGTCGTAACACATCTAAAGTCTAACGACCACTGTTGAAACTGCCGTCAATGCGAACAAGAGGTGACCGAGACGTGTAACCAATGGCACCCCATAGCATCACGCCGGGTGATACGCCAGTACGACGATGAAGAATACACGCTTCCAATGTGCGTTCACCGCGATGTCGCCAAACACGGATGCGCCCATCATGATTCTGTCAACGGTACCTGGATTCATACCAAAAAAAAAAAAAAAAAAATGACGCCTTGCCATTCGTGCACCGTTCGTCGTCGAGTACGCCATCGCAGGCGTTCCTGTCTGTGATGCGGCGTCAAGGGTAACCGGAGGCACGGTCTCCGAGCTGATAGTCCGTGCTGCTGCAAACGTCGTCGAACTGTTCGTGCAGAAGGTTGTTGTCTTTCCAACGTCCTCATATGTTAGGGTTCGAGACATGGCTGCACGATCCGTTACAGCCGTGCGGATAAGATGCCTGTCATCTCGACTGCTAGTGATACGAGGCCGTTGGGATCCAGCACGGCGTTCCGTATTACCCTCCTGAACCCACCTGGTCCATATTATGCTAAAAGTCATTGGATCTCGACCAACGCGAACATTAATGTCGCAATACGATAAACCGCAATCGTGACAGGATACAATCCGACCTTTATGTCAGAAACGTGGTGGTACCCATTTCTCCTCCTTACACGAGGCATCACAACAACGTTTCACCAGAGCAACGCCGGTCAACTGCTGTTTGTGTATGAGAAATCGGTTGGAAACTCTCCTCAAGTTAGCACGTTGCAGGTGTCGCCACCGGCGCCAACCTTGTGTGAATGCTCTGTAGAGCATATCACGGCGTCTTCTTTCTGTCGGTTAAATTTCGCGTCTGTAGCACGTCATCTTCGTAGTGTAGCAATTTTAATGGCCAGTAGTGTAAGCTGACGACAAACGAAGCTGATGTTCACATTAATGTGACTCAGACCCGTTTTGGCACTTTATTCTCAGCACTAGAATCATGATACCGTCAATTTGAACAGTAGCCCTCACATCCTCTCACCGAGACGGCAGGCTCCATAAAAAGGAGTGAAATTATTGGACGTACTTTGAATTGTTATTTTGCGGTACCTCGCGAAGACAAATGCCGTATCTGCTTCGGGGAGGGACGCGTCTGCGACGAGAGTGGCTGTCCCGTGCCGGCTGCTCCTTACTCCGCCGCCGCTCAGCGCACCTGCCACAGGCTGACGGCGGAGGAAATTGCGAGGCGGCTAATTTCCCCGGCAGTCCGCCCCGAGTAATTTCCAAGCGTCGCCGAGGCGTGCTCCGACGACCAATCAGCGTTCCCGGCCCCCACCGCTGGCCCTGGCCTCCCCTCCTATCGGACGCAGGATCTCGCTTTGGTCTCTTGGGAACTTCGAACGTGTAGACGCCTATGAATGCCGTTTTAGGTCCAGCTTTAGTAGCTGTCATACACTAAAGATCCAAAGAAACTGGGACAGGCATGCGTATTCAAATACAGAGAGATATGTAAACAGGCAGAAAACGGCGCTGCGGTCGGCAATGCATATACACTCCTGGAAATGGAAAAAAGAACACATTGACACCGGTGTGTCAGACCCACCATACTTGCTCCGGACACTGCGAGAGGGCTGTACAAGCAATGATCACACGCACGGCGCAGCGGACACACCAGGAACCGCGGTGTTGGCCGTCGAATGGCGCTAGCTGCGCAGCATTTGTGCACCGCCGCCGTCAGTGTCAGCCAGTTTGCCGTGGCATACGGAGCTCCATCGCAGTCTTTAACACTGGTAGCATGCCGCGACAGCGTGGACGTGAACCGTAGGTGCAGTTGAAGGACTTTGAGCGAGGGCGTATAGTGGGCATGCGGGAGGCCGGGTGGACGTACCGCCGAATTGCTCAACACGTGGGGCGTGAGGTCTCCACAGTACATCGATGTTGTCGCCAGTGGTCGGCGGAAGGTGCACGTGCCCGTTGACCTAGGACCGGACCGCAGCGACGCACGGATGGACGCCAAGACTGTAGGATCCTACGCAGTGCCGTTGGGGACCACACCGCCACTTCCCAGCAAATTAGGGACACTGTTACTCCTGGGGTATCGGCGAGGACCATTCGCAATCGTCTCCATGAAGCTGGGCTACGGTCCCGCACACCGTTAGGCCGTCTTCCGCTCACGCCCCAACATCGTGCAGCCCGCCTCCAGTGGTGTCGCGACAGGCGTGAATGGAGGGACGAATGGAGACGTGTCGTCTTCAGCGATGAGAGTCGCTTCTGCCTTGGTGCCAATGATGGTCGTATGCGTGTTTGGTGCCTTGCAGGTGAGCGCCACAATCAGGACTGCATACGACCGACGCACACAGGGCCAACACCCGGCATCTTGGCGTGGGGAGCGATCTCCTACACTGGCCGTACACCTCTGGTGATCGTCGAGGGGACACTGAATAGTGCACGGTACATCCAAACCGTCATCGAAGCCATCGTTCTACCATTCCTAGACCGGCAAGGGAACTTGCTGTTCCAACAGGACAATGCACGTCCGCATGTATCCCGTGCCACCCAACGTGCTCTAGAAGGTGTAAGTCAACTACCCTGGCCAGCAAGATCTCCGGATCTGTCCCCCATTGAGCATGTTTGGGACTGGATGAAGCGTCGTCCCACGCGGTCTGCACGTCCAGCACGAACGCTGATCCAACTGAGGCGCCAGGTGGAAATGGCATGGCAAGCCGTTCCACAGGACTACATCCAGCATCTCTACGGTCGTCTCCATAGGAGAATAGCAGCCTGCATTGCTGCGAAAGGTGGATATACACTGTACTAGTGCCGACATTGTGCATGCTCTGTTGCCTGTGTCTATGTGCCTGTGGTTCTGTCAGTGTGATCATGTGATGTATCTGACGCCAGAAATGTGTCAATAAAGTTTCCCCTTCCTGGGACAATGAATTCACGGTGTTCTTATTTCAGTTTCCAGGAGTGTATATGGCAAAATGAGCATATGCCATTGGTGGCCGGGAGACCCCTGTCGGAGCGGTTCGGCCGCCGCTCCACAAGTTTTCTAACGCCACTAAAGCGACTTGCGAGTGAATGAGGATTAAATGATGATAAAAGACACACAACACCCAGTCATCTCGAGGCAGACCCTGCAGGGAATCGAACCCAGGACACCGTGCGCGGGAAGCGAGAACGCTACCGCAAGACCTCGTGCCACGGTCGGAAAATTGATAATGTAGGTAGTTTCACACTTGCTATTCAGCCCACTGGACTCACATTCGCCAGTAAGGCAGCTGAGATCCCCGTCTCGCCATCCAGATATACGTTTTCTGCTGTTTTCCTAGATCGTTTAAGAGTTGATTGTTTTGTAACGACACGGTCAGTTTACTTGCCTGCTGTTCCCTCAGTGATCTCACGCTGCCTTTGTGAAGACCTTCAAGTCGACGTTAAACCTGAATCTTTCCTGTTTTGTACCCCGAAAGACCGTTACTGAACTATTTAGGAAGGTTCTTACGAGATAAATGGCATCTTTCGTCGAGCAGATTTTGAAAGCAGTCAAGTGGAATAAAGAGGTACAGGGATGGATGGATGGGTAGATAGGTAGATAAAAAATAGATAACCACACACACACACACACACACACACACACACACACACACACACACACACACAGAGAGAGAGAGAGAGAGAGAGAGAGAGAGAGAGAGAGAGAGAGGGGGGGGGGGGAGGTAGAAGGACGATAGAGATATGTGATGAAAACTAATAGGGAGGAGAAAAGTCACAAAAATGTTAGTTGAAAGAGAGAAACTTACCACAGAGTCCAGGGTACCGCTTGGACGGGGAGATGCCTTGAGACGAACAGGATGGGCTGCCCTTCTCGTAAGGGGCTGCTCCAACGACGTTACCTCTGCAACAGCAACAACATATACAACATAATACAACGCTAAACACAACTCACCTCAACAATAACATGTCTCAAAACAACAACCCCCCCCCGTACACACACAGACCTACGACAAATTTCGTAAATGATTGAATGTGATGATAAACGGTACTTAGCATATCCAGTTATTTAATGAAGCAGCTGCAAGACATTGTTGAATTCACACACACAATTAGGTCTCTAGCACGTCCGTCGATAGTGTCGCGTCGCTATTTTCAGTTTTGAGTGAACAATGAGCTCGTAAAGATGCGCAGGGAATAGCGTCTCCCGTCAAGTATGAGGGCCTGGCTAGAGATTTCGCCTGTGTCATGCAGCCCACATAACACAACTGTCGAGCAGTTCCTTCTTCAGAGGGGCAATGAAGACGCTCCTGCAGCGCTGAGAAGTGTTTGATCACCCACAATACAGTCCGTAATTGGCTCCTCCTGAGTCTCATCTCTGCTCACAAGAAGCGCTGACTATGAAGACAAAATTTTTGCACGGACAACGAGCTGCAGACCAGTGCAGATAACTGGCCGAAAGCACAGGTGGCTGCTTTCTATGACGAGGATATTGGAAAGTTGAGACAACACTACGACAGAACTCGAAGTTTGAGCGGCGACTATGTAGAGAAATAGGTGGAAGGTGTACCTAACTGTTGCAAATAAAACGTTTCTGGTTTTCACTGTGGTTTTCATTTCGCGACTGATCGGAACTTTCTTTCTGGACAAGTGTCGTATTTTCAGATAATGTGATGATGCCCTGTCGGGGCAGAACACATCGTTCGTAAGTTAATAAAGAACTTTTTGCAACCTACGGCTGATTTTTAAATAGTCAGAAGGAGTTAATTTTATCTCGTTGCGTATTGTGTTTTCCAAAAAACCGCTTGCTAGTATCTGATTTTTTCGAGAAGTGGCTCTCGTCACTGTTTTGTGCCGTTGTACGTTCTTGTCTTTCAATTTAACAATTGCAAAAACTCAAAATACGCTGTTATGGGTTAGTACGTACTTGCACCAATCTCTTCAGTTCATACAGTAGCTTGTAAAGCATCAGGTTCACTGAAGCGTCAAGACATTGCTTTTTAAACTTCTGTGTTTGTTGTTGACGGTACAGCAAGCGCGATTCCGAAGCAGGCTCGTTGAAGAATTTTGGGGATAAGCTACAGTAGTAAAATACAGAAGCAAGACTGCGGTTATTAAAAGGCAAAGGACATGAAAGTGAAGCAGTAGACGAGAACGTAATGAGGCATCTGTCCTCGATGTTATTTAGTCTGCACACTGGGTAAGCTGTGAAGGAAACTACGAAGAAATTTGGAGACGGAATTAAAAGTTCAGGGAGAAAAAATAAAACCTTTTATGCTCGTCAGTGACATAGCAACCCTGCCAGAAACGAAAAAGGAGCAAGGACGGGAGTTGAACGGAAAGGACAACGTCTTGGAACGATGGTACAAGATGATCATTAGCAGAAGTGAAACATAGGAAATATGGTGCTGTCGAATTACACCGGGAGATACTGGCGGAATTATATTAGGAAATGAGACGCAAAAAGGAGTAAGCGAATTCTATTTGGGCAGGAAAGTGAGCGCTGTTGGCCGAAAAAGAGTAAATTTAAAATGAAGACTGGCAGTGGGAAGAAAAGCATTTCAGAAAAATAGAAATCTGCTAATGTCTGTACGTATTATAAATTAAAGTACCCCGCCACGCTTTTCTGTCTGTATGTAAACGATATTCTCAGGAACTTCTGTAGCTATTTTCATAAGGTTTTTACTATGTTAGATTGATTCACTTGGAAGATTTGTGTGTATAATTTTCACAGATTTCGTACAAATTGGCTGAAGTATGATTGATAATGGTTTTCCATTTGGTCGTGCCTCATGAGAAATTTTCCGGCGTACTCTGCTTACATCGTTTAAGTTGTATGAAAGTCGATATGGAGGAATTGTTCCCCAAAAAAAAGCTAAATAAAAGTCCACGATATCGTATGTTTATCTGTTAAGAGAAATTAGTGATTAGCATGTAAGATATACGTGAAAAGCTTCAACGTAGGTGAGTCATGTGGATTACGAAATACGAATATTTGTCAAAATACATATTGCATTTAAACTCCATTACAACAGTTTACATCGCAAACACTTAAGACTAGTCGTTTAGTTTTAACAAGTGTTTTTAGGCTGGCTGTGTGTAGTTAGTGCTATCCGTGTTAAGCCGATGCGGGTCGCTAGTCATGTATGAAATTGGTAGAAAGTTTTTTCTGATGATGTTTGCCTGGAGTGTAGCCCTGTACGGAGGTGAAACGTGGACAAGAGAACAGAAGCGTTTGGGATATTGTACTACGGAAGAATTGTGCAGAGTAGATCAAATGAATAACTATTAGGTAAAGAACCGAACTAGGGAAAAAGGAAAATTATGGCGCAGTGTGACTGAAAGAAGGGATTGCCAGTAAAGGAAGTGTGTGTGTGTGTGTGTGTGTGTGTGTGTGTGTGTGAGAGAGAGAGAGAGAGAGAGAGAGACGGGGGGGGGGGGGGGGGGAAGGGAATTGCAGAAGGAGACGAAGGCTGGAATACAGTAAGCTGGTTCAGGTATATGTAGGCTGCAAGAGCTTTGCGGTTGCACAGGGTAGAATATCGTCGGAATGACGATCACAACACCAGCCTTATGTTGTCAGATGATCGTTTCTAAGAAAGCGGGTAGCGATTAAAACTTGTGATTAATTAGCAGATGTTAGTGTTAGGTAAATGCAAAATTCCCTAATAACAGGGAGACTTACCCAGGCCCGTAGTTGCAGACGTAGAGCTTGGTGTATCCGCGGCTGCGGTCGTAGAAGAAGCTGTAGCCGCAGCCCACCAGGTACGTGTCTCCCCACACCAGCTGCAACACAACACGGGGGCCGTGAGGGAGCAGCCGGTGTAACCGGGAGCGGCAAATTCACCGACACACTATGACGCTGCACATCACGCGCTGGATGTCCCAAAACTTTACGGACACGACAGGAAATTTGGAGAGGGTGTTAATTTTATACTGTAGGTATCGCTGAAGAAGTGATTTTTCGAAATTCCTCCCCTCTATGTCGGTACAGGCCTCGGAAGGCCCAAAGGTACAGACTGACTGCCGTGTCATCCTCAGGGGAGAGGCGTCACCAGATGCGGATAACGATGGGCATGTTCCAGTGTTTTTGGAAATTCAATCCCAAAGGCGTGAAAGAGGGCATGGAGGTTTTTATGAAAATGCTTCGTTATATTACAACAATTTTAGAGCTAAATACACTACTGGCCATTACAATTGCCACACCACGAAGATCACGTGCTACAGACGCGAAACCGACAGGTAGAAGATGCTGTGATATGCAAATGATTAGCTTCTCAGAGCATTCACACAAGGTTGGCGCCGGTGGCAACACCTACGACGTGCTGACATGAGGAAAGTTTCCAATCGATTTCTCATACACAAACAGCAGTTGACCGGCGTTGCTCTGGTGTAACGTTGTTGTGATGCCTTGTGTAAGGAGGAGAAATGCGTACCAATACGTTTCCGACGTTGATAAAGATCGGATTGTAGCCTATCACGATTGCGGTTTATCGTATCGCGATATTGCTGCTCGCGTTGGTCGAGATCCAATGACTGTTAGCAGAATATGGAATCCGTGGGTTCAGGAGTGTAATACGGAACGCGCTGCTGGATACCAACGGCCTCGTATCACCAGCAGTCGAGATGACAGGCATCTAATCCTCATGGCTGTAACGGATCGTACAGCCACGTCTCGATCCCTCAGTCAACAGATGGGGACGTTTGCAAGAAAACAAACATCTGCACGAACAGTTCGACGACGTTTGCAGCAGCACGGACTATCAGCTCGGAGACCGTGCCTCCGGTTACCCTTGACGCTGCACCACAAACAGGAGCGCCTGGGATGGTGTACTCAACGACGAACCTGGGTGCACGAATGGCAAAACGTCATTTTTTTCGGATGAATCCAGGTTTGTTTACAGCATCATGATGGTCGCATCCGTGTTTGGCGACATCGCGGTGAACGCACATTGGAAGCGTTTATTCGTCATCGCCATACTGGCGTATCACCCGGCGTGATGGTATGGGGTGCCATTGGTTACACGTCTCGGTCACCTCTAGCTCGCATTGACGGCACTTTGAACAGTGGACGTTACATTTCAGATGTGTTTCGACCCGTGGCTCTGCCCTTCATTCGATGCCTGCGAAACCCTATATTTCAGCAGGATAATGCACGACCTCATGGTGCAGGTCCTATACGGGTCTTTCTGGATATATAAAATGTTCGACTGCTGCCCTGGACAGCACATTCTACAGATCTCTCACCAATTGAAAACGTCTGGTCAATGGTGGCCCAGCAACTGGCTCGTCACAATACGCCAGTCACTACTCTCGATGAACTGTGGTATCGTGTTGAAGCTGCGTGGGCAGCTGTACCTATACACGCCATCCAAGCTCTGTTTGACTCAATGCCTAGGTGTATCAAGGCCGTTATTACGGGCATAGGTGGTTGTTGTGGGTACTGATTTTTCATGATGTATGCACCGAAATCGCGTGAAAATGTAATCATGTGTCAGTTCTAGTATTATATGTTTGTCCAATGAATACCCGTTTATCATCTGCATTTCTTCTTGGCGTACCAATTTTAATGGCGAGTAGTGTATATCAGATATGGTGTTTGGCTCCTCTAGAAATATATGTTAGGACATGATAGTTTGTACAGAAATGTTATCACAATATTGAAAAGGAAGTGTTAACAAAGACTTCCAACCCCAGCTACCAGCTAGTGATGAGAACATTCAGAAAAGACCTTGCTGCTATGGACTTAATTCAAAAATAGTTCAAATGGCTCTGAGCGCTATGGGACTTAACATCTGAGCAGTCCCCTAGAGAACTACTTAAACCTAACTAACCTAAGGACATCACACACATCCATGCCCGAGGCAGGATTCGAACCTGCGACGGTACCGGTCGCGCGCTTCCGGACTGAAGAGCTTAGAAGCGCTCGGCCACAGCTGCCGGCTTGGCGTTAATTAACGTGAAAAGTTTAGATGATGTTGCAATACTGCGTATGCAAGCGAAGCAGATCGTGCTAAACTAGTATTACGAGGGCTGTCCAGAAAGTAAGTTACGATCGGTCGCGAAATGGAAACGACTATGAAAATCCGATAAAGCTTTGCAAAGATGTTTTGGGCAGTGTCTCTAGTATGACTCTAGGTAGAATTATGTCGCCCTTTCCATATCTGAGCTATTAGTGAACGCGTAAAGTTGTTATAGAAAATAGTGTCTCCCGCAAGTACGAGGGCCTGGTGACAGTTATCCCCTGAAGCTATGCAACCAACATTACATAACTGTCGTGCGGTTTCTTCTTCAAGACAATTCTCAGCCTCATTCTGCAGGGGCAATGAGGATGCTCCTGCATCGTTTCAATTGGAAATGTTTGATTACCCACAATACAACCCGTAATTGTCTCCCACTGAGTTTCATCTCTGCTCAAACGAACCGCTGGCTATGAGGAGAACATTTTGGCACAGACAACGAGCTTTAGGCCAGTGTAGAGAATTGGCGGAAAGCACTGGCGGCTGCCTTCTATGACGAGGGTATTGGGAATGTCTGAGTCAGAACGGCGACGACGTAGAGAAGTAGCTGAAAGGTGTAGCTAACTGTTACAAATGAAACATCTCTGTTTTCACTGTGATTTTCATTTCGCGATCAATCGTAAGTTACTTTCTGGACAGCCCTCGTATATGCACGGTAAAAGTGAGGAACGTAAAGTGTACGCGTGAAGCGCATGGCCGGGTGTGGGTAGGGCGGCACTAGGAGGGGGAGGTGGGCGTGACGTACCTGCGTGTAGTGACCGGTGGCGGCGCCGAGGCTGCCGTCCTGGTAGCGGTAGGCGGCCACCTCGCCGTACCAGGCGGCGATCTGCCGCGCGAAGTCCGGCTCCAGGCTAACCTGCCGGCGCGTCGTCCACGTGGCCGCCACGTTCTGGCCCACGGGGAAGCGCGCTGCAACACACGTGCGCGCCGCGTCAGCGCCGACCCACACCACATGTGTGCTTCTTCTTCCGTACCCGGATATCTTCCCCTCCCAGTAATTAGCAACGTAGTTCGGAAATGAGACACTTGAAGTAGTAAAGGAGCTTTGCTATTTGGGGAGCAAAATAACTGAAGATGGGCGAAGTAGAGAGGATATAAAATGTAGACTGGCAATGGCAAGGAAAGCGTTTCTGAAGAAGAGAAACGAGTATAGATTTAAGTGTCAGGAAGTCATTAATGAAAGTATTTGTATGGAGTGTAGCCATGTATGGAAATGAAACGTGGACGATAAATAGTTTGGACAAGAATAGAATAGAAGCTTTCGAAATGTGGTGCTACAGAAGAATGCTGAAGATTAGATGGGTAGATCACATAACTAATGAGGAGGTGTTCAAAAAATGGTTCAAATGGCTCTGAGCACTATGGGACTCAACTGCTGTGGTCATTAGTCCCCTAGAACTTAGAACTACTTAAACCTAACTACATCTACATCTACATCTACATCCGTACTCCGCAAGCCACCTGACGGTGTGTGGCGGAGGGTACCCTGAGTACCTCTATCGGTTCTCCCTTCTATTCCAGTCTCGTATTGTACGTGGATAGAAGGATTGTCGGTATGCTTCTGTGTGGGCTCTAATCTCTCTGATTTTATCCTCATGGTCTCTTCGCGAGATATACGTAGGAGGGAGCAATATACTGCTTGACTCTTCGGTGAAGGTATGTTCTCGAAACTTTAACAAAAGCCCGTACCGAGCTACTGAGCGTCTCTCCTGCAGAGTCTTCCACTGGAGTTTATCTATCATCTCCGTAACGCTTTCGCAATTACTAAATGATCCTGTAACGAAGCGCGCTGCTCTCCGTTGGATCTTCTCTATCTCTTCTATCAACCCTACCTGGTGCGGATCCCACACTGCTGAGCAGTATTCAAGCATTGGGCGAACAAGTGTACTGTAACCTACTTCCTTTGTTGTCGGATTGCATTTCCTTAGGATTCTTCCAATGAATCTCAGTCTGGCATCTGCTTTACCGACGATCAACTTTATATGATCATTCCGTTTTAAATCACTCCTAATGCCTACACTCAGATAATTTATGGAATTAACTGTTTCCATTTGCTAACCTGCTATATTTCAGCTAAATGATAAGTGATCTTTCCTTCTGTGTATTCGCAGCACATTACACTTGTCTACATTGAGATTCAATTGCCATTCCGTGCACCATGCGTCATTTCGCTGCAGATCCTCCTGCATTTCAGTACAATTTTCCATTGTTGCAACCTCTCGATACACCACAGCATCATCTGCAAAAAGCCTCAGTGAACTTCCGATGTCATCCACCAGGTCATTTATGTATATTGTGAACAGCAACGGTCCTATGACACTCCCCTGCGGCACACCTGAAATCACTCTTACTTAGGAAGACTTCTCTCCATTGAGAATGACGTGCTGCGTTCTGTTATCTAGGAACTCCTCAATCCAATCACACAATTGATCTGATAGTCCGTATGCTCTTACTTTGTTCATTAAACGACTGTGGGGAACTGTGTCAAACGCCTTGCGGAAGTCAAGAAACACGGCATCCACCTGTGAACCCGTGTCTAAGGCCCTCTGAGTCTCGTGGACGAATAGCGCGAGCTGGGTTTCACACGATCGTCTTTTTCGAAACCCATGCTGATTCCTACAGAGTAGATTTCTAGTCTCCAGAAAAGACATTATACTCGAACATAATATGTGTTCCAAAATTCTACAACTGATCGACGTTAGAGATATAGGTCTATAGTTCTGCACATCTGTTCGACGTCCCTTCTTGAGAACGGGGATGACCTGTGCCCTTTTCCAATCCTTTGGAACGCTTCGCTCTTCTAGAGACCTACGGTACACCGCTGCAAGAAGGGGGGCAAGTTCCTTCGCGTACTCTGTGTAAAATCGAAGCCTAAGGACATCACACACATCCATGACCGAGGCAGGATTCGAACCTGCGACCGTAGCAGTCGCACGGTTCCGGACTGCGCGCCTAAAATCGCGAGACCACCGCGGCCGGCTGAGGAGGTGTTGAATAGGATTGGGGAGAAGAGAAGTTTGTGGCACAACTTGACGAGAAGAAGGGATCGGTTGGTAGGACATGTTCTGAGGCATCAAGGGATTACCAATTTAGTATTGGAGGGCGGCGTGGAGGGTAAAAATCGTAGAGGGAGACCAAGAGATGAATACACTAAGCAGATTCAGAAGGATGTAGGTTGCAGTAGGTACTGGGAAACGAAGAAGCTTGCACAGGATAGAGTAGCATGGAGTGCTGCATCAAACCAGTCTCAGCACTGAAGACCACAACAACAACAACAACAGTTTGCTTTGTCATTGACTTTCAAAATATCATCTTTAGTGCATGTTATAGACATATCTGGGCAAATCAGTCCTGTACTGCTCCGCATTCACACCTATGGCTACCACTGTAACCCCATTTAAATAGGTTTGATTTGCACCCAGTTACTCCAGTACGCAGCCGGTTTAATGACCTCCAAGTTGTAAAAGGTAGTTGAAATCCTGCAGATCACTCCTCAGGTAGTTCCATTGTGCAGTGTGGCACCATTTCTTCCCAAAGAGATAGCCGCCTTGCCACGGGCTCGGTGGCGAGTTCTTCAGTAGTTTCCATGAAACTCCTGCGTTATTTCAGCCGGACACGTTGTTTTCGGTGCATATGCATCGGGTGTCGAGGATCGTTCATTTGTTTTGATCTTTCGATCTCGGCGGCTACTTGTCTGCGGATAGTGGATGGTGCTATGCCTATGATGGGATAAATGATGTGAGTGGGAGTTAGTTTGAGGCATCCTGTGGCAATACGTACAGTTTTCGTTTACGGCGACGTCAACTTGCTTAGTGTGAGCAGAGATCCTCCAAACTGGCGCCGCAAATTCCGCTGCTGAGATACCACCAGACCCGTGGTGCGCAAAACATGTGGTTGAGCTCCCCACGATGAGCCTGTTAGCTTCCGCAGTATGTTGTTCCTGGCACAGACCATTTTTTTAGTGTTGTGACAGTGCTGCTTAAAAGTAAGTGCTCAGTCCAATGTTACTCCCAGTTATTTTGGGCTATTTCTATGTTTCAACTCTTCCCCTTGCCACATGACTCGGAGTTTCCGTTTGGCTTGTTTGTTCCTAAGATGGAAGGCGGATACTTGAGATTTACTACGGTTCGGTTTGAGATTATTGCCGTCGTAATAGCTAGCAAGCTCTGTTAAGGCTCCTGTGAGATTCTCCTGCACTTGTTCAAAGGTTTTACCTTGAGCGTCCACTGCTGCATCATCAGCGTATATGATCATTCGTGTCTGGTGGCTGATGGGAAGATCATTGGTATTGATGTTAAATAATATTGGAGTCAAGACACTACCCTGTGCAAGTCCATTTTTCTGTGTCCTCCATCGGCTGTTTTTAGATTGTAGGTTACATAGTAGCGTCTGTTCTGTAGCACGAACATAGAAAGGGTATAGTCCTTAGTGACATTATACACTTTCTGGGTAAGCAACTTATGTGTCATATGCAGCACTGAGATCCAGGAATGCGACCCCAGTTACTTCTCCTCTCTGGTAGCCGTCTTCGATGTACTGTGTGAGATTAAGGATTTGGCCACAGCACGATTTTCCTCGTCGAAATCCAGCTTGTTCGTTAATGAGGGCTTTGTCCACATAATCAGCTATGCGTTTGAGGATCATTCGCTCCAGCACTTTAAATAAATGACAAAGCAGTGAGACAGGCCGGAAATTTTCAGCTTCAGCTGGGTCTTTCCCCGGTTTTAATAACGCAATAACCCGAGCTTTCCTCCACAGTTTAGGAATTTGCATTGTGGTAACACAGTTATTCATTAGCTCTAGGATCCATGCTTGTACTCCCGGTCCAAAATGTTTAATTTGCTCAGATCTCAGATAGTCGAGGCCAGCGGCCTTATTGTTTTTCAAATCGTTGATGGCATCTTGTAGCTCCTGAATGAAGAACGGGCTTCTAGTCGATACCCAGAAATGTATAGGTTATGCCCGCAAAACGATTTTTTGATTGTGGAAGTACTGGACGGTCCCATGAGATCGCCTTTCGTTACAGTGCAGTCGCCTGGGAACACACCTGCCCGCAGTACAGCTACGACAGGGTGGTTGCCGGCTTGTCTGCTTACACACTTCACTCACAACATCGTGCACAACTTAACTAAAGAAGGCGTATCGGTTTTGTAAACAAACTCATTATTTGGTGCATTATGGTCGCCAACATATATTTCATTTTCTCTGGAAGCTTATAAATGGATGGCATTCTTACAAGATGGAGGACGGGGGGGGGGGTGGGGGGGGGGGGGGTGGGTGGTTCAGGTTGACGCACTTTTCGGGTCAATCTGCAGTCCTCCTAACATCTACGATGTTACGGTGTTTGTACAGCTTTCTTAATTCTTCATTTTTTATTATCCTCCATTCCATGTTATGTTCATCATATACTGGGCCAAAAATTTTCTTAGTATTATTCTTCCAAATATTAATAGTTTTTCTTCATCTTTCTTTCTAAATATTAATGCTTCACATGTTACTGGTATAATAGTCGACTCACACTAGCGGATTTTGAAGTTAGTACTATGTCATCTTTCCTGTAAGATTTTGATAAAACTAAAGAGTGTTTTGTTCGCTGTTGCTAGACGGGCATCTACTTCTGTATCTACTCCATTATTGTTACTAAGCAGACTCCCTAAGTACTTGAAGCGGCCAACTGTTTTGAAAGTGAATCCATCCACATTACTTGCAATCAAGTAAAGAAGACAAGCGCGATTACTGGGAAGTCAGGAAGTCATTATGCAGGTTTTGTTTACTTTAGTTGTCCATAACGTGGCCCTGTTGTATCGTATTTATATTGTCCCATGACAGAACGTGCCACGAGAGACCCATTCATAACTCAGCGCTATTCAGAGACGTACAGTACAGTACGATGGAGTAGTAGCGGTGCAGTTTCGTAGAGCTCTCTGGCATGCAGCTTGTGTATGGGGAAGTACGCTGCAGTGCTCGCGCTGTTAAAAGGCTGTACAGCGAAACATCTTCTAACAGGCATCATCCGTCACGACGAGTGTTTATTTCTCTCGATCGACGAATGCGGGAGACTGGTTCATTGGAAAGAGGGACCTGGCAACATGAAGACTGCTCGCACACGTGATTTTGATGAGAAGGTGCTACAACGCGTTGCACTACAGGTACTCGTCGTATTGTACCACCTTTTTCAGTTAAAGAAATTCTTGTGTTGAAGAGATGCTGTTGTCAAGGAGAACCTCCACAGTCCGTTTTCAAATTTTACTTTGCTGTCTATCAGATCCTACCCCCATGAACCATGGACCTTGCCGTTGGTGGGGAGGCTTGCGTGCCTCAGCGATATAGATGGCCGTACCGTTGATGCAACCACAACGGAGGGGTATCTTTTGAGAGGCCAGACAAACGTGTGGTTCCTGAAGAGGGGCAGCAGCCTTTTCAGTAGTTGCAGGGGCAACAGTCTGGATGGTTGACTGATCTGGCCTTGTCACACTAACCAAAACGGCGTTGCTGTGCGGGTACTGCGAACGGCTGAAAGCAAGGGGAAACTTCTGCCGTAATTTTTCCCGAGGGCATGCAGATTTACTGCATGGTTAAATGCTGATGGCGTCCTCTTGGGTAAAATATTCCGGAGGTAAAATAGTCCCCCATTCGGATCTCCGGGCGGGGACTACTCAAGAGGACGTCGTTATCAGGAGATATAAAACACAGGATAGAGTAGCATGGAGAGATGCATCAAACCAGTCTCAGAACTGAAGACAACAATAACAACAACCACAACTGCAGTCCTCCAAGGCGATGAAAATCGTTTGCCATCCAGGAAATTTTGCAGGGAATAGAATAGCTGGAAGTCGAAAGGGGGACTGTTTGGCGAATACAACGGTTAGGGTAACACATCCCACTCAGATGATTGCAGCTTTTGATGGGTTAGCATAGAGGTATGTGGTCTGGCGTTGTCGTGGTGAAAGATGACATCAGCCATTTCTCATCGATACTAGCCTTGAGACTATCCAGCTGCAAACAATATGTCTCGGAAGTGAGAATCTCATTCGGAAGAAGTTCGTAGTACAGCACGGCTTTGCAGCTCTATCAGATGAGTATCAGAACCTTTCTCGGATAAAGCCCTTGTTTAGGAACGGTCACTGGTGGCTGCTCCGTCTTTCGCCGCGCTTTACTCTTCCGGCTGTCGTGTACACGAACCACATACTATCTAGTTACCATCCGTTCGAGAAAAGGAGCATTTTGATTGCGACTCAGTAAGGAGACGCAGAGGGACACGTGCTGAATCAAATTAGCCTCACTCAGTTCATGAAGAACCCATACATCGCGAAATTTGCGTATCCCAGCTTCCTCGAGTTCCTGGCTACTGTGGCCCGGCTGACACTGAGCTCCAATGCCACACCCGCGCTGTCATTCGTGGGTTGCTGACTATGATGTCATCAAGCCGTTCCACGACCTTGACCGTTGGCCATCCAGATCGGGGGTTGTCCGCTAGGCCTAACAAGTTTCCGTGCAGTACTCATTCATTACAGTTTGGTTATGGAACAAAAGAAGCAGTAAGGTAAAGTTTTACGAGGCAACCATGTAGTTTTGGGCTATGGGCCATTTCGTAAGATACGTCCCATTATTCATTTATTGTAAATTATTTACTGAATAAAACCAGTATTACGGTATGTTATCTTGATCATAGCCTTGTGGGACAATATTTTCGACAAGTATATAGTAAATAAGGCATTAATATGTAATCTAGAATATATGTACATACCTCTCTGTACTACGGGGTATTTCACAACTTCAATTCTCATTAATTACCTCTACTGGTTCCCTGAGCAGTACAGTTACCGAAATACAAGATTTAAGATTGGAGTCACGGTCCAGCATACATCAGCGAGAAAGTTTTTAAAGACAGCTGACACTCCCCTGGAAAGTTAAAGTTCCATTCTAGAAAGAATCTCGTAGATTGTGGCTAACTCATTTCTCCTTTATGGTAGCTACGCGAGTCGAGCGAGATGTGTAGGAGAGCTTCTCTGAATTTTGAAAAAAATGGGAGTGGGTTAATGGCAGACGAAAAAGTGTGAAGGCGAGTCGTTAGTCATACATAATAGCTCAGACCCTAAGAAAGGTAAGGTTGTGGGTTCGAGTAACCTGTCAGACACACAGTTTTATCCTGCCGCGAAGTTTCAGTCTTTGTAGAGTTTGAATGTGAAGGAGAGATGGGTAGTGCGGTAGTGGTACTCACAGACATCGCGGTTGTGGTCGTGTCCCATGGTGCACTGGTCGGCCCAGCGCTGTGCGATCGACGCCAGCTCCTCGTCCCACACCTGCAACATACCAACACAACTGTGAGTCGCGACAGGCAGGTAAGTTTTCAGTGTTTACTATTGCTGTCACTGGTGCAACGCTGATGTGACTGGGATTTCGAGTATCCGTTACATACAAACTTCCAGCTGATAACGCCCCTGTTATCATTTTTCAAATGGCTCTGAGCACTATAGGACTTAACATTGGAGGTCATTAATCCTCTAGAACTTAGAACCTCTTAAACCTAACTAACCTAAGGAAATCACACACATCCATGCCCGAGGCAGGATTCGAACCTGCGACCGTAGTAGTAGCAGCGCTGTTTCGGACTGAAGTGCCTAGAACCTCTCGGCCACCGCGGGCGGCTATCATTTTTAAATGTACCACGAACTGTACTGAGAAGAACATCTCAGTACATTGGTAAACCTGTCACTCCAGGAAATTTCAGAATCCCAGTGACACACTATGCGATACGACAGATCATACAAAACGGATTACACTGCTTAAAAAAAAGAGCAGGAGAGAGAGAGAGAGAGAGAGAGAGAGAGAAAGAGAGAGAAACATCTATAAGGGGACGAGAGTATGAGATGTTATGTTAGTGATTACAAAATTGAGTCAAATTTACAAAGAACTTAGCAGTATGAGCCCACTTAACAGTGTGATATTGCCGGCCGGAGTGGCCGAGCGTTCTAGGCGCTACGGTCTAGAACCGCGCGACCGCTACGGTCGGAGATTCGATTCCTGCCTCGGGCATGGATATGGATGTGTGTGATATCCTTAGGTTAGTTAGGTTTAAGTAGTTCTAAGTTCTAGGGGACTGGTCACCTCAGAAGTTAAGTCCCATAGTGCTCAGAGCCATTTGAACCATTTGAACAGTGTGATATTGCACTGTCTGTCGCTTTGACACACACACACTGATACAATTTCGAGGGCTGTCAGAAAGTGAATCCTCTCCTGAGACAATCTGGCCCACAACTATTGTAACTGGTCCTGCATATCCTGGATACTGTCACTGGGATGATTTGACGACCGAACAGGTGCGGCACATGTTCTTTGAGGTGGGTAACTCTCTGGCCACCAGAGTACACCATCATCATGCAGATAGTTGTCTGGATGAGCATTGTCATGTTGAAAAATGGCACCCCGATACTGTCGCATGAGGGATAATACGTGAGGACCGAACGTCCGGGAGGCGCCGTTGCTCCGCCAGAGTTCACTGGGTCACTCAGCTGCTCCCCATCCTATTACGCCGCTGTGCCTCTTCAAATCATTGGAAGAATGCGACCTCTCCCCAGATCGCCACTATGCTCAACGAGTGTGGTCATCCGGCGTAGAGCAGATTCGCGATTTATCGCTGAATACCACGCGACGCCATTCATCAGCAGTATCTGCTTCCCGATCACCGCTGTAGGGTGACACAGGATGTTGCGGAGACTCCGTTAGTTATCCTCACGTGGCGGACGCAGACGTACTTGCTGCTAGGTAGGGCGATCCTCCACTTGTCATCACCCCTGATGATGAGTATGCCCAGTCATCAGGCCAGTCTTACATCCGAATGCCCCACAAATCTGGAAATTGCAGGATTCGAGCAGCCCGCCTAATGGAGGCCAATCACGAGGCTCCTTTGAAACTCTCTCGAGTGCTCATAATGCTTTCTTATACGAGTGCGAGGCGCCTCCGTATCCAACACAGTGCTTACTCAACGTGTGAGGCTGTTCACGTCCCTTACATACTCCACCAAGCCTGGTAACAGCAGCAGACACAAACAGCACTATGATAGTCTGGTGGCCATTCTGCCTGTCATATTGTATTTCAGTACTAATGATTTACATACCCACCAGTGGTGTGTAAGTTCACAAAGCTACATTCACATCCGATCATGTCTTCTGAGAGCTTCACTTATTCTGTCAGACAGTGTACTTTTATCTCTTCTTGACCACGATTGACAGTCATGGATATTCATTGTAAGTCAAAATAGTAGGTAATAACAGTTGCAGGACAAGCTACGCATACACCCTCTGCCAAACTCTATATGTTTGTTTTTGCAGGACAAATGTAAACGGTACGTCACGGACGTCCTGGATCCTCATGCGTTACCTCTCGTGTGACAGTATCGAAGAACTATTTTTCAGTAGGACAATGCTCATCCAGACATGGCAGTAGTCTCTATGAACTGCCTTCGTCTTGGTGAGGTATTCTTGTGACCAGCGAGATCCCCACATACGTTCGCGATAGATCGTGTATAGGACAAGTTTGGACATCAGTACGTCCCACTGCCACTATCCAGGATATCAAGGACAATTTAGGAGAGAATACAACGCCTTTCTGACACCCTACCCAATTGAATCAGTGCATATACGAAGGCCACAGCGGCTGCTATGTCATATCGATAAGTGGGCTCATATCGCCAAGCTCCTTATAAAATTGACTCAACCTGTGACGTCTATTTTCGTTCTTCTAGATGTTTATCTTTTTCGTTGTCAAGCAGTGTAATCCATTTTGTATGACGAATCGTATCGCAGAGTGTGTCGCTGGGGTTCTGAAATTTTCTGGAGTGACAAGTTTACCATATACTGAGATGCTCGTCTGTGTGGTGCATTTAAAACGTGATAACAGTGGCGCTATCAGCTGATATCCTGTGGTTAATGGATACTTTAAATATAAGGGCTATTCAGAAAGTAAGGCCCGATCAGGCGCGAAATGGAAACCACAGTGGAAACCAGGGGCAACTTGGCACATAAGTGTTGGGCAATTTCTCTAGTATGCTCGTCGATCGCGTCACGTCGCTCTTTTCAGTTCTCAGCGGTCAGTGACCACGTAAAGATGCCTACAACAATAGTGTCCCCTGGCAAGTTGCGAGGTTTCGCCTGATTCCATGCAACCCGACATAACAAACCTATCACGCACTTCCTTCTTCATAACAATTCTTGGCCGTACTCTGCAGGGGCTACAATGATGATGCTGAGACGTTTTCGATGGGAAGTGTTTGATCACCTACCACACATCCCGGACTTGCCTCCCTCCAATTTTCATCTCTGTTCACATGAACCGCTGGCTACAGAGACAACATTTTGGAACGAAGAGCTGCAGAACAGTGTAGAAAATTGGCGGAAAGACCAGGTGGCTGCCAGCTATGATGGAGGTATCGGATTGTCGGTACAACGATACTACAGATGTCTTAAGTCGGAGCGGAGACTATGTAGAGAAGTAGCTGGAAGGTATAGCTGACTGTCGCAAATAGAATATTTTTGATTTTACCTGTGGTTTCCATTTCACAACTGATCGGACCTTACTTTCCTAATAGTTGTCATACTTACTGGAGGCTAACTACAAACGTCAAAATAAACTGATTGTGGTAAGTACTTGCAGTTGTACTGTGGCGACTAACAAACTGATAAAAAATGTGCACTCTAGATCATTACAATAAATTACACAGTCACAATACTCAATGGTAAAGACACATATCCGGAAATAGCCTAGCTCAAAATTACTAGTGGAAATCTATATTGTATAGGAACATATAGAATAAAAAATGGCAAGGCGAGATTCTAAAATACTGCCTATAGCAAACATCGCCAAATGAAGGGAGCGAGAAAGAAAACCTGTCGAAGGGAGAATGTATTGTGCCGTTTGAAAGGCGTGTATATAACTCTGCGATACGGGCCGTGATAAAAGGCATCTCTCCGCCGCAAGTTCGGCAGCATCACACGTGTTGCGTACGGCTGGGTCGATGTGCAATGACGTCACGCACAGCAGACATAAAGCATTCAATACACAGGTCCTCCTCTGCCTGTTTGCGTACGCTGGCAGGCGCTGGCGCCCGACGCGCATGCTACCCGCAACGCAGCACTGCCGCTTGGGTTACATATACGCCACGTGCATTTAGCACAGTTGCATGAGAGGAGAAAAGGACAACTTTTTTCTCACTTCCACCACTAGAACCAACACATTTCTTGGGGCGAGTTGAAACATCTGTGCTTAAAATCACACTTATAGGGATGTGCATCTGCCGAGTAGCTGAAAAAACGAGACATTTTTTAAGCATGTAGCAACGTGAAATGAAAATAAGCAAGTAGACTTTTCAGAATGAAATTTGCACTCTGAAATTTTCACTCTCCAGCCGAGTGTGCGCTGATATGAAACTAGGCAGATTAGAACTGTGTGCCGGATCGAGACTCGAACTCGAGACTTTAGCCTTTCGCGGGCAAGTAAGAGGTGGGGATATTGTAATAGACTCTAGAAGCAGAATTTTTGAAAATAAAACGCCACGGAGTAGACAGGCGGCTAAATTTTTATGGAACTGTCTGATTGGGCACAGGAGAGTAGAAACGTTGTGCCGTGCGAGTGGATTTCAAAAAATAAGTATACGTTATTACGGCCGACCAAAACACACAGATGATTTATGGTATTGCTGAATATAATCGCTAAGTCTTGATAGACAACGTTCGGAACGCTTTACCAATAGTTCAGTTCATTAACGATAGAAATCCGCCCTTTGGTCAAGGGCCCATTCGAGAACCGCGCTCGTTGGAAAATCCGCGATTTCTGCGACTGCCTGGACATCGTCTTCTGTGATCGTTGTCGGCTGCCTTCCTCCTCGATCACCATCACTCGCGTGTCTGCGGCTTTGGTCAAAATTTTTGCCACCATTTTTCTACGACTGGAAGCGACACTGAGTTTGATCCACATACCGCCGAAATTACTCGTTGAGTCTGTGTGCGATTTAGATTAAACGAGAATCCTGCTTCCCGCGTACTTTAGTTTTGAAGTACGTTTCAATTTGCGCCCCCATTTCACTCGCACGCTGTAACGCACCTGGTATCCCTACCGTAGCAGAACCGTGTGAACCCGGTTTTGTGTATCTTACTTTCTGAGGTCACCACGTATAGTTAACCACTGTGATTGGTAAATAGCTGTTCACCTGACAGATGTACTGCTACATACCGCTGTGGCAGTAATGAGCTGAACCATTTGTTTATCATAGTCACGTAAATTTCTACAGAGCAATTTTTAGAACTAACAAAATCTTACATGGAGTCGCCCAGTGATCATACTGGTACCGCAGCACTAGATGACAGAAGAAGAAGTTCGTAGTAAAAGACAGCAAATCATCGAGTAAAACTGAAGTGATATCGGGTGTTCCCCAGGGAAGCGTCCTGGGACCTCTGCTGTTCCTGATCTATATAAATGACCTGGGTGACAATCTGAGCAGTTCTCTTAGGTTGTTCGCAGATGATGCTGTAATTTACCGTCTAGTAAGGTCATCCGAAGACCAGTATCAGTTGCAAAGCGATTTAGAAAAGATTGCTGTATGGTGTGACAGGTGGCAGTTGACGCTAAATAACGAAAAGTGTGAGGTGATCCACACGAGTTCCAAAAGAAATCAGTTGGAATTCGATTACTCGATAAATAGTACAATTCTCAATGCTGTCAATTCAACTAAGTACCCGGGTGTTAAAATTACGAACAACTTCAGTTGGAAAGATCACATAGATAATATTGTGTGGAAGGCGAGCCAAAGGCTGCGTTTCATTGGCAGGACACTTAGAAGATCCAACAAGTCCACTAAAGAGAGAGCTTACACTACACTCCTTTGTCCTCTGTTAGAATATTGCTGCGCGGTGTGGGATCCTTACCAGGTGGGATTGACGGAGGACATCGAGAGGGTGCAAAGAAGGGCAGCTCGTTTTGTATTATCGCGTTATAGGGGAGAGAGTGTGGCAGATATGATACGCGACATTGGGATGGAAGTCATTAAAGCAAAGACGTTTTTCGTCGCGGCTAGATCTATTTGTGAAATTTCAGTCACCAACTTTCTCTTCCGAATGCGAAAATATTTTGTTAAGCCCAACCTACATCGGTAGGAATGATCATCAAAATAAAATAAGAGAAATCAGAGCTCGAACAGAAAGGTTTAGGTGTTCGTTTTTCCCGCACGCTGTTCGGGAGTGGAATGGTAGAGAGATAGTATGATTGTGGTTCGATGAACCCTCTGGCAAGCACTTAAATGTGAATTGCAGAGTAATCATGCAGATGTAGATGTAGAAACGACTTACCATTTCCAGCATCCTGGCGGCTCCAGGCTGTCCAGCGACGTAACCCAGCGCGATGGACTGTCGGTACTTGTTGTGCGCGTCCAGGATGGACTTCTTCACGTCGCAGGACAGGCCTCCGCTCTCTGCAACCGAGATGGAGTACCTGCTGTCATCGTCTGCCGTCTCAACAAGTCAGTGGATATCTCGTGACAAATGAACAATCATAATACACTGTGCAGTCCCCTTAACAAGGGTAGGACGTCAAACTGGCCGACTTGGAGCGGGAGAGGCACCACAGGACACTTCAAATTCCACTGTCTATACTTTTACAAATAAATTCATAAAACTTTGTCAGCATGGCCAGGAAGGGTTCAGGATTCGCGCTCATACGGTGGAAATTCAAAAATATAACAAAATATATTTTTTTTTACACGTGAAATGGCATCATTTTTTCACTTACTATTGGCTGCATTCGTTGCTATAGGTACCCATTTCTTCATAAGTAAGGGTGATTCTTCGATGAATTTGCACAGCATACAAACGATACTTACAGGTGTATGAAACTACAGAATTTTCCAAATCTACTAAAATCTGTGATAAAAATTGAGGTAATTAACCATAAAATTTGAGTTTTTTCTAAACATGAAGATTGAAATGTAACAGCTTATTCATTTTTTCATTAATTAAATAAATTCTAGAGTTTCATACACCTGTAAGTATGGTTTGTATGCTGTGCAAAATTCATCTAAGAATCTCGCTTACTTGTGAAGAAAAGTGTACCTATAGCAACAAATGCAGACAACAGTAAGTGAAAAAATGATGAATATTCACACGAAAAAAAAATTATATATCGAGTTTGGAAGACAATTGCAAGAGATCTACAAGCCAAAGGTAACATTGACACTATACAAGTTTTAATACCCGAAAGTTTATTTTACAAACATGTCATCGTTATTCCACAGTCTCCTGTGGAGAATTCAGGAATTTTTTGAGTTGTTCTCGTACAGTAAATGCAGCATCTAATGATCTCCCACGAATTCGAGATAGGTTTCGAAGATGTACTGCGTCATTCTAAAATATTCATAAAACTTAGTCTCATCATCTATGCGATGAGAAAATAATGTTCGAAACTCTCCCTGTACTGGTCTTGTTTTCCAGGCACTGAGGATCCATAATTTTCTTCTTCTTGTTTGCCTTCGTTCTTCTTCTCTTCGTTTAAAGCAATTGCTATAAGTCCTAATTCACCATTACGAAAATTAGTGAACATGTTTTACAGCTTTCACAAACAGGAACACAGATCAGTACAAGGAACAACAGAGACACGGACATGCCCCGGTCACGTGTGACCCCTGCAGGGACGGACCGGAGCACGGCAGTCACTTGTCCGACGCTCGGCCCTGACACGCCTCGGACGTGTGTGGCCCGACCTTTTAAGGTCGGCAAGGCAAACAGTAAGAAGAAAATTGTGGATCCACAGTGCCTGGACAACAAGACCAGTACAGGGAGAGTATCGAACATTATTATATCATTTCATAGATGATGAGACTAAGTTTTATGAATATTTTAGAATGACGCAGTACGCCTTCTGTGAACTTTTAAAGGAACTAGAACCAAGACTGAGAAAATAGGACACTTTCTGGAGAGCATCAGTTTCACCCAAGGAATGACTGGATGTTTTTTTAAGGTAGGTTAAAGAAAAGTACACAACACAAATAAATATGAAGTTTTAAGGACAGCATTTTTATTTTAATGCTTTAGTAATTGAAAGATAAATACATAAGTTAGTAAATAACACAGTTAAATTTCTAGTATCCTAAGAAAAACAAATGAGGACTATTGAGTGAACTAGCTTCTGTAGCTGATGAGGATGCAGCGGAACTTGGAGGACGATGGCTTTGGTTATTTATATACGAATTGTGGGAATCCCTTTGCAGATCCAAAAGCTGCTGTGTACGTTCTGTTGACTCGTTTTCCACAGGTGAAGGATACAGTGTTGAAACACGTTTTGCTGAGGAATTGGAGGATGATGGAGTGAATTGATGGACAGATACCTCATTCATGAGTTGATTCAGTTCAAAGTCTTGTACAACTGAAAAAATCCTCTTTTAGCTTGATGAAAAACTCTGTCTTTGTACTCGATATTCCTGTAGTTTTCACTTCCCTGATCGTAAAGAACAGGAAACTTGCGAACTTCTTCTGTTAATCGTTCCACATCCGTGTTTTGTACACAGAACAGTTGCACAGCTCACAAGACAACTCCACCGTCAGGCCGTGTCCGTCACGTGGAAAATCAAACACGGCGAATCCCGCCCGGCCCGTTTAAGTTCCCCGTGCACGGCCCAGTCAAGTGGGGCCCCATAGGCTACATTCGTTTTGATGATGTATTTCGTTGCCGGGGTGACGGCCGGTACTCGGACGTGTCTGGGCACAGACACGGTCCGGCCATGTGTGTCCCGACCTTTAATGTGACCGACGTCACCTGGCAATAGTCACCGGGAGATGGCAGTGCGTGGTACACAAAGCGCGGCGGCGAAACGGGGACAACAGTGTGGTCGTTGCGGTAATGCAGAAACAGTGCGATATGTCTGGCGCTCCGAGGTGCATCGTCGTTGGCTTTCGGCGCAAGGGGTGGAAGCATTTCCGAAACGGCTGTCTTCGTAAACTGCACAAGTGTGGTAGTGGTTAAAGTATACCGTGCGTGGCAAAATGACGCTAGCGAAGTGAACTGTTGTGCACCGCGGGCCACAGGTGAGAAGGGAGAACGGTGGCTGCGGAGACGTGTGCGTGCGAGCCACTTGAGATGAATCATATTTTATGGTCCATCAGATAAGGATCCAGACGCGGAGGAGGGAGCGTTACGCTCTGAAGAATGTTTTCGTTGCGTTCCCTGGGTGATCTCGTAATTCTGGAACGCACAGGCGCTCTACACAACCATGCGCCTATCCTTGGGGACCATGTACACTCCCACATGGAGTTGTTTCTCGTTGGCGAGTGTTATGGCGTAATGTTAGGCGAGAAGGCTCGTGTCTTCACTGGGGTAGAAATCATCGAACGTGGACAATATCTGACCACTAACGTGAAGTAGGGTGTTTGTTTAAACTTTCTGAATGATCAGGTGTTGCCTTCCAGTCAACATCTGCATGATCCCCTTATTTTTCAGAACAATAGAAGCAAAGTTCATCGCGCTGAAAGAATATGTCACAGGTTTACTGACAAGCCCCATATACATTTCTGTTGGCCTATAAAATCACGTGACCACGTCGTAAATCCTTGACACACGTTGCAACGCCGGCTGAAACGCCGATATCAGCTTCTCCGCAATTCTATGGAACTGCAAGATCGAATTATCAGCGAATGGCTTAAACTGGATGCGGCGTGCCTACACAACCTTATAGCATCACATCCTAACCCAATCCAGGCGATTGTCAAGCCCAGGTGCGGAATTGCACGGTATTACATGATGCTTGTAATGATCTCTCTGGACGACGGTTCAAACCCGTCTCTGGCCGTCCTGATTTAGGTTTTCCGTGATTTCCTTAAATCGCTTCAGGCGTGATGGTTCCTTCCTTCCCCATCCTTCCCTAATCGAAAGTGGCAGAGGACTTTGCTGTTTGGTCCTCTTCCCCAAAACCAACCAACCAACCAACCATTGACCTCTCCAGGGGTGCTAATGAACATCACTGTGAAATTACAGAAACAACCATGCAAGCGTTGTGAGCACCGGGGATATAATTTACGCGTTGCTTCGGTTCCTGTTTGGCAAGTAATTCAGCTATGCGTGACACTCCACTTGTAAGAACGCCAGAATGTACTCTGTTACTTCGTCTGTTCCCTCTTTCTCAGTTGCTGCCACCGTGGCCACATTTTTAGTTCGCTTTACCAGGTAATGTACGCAAATAAAATGTTCCATCTGAATTGTTTTTCATTTTCATAGACCATACTTGCTTAGTGACCGTTTCGGCTTAAAGCATCGTCAAAAATCACACAAACTGACATTTGTACTGAGCACCTAGTTAGATTCCTTCGTGCGAAGACGTATCGCGGACTGGTGCTCACAGCACGACTGACCTTCACTTTGACGGGTGTAAGGTCCATTGAGAGTCCAGTTTCAACGCGCGCCGTACTCGGGCCGTGGCAGTGCCGTTGAGGCGGGCCCTATGACCCATGAGGGAGACTGTTCCGCGAGCCCGAGGACGCCCACTGCCACCCACTCCTCGCACGCCTACACACTCCCACTCATTTGTCCACTCGCCTACGCATTCTCTGATGCGCGCCCATTTCGACGCGTGACGGGTTCGGAAACAGACATCAGAGAGAGGTACTCACGCAGTAGCGAGCTTCCCCGGCAGGTGGCTCCGCTGTAGCCTGCCGCGCTGAAGCCGTCCCCGCTACATGGCAGCAGCAGCACCACGGCGGCGCACAGCAGCAAGCTCCTGCAGTTCACGGCGAGATACATCTCGATGGTCTCCGCTGTACTGAAACATAAATGTAACCACAAAACAATGTATCATCTGATAACTGAGAGTGCAAAGCTAATGGAAAAGATTTCTGTCTGTGCCGTCCGGGTCCACGACGTACATTTTTCGAGAAAACTCCGGGATAAAATCATAATTGTTTCATGCTTATATGTAATTTATTTAGCGTTCTTTTTAATACAGAGGTTACACACAAAATAGTTTAATGGTTAGAGGACTGATGAATCCCAAGCTTGGACTTTCGATGGCTACTGTATACCCGATGGATCAGATACGGAATGCCTTTGCTTCGGTTTTTCATTTCGTTTTCGACGCTGCGGTAGCTCTCATATTCGCCGGCACTTCACTTTTTGCGCTTTATGTATTACTTTCGAAGCGAGCTTTTCTCTGATTGGTGTCTTCTAGAATTTAGAGGATGTTTACGAGCGATATGAAACGACATCTGTCATTATTTTGTAATTCTCAATTTATTACCGATTTTCACTTATACTGCGGCGAGTGTTTTTATTGTCTCACTTTGGGTCCTCACGTTCGTCACAATTACATCCGAATCCACGTTACATGATACTACAAGAGAATCTATCGTTCTGAAATTCCTACAAAGTGCACTGACGGGAGCGAATACCACCGAATTATGCTGTAGGTAATCGAGATTGCTTACTGATACTGATACACTACTGTTTGCTCTTGAGACATCGAAACCGAAGCCAGTGAACACGAAACATTTATTCGCCGGACTGTGTTGCGTCACTCAAGTTATTTTTAGAAAACTGAGCAATGCAGGCTCACGTTTACGCAACATTTTCTGCTGTGACCCAATCGGGAAAATATTCTTTCCACTTTCGGTTCATAATGCTTAAGCAGGGCAATGTTTCCGAAAGGTAGAAGTGGTGAGTCTGTCAACTTGACCCGTCCAGATGCATTTACTTTGATAAAAACTTACGTAGTGTGTGCGAAAAGTTCGTCTGCCAATAATGGTACTCAAAGAGCAAACAAACCCTCAGACAGAGCCAAACGTATACTAGAAAGATTTCCTCGTATCGAATATGAAAACGACTAACGCAGGGGTCACTGCCGAGTTTAATATACGTCTAGAGCGCCAGATCAGATGAGACGATAACTGCATAGAGAAAAAAGTAGTCACTAGTTTTAGGTACGTTTTCGGCTAATAGTTTTTAATATCTTTAAATGCAAGGGGTTGGTTGCAATACCTACGGTACAAACAATTAAAATAATTTTAAAAAGTCGTTTAAGAGATGGTCACTGTGTTTCTCCAACTGGGACACCAATCTGTCTAAAACGTTCATTACGTTCAGACTGACATCTTGATAACATGTTGTTAATATTATCTCTTGGAGGTTGTGGTGGGGACAGTAGGAAGGGATAGCGCTGAAAAACTGATTGTAAATGAGAAAGAATAAAGATCGAGAAGTGTACGGCGAGCGCTGATGCCCCTGAATGGTCGGCAGCCCCGCAGTACAATCTTGATGTGTGGACTGCGAGCGGCCTCTCCACAGGCGTCTGATGGGGTAATAAACTTACCGTTCTCACTCGCGTACTTCGAAGCAAGCATTGTTTCCCGAAAGGAACAAAGTCCAGTTGAGAACACGAAGCCATCCGTTTCTCTTGGATGATGAAGTTTCCAAACAATGCAGCACGGAGTTACCAGTGAGGAGCTTTTCTTTCTCGGCACGTAGTGTTACAGAGGTACCTGTCTGACATTTACAGTACGACAGATATTTCCATACAGTTTTCTGGTTTGCGCGTTGAAAGACTCTCAAAATGTGTTCACAGACACCAACAATATCACTGCTCATGAAATACTTAGGGGTCTGGAAGTCGTTTCTGAAAGTATTTGTTTGGAGTGTAGCCATGTATGGAAGCAAAACATGGACGATAAATGGTTTAGACAAGAAGAGAATAGAAGCTTTCGAAATGTGGTGCTACAGAAGAATGCTGAAGATTAGATGGGTAGATCACATAACTAATGAGGAGGTATTGAATAGAATTGGGGAGAAGAGGAGTTTGTGGCACAACTCGACGAGAAGCAGGGATCGGTTGGTAGGACTTGTTCTGAGGCATCAAGGGATCACCAATTTAGCATTGGAGGGCAGCGTGGAGGGTAAAAATCGTAGAGGGAGACCAAGAGATGAATACACTAAGCAGATTCAGAAGGATGTAGGTTGCAGCAGGTACTGGGAGATGAAGAAGCTTGCACAGGATAGAGTAGCATGGAGAACTGCATCAGACCAGTCTCAGGACTGAAGACCACAACAACAACATGAAATACTTAAGAATTAATAAACAATGACAATGTTTGTCTGCGGCTACAGTTAAAATTTTATTTTTTATATGTATTCTATTGCCTGTACCGAGATATATTCACGCCCTATGTAGTCTTTAGTAGCACAATAGCTCTCCTACGACATTTAATCAAACTGATGTAATACGGCCTATGTGAATCACTACACATAAGCTGAATCAAACAGTACACTAAAGATTCTATTGTGTCATTATTAACTACGTGCACTTCTGTTTTCCAATAAATGTCTGTCTAATTTATTGTGTACAGAAAACACAGAATTCGATTCACTCATAGTGTCAAGGAAATCAGAAAATTACGCAGAGGTAAGGCGTCTTGAGAACTGTATGTTGCGAGCAGTCGAAATTTAATAGGAATAATGCGTAAATTTACTTTATTTGTTTATTTAACCTGATCTGATTATGGGCACCAGGCCCTCTCTTACAGCAGACCGGGACCTGACACAAAAAGCATATTTTTCTATGACGTAGTTACCTAAGAAATAACAGTTAACACTTAAGATTATGAGTAGGATGTCAATGAGTGACAGTTGGAATCACGCAAGTCATACAAACACCTGGGCGCAAGTATTTGTGTAAATATGGAGTGGAATGGTCACATAGGCTGAGTCGTAAGCAAGGCAAGTTCTAGACTTCGATTCATGATCAGAATACTGGGAGAATGCAGTCAGTCTACAAAAGAGACTGCCCACGAATCACTCCTGAGTCCCGTGCTACAATACTCTTCAGGTGTGTATGGGATCTGTAGCAAATAGAACCAACAGGTGGCTCTGGCCGAACACAGAGAGGGGAAGCAGGAATGGTGAAAGGTTCGTTTCACTAGTGGGAGAGGGTCATAGAGACGCTGAAGAAATTGAACTGGCAGACCACTGAAGATAGTTGCCCACGTGCTACGAGAGCGAACTTAGAAAGTTTTTTTGACTGGTTTGATGCGGCCCGCCACGAATTCCTGTGCCAACCTCTTCATTTCAGAGTTGCACTTGCAACCTACGTCCTCAATTATTTGCTGGATTTATTCCAACCTCTGTTGTTGATAATTCTTCCGGATTATATGGCCGTGGTCCATGGAATTCTTCTGTTCCTAACGTTTCGTCCAGTATTGGACATCCTCAGAGGTATGGTTGGTCGTGCTGAGTTCCCTCTACAGTCTAGTACCAAGGAAGTAATTCCAAGATGTCTCAACACATATTCAGTCATAACGTCCCTTCTTCTTCTCAGTGGTTTTCGTATAGTTCTTCCCTCACCAATTCTTTCGTCACTAATTCTACGAAGAACCAGCTCATTGCTTCCCTTATCAGTCCACATAATTTTCAACGTTCTTCTGTAGCACCACATGTCAAATGGTTCGATTCTCTTCTGTTGCGGTTTTCCCACAGTTCGTGTTTCACTATCACGCAATGCTGTACTCCAAACGGACATTATCAGAAATTTCTTGCTCAAATTATTAAGGTCTATGTTTGATTCTAGTGCACTCCTCTCGACAAGGAATTCCCTTTCTGCCATTGTTAGTCTGTTTTTATATATCCCCCTTGCTCCGACCGTAATGGATTATTTTGCTGCCTAGGTAGGAGAATCCCATAACTTCGTTTACTTCGTGATTACCAATCCCGATTTTAAGTTTCTCGCCGTTCTCATTTCTGCTACTTCTCATTATTTTCGTCTTCCTTCGATCTTTTCTCAATCCATATTTTGCCCGCCTTAGACTTCTCATTTCACTCAGTAGATCCTGTAATTCTTCCTATCACTGAGGGCAGCAAATGTCATCAATGAATTTTATGATTGATATCCTTTAACTTTAAATTCTAATTCCACTGTTGAAACTTTTATTTATTTGCTTCATTACTTCTTCGATGCACAGACTGAACAGTAGGAACGAAAGACTATATCCCTTTCTTATGCCTTTTTTAATCCTTCGTGTCCCAGTCTTATTTTTCCCTCTTGGTTCATGTACATATTGGACATTACCCGTTTTTCCCTGAAGTGTGACCTATTTTGTCAGAATTTAGAACATCTTGCACCATTTTACATTGTCGAACGCTTTTTCCACGTCGACAAATCCTGTAACGTGTCTTGGTTTTTCTTAAGTCTCTCTCCCATTGTAAACCGCAATGTCAGAATTGCCTCTCTGGTGCCTTTACCTTTAAAGAACTAATAGTAACCGAAGTGCCTGTACTCTGAAAAACCCGCAATCGGTATTGCTGCTTACACAGAATCATGTTGTCAATAATACCAGATAACAGACCGGATGGATGAACTGCAGCGCCCTAACAAGAAAATCACAGAGCTTTGATTAACGGGAAGAACCGTGCTCACAGGGGGGATGAAACTCTCGATGTTCTCACCATGGAACAGAGAGGCGCACGTGTTCCTTACGCGCGGACCTCCTTCAAGACCAGCCGTGGCACATCAGGACCTTGCAGGAACAGTAAATGGCGCCTGTCGTACCAACAAGAGGGAAGATATTACGCAGCCATATTACCAAGCGTACCTGCATCACCATGGTAGTCTGTCGGTGGTTACTACAGTAACTTTCTGGCCACTATGTTCAACTTAAACCACTGACGCTTCCGACTGCGCCTCTATCGGCTACAACTGATTGGTTCACTATCGTGCGATTGTGGCGCCGACAGGACATCATCATTTTCGGCTGTCCACCGCGGTACCGCGCCACAGCCGTTTTGCTGCAGAGTTTTCTGCTTCGTGCACGATGACTGCCCAGCATAATGATGACGCAACTCGTAACACATGATGCTGCACTATATAAACATACTGTCTTACAAACCCGGCATTGCCCGGGTATTCATCTTGCCAATTTTCTTAAAAACAGAAACAGGAAATGAACCGTGTGAAATGTTACATTTTGAATAATTAATAAAATATGCTCCAAACATTTAATCAGTGTTAAAAGACATCAAGAATAAAGTTCCTCTGTGTAAATAAATCTGTAAATTATGAAGAAAAGGTCATAATTTAATATAAAAATGTATTTTTTACTGTTCATACAAAGAACGTTGCAGATAAATGTTTATATACCAAAACTTGGTAACAGTCATTCTGTAAGGCAACTTCAAGGCAGTCGCCGTAATTTGTTTTGACTGTATAAAAGCAGGAGCTGCATTCCTGTTGCCGGCCTCTGGTGGCCGAGCGGTTCTAGGCGCCTTAGCCTGGATCCGCGCGACCGCTACGGTCGCAGGTTAGACTCCTGCCTCTGGCATGGATGTGTGTGATGTGACGTCCTTAGGTTGGTTAGGTTTAACTGGTTCTAAGTCTAGGGGACTGATGACCTAGGAAGTTAAGTCCCATAGTGTTCACAGCCATTTGAACCATTTTTTTTTGCGATCTTGTTCTCTCTCTCTCTCTCTCTCTCTCTCTCTCTCTCTCTCTCTCGTTTGTTGTTGGTTGTTGTCTCATAAGATGTGTCGCTCTCATATCTGAAACTTTTGGTTAAACAATTACGTTATCGGTAACAGCCGTGTTTGAATCAAGAAACCTACTGCCCTCTTTCATTAATACCACATCTCAGTTTATTATGTTGCATTTTAGATCTTTTTCAGGCTGCACCAAAGTTGCCGACGAATTATTTGGTGGCTACAGGCGTACGCTACTAGTGTTTAACCGGCATATAATTCATAAAACCTTTCTTTCAGTGTCCCTGAGATCTCTTTTACCGATCTTTTCTATATCCGCGCAACGTAGTTACACAAACTGCGTAATTTTGAGATCGGTCACTGACAATGCCGTCGGTCAACTTTCTGGTCGGTTTGATGTGAATCTAACGTTGCATGGCTGAATGCAAATTAATTAACAAGCACGTAAAAATTTTCCATGCTCCGTTTCACCATTTCAGAAGCTTTGTCACCAGCAGACGTGCTTAAAAGTGTTATAACTTACAAACTGTTTAACAATCAGTAAATGTCTTTTGGGGAATTGGTTCAAATGGCTCTGAGCGCCATGGAACTTAACTCCTGAAGTCATCAGTCCCCTAGAACTTAGAACTACTTAAACCTAACTAACGTAAGGGCATCACACACATCCATGCCCGAGGCAGGATTCGAACCTGCGACCGTAGCGGTCGCGCGGTTCCAGACTGTAGCGCCTAGAACCGCTCGGCCACAAAGGCCGGCATGTCACATACGCAACCGATTGTTTATGCGTGGAAGTCAGCCTCAGACACAAGATTTTTTAAAGATTCAAACTCCCATGCACCAAACAGCGTGATTAAGATTTGATGGAAGTCTCTAAATTTTCTCATTATACTTTGGGAAATTGGTGTTCCATTTTAGGAAAAAGCTACTCAGTATGTATGACATCATATCTCCTGAACTGCATGTCATACAATTTTGGAGGTGCATTAGTCATTTATGTGAATACCCTCTGCAAAATGTGTCGCAAATAGGGTTCGAAACATAAAAGTGATATATTAAAACGTCATACCAGATACCATAGTATTACTACAAGTACCGTGCCGGCCGGGGTGGCCGATCGGTTCTAGGCGCTGCAGTCTGGAACCTTGCAACCGCTACGGTCGCAGGTTCGAATCCTGTCTTGGGCATGCATGTGTGTGATGTCCTTAGGTTAGTTAGGTTTAAGTAGTTCTGACTTCTAGGGGCTGATGACCTTAGATGTTAAGTCCCATAGTGCTCAGAGCGATTCTGAACATGAACCGTGAAAATATAGTACCGATGAAATTTTTTTCTTTTGTTACTTTGTGGTACGGTGTCAATGAGAGTAAGTCTTGAGAATGTTTGAAGCTGTGTGTAAAGTTTTTGCTAGTCACTAACTGCTGCCATTCTCAGATACTCGATGAATATGTTCTGAATACTTTGCACGCCGTATGATTACGGCGCCTCAAGGCATATAAACTGTTGTGTTGGCTGAAGAGCCAACACCGTGTTACTAGAGGAGACCGAAATGCACGCGTTTTAGCTCACGCAGGCTGGCGTGAGGGGGGAAGAACGATACTGACGTGAGGTCTGGAACATGACAAGGAATGAGAATTCAGAACGCGGACGTAATTAGTTTGATACTTAACTTTAATCCATTAATGATGAACGTCGCTCTTGACGGTACATGATTCACAATATTATCTGTTAGTAACTGAATATGGCGCCTTGCTAGGTCGTAGCAAATGACGTCGCTGAAGGCTATGCTAAACTGTCGTCTGTGCAAATGAGAGCGTATGCACACAGTGAACCATCGCTAGCAAAGTCGGCTGTACAACTGGGGCGAGTGCTAGGGAGTCTCTCTAGACTAGACCTGCCGTGTGGCGGCGCTCGGTCTGCAATCACTGATAGTGGCGACACGCGGGTCCGACGTATACTAACGGACCGCGGCCGATTTAAAGGTTACCACCTAACAAGTGTGGTGTCTGGCGGTGGCACCACATAAACAGTCCCGAATTTTAATTAGTGACTTTTTGTGTTAGACGTTTAACGTACGATTGTACCTGTTAAAGAATAGGATATTCCAGTATTTTAAATTTTTAAATTCTGTCAATAATTGTATGAAATAATGAAAATCACATTTTCGTTGCCCCTAGAAGCTGTTCGATAGGTTCAAAAAATGGTTCAAATGGCTCTGAGCACTATGGGACTTAACATCTATGGTCACCAGAACGTAGAACTACTTAAACCTAAGTAACCTAAGGACATCACACAACACCCAGTCATCACGAGGCAGAGAAAATCCCTGACCCCCGGGAATCGAACCCGGGATCCCGGGCGCGGGAAGCGAGAACGCTACCGCACGATCACGAGCTGCGGACTATTCGATAGGCATCCTGCAAAGTTTTTTCATCTGTTGCGTGACATAGATAGCACAGAGACCATTGCGTCATTCGTTTCCCCACATTTTCTATTCCTACACAGCCAACTGCTGCTGTAGTCACCGCTGTATTCCTTGTGGTTTTGCTCGCTCGATGCCTTTGCTGTTCATTTACTCAACTGAGAGTGTGTACGGCATGTCGTCTGCTGAAAGTTGTCGTGGCGGTAATGGAGTATGTTTGACTAGTTGCTGGGTCTCGAACACGCTGCATCTCCTCTGTGTAAAAGTAGCCGCGACACGTGCGCCACAAGTGACTGCGGAGTGCGTGTCTCGTTTGCGAGAAGCGGAGTGCGGCCTTGTAGCGGACGGGTAGTGTGTGCTGTCGTGATTCGAGAGAGCCGCTCCGAAGGACCTGCGATGCGACGCAAATATGGCGAGTGCATTAGTATTCTGCGAGGACTCCCTACTCACAACTTCGTCGGGAGCTCACCTCCAGTACGCGGCGTAATATGTGAGGGACACTAAAAAAAAGAGGGCACGGAAGTCTATAAACAGGAACTTGTAGCTCTAATATACGTAGACTATTAAGATGAGTCCTTTACTGAAGTTTAAAAATGGCCTACCATACCACAAAGATCAGTGGTAGACCCTCTTCTGTTTTCCCTGTGTTAGGGTTAGTGTTGTTTAACGTCCCGTCGACAACGAGACGGAGCGCAAGCTCGGGTTAGGGAAGGATGGGGAAGGAAATCGGCCGTGCCCTTTCAAAGGAACCATCCCGGCATTTGCCTGAAATGATTTAGGGAAATCACGGAAAACCTAAATCAGGATGGCCGGAGACGGGATTGAACCGTCGTCCTCCCGAATGCGAGTCCAGTGTGCTAACCACTGCGCCACCTCGCTCGGTCTGCATATTTGGAGTCCTTACCAAGTTCGCATGACACCAGAAAGCAAAATATTTCCCTGTGTATTTCAGATATGTACAACATAAAAAAAAATTGGATATACTGACTAAATGGTTCAAATGGCTCTGAGCACTATGGGACTTAACTTCTGAGGTCATCAGTCCCCTAGAACTTAGAACTACTTAAACCTAACTAACCTAAGCACATCACACACACATCCATGCGCGAGGCAGGATTGGAACCTGCGACCGTAGCGGTCGCGCGGTTCCAGACTGTAGCGCCTAGAACCGGTCGGCCACCCCGGCCGGCGGATATGCTGACAATGGGGCTCTTGCTGCGGGGCATAAAGACCTAGTCGTTAGTGATTCTGCCTTGGCTGAAGAGTAAAAAATTGTTCGAAAATACGTCTCAGACCGCTCAGCTAGGAAAACATCAACAACAGAGAGAAAATCAGTACACTGCTGATGTTTTTGTAATGCCTGATATAAACAGACCACTCGCTCGTGTAACTCCCACATCTACTCATAATAAAACCAAAAGGCGTACACAGAAAAAAGTGTTACTTTTGCAGAATAAAAGGAATTAAAATCAACTGCTGCTCTTTGTACTCAAACAGTAACATTAACGTGACCGTCGCCCACGTTTCACGTCAACATGTACACCACCCACGCAGTGGAGAGTATATATCTCGTGCTGCGAGAGTGCGGACGACAGTCAAGTTTTTGTAGTGATACGGAGGCGTGTTATCTGACGTCCAAAAGGGCGTGATCATTGGCTTTGGGCCAAAGCTGGAAGCATTTCCGAAACGGCTTCGTTTGTAAACAAATGGCTCAAATAGCTCTGAGCACTATGGGACTTAACATCTGAGGTCATCGGTCCCATAGAACTTAGACTTACTTAAACCTAACTAACCTAAGGACATCACACACAGCCATGCCCGAGGCAGGATTCGAACCTGCGACCGTAGCAGTCGCACGGTTCTGGACTGAACTGCCTAGGACCGCTCGGCCACACAGGCAGGCGTTTGTAAACATTTCGCGTGCCAGAGTGGTTGAAGTGTGTTGTGGATCGCAAAATGACGGTATCCAAAACAAGCGCCGAGGAAACTGTGGCGTATCACAGGCCATAGATGACGTGAACGACGGCTACGGAGATGTGTACGGGCGAATTAATGTGCAGCTGTTGAGCAACTGATCACCAAGATGAAGCAAGTGGCTAACAACAGTGTCTTCTGGACGACTGCTCATCCAAAGCTGTTGCGTATGTGCCTCCGCAAAAGACGCTTGGTTCATGCGCGCTTGCCGTGTGGTGTTCATCGGCGACCTAGGCGTGAATTCGGACGCCAGCTGGACGTCCGCTGAATGTCCACAGGTGGCCATTTAAGGTGAATCATGTTTCATGCCCTGTCTGAAAGCAAACACTCTGCAACAATTGTCGGAAAGGCATAGGCCGGAGGAGGGAGGGTTATGCTCCGGAGAATCTGTTTGTGGCATTCCCTAAGTCATCTCATTATCCAGGAAAGCAGAATGGATCGTCAAAATGTGCATCCGTTCTTAGCACGATGTACGCCCATACATACAGCTTGTGTTTCCTCTCCACAATGGCATCTACCAGCAGAACAATGCAACGTGTCACACAGCTCGCAGCATAAGTGCGTGGTTCGAAGAGTACCGGATGAGTTTTTCTCGTACACCCGTGAACACCAAACTCCCCGGATTTGGACGAAATCCAGAGTATGTGGGATCACCTCGATTAGGACCCTCAACCGAGAAACCTAACGACCTCGGGCATGGATGTGTGTGATGTCCTTAGGTTACTTAGGTTTAAGTAAGTTCTAGGCGAATGATGACCTGAGATGTTAAGTCCCATAGTCCTCAGAGCCTAGCGCAGCTGGAGTCGGTGTGGCTCCACATACCTGTCGATACTTCCCAAAACCTCATTGACACTCTTCTTACACGTCTCGCCCTGAAAAAAGTGGCTATTTAGGCTATTGAAAGGTGGTGACGTTAATGTGACTAAAACTTAACTCTTCCCGAACAGGCCATGAAGGCCCAAGGTACCGACCGGCCGCCGTGTCATCCTCGGCGCATAGGCGTCGTCGGATGCGGACATGGAGGCGTATGTGGTCAGCACACCGCTCTCCCTGCCGTATGTCAGTTTACGAGACCGGAGCCGCTACTTCTCAGTCAAGCAGCTCCTCAGTTTGCCTCTCAAGAGTTGAGTGCATCCCGCCTGGAAAAAGGGCACAGCTAACCAGATGGTCACCCTTCCAAGTGTACGAGATATATTAGACGAATTGTGGGGGGTGGGGGGGGGGGGTGGAGAATTTTATTAGAATTTTATTTATTCCTCTTCACGTGCCCCAGAAAATATTTACCGTTAGAGTGACTCGGGATTTACTGTTGCTAATGAAAGTGGAAATGGCCATCGTTGACATCGATAAAACACTATGCTCGATTTGTCAAAGTGTGAGACACGCGTAGCAGCTCTGCCCGTCGGATAGCAGCGGTAGCGTTTTTATTGTTTTACTGTAGCTGTTCGAGTGTGTGAGGATTGTGTGAGCATACCTGGCTCTTCAGTTTGTCCCCCAGGGAGACACGTCAGTCGATCGAGGTGTCCAGGAAGTTCTCACACACTGCTGACGAGGTTGTGTGTGCTGTTGCTTCGTCTTACTGAAAATATCCGTGTAGCCATTCAACTGCTGTTTACTGATCCACTTAAATTTTTTTTTAGCGTCAACAGTTTGGTGAAAGAATCCTGTTACGATGCAGACATTAGACACAGCGCACCAAACATCAACATTGAGACTGTTTAAAGGACATTGAAACTACTGATGGGGATTTTCTGTTGGGTAGTGAAACATGGTGCGTCAGTTCACGTACGATGAGAGACTGAAGTAGGACGCAGAGGTCCTGATCGCATTTAACACACATGCCATGGGCAGAAGTCAGAAAACGGATGTTCATCTGGGCGCTGTAGCTCACGCACAACAGTAAATTTGGATGGATCCATGTGCAAGTTCTTTTCGACGCTACGTTCTTTTAATTATCTTTCTTACAGATAAACGGCCTTGAAATTTCGTCGGACTTCGTTAGAGGCTTTCCTTTACTGGTGTTACAACATTTTTCGGATACTCGCTGTTTCTTATTCGCTACAGAGGCTGTTTCGCAGCATTTTCCCCTCTAAGCTTTGCTTTTCGGACTTTGCTGGAGGTTTTTCAGAACACTTCCAACCTTAAACCCTTGCACAAAGAAATTTTCTGATAAACGAAACTATGTTTCAGGTCGAGATTACAACTCGTATCGGCTTCTGGCGGGCAATTATGACCCCTGTCCTACTATGACTGGACAGCTACGAACCCAGGTAAACCATTTCAGTTACATTGCTCGAAAATTTTTTAATGCTCATGAATACGATATGAGTAATAAAGTGAACAAGTTAAACATTGCATCTGTAAGGATTAACAGGAACTTTAAAGGAGCTTCAGCACAACGAAATACTTATAGAGAAATACTATAAGATGGTTATTGACAGATCCATGAGCTTTAAATATGAAACACGAAATATATATTCAAAGAGCTAAAATGAAGATTATAAGAGCTACTGGAGGATATTAAAGGACTGAGAGTATCAAAGTGGATGCATTGGTACAGAACCTTAGACAGGTATTGCACAAGAAAAGCAAGGAGAAAACGGTACGAAAGGAGTAAACGACTGCAGAGGTTGAGTTAAAACATCTCACGTCAGAAGTGAAAAGAACTGGTGACAGACCAAAGAACCATGGGCGTCAAGGCGGGCAACAAACGGTCTAACGGGACGTGGAGGAGGAGGAGGAGGAGGAGGAGGAGGGAGGGGAGCGAAAGAGGTAGGGAAGAGTAAGAATAAGGAGGAGGGAGGGGAGCAAAAGAGGAAGGGAAGAGTAAGAATAAGCAGGAGGGAGGGGAGCGAAAGAGGTAGGGAAGAGCAAGAATAAGGAGGAGGGAGGGGAGCAAAAGAGGTAGGCAAGAGTAAGAATAAGGAGGGAGCAAAAGAGGTAGGGAAGAGTAAGAATAAGGAGGAGGGAGGGGAGCAAAAGAGGTAGGGAAGAGTAAGAATAAGGAGGAGGGAGGGGAGCAAAAGAGGAAGGGAAGAGTAAGAATAAGCAGGAGGGAGGGGAGCAAAAGAGGTAGGGAAGAGTAAGAATAAGGAGGAGGGAGGGGAGCAAAAGAGGAAGGGAAGAGTAAGAATAAGGAGGAGGGAGGGGAGCAAAAGAGGTAGGGAAGAGTAAGAGTAAGAGCCTGCAACAGGACAACAGCAACGGCACTGGCAAATAACCTACTGTCGCTAATGAGATGTACCACCTCACGCGTCGAAGACAGGAGACCAGACCACTTCAAAAGCAATCAGGCTATGTTTGTTCATGACGTTCACAGTTCACAAAGATGGTGGATGTGATATACTTCTAGTAAACGTAAGGTGTTCCACTTGTTGCGTCTATGTATTTTGTCCCAAGCGCAGAGAAGACGCAGCGAGGCAGGTTTGATACGAGTAGTGAGTCATGGGTCCTGGACAGATGTAAATGTGACTGTACGTGTTCCCCACGGTCGCGTGTTCGGTACCTCGCTGTTTATGTTGTACATTAATGGTTCAAATGGCTCTGAGGACTACGGAACTTAACTTCTGAGGCCATCAGTCCCCTAGAACTACTTAAACCTAACTAACCTAAGGACATCACACACATCCATCCCCGAGGCTGGATTCGAACCTGCGACCGTAGCGGTCGTGCGGTTCCAGACTGTAGCGCCTAGAACCGCTCGGCCACCCTGACCGGCGTGTTGTACAATAATGTTTTATAGACTGATTTCATTGTAACGTCAGACTTTTCGCGTGTATTGTAGCTAGCGTATCTACATCGGACTGCTGCCTGAAAAAAAGCTGCAGAAATATTCTGTTACGTACTGATAAGGTCGTGTCAGGATTGGCAGTTTGTTTTTAATGTTTAAAAATAGAAAACTGTGCCTTTCACGAAACGATCCAACGAAGCATCATATGGCTAAAACATCAGTCACAATTCGGATCGGTCAACTCATACCAATACCTGCGTGTACCACTTATGCACGGATCACACAGGCTAAGTCATGGGCAAAGCAGGTGGTCTACTTCGGTTCCTTGCTGAGATCCGTTTGCATATCAGACTGCTTACAAAATAGTCGTGCGACCTGTCCTCGAATATTGCTCAAGTGTGTCTGACTCGCGCCAAATAGTACTATCGGCAGGTACTGAACGTATAGACAGCGCTAATAGTCGCAGGTCTCTTTGCCCCACGGAATAATGTCACAGAGATGCTGAAAGAATTGTACTGGCAGACCCTTGAAGAAGGACGCAAACTGACCGAGAAGCCGACCTTACAATTCTTGAATACATTATGGGTGTGACAGTGGTCAATGTGTTCCAAATATGTACTATTAAAAACAGTCATTATCACAAGTTACTTATTACGGTGACGGGTTTCGGCCACTACCGTGGTCATCTTCAGACCATTGAGTAAGAACCTCCTTCTGCTGGAGAATCACTACTCTAGCAGAAGCAGGTTCTTTCTCATTGGTCTGTAGATGACCAGAGTAGTGGCCGAAACCCGTCACCGTAATAAATGAATTGTGATCAAGACTGTTTTTAATAGTGAATATTCGACCTTACAATGTTTCACTCGAGGAATATACTACAACCCCCTACGCGTCGCTCACATAAGGGTCGTGAAGATAAGAAAGAATAATTGCGGCACGCACGGAGGCTTTCAAAAAATCGTTCTTCCCGCGCCCCGTACCTGAATGGAGGAGGAAGAAACTCTACTAACCGGTACATGGGACACACTCTCTGCCATGGACTGTTGTTTGTAGGGTGTGGATATTAAGGGTCATTCCATGTTGTTACAAACTTTCAGGAACGTTGGAGAAGGGTAAATGTTTCAGTTAGAATGGACCCTGGTCCGGAAACGACGGAGTTAACAGTTACGAGTGAAAATCGTTCTCACACATCTGATAGTGGCCGGCAGCGGTGGTCTCGCGGTTCTAGGCGCGCAGTCCGGAACCGTGCGACTGCTACGGTCGCAGGTTCGAATCCTGCCTCGGGCATGGATGTGTGTGATGTCCTTAGGTTAGTTAGGTTTAAGTAGTTCTAAGTTCTAGGGGACTAATGACCACAGCAGTTGAGTCCCATAGTGCTCAGAGCCATTTTTGAACCACCTGATAGTGGAATATATATGACCCGGTACTGTTATTGTTAAGATTGTATGGTACGCAACTTTCGGATCAAAACAAGACAAAAATGTCCAGTAAACATAGGCCCTACACTGCCTTCCTTAAAAGCTGTCGGCACTTGTTCACTAGAAAAGATGTGTTTCACAACAGCGCAGTTGAACGAATGTTCACGGTTCTTAAGGTACGCATTTTAGAGCCTGTATTTACTGGACTTCTTTTATGTTTTGGTCGACAGTACCACGTGGAAATTAACTGCTGTACAAACTCAGCAGCAACAGTACCGGTACATGTATTCTACTGGTAGGGGTACCACAAGGATTTTAGCTATAACATTCGACTAGGTCGTTTCTAGACCGAGGTCAGTTTCCTCAAAGTGATACAATTGCCCTTCTCCGTCGCCCTTGAAAGTTTGCAGAGTCGTAACAAAATCGTATTATACATGCAGAATAGAATATTGTATCGGGAAAAAAATAGTCGTGAAAAAAAAGCCACATGATTCGGTTAAAGTGAGAAAACAATAACAATAAATCACAAAAAAAGTATTCGTTTGAGTGTATAAATGTGAATACTAAATTCAAATATTTGCTTTGTAAAAACAAGGATGACTTCCAGTTTATTTCTGAGAAACGAAGGCTCTAAAGGTGGATCATTTAGTCTGTGAGTCAGACGGCTACTAAAATTTTTAGATATTACTAAGCTTTCTTCATTTCGTGTTTTCATTGGTATCCTGAACCAAAGATTTGGGGACCACTGTCTGTCTCATTAGATATATTGCCGGATTCTACTATAGAGTCAGGAAAAATATCACTAATAAACACTAACGCCAGATTCAATTATTGTGTGGTGTTGTTCACCCCAGTTTAAGCGATTGTCATAACGAAACACGTAAGACAAGGCAGCTAATCAGTCCTTACGATTTCTGACAATATTTACGTTCCTTACGGTATGGACATATTGAGATCATTTTGCTATTTTCTGAAATCGTCGTCAAAGACTTTAACAGACACTTATATTAAAGTACTTGTAAGCACAAACGCCGATTTGTTAACAAGGACGTGAGATCTGTAGCGCAAATAAACTTGGTATTCGAATGTCTCCAGGGTTATTAACGACTTTGGATTTGTATGCATATGCTAAAAGGTAAAGAAGAATGTTATTGTATGTAAGGAAGTATTCCAAGTTGTGGAACTTCTGCTAAGATTCTCTTTGATATTTAATAGTGTCCCGCATAGACTTCCAGTCAGATATTTTGATACTTTGTTGGAATGTACAATGCAGTCAAGCGAAACTTCGCTGTACATATAAACACTGATTTCGGATGATTTCCCTAAATCGCTTCAGGCAAATATCATGATGGTTCCTTCTAAAAGGGAGGGCAGATTTCCGGTCCTATCTCGTTCTAAAGCTGAGCTCGAAATTACGAAAAATAAGTAAATCCTTAGAATCACTGCCAGTGTTTGTGTTCGGTACAAATATACAATCTGAAAGATTCATTTCTCTGTCCATATGACTTAACGCCGAAGACTTTATTCAGATATCTCCATTAAAAATCTTTCCAAGAACTATCATCAATATTGTTATCAAGGGCGAGATACAACCAAACCAGTAAGACTTCTTTTTAATGAGAATAACCATTGAAGCATAGTGTCCAACAGTGATCAGAATTTATAACGAATTTAACCGCATACTGCAGATACTAGACGTAAAACAAAACTCTTACGTCGCATATCGAAGCCTTCTGAACTGTAAAAACTCTGTTGAGAATAGCTGCGATCGTAAATTTGCGCATAGAGAGATTCCCACCAGACACGGTATTTTGTACGTTTCGCGAACATATGAAGTAATGTTCTGTGTCTTCAGAGACTACATTATTCTTAAAAATCAGATTCGCCAAAACCGCATGTAATTCTTTCTATTGATCACCGGTTACGACAGATGTGTGCTGTCATCATTTCATCGGGTTTTGCAACACATGATCGTTACAAACATGCAAACCATGTTATTGTAAAATGACGCTACCCCAGTATGTGGCCTGAAAGTTTGTAAAGATCATAAACTTCAGTTAATAGCTCACAAGATCCGATGAGGACAGCAGAGATCTGTGGAAATTGGAAATCAATAAAAAGATTTACAAGCGATCTCGACGAACCTGGTTCTTAAGAATAATATAACAATTTAGATCAACCGCAACAAAAAAATGGTTCAAATGGCTCTGAGCACTATGGGACTTAACTGCTGAGGTCATCAATCCCCTAGAACTTGGAAGCACTTAAACCTAACTAACCTAAGGACGTCACACACATCCATGCCCGAGGCAGGATTCGAACCTGCGACCGTAGCAGTCGCGCAGTTCCAGACTGTAGCGCCTAGAACCGCTGGGCCACCCGGGCCAGCCCAACCGCAACAATTGACACAATTCAGACTAATTGTAGTCTTAGACTAATTGTAGTCTTAGACTAATTGTAGTCTTAGACTAATTGTTATTCTAGTCATTGTTTTTCAACCAAGTATCTGAAGAAAATACCGAAAAGTCAACGACTATATCACTACGATCACTGTCAATATTTATAATCGGTACATATGTACAGCTTGATTGCATCATTTCGAGATTTTTAGATACTTTCGAAACATTTTAATCTGGTACTTCCTTCAATGTTATATTGATATGGTAACGAGGGCGGGAGATAGCGAAAATATCGATACTAATTTTATTCCGAATAAGCATAAAAGCTTGATGTTCAGTGGCGATCAGAGTAACGACTCTGCCTGTATCTTGTGGATGCTAGAAACTAAATAAAATCCATACCTGGTGTACGGAAGCGTTCTGAACTGCTGCACTGCTTTCGAGAATCGCTGTGGCCGTCAATTGCCGGCTGGAGCGCTTTCCCGCGGGACACCGTCGTATATCGGGCGCGATCGGCTTTCTCCGGCACTGTTCGGAATGTCAGCGGCGGCGGCGGCGGATGTCGGGAAGTGGACGCTAACCTCTTAGCTGACGACTGCTGAGCGCCGCATCCACTTATATACTGCCACCGGCTGTCTCCCTCTCTCTCAGACACGCACACACTCACACACACACGATCGCAGGACTGGACCCTCGGGTCACGTGATCCGGCGCGTCGGTGTGGCGATTTCGCCGCCGTGTACTGGCTGGGCGATTCGCCGCGGGCGCAAACCACACGACCCGACCGGCGCAAACACAAACGCCGTAACTTTGTACACTGCCGCGGGCGCAGTAATGGTCGAGAAATCGGCGCGCAGGGCCGGCGGGAATATTTCGGAACAGGACGCAGCGCAACCACACTGACGAATCAGCTAATCACTGTTTGATCGTTACTCCTGTTTACGGCCGCGACTGCGCGGTAGCATTGTCAACATCTCGCGAGAACCGTTCTTTGACCTAGTTTCGAACATCAACACGTCGTCGACGTAGAGATTGTCTAAACCTACGCTTCCACTGCACAATCGAGTGTCCAGCGCATAGCAGAGGGCGTTTTCTTGCAACATTAGGGACTAATGTTCTCTTGTCTGCTGTTGCGGTCTTGAGTCCGAAAGTTGGTTTGATGCAGCTCTCCTGTGCGATAATCTTTATCCCCGCCCAACTGCAGCACCAACTTCCTTCTGAATCTGCTTAGTGTATTTACTCGTGGCTTCCCTCTACGACTCTTACCCCTCACACTTCCCTCCAACACTAAATTGGTGATCCCTTGATGTCTCACAATGTGTCCCATCAACCGATCCTTTCTTCTAGTCACGCTGTGTCACAAATTTCTTGTCTCCCCGATTCTATTCAGTACCTCCATATTAGTTATGTGATCTCCCCATCTAATCTTCAGCATTCTTTTGTAGCACCACATTGCCTGAACCTTTAATCGTCCACTTTTCACTTTCATACAAGGTTATACTCTACACCAGGGGTTCCCAACAAAATTTTCTCGAGGACCCCCTCATAGAGCTTGATTGATACCTTGTCATATCACAGTATCAAGTACCTAAAAGAGCCAAAATAATAGTTTTTTTATACGTTTTCTATTTTTGGTACTTAGAAAAAAAAACATTGACACATTCATTATTGAAAAATATAGAGCGGCCAGAACAAAAAAAATCCGTTATCATACGAAATATATTTAATATATTTTTTATTCTAATAATTCTGATAGCATCTTGCGGACCCCTCTGGCATCGCTCGCTAACCCCCTGTTGGGAACCACTGTTCTAGACAAATACGTCTAGAAATTACTTCCTAACACTGAAATCTATATACATGTGGTGTCTGTTCCTTTGGAGACCACATGTGTGTATATAGTCATGGCGAAGACAGCCAATGACCTCTTCAGTACGGCTTCACACCAGGCTCGAACTGGAATAGGCGAAATGCTGCGAGTAATGAGGATAATGGGCAAGGGGCAGTATGTTACTGATGTGTGGGTAAACTAAGAATTTGCGTCTGACGAGAGGCGTGCTAGGGTGGTCCGTGCATTTGCGGTGACCACTGTGTCCCGAGGGCTGAGTGATCAGAAAGTCTGTCTAGCAAGTAGGAGACTTGGGTTGGGATAGTGGTCCGACACAATTTCCCAAGTTTCCCCATTGATTTTGTCCACTCGTAGCCAATATCTGCAGTTCCTTTGTGACTTAAATCTAATTCTGATATTAACATCGAGTCACATTTGCAAAGAACTTGACAGTATGAAGCCACTTGTCAGTTGACATTGTACCTGGCGCTGATACGGTTGGGAATGGTGGCATAAAGCCGCTGTATCCTTCCGGAGTCGCCTGACCCTCAGCTGTTGTAATTGGACCACGATGTTCCGGATACTGGTACTGCGACGAAATTGGCATCCTAGCTGGTCCCTTAGATCTTCTGTCGGAGACAGATCTGGAAATCTTGCTGGCCACAGGAGCTCATCAGCATCGCGCAGTCAGTGCAGAGAGATACATATGGCGTGTAGAGCGAGCATTGTTCTGCTGAAAAATGGCAGCCCGACACTGTCGCATGAGAAGTAACACATGAGCTAGTCCGTGACGTTTCGTTGTGCCATCACAGTTCTCTCAACAGCCTCCATCAGTGACCTGACGTCGTACCATGACGACAGGAATAACACTGCTGTGCCTCTCCAAAACGCTGGAAGACTGGAACCTCTCCAGGTCGCCGTTAGACTAGCCGACGATCGCCATCCGGCGTAGTACAGTACTACGATTCGTCTCTGCACACAGTTCGATGCCATTCATCATCGTCTCGACTTCAGACGCAGCAGTTTGTGTTGCGGTGTTAATGGAAGCCCGTGCATGGGGCGGTAATTCCCTAGTCCGGCTGCTGCTAGCCTAGGACCAATGGACCGGGATGATACAGACCGTTGCACGGAGTCCGTTACTTGTTCTGGTATGGCACCCCACGGATGTGAAGGAACTACGATGATACGGGGCTAGTGGTCAGATACGGGCGACCGGAATCTTCACGACGAATACCCCTGCACTCACGTTCCCACGCAGTCCAATATCGAGACCCATCCGAATGGCTCACAAATCCGGATTCGACCAGCTGGCCAAATGTAGACCCACAATGAGGCCCCTATCAAGCTCTGTCAGGCGCTGATGACGCTCACCCACACGAGTACGCGGAATCTCCGAGCCATCCACAATGACCATGCAACATCTGACAGTAGTCCACGCCCCTTTCAGGGCTGGCGGGAACACAAAAGTCGTACACATACGACACTGACGGCTGATGTACCTGTTACACAGACTTTACATGCTCGCCGATGTTACGTTAACGTGGACCCGTTCCTACTGGGTCCTTCGCTTCTTTGTGCAAATAATGTAAATTTGTAGAGTAGGTTTTGTACATTTCGAGGTTTTCTCACTAGTTCACAACCGAATATTCTGTGTGAAGCTAAATCTTTCACTTCAGCATTTATGTTGTACGAGGGTCACTCCAAAAGAAATGCACACTATTTTTGTAAAATACAGTTTTCATTCTGCACGTGTGAAAGTTTTACAGTGTGTAGATACATCCTTCCCGATTGTTTTCAAACTTAGCTCAACCCGTTCCCGTGAGTGGCGCCGTCACAGCACGTCTTCAAGATGGCTGCTACACGTGACGTTCGTCAGAAGCAACGTGCTGTCATAGAATTCCTGTGCTGTGAAAACGAGACAGTGGGAAACATACACAAGAGGTTGCAAAAGGTGTATGGAGATTCCGCTGTCGATCGCAGTACAGATAGTCGGGGGAGAGGGGGGGGGGGGGGCAAGCAGGTTACGTGATGAAAGCGGGGACGGCAATATTGAGCATTGTCCTCGCAGCGGCAGGCCTCGTACTGCACACACTCCAGGCAATGTGCAGAGAGTTAACGAACTGTTGGCTGCTGACAGACGCATCACAGTGAACAAATTGTCACGCTACGTTTGGATAGGCGAAGGAAGTGTTTGGCGTTAAAAAAGGTTCGTGCCAGGTGGGTTCCCAGGATGTTGACAGTGGCTCACAAAGAAACACGAAAAACGGTATGCAGCGAACTTTTGGAACAGTACGAGAATGGTGGAGATGAATTTCTTGGAAGAATTGTGACAGGTGATGAAAGATGGCTCCATCATTTTTTCACCAGAGACGAAGAGGCAATCAATGGAGTGGCATCATGCAAATTCACCCAAGAAAAAAAATTCAAAACCACACCCTCTGCTGGAAAAGTTACGGCTACAGTGTTTTCGATTCCGAAGGACTCTTGCTTGTGGGCATCATGCCAAGTGGAACCAGAATAAATTTTGATGCATTTGTGACGACACTGAAGAAACTTCAAGCTCGACTGAGTCGTGTTCCAACATCGGCCAAAGCAGGACGTTTTGCTGTTGCACGACAATGCACTACCACATGTCAGTCAAAGAACCATGGAAACGATCACAAAACTCGGATGGACAAAACTGAAACACCTGCCTTACAGTCCTGACCTGGCTCCATGTGACTATCATCTCTTTGGGAAACTGAAAGACTCTCTTCGTGGAACAAGGTTTGAAGATGGTGACTCCCTAGTGCACACTGCCAAACAGTGGCTCCAACAGGTTCGTCCAGAATTTTACCGCGCGGGTATACAGGCGCTGGTTCCAAGATGGCGTAAGGCAGTTGAGAGGGATGGAAATTATGTGGAGAAAGGAAAATATTGTTTCTAAAGGATGTATCTACACACTGTAAAACTTTGAAACATGTAGAATAAAAATGGATTAAAAAAATAGTGTGCATTTCTTTTGGAGTAGCCCTCGTATTAATAGTGAATCAAAGTAAAAGTTCAGGTTGTTTCGCTAAAGTGTACAGCCCATGGCGGAGAGATTGATTTTGATCCGAAGGAAACACGATGACGCTATGGACACGAAGATGAGGAAAGTAAATCACCCTTCCAGTCACGACAATCCAGACACATTAATGTTGGCGTCTGTCAAAAGGCGAATGACCGACTTTTGGAGGGCGGACCGCTGTGAGACGTTCAAGAAGAATTCAAATGGTTCAAATGGCTTTAAGCACTATGAGACTTAACATCTGAGGTCATCAGTCCCCTAGAACTTAGAACTACTTAAACCTAACTAACCTAAGGACAGCACACACACCCATGCCCGAGGCAGGATTCGAACCTGCGACCGTAGCGGTCGCGCGGTTCCAGACTGAAGCACCTAGAACCGCTCGGCCACAGCGGCCGGCGCAAGAAGAGTGACAGTGAGGTTCTGGAAGGTACCGACGGGGATGTAGAGTCATGCCGATAGGTTTACCGGTTGAGGATCCAAGCACATACGGCTCGAACGAAGTGGTTCCGTAGATTCTCTATTGGGTTTGAATCCGGGGAGTTTGGTTAACTGCTCCTGGTGTTCTTCGAACCACGCACATACTGTGCGAGCTGTATGACAAGCTGCATTGTCTTGCTCGTAGATGCCATCGTACCGAGGAAACACAAACTGTATGTAGGGATGCATACGGTTCCCGACGATGGATGTGAGCGGTGCGCGGCTGGTTTAAAAAGAAAATACACTCTCTGAATTTGCAGAGATTGTGCTGTCGGAACAGGACTGATGGGTAGTTGATAACAATACAGTAGTCACAATACAAAGGCCTGCATCTGATGGTTTTGTTATTTATCTACATCTACATCCATATTCCGCATTCCACCATACGGTGCGTGGCGGAGGGTACCTCGTACCAGAACTAGCATCTTCTCTCCCTGTTCCACTCCCAAACAGAACGAGGGAAAAATGACTGCCTATATACCTCTGTACGAGCCCTAATCTCTCTTATCTCACCTTTGTGGTCTTTCCGCGAAATGTAAGTCGGCGGCAGTAAAATTGTACTGCAGTCAGTCTCAAATGGTGGTTCTCTAAATGTACTCAGTAGCGATTCACGAAAAGAACGCCTCCTTTCCTCTAGAGACTCCCACCAGAGTTCCTGAAGCATTTCCGTAACACTCGCGTTATGATCAAACGTACCAGCCCGCCTCTGAATTGCTTCTATGACCTCCCTCAATCCGACCTGATAGGGATCCCAAACGCTCGAGCAGTACTCAAGAATAGGTCGTATTAGTGTTTTATAAGCGGTCTCCTTCACAGATGAACCACATCTTCCCAAAATTCTACCAATGAACCGAAGGCGACTATCCGCCTTCCCCACAACTGCCATTACACGCTTGTCCCACTTCATATCGCTCTGCAATGTTACGCCCAGATGTTTAATCGACGTGACTGTGTCAAGCGCTACACTTGATGGCCTGCTTGCTTGTCAGTGGCAGCAGCAGCGCTTATCGATATGTGCACTGTCGTGCTATCTCTGGAGCCACCTCGAGTATTTCTGCGTCGTGGCCTGTCGGCGGTTCAGTCGGGTACGCAGCTCCAGTGAGGTCTGGGCAGCCAGGACTCGCCAACCGCTGGCGACACACGTGCACTGTCCGACGGAAGGAGACTGGAGCGGAAACGACCGCTGGTTTGTCGTTCGGTCGGTCGTCTCATCGGGCGACGTGTATTTGGTCTTTTGACCGTTTCTGGGCCTCGTCAGTTGGTCATCTTGCCGGACTTGGGTCGGTTCCTTCCTTGAGCAGAGATGTCGTGTGGCCAATGGGCAAGTGTTGCGTCTGTGTGTTTGGACGCCGACCGCTTACGGAAACTCTATGTTTGTCGACCTGGCAGTCGTCCTGGGTGTTCCACAGTGATTGCTTTTACAGTTGCGCAAGTTCTTGGTGCAAGCGTTTACGTGGAACTATGTCCAGCTTGCGTAATTTCGACTGAGCAGTTACGGATGCTGTCTGCGTACTGCAGTAGGCAGTCGGTAGGCTGGGACAGAGCACCGAGTGTGTGTTTCCTCGCCGTGTTGATGCTGTCCGGCACGGCGTGTAGTTCGACAGCATTTGGTGTTTGTTTATATTTTTGAGTGGTTATTGTGCCTTGGCTGTATTTAAGACGCCCATTTTCAAGACGTGGTGCTGCTGGTATCTTCGCCTTCGTTGATTTTTCCGTTGTCGTGCTATTGGTCGGGCAGAAGGCAATTGATTTGGTTTTTGGTCGGTTCTTCTGCCCTCCCTGGGTCGGGTTGCCATCCGATTATTTACTATTATGCTTGGCTGCCTGTCTCACCTGAACTTATGTTAAAGTCATCTCCTCAGGCCGGCCCTTGGAGTACTTCTGAGCACCACTGCTCTCTTGTTTTAGATTGTGATTTTTTCTAGTCTCAAGTAATATGCAAAGCCTTCAGCCGTCTATTAATTTAGTTTTTTTAAGGTTAAGATAAGGCCTTCGGCCGTCTTAAAACTTTGAAGATTTTTGTTTAGACTATTTTTTTTTAAAGGGGAGATTTGGACACTGGAAATTATTATTATTATTATTATTATGCAGGTCTTAAGACTTGAGTTGTTCTATGTTCAGTATGTGGCCTTCAACCGAATTTTACGAGCAATATTTTAAGATAAGGCTTTCAGCCGCTTAAAATAAAATTTGAAAAATCACTTTGAAAATATTTTTCTTTACCTGAAAGGCGTAACCTTCAGTTCTTCGATGTCTAGTGTGTGGCCTTCAGCCGAGTATTTACGTAATTCTTTTAAAGTAAGGCCTTCGGCCACCTGTATTCCTTAAAGCAATTTTAATAACTTGTGTTCGGGCTTTCAGCCGTATTGTTTTTGAATCCTTTTAAGGGCATGTGTGTCTAAGTGTTTTTAGGAAATTAAAGTTTGTGTGTTTTGTGCAAGTAACAGTAACTGAAGAAGAACCTTCAAGATCGCAGCGCGTCAGCAATCGTTGGTTAATATATTAAAAAACTAGAAACCCGCCTCGATTGCGAAAACAGAACGTAATGTTAACCCAGATTTCGGCGTAGATAATTACACCTTCTTCAGAACAATAATAAAACCGACAAGTGCCTAAGAAGACCTTTGTCAATGATTAAAAGAGCACCATAGCTATACATTTAGAAACGAGAAAGAAAAGGAAAACACAAATAGTAGATATGTACAAATTCAAAACCACTACTTAACTTAATAGTGTACACTCCACCTCACACCGGCCTATGTTCTAAGGGCCATGATCCGCCATGGACCGTTTGTAGCTGCAGTTTATGGCGAGTCATGGCCCACCGAACATAGGTCGGTTTGAGGTGGAGCGTACACTATTGAGTAGTGGTTTTGAATTTGTGCATATGTACTGTTTGTGTTTTCCTTTTCTTTCTCGTTTATAAATGTATAGCTATGGTGCTCTTTTAATCATTGACAAAGGTCTTCTTAGGCACTTGTGGGTTTTATTGTTGTTCTGAAGAAGGTGTAGTTATTTACGCCGAAACCTGGGTGAACACTAGGTGCTTTTTTCTCAATCGAGGCGGGTTTTTAGTTTTTTAATATAATTAAACAGTAACTGATCTTGGCCCCTTTCCGCAACCATTACCTGATCCGCTCTGTCCTGCGAACCCAGATTTCAAGATGCATATTTCTGTTGATCCACTGTGGCTTCCAGAATGACGAGATCGCCCGGGGAAAGCCACGAAAACATTTTGTAGGCCAGAACGCTTCCTACTTCGACCTGGACCCAACGGACGATTGCTGTACGGCGTTTGCTTTCAGAAATTTTTGGACGTGAAAAAGGCCGTCTGTCCGATGGAGCACAAAGAGTGATTCATCTTAAAAGGCCGTCTGTCACAGTCAGTGGACGTCCCGTGGCTGTCCTGGCTTGCAAATTCCAGACTCTACTGCCGGTCAACAGCAGTGAGGATGTGTTCATGAACCAGGGGCCTTGTTCAGCGACAGCTAAACGCTTGTTGAGGAGACATTGTTGGTAACCCGCTGGTTCGCCTGGACAGTCAGTTGCTCGTACGCCTCCTGTCATCTGTGGCCTGTGGTGCACCGCTGTTGCCTCGGGATCGGTTTTGGATAGTGCCATTTTGCTGTGGTGTATATTTTAACCATAGTGGGACATAAACAGTTTACAAGCTTAACAATCTCAGAAATGATTCCATGCTCGGCCCAAAAACCAGTGATTACGCCCTTTTGGACGTCAGACAAGAGTCTTAGTTTTTGCATTACGACAAATGCTGCCACTTGCCGTTTATGAGTTGATATTACACGTTTACGTCGAACACATCGGTGGTCATATCTGTAAATGTGATGCAGAGTGAAGGACGCTTAGCGAGATTTTTTCGGACGGTACTACTGTAGACTATCATTAACAAAAGTAGTTGTTGTGGTCCTCAGTCCCGAGGCTGGTTTGATGCAACTCTCCATGCTACTCTATCCTGTGCAAGCTGCTTCATCTCCCAGTACCTACGGCAGCCTACATCCTTCTGAATCTGTTTAGTGTATTCATCTCTTGGTCTCCCTCTACGATTTTTACCCTCCACACTGCCATCAAATACTAAATTGGTGATCCCTTGATGCCTCAGAACATGTCCTACCAACCAATCCCTTCTTCTAGTCAAGTTGTGCCACAAACTCCTCTTCTCCCCAGTTCTATTCAATACCTGCTCATTAGTTATGTCATCTACCCATCTAATCTTTAGCATTCTTCTGTAGCACCACATTTCGAAAGCTTCTAGTCTCTTCTTGTCCAAGCTATTTATCCTACATGTTTCACTCCCATACAGGGCTAAACTCCATACAAATACTTTCAGAAACGACTTCGTGACACTTAAATCAATACTCGATGTTAACAAATTTCTCTTCTTGAAAAACGCTTTCCTAGCCATTGCCAGTCTACATTTGATATCCTCTCTACTTCGACCATCATCAGTTACACTCCTGGAAATTGAAATAAGAACACCGTGAATTCATTGTCCCAGGAAGGGGAAACTTTATTGACACATTCCTGGGGTCAGATACATCACATGATCACACTGACAGAACCACAGGCACATAGACACAGGCAACAGAGCATGCACAATGTCGGCACTAGTACAGTGTATATCCACCTTTCGCAGCAATGCAGGCTGCTATTCTCCCATAGAGACGGTCGTAGAGATGCTGGATGTAGTCCTGTGAAACGGCTTGCCATGCCATTTCCACCTGGCGCCTCAGTTGGACCAGCGTTCGTGCTGGACGTGCAGACCGCGTGAGACGACGCTTCATCCAGTCCCAAACATTCTCAATGGGGGACAGATCCGGAGATCTTGCTGGCCAGGGTAGTTGACTTACACCTTCTAGAGCACGTTGGGTGGCACGGGATACATGCGGACGTGCATTGTCCTGTTGGAACAGCAAGTTCCCTTGCCGGTCTAGGAATGGTAGAACGATGGGTTCGATGACGGTTTGGATGTACCGTGCACTATTCAGTGTCCCCTCGACGATCACCAGAGGTGTACGGTCAGTGTAGGAGATCGCTCCCAACACCATGATGCCGGGTGTTGGCCCTGTGTGCCTCGGTCGTATGCAGTCCTGATTGTGGCGCTCACTTGCACGGCGCCAAACACGCATACGACCATCATTGGCACCAAGGCGGAAGCGACTCTTATCGCTGAAGACGACACGTCTCCATTCGTCCCTCCATTCACGCCTGTCACGACACCACTGGAGGCGGGCTGCACGATGTTGGGGCGTGAGCGGAAGACGGCCTAACGGTGTGCGGGACCGTAGCCCAGCTTCATGGAGACGGTTGCGAATGGTCCTCACCGATACCCCAGGAGCAACAGTGTCCCCAATTTGCTGGGAAGTGGCGGTGCGGTCCCCTACGGCACTGCGTAGGATCCTACGGTCTTGGCGTGCATCCGTGCGTCGCTGCGGTCCGGTCCCAGGTCGACGGGCACGTGCACCTTCCGCCGACCACTGGCGACAACATCGATGTACTGTGGAGACCTCACGCCCCACGGGTTGAGCAATTCGGCGGCACGTCCACCCGGCCTCCCGCATGCCCACTATACGCCCTCGCTGAAAGTCCGTCAACTGCACATACGGTTCACGTCCACGCTGTCGCGGCATGTTACCAGTGTTAAAGACTGCGATGGAGCTCCGTATGCCACGGCAAACTGGCTGACACTGACGGCGGCGGTGCACAAATGCTGCGCAGTTAGCGCTATTCGACGGCCAACACCGCGGTTCCTGGTGTGTCCGCTGTACCGTGCGTGTGATCATTGCTTGTACAGCCCTCTCGCAGTGTCCGGAGCAAGTATGGTGGGTCTTTTTTCCATTTCCAGGAGTGTATTTTGCTCCCCGAATAGTAAAACTTCTTTACTACTTTAGGTGTCTAATTTCCTAATCCAATTCCCCGAGCATCACTCGAGTTAACTCGACTACATTGCATTATCATCGTTTTACAACTATGCAGACAAAAGAGGATCATTAACTGCGTCTACAGAACTCTACAGAGGGTTGCACACAAACTGATAGAGGCGTTGAAACATGACATCTTTGGAAGATAAGTTGTGGTCCTGGAAGAAGTCCTGAAGCAGTAAGAGCTCGAAACTTCAATAAGGTCCAGCAGTGCATGGTCTTCAACGAACATGTTCTTCCAGATCTGTTAGAGGATGTACCATTTAACATACGTCGTCAGATGTGGTTGCAACTAGACAAAGAACCTGCACACTTTTCTGTGCAGTATCGGGACGTTTTCAAGGTGGTCTATCATACAATTTGGATCGCAAGGAGAGGTCGATTCGCGTGGGTTCCTCGTTCCCCTGACCTAATATTTTATTTTATTTTTTGTGGGGGCTTGTCGAAAGCCTCTTCCACGTGACACTGGTTCGCGAAGAAGAAACGCTTCCCGCAAAGATGCTTGCAGCGTCTGATGACGTTTGTGCGATACCTGGTGTAGGTGGTGGAAAGATCCAGAATTTTCTACGTAGGTGTTAATGTCAGTACCGAATGTGGTGATCGCTGGATTGAACACATTCCGTAAAGTACAGAGTTCTTGAATAAATAGTTAATTTTTTTACTGAGATTAAGAGCGGATGTACGTAAAATTCGTGAAGAAAGGTTATTTTTTACATCAAATTTTATTTAATTTTTTCCCCACGTGATAATTCTGTAGCATGTTAGAAATTCTGTCTCCAATTTTGATACTTCAATTTGTGCAACAAACCATGTAAAAGCCAAGTTGTTTCTACGAATGTGCCGTGCTACGCCCCCTTTTTGTACACGACTCTGTTCTTTTGCCGATATTTTGTTATTTCCTGCCATCACACGAGACAGCTTTAAAGTGTAGAAGGTTGTTAGTCGTTTAAGATGGGATTAATGACGATTTGTTAAAGAAGTATACACGTGGTGGAACACACAAAACCAACGGATGCTTTAATAACGTAATGTGCAAGAGACGCCCAAAGGGAATGTGTTTCTCGTGTACTATCATTAACATTTCCTCGTATAATGCTTGTCTGGTTTTCAATGATGGCAACACTGGAAGAATCAGGACTCTTATGACACTACAGTTTGATGCAGGTTGCTTCACTCAAAACCTACTGAAGAAGACAGAAGATACGCATCTTCCTTGTTCTGAAGTGTCGGCGAACGATGTTGCTAAAAACGCACGCCAGAAAAATCTGACCAGAAGAAAAGAACTACATGATGAAGACCAGAAAGATCAAGTGTATGGTAATGGTAAAAACAGATCCTTTTTTCTGTCATAAATGCTATTAAAATCTCTCTCTCCTTCTTTTTAACTTTCATTTTTCAGTCTGTAAGGAACATCTTCTACTGAACAAATGCAGATAAAAAGGTTAAATTTGCTACAGATTTTGTACATACCACAATGCAACGTCTAGTGGTACGAAATTTTTGAAATTGCGTTACTGTCAAATCTATTTAATTTTTTTCAAATAAAAACTACTGTATGTGATACACATAAAGTTTAAAAAAATTTAGCGAGGATTTTAAGACTGACCTTACAAAACTGGTACACAATTTATATCATTACTAAAAATAAACTGTTTTGGAAAGTGATGAATAAAGTGAAGTTCGAGAAAATGCTCCTCAAGTGATAGTATGTTTTCTAAAAATATCTAGCAACGTCCTGATCAAATTATTTCACAAAAAATCCAGATTGCAATCAATATCATAGTGACAGTATGCACAAACTACGCTGCGCAGTGCCGATGGTACTGTTACCGAAGACTGTGCCACTAAAGCGGAGTTATTGAACGCTGTTTTCCGAAATTCCTTCACCAGGGAAGACGAATGGAATATTCCAGAATTTGAAACACGAACAGCTGCTAACATGAGTTTCTTAGAAGTAGATACCTTAGGGGTTGTGAAGCAAGTCAAATAGCTGGATACGGGCAAGTCTTCAGCTCCCGATTGTATACCGATTAGGTTCCTTTCAGATTACGCTGATACAATAGCTCCCTACTTAGCAATCATATATAACCGCTCGCTCACCGATAGATCTGTACCTACAGACTGGAAAATTGCGCAGGTCGCACCAGTGTTTAAGAAGGGTAGTAGGAGTAATCCATCGAGCTACAGACCTATATCATTGACGTCGGTTTGCAGTAGGGTTTTGGAGCATATACTGTATTCAAACATTATGAATCACCTCGAAGGTAACAATCTATTGATACGCAATCAGCATGGTTTCAGAAAACATCGTTATTGTGCAACGCAGCTAGCTCTTTATTCACACGAAGTAATGGCCGCTATCGACAGGGGATCTAAAGTTGATTCCGTATTCTAGATTTCCGGAAAGCTTTTGACACCATTCCTCACAAGCGACTTCTAATCAAGCTGCGGGCCTATGGGGTATCGTGTCAGTTGTGCGACTGGATTCGTGACTTCCTATCAGGAAGGTCGCAGTTCGTAGTAATAGACGGCAAATCATCGAGTAAAACTGAAGTGATATCAGGTGTTCCCCTGGGAAGCGTCCAGGGATCTCTGCTGTTCCTGATCTATATAAATGACCTAGGTGACAATCTGAGGAGTTCTCTTAGGTAGTTCGCAGATGGTGCTGTAATTTCTCGTCTAGTAAGGTCATCCGAAAACCAGTATCAGTTGCAAAGCGATTTAGAAAAGATTGCTGTATGGTGTGGCAGGTGGCAGTTGACGCTAAATAACGAAAAGTGTGAGGTGATCCACACGAGTTCCAAAAGAAATCCGTTGAAATTCGATTACTCGATAAATAGTAAAATTCTCAAAAAATTCAACTAAGTACCTGTGCGTTAAAATTACGAACAACTTCAGTTGGAAAGACCACATAGATAATATTGTGGGGAAGGCGAGCCAAAGGTTGCGTTTATTGGCAGGACACTTAGAAGATGCAACAAGTCCACTAAAGAGACAGCTTACACTACACTCGTTCGTCCTCTGTTAGAATAATGCTGCGCGGTGTGGGATCCTTACCAGGTGGGGTTGACGGAGGACATCGAAAGGGTGCCAAAAAGGGCAGCTCGTATTGTATTATCACGTCATAGGTGAGAGAGTGTGGCAGATACGATAAGCGAGTTGGGATGGAAGTCATTAAAGGAAAGACGTTTTTCGTCGCGGCGAGATCTTTTTACGAAATTTCAGTCACCAACTTTCTCTTCCAAATGCGAAAGTATTTTGTTGAGCCCAACATACATAGGCAGGAATGATCACCATAATAAAATAAGAAATATCAGAGCTCGAACAGAAAGGTTTAGGTGTTCGTTTTTCCCGCGCGCTGTTCGGGAGTGGAATTGTAGAGAGATAGTATGTGAATTGCAGAGTAATCATGTAGATGTAGATGTAGATGAAATTGTTGCCCGTGCAGTATTTTGTGCATGAACTGACCTCTTGGTTATGTCCCATAAATGTTCGATGGCATTCGTGTCGTGTGATCTGCGTGGCGAAATCATTAGGTCGAATTGTCAAAAAGTCCTTCAAACCAATCGCGAAAAATTATGGCCGGTTGACATTCGCATTGTCACCCATAACAATTCTCTCCCTGTTTCGGAAAATCAAGTTCCTATTGGAAATGGCTGTGTTTGGCGACTTGCAGATGGTCTGCAAGTTGCCGAACAGAACTACTTCACGTCAACGATCCCTTCAGTTGGATACAGGACCCAGTCCGTTTCATGTAAACACGGCCTACACGTCAATGGAGCCTTACGCAGTGCCTTGTTAACAACTTGGGTTCACGGATTCGTGGGGTCTGCGCCGCAGTCGAATCCTACCGTCAGCTCTTACCAACTGAAATCGGGATTCGTCTGAGCGGATCCCTTCGTCGTACGTACCACATTGAATTCTACGGTTATTTCACGCAGTTTCTTGTCTATTAGCACTGAAAACTCTACGCAAACGCCGCTGCTCTCGACCACAGCGTTGTCCGTGGTCAGAGGTAATGCCTCAAATTTGACATCCCCGGCACTCTTTTTACACTATCTACCACGGAATATTGAATTCCCCAATGATTTCCGCAATCGGAAGTCTCAGGCCTCTGGCACCAACTAACATTCCGCGTTCAAAGTCTGTTAATTCCCGTCATGCGTCCATAATCACGTCGGAAACCGTTCCACATGAGTCATCTCAGCACAAATGACAGTTGTCGGTTGAAGAGACGACATTACAGTTAGAGGTAGTGTGCGTAAACCAGCTCTGTTGGCCACTGATGCATCGTATGCATATATCGTGATAACCCCTTCAGGATCAACTGAGGCCTGAAGATAGTGCATTGAAACGCCGAAACAGGTAGCTGTAAATGACATCTTAAGGACGGCTGTAGGTTTTTTTTTTAATATATATCTAGTGAACGGCCTATTCCCCATCAGACCTCCAGTCACGAGAATGGACATATAGGCGCGCGGGGTAACCGCTAGGTCTATGGCGTCTTGACACGGTTCCCGCGGCTGCCCCCCTCGGAATTTCGAGTCCTCCCTCGGGCATGGATGTGTATGTTATCCTTAGCGTAAGTTAGTTAAGGTTAGATTAAGTAGTGTGTAAGCCTAAGGACCGATGACATCAGTCCCATGCAGACTTACCACCACCACTATGGACATACAAAACGTTTTAGAAATGCTTCCACCCTTGCCCCGAAAGCCATTCCTGATGGTCGTTTGCACGTGAGGTAAATCGCTGTGTTTCCGTAGTACGAAAACAACTGCACTATATTTGCGTCCCGACGAGGCGCTTATATACACTGCACTGCTAGTGCTGCTATATGCCGTCTGTGAGGTTGACATTCAACATAGGCGGTGGTCACACTATTGTAACTGGGGCGTGTATAAGGACTGACCAACTTTAATGTTAGACGAACATAATTGACATGGATACTCGTACACTATGTGCTCAAATGTGTCCGAACACCCCTACGTAATACAGCGTTGACCACTAGACGTCGCGAGAAGCGGAACCGTCATGACAAAGGGAGGCAGCAGAGCTGCAGTAATGGGTCGGTCAGATCAGCGATTTCGAACGTGGGCTAGTAGCTGGATGTGAGCTGAGTAAGGAAAATGTCAGCCCTTCTAAAGATTCCGCTGTCGATTGTTGGTGAAGTGGAAATGTGAAGAAACTAAAAAGCTGAGCTCCGCCCGAACAGGCCTTGAAGGCCCAACGGTACCGACCGGCCGCCGTGCCATCCTCAGACCACAGGAGTCACTGGATGCGGATAGGAAGGGGCTGATCAGCACACCGCTCTCCCGCCCGTTTTGCCAGACAGGAGTCGCTACTTCTCAATCAAGTAGCTCCGCAGAATGAGATTTTCACTCTGCAGCGGAGTGTGCGCTGATGTGAAGCTTCCTGGCAGATTAAAACTGTGTGCCGGACCGAGACTCGAACTCGGGACCTTTGCAGTTCGCGGGCAAGTGCTCTATCACTGAGCTACCCAAGCACGACTCACGCCCAGCCCTCACAGCTTTTCTGCTGCCATAAATAAAGTTGTGAGGACGGGGCGTAGGTCGTGCTTGGGTAGCATTTGCCCGCGAAAGGCAAAGGTCCCAAGTTCGAGTCTCGCTCCGGCACACAGTTTTAATCTGCGAGGAAGTTTCAAGTAGCTCCGCAGTTTTGCCTCATAAGGGCTGTGTGCACCCCACTTGCCAGCAGCGCTCGTCAGACCATCTGGTCACCCATCCAAGCACTAGCCCAGCCCGACAGCGCTTAACTTCGGTGATCTGACGGGGAACGGTGTTATCACTACGGCAAGGCCGTTGACAAATGTGAAGGGCCAACCACAACTAAAAAAGACCAAGTACACCTCATGTACTGCCGGATAGGGACTGTCGAGAACTGCGGATGGTGGTTCTAAAAAATCGGATGAGATCATTGGAAGGAATCACTCTGAGTTCTGGAGCGGTACCAGCCGTCCTGCTAGTGCAATGACTGTGCGTTGGAAGTCAGACAGGATGGGGTACAGTGGTGTAGTAGCTCCTCACAAGCCACGTGTTTCTACAGTCAGTGACAGGCGCCAACACTGGACAAGGGGTGACTGGACATGAGCGATTCAGAGTGATGAACCACGTTGTACACTGTGGCAATCCGATGGAGAGTTTGGGTTTGACGAATTCCTAGAGAACATTGCCTGTCGTCATGGGCAGTGACAACAGTGAAGTACGAAGGTTGTGGTGTGTTTCTGGGGTGTTTTTGGTGGTTAGGCAGCGGGCCCTTTATTGCGCTTAAGACAGTGCTAAATGGTTCAAATGGCTCTGAGCACTATGGGACTTAACTGCTGAGGTCATCAGTCCCCTAGAACTTAGAACTAATTAAACCTAACTAACCTAACCGTAGCGGTCGCGCGGGTCCAGACTGAAGCGCCTAGAACCGCTCGGCCACCGCGGCCGGCACAGTGCCAAATGCGGAAGGAAATCAGCACATTTTATAGCATTGCGTGCTGCGTACAGTAGATGAGAGTTCGGAGACGATATTTGCTTATATCAACATGACATAGCACCGTGACATAAAGCAGCTCCTGCGAGGCAACGGTTTCTGAACTGTAACATTCCTTAAACGGAGTGACGTGTGCAGAGTCCTGGTCTGAACCCAGTGGTTCAGCTCTGCCATGAGTCGCAACGTAAAGTTCGCAGAGGCCCCAGCGTCCAGCATCAATACCTTCTCTGGTTTAGGCTCTTGAGGAACAATATCCTGCCACTGCTCCACAAACATTCAGATAACTCACTGAATATGTCCTCAGAACAGAATGAGATTTTTCACTCTGCAGCGGAGTGTGCGTTGGTATGAAACTTCCTGACAGATTAAAACTGTGTGGTCACTGAGATTCGAACTCGAGACCTTTGCAAAGATCCCGAATTCGAGTCTCGATCCGGAACACAGTTTTAATCTGTCACGAAGTTTCATGTCCTCAGAACAGATCAACCCGTCGTAAAGGCGCAAGGTGGACACATTCCATACTAGTGTTAACTAAGTGTCCAGCTACTTTTGATCAGATAGTATAAATGTTCAAAGAGGAGATGAGAGAAGAACGTAGCAGGTTGAATTAACAAAGTATTAGTGAGAAATTTTTTATTTATCATTGTCTAGTATCTTTTACAATTCTAATTTAATTGTACGTCTCTCATTCACCATGCTGTTTACCCTTCCCTTTCCAATTCCTCTCTCTCTCTCTCTCTCTCTCTATTCCTCTCTCTCTCACTCCTCACTCTGTGTGTGTGTGTGTGTGTGTGTGTGTGTGTGTGTGTTTGTGTGTGTTTCTTATTTGACGCAACGGGAAATGCTACTGCGCTACCTGTCTGCTACCTACGTAACAGCCAGATGCTTTTCGCACCTCTGGCCGCAGAATTTGTTGGGACGCGCTTCGCGGTTCGTCGTATTATGTCGGTGACGTCAATTAGATTATGGCTTCCACGTGCTCTGACGTACTTTGGACTGCTACTTCGTACTGCAAGCTTGTTGTTTACTGAAGCTCGCCTACGAGATGAGTTGAGAGTAATAAAGTTCAGGTAAACGTTTTTTTTCCGTAATTTGTAGGACATAGTTTCAGTTGTACGGTTAAATTAAACTACGCATGGCAAAGTGTGCATTAATACTACACTCTGGAGCATTTGTCGAGCTACAGTGCGCTGATGATAATGCAGTTCTAGCTCAGTCATAACAACAACTAGACGTAATCCTGAATGTCTTCACCACACTGTGCAAAAAGATTAGTCTCAAACTAAACGAAATTAAACACTTTCCCTTAGATAGCCAGCATCTTCTCATCAAGAGCAAACATCGATTCATATAAAAATACGAGGGTCGTTCAACAAGTAATGCCCACATATTTTTTCTCGGAACATGTTTATTGTTAAGAGTCAGAATTAAGTGATAACATACATCAACATGTCTTGTCCACGTCCTGTTTTTCTATTAGTCCTCGTCACGTTCTATGGCCGTACGCCAACGTTGAGGAAGAACATATATTCTCTGATAGTAAAAGCTCCTGTCCTGTAGGTGTAGCGATGTTTTCACAGCACGATTGACACTCCCGTCATCTTCAAAGCGTGTTCCCCGTAGAGAATCTTTAAGCGGCCCAAAGAGATGGAAGTCCGAGGGTGCCAAGTCTGAACTGTAGAGTGGACGAGGCAATGATGTCCAGTGGCTGTGACTGGACTTCCGAGGGTGTCTGGTTATCGAGCTCTGTTTCCACATTTCATGAGGCTGTAACTTTCTTTATTCATTGCCCAACTATGCTCCTATCAGCTGCAGTATCGCCTTACACTGCACCCATACGTTTATGGATGTTCACCACGGTTTCTTTTTCTGCACACATTTCAATAGCAGTACGCTGGTTGTAACGTGAGTCGTATGTAGACGCCTTTTTGACACTGTACTTCGTCTCTGCCATCTGCCAGAACGGTTCGAAACCTGACCGGCGCACAGAACAAACATCAAATGTGTCTATGTTTATCAATGGATCTTTTAAAAAAATTCTTGGCATTACTTATTGAACGACCCTCGCATACCATACTGGAGCATTCTTTGCCAGACTAAGAGACTTTGGCAGACATGATGCCATGTTCCCAGAATGAGATTATCACTCTGCAGCGGAGTGTTTCATGATGCCATGTTGCTGGAAAGGTCCCCATCTACAGCTCAGTACTAGATTCCACACTACTTTATCGATCTGAATCCTACATATGTTCCAGACAGCACCTTAAAAAGCTGAAACATTATCACCAGCGATCTGGACGATTCTGCATACACCATGGCAAGACAGACACACAAATATCGGCAGCGTTGAAGGCGCACATACAACCAGTGTAGAAGTAATTGTTTTAAGACGCCAGTTGCCAAAAAGATAGAACCCGATAGAGATGCAGAACGACGATCACAGTAAAGCAAATTGACCAAACAACCGACGTGTTTCGTGTTGTTGTTGTTGTTGTTGTTGTTGTCTTCAGTCCTGAGACTGGTTTGATGCAGCTCTCCATGCTATTCTATCCTGTGCAAGCTTCTTCATCTCCCAGTACCTACTGCAACCTACATCCTTCTGAATCTGCTTAGTGTATTCATCTCTTGGTCTCCCTCTACGATTTTTACCCTTTTTTTCGTGTTGTCAATACAAAATGGGCGCTGTATAGCATAGTGGTAGATAATGTCTCAATAACAACGAAATTACATCCAACTATTAATGTTCAGCATTTACAACCAGAAGCGAAATTACCACTGACTCTCTAAGGAATTCGCGTTAGTATTTTGCAGCTGTGACTTATTAAACTGATAGTTCGGTAATTTTCACATCTGTCAACATCTTCTTTCTTTGGGATTGGAATTATTGTATTCTTCTTGAAGTCTGAGGGTATTTCGCCTGTTTCATACATCTTTCTCACCAGATGGTAGAGTTTTGTCAGGACTGGCTCTCCCAAGGCCGTCAGTAGTTCTAATGGAATGTTGTCTACTCTGTGGGTCTTGTTTCGACTCAAGTCTTTCAGTGCTCTGTCAAACGTTTCACGCAGTATCTTATCTCCCATTTCATCTTCATCTACATCCTCTTCCATTTCCATAATATTGCCCTGAAGCACATCGCCCTTGTATAGACCCTCTATATACTCCTTCCAACTTTCTGCTTTCCCTTCTTTGCTTAGAACTGGGTTTCCATCTGAGATCTTGATATTGATACAAGTGGTTCTCTTTTCTCCAAAGGTCTCTTTAATTTTACTGTAGGCAGTATCTATCTTACCCCTAGTGAGATAAGCCTCTACATCCATACGTTTGTACTCTAGCCATCCCTGCTTAGCCATTTTGCACTTCCTGTCGATCTCATTTTTGAGACGTTTGTATTCCTTTTTGCCTGCTTCATTTACTGCATTTTTATATTTTCTTTCATCCATTAAATTCAGTATTTCTTCTGTTACCCAAGGATTTCTACTAGCCCTCGTCTTTTTACCTACTTGGTCCTCTGCTGCCTTCACTACTTCACCCCTCAAAGCTACCCACTCTTCTTCTACTGTATTTCTTTCCCCCATTCCCGTCAATTGCTCCCTTATGCTCTCCCTGAAACTCTGTACAACCTCTGGTTCTTTCAGTTTATCCAGGTCCCATCTCCTTAAATTCCCACCTTTTTGCAGTTTCTTCAGTTTTAATCTACAGGTCATAACCGATAGATTGTGGTCAGAGTCCACAACTGCCCCTGGAAATGTCTTACAATTTAAAACCTGGTTCCTAAATCTCTTTCGTACCATTATGTAATCTATCTGAAACCTGTCAGTATCTCCAAGCTTCTTGCATGTATAAGGAAAATGCAGAGGATCAATCTAGATATACACTGAAGAGCCAAAGAAACTGGTACACCCGCCAAATATCATGTAGGGACCCCGTGAGCACGTAGAAGTGCTGCAACACGTCGTGGCATGGACTCGACTAATGTCTGAAGTAGAGCTGCAGGGAACCGACACCACGAATCCTACAGGGATGTATGTAAATCCGTAAGAGTACGAGGGGGTCGAGATCTCTTCTGAAGAGCACGTTGCAAGGCATCCCAGATATGATGTCTGGCGAGTTTGGTGACCGGCGGAAGTGTTTAAACTCAGGAGAGTATTATGGAACCACTCTGTAGCAGTTCTGGACGTCTGGGGTGTCGCATTGTCCTGCTGGAATTGCTCAAGGCCGCAGGTGATCAGACACGATGCTTAAGTACATGTCACCTGTCAAAGTCGTGTCTAGACGTATGAGGACTCCCATATCACCGCAACTGCACCCACCCCACACCATTACAGAGCCTACCCAGCGTGAACAGTCCTCTGCTGACATGTAGGGTGCATCGATTCATGAGACTGTCTCCATAACCGTACAATCTGAAACGAGACTCCAAGGCAACATGTTTCCAGTCATCAATAGCCCAATGTCGGTGTTGACGGGCCCAGGTGAGGCGTAATCCTTTCTGTCGTGCAGACATGAAGGGTACACGAGTAGGCCATATCGATGAAGTTTCGTCTAATGATTCGCTTCCTGACACGTGTTGACGACCCAGCACTGAAATCTGCAGCATTTTGCAGAAGGGTTGCACTTCTGTCACGTTAAACAATTATCGTCGACATTGGTCCCGTTCTTGCAGGATCTTTTCCCGGCCGCAGCGATGTCAGAGATTTGACGTTTTACCAGATTCCTGATATTCACCGTTCACTCGTGAAGTGGTCGTACCGGTAAATCCCCACTTCATCGCTAACTCGGAGATGCCGTGTTCCATCGCTCGTGCGTCGACTATAAGACCACGTTCCAACTCACATCTTGATAGCCTACCATTGTAGCAGCAGTAAAACTATACCAGTTTCTTTGGCGCTTCAGCGTAGTAGGGGTCAGTGAAGCGAAATAAAAAGATATGGATTTTCGCTCACACGAATATAACGTAAAACCGACAGCAGCAGAAGTCATTGGGGAAGTAGTAGCCAAACGATTATTGTTACTGTGTAGAATCTACGACGTACCATGAGACTTTCGGAAAAAATATCATCCACACAATTCCGACGATAACAAGGACGCACAGTCAGATTAACACAATTGCAACACCTCACGCACCCAATCTGCTGACAGGAATAACATACAGAAGAATGGAAAAGAAAGTTGAGAATGTGTTAGACGGCTAAAAAGCGGTTGTGTAAAAGAAAAAAAAAACCTAGTAATGATCGGTTACAGCATTGGTAGCGTCCTGCTTGACACAGTCAAGTCGTTCAAATATGTCGGCGTAACGTTGCAAAACGATGTGAAACAGTGCGAGTATGTAAGGGCTGTGGTAGGAGAGGCGAATCGTCGACTTCGGCTTATTGGGAGTATTCTAGAAAAGTGTGGTTCGTCTGTAAAAGAGATTGCATGTAGGACGCTATGCGACCTACTCTTGAGTATTGCTCGAGTGTTTGGGATCCGTACCATGTCGGATTAAAGAAAGACATCGAAGCAATGCTGATGTGACGTGCTAGATTTGTTACTGGTAGGTTCGAACAAAATGGAAGTGTTACGAGGATTCTTCGGGAAGCCAAATTTTCCGTGGAGGGAAGCCGATACCGGTATTGTATTAGAGGAACACTAGTAAGGAAATTCAGAGACCTGGCATTTGAAGCTGACTGCAAAACGATTGTACTGCGTCGAACATACATTGCGTGCAAGTACCACGAAGACAAGATACGAGAAATTAGCGCTCATACAGAGGTATATAGGCAGTCGTTTCTCCCTGGCTCTATCAGCGAGTGGAGCAGGTATGGAAATGTGTAGTACGGGGTACGCTCCGCCTCGCGCCGCACGGTAGATTGTGGAATATCAGTGTAGATGTAGACGATCAGTATGGTTTTAGAAAAATTAAAGGCACCACAGACGTACCTATAACGTTGCGTTCGATAACGGAAGCAAGACTGAACAAAAATCAAGACGCGCTCATAGGATTTGTCAAACTGAGAAAAGCGCCCGGAAATGTAAAATGTTGCAAATCGTACAAAATTCTGAGAGAAGTAGGGGTAAACTATAGGGAGAGACGAGTAATATACATTATATGTACAGGGTGTTCCAAAAATGACCGGCATATTTGAAACGACAATACAAACTAAACGAGCAGCGATAGAAGTACACCGTTTGTTTCAAAATGCTTGGGACAACAGTACATTTTCAGGCGGACAAACTTTCGAAATTACAGTAGTTACATTTGTCAACAACAGATGGCGCTGTGGTCTGGGAAACTCTATAGTACGATATTTTCCACATATCCACCATGCGTAGCAATAATATGGCGTAGTCTCTGAATGAAATTACCCGAAACCTTTGACAACGTGTCTGGCGGAATGGTTTTTTATGCAGATGAGATGTACTGCTTCAGCTGTTCAATTGTTTCTGGATTCTGGCGGTACACCTGGTCTTTCAAGTGTCCCCACAGAAAGAAGTCACAGGGGTTCATGTCTGGCGAATAGGGAGGCCAATCCACGCCGCCTCCTGTATGTTTCGGATAGCCCAAAGCAATCACACGATCATCGAAATATTCATTCAGGAAATTAAAGACGTCGGCCGTGCGATGTGGCCGGGCACCATCTTGCATAAACCACGAGGTGTTCGCAGTGTCGTCTAAGGCAGTTTGTACCGCCACAAATTCACGAAGAATGTCCAGATAGCGTAATGCAGTAATAGTTTCGGATCTGAAAAATGGGCCAATGATTGCTTTGGAAGAAATGGCGGCCCAGACCAGTACTTTTTGAGGATGCAGGGACGATGGGACTGCAACATGGGGCTTTTCGGTTCCCCATATGCGCCAGTTCTGTTTATTGACGAAGCCGTCCAGGTAAAAATAAGCTTCGTCAGTAAACCAAATGCTGTCCACATGCATATCGCCGTCATCAATCCTGTGCACTATATCGTTAGCGAATGTCTCTCGTGCAGCAATGGTAGCGGCGCTGAGGGGTTGCCGCGTTTGAATTTTGTATGGATAGAGGTGTAAACTCTGGCGCATGAGACGATACGTGGACGTTGGCGTCATTTGGACCGCAGCTGCAACACGACGGACGGAAACCCGAGGCCGCTGTCGGATGACCTGCTGCAGTAGCTGCGCGTTGCCCTGTATGGTTGCCGTACGCGGTCGCCCTACCTTTCCAGCACGTTCATCCGTCACGTTCCCAGTCCGTTGAAATTTTTCAAACAGATCCTTTATTGTATCGCTTTTCGGTCCTTTGGTTACATTAAACCTCTGTTGAAAACTTCGTCTTGTTGCAACAACACTGTGTTCTAGAGCGGTGGAATTCCAACACCAGAAAAATCCTCTGTTCTAAGGAATAAACCATGTTGTCCACAGCACACTTGCACGTTGTGAACAGCACACGCTTACAGCAGAAAGACGACGTACAGAATGGCGCACCCACTGACTGCGTTGTCTTCTATATCTTTCACATCACTTGCAGCGCCATCTGTTGTTGAAAATTGTAACTACTGTAATTTCGAAAGTTTGTTCGCCTGAAAATGTACTGTTGTCCCAAGCATATTGCAACAAACGGTGTATTTCTATCGCTGCTAGTTTAGTTTGTATTGCCGTTTCAAGTATACCAGTCATTTTTGAAACACCCTGTAAGAACCATGCGGGATCCATAAGTCTGGAAAAGCACTTTCGAAGTGCTCGGGTGCTCGGATTAAAAAGAGTTTAAGACAGGGATCAGTATTTCGCCCCAATAGTTCGATCTATACATCGAGGAAACGACAAGGCAAATAAAAGAAAAATTCAGGAGTGGAACAAAATTCAGGAGGAAAGGATATGAATGACGAGATTAGAAGATGATATTACTATCCTCAGGGAAACTGAAGAAGAATTACAGGGTGTTTTGAATGGAATGAACAATCTAGCGAGTACATAACAGTGACTGAGAACGAAGAAAGACGAAAGTAATGAGAATAGGGAGAGACTTAATATAAAAATATGTGATCACGAAGCTGTGGACCTTAAGGAATTCTGCCACCTGGGAAGCAAAATAACCAATGACGGACGAAGTAAGAAGGGCATAGAAAGCAGACCAGCGTAGGCAAAGAGAGCGTTCCTGACCAAGAGTACTCTACTGGTATCAAACGTAGGGCTAAATCTGAGGGAGACATTTCTGGGAAAGTACGTTCGGAGCACAGCATTGTATCATAGTGAAAGATGGACTATAGGTATCTCTGGCCAGCGTCTCTCCCATCCCTCCCGTAGCTCTGTCCACGCCATCTTCTCTCACTTTCCACGTCCTCCCGCTTCTGTCAAGTCACTTTAGGAAATCTGGAACGCAAGAGAATAGAAGCCTTCGAAATGTGGTGCTGTAGAAGAATGATGAAAACTTTGTAGACTCGTAAGAAAAGAGATGGTTTCCCGCAGAATGGTCGAAGAAAGGAATATATGGAAAATCATGTTCTATTGATCATTTGCACAATAAACTGAACTCATGTGGAACGAGTGATTTTACATTCACATCGCAAATTAATTTGTTTTGTTTGTTTTTTTATTATCATTAGTAGTATTATTGTCATTAAATGTACATATATGAGTTGAGTTAGTAATTCTTACGTACTATCTTTTATGCATTACAGTTACGGAAACTCTCCTATGCAATTTGGGGCAGTTGTCAAGGAGAAACTTTTTCAGTTTTTGGACTGTGTTGTTTCAGGAGTTCCAAAATGTGCTTTTTTCCTTTTCAAATTCTCATTAGCTTGAACCCCTAGGGATTTTGAAGCTTCCACCCTGTTTATTATTTCCTCTTCACGTGGTACGCTGATGACTGGTGTAGTAACCCCAGATGTGGAGAACTAAGTATGATGTACCTTTTTGAAGTTAAGACAATACTATTCACATAATAGTTTCTGTTTGAATGCTTGGATTGATTACAATGTTAGCATCATCCGCAAAAAGAAGTAACTCTGCTTGTTTGCATTACACAGAATATGTATGAGGAACTATGGCGGACCTAAGATTGAGCCTCGGGGATCTCCATATGTGATTTCCTCCGTGTGAGAGGAATCAGTCCTGATTTCATTGACCGGATTATTAGGTATAATTTTCTGCATTCTGTTGGTTAGATGTGCTATTACCCATTGAATGGCTGTGCCATCAGTTTCTAAAACTTCAGTTTATTTAGGAGGATGTTGTTGTTCAACAATCAAATGCTTTAGGTAGGTCACAAAAAATACCGACTGGTGCTAATTTTTTTTATTTAATGCTTGTACTAAACCAGCTGGGAATAGCTTTCGCAGTTCCAGAGAGAGCTGTAGAGGTTAGAAACTGTAGGAGATGACCAAGATAGGAATACGTCCAATAAATAAATGAGGACATAAGGTTGGATTTGGTACTCTCTGAGTTAGAGAGGTCAATGCAAGAGAGAAATTCATTGTTGACTGCATCAATCCAGTCAAAAGACTTATGACTCAAAAAAAAAAAGGAAAAATGGCGAGCTTGATTGAAACAAGCTTTATTAGTCTTTCTCCTGCAGCTTTGTTCATATACGCGTTCGAAAGATATATTGCTAACTTTTCCTCCAACCTCTCTGTGTCTACCTCTTCGTCCCCTTGTCTCTCTTTAAGTTCTCTCCATGGCCGTCTTAATGTATTCACCTCATCCTATCCATTTCCACCTGTCTCCGTTATTCTCTCCCTCTCACTGTCCATGCCCTCCTCACCCTCTCTTTATATTCATCTCATGTTGTTTCAGATTATCTCTGTCCACTTCATCCTCTTCCCTTACTATCCATCTTCTCCCAGCCCATCCATAAGCTACGTGTGCCCAAACACATATGCCTCCCATGCAAGGTGCCCCCTTCTTTCTGTTCTAACGTCACAATACATGTCGTTACATGATTAAAATTAGTGGTAAAACAAACCTTCATACTATCTGCTATACAAAAATCAGAATTAAATCGACATTTTATAGAACTAATTAACTGTAAAATAATCTTAGCCCCAACAACTGCATGCCTGTAGAAAGAATATGGGTCGACGTATTTTCTTTTTCGTTCATATGCGCATGCCGTGTGTCCTTATTTTCCGTTTTTTTCGGCCTTCCTTAAAGTGATTTGAATGTAGTAGCAGACGAACCAGAGAAGTGGTGGGTTTCTTAATCTTCTAACAACGGTGTCAGTGGAAGGCGGAGAGCAGGAACAGGAGGGTCTGGCCAAAGGTGTGTAAAGCTAAGCGTTTCCCTGGCAGAGGTTGGGCGTGGGTCTCCCCCACCAGCTCTGGCTGTTCGGTGAGAGCTCCGCGTGATGGTTAGTCGAGATTTGAAGACAGGTAAGAGACCAGACGTTTCCTCAGAACGGCTGCGCCGAACACGGGGTAAAAGGTATTTGAGTTTGATACTTATTTGTTAAACTCAACAATTTTTCTCATAGCTATTTTTGCAATTATCATTTAGGTACTGGTTTAGTTCAATTAATCGGGTGCAGAATAATGTGATTTCCGTTAGACGCGACCCAAACCTTGAAAGTTACACCTGGCCTTCTTATTTTTATTTGCCGTTAACATTTTTAAATTATATTAAAAAAATTACATCGAGTGTGCATTTTGCAAGATGAATCGATTTGTTTCCAAGCGTTCCACGCTAAAAATATGCCGCCACCAAAACCTGCTCGATGCCAGCTACGAGGTATATACAATTTTTCTGACTGAAGATGCTGTCGACATTTGCTTCCCGTGTAGATTTAGTGCATGTGAATGTCTGTGTTTTAAAATAGAGCAGTGACCATGTGCTCCCCAGATCGTCCCATCCCAACAAGACTATGCAGATTAAAGACAACGCCGCTTTTATTTCTCAAGTGAGAAAGACATAGGTTCCCATACAAAAATATCATGAATATTCGTGTATCTGTTAAACGCAAAAAGATTACTGTTAAAATGCAAAATATTAATCTAAAATAAAGATTTTGTCATTTGAAGCCAATTTCCGTTCTCGCTGATTTATTTCTCAACATGCCGGAAAAGAATCTCATATTAGTAGCACTTGATGAATACGCTCCCCAAATCTAAAGTTCTTGGCACAAGATTAGTTCACAGCAAGTAGTTTTCTCTGACTACCTCCAAAAATATTATTGCGTTATCCGTTGCCACCTTATAATATCCATAGGTGGAAAGGAACACCCGGAAATAATAAATTCAATCGGTATACTCTGAAAACTTAGGTGGGCCTAAACCTTAATCAAATAACGGGCAAAATAATCAGAGAAGGTCACGTCGCCAAAAATAAGAATGTGCCCAATATGCACAGCAGACCGAAAAAAAGAATAAAAGAAATTCCTGCTAGCAAAAATAAGCAATCCATTCATAGCTTGCCAATATAAATTCTATGATATTCAAATGTAGGTGTGTTGTACTCTATCCTCTTCTCCCACTTTCTCTGTCCATCCCATCCCCTTTCCTATCTCTCTGGGCATCATCTCCCCCATCCCTCCCTTATCTCTACCCACACCATCTTCTCTCACTTTGCACGTCCTCCTCCTTCTCTCAGGTCACTCGTACCATCTGCAGGTGTAGCTCTAGGAACATGACGATTATACTTCAACACATGCGTCTCGTGCTGGTCGGGCCGCATTTTGGTGGCTGGAAAACCATTCTTGTCCATTCTTGTCAGCGATGTGTCGGCTGCTCTGCAAATCAGGTCAAAAAATGAGGCTGATACTATTCCCACATAATGCACCTGTCGTGCAAAGCAGTATTTGCACCACAGGCTGGAAAACAATACGTTTTTGCCCGTACATCCACTCTTGCTGGAGCTAGGAGATTATAAACCCCTCAGAGCTAATAAGTCTGAGGCCTGCTGTTTCTGTGTCAAATTTGGTTGAAACCGAGCCAGGGCTTATAAAGGAGATCCCAGACAGACACGGGCAAACATATGTGCTCCATTTTATATAGGCTATACAACAGATAAATAAGATATTGTATACAAAATACAGACCACTTACAGAATATATATAAAGATATGTACAAAAAGAAACAATTAAGGCTAACATGAAAATGTGACACATTAACCTCAACAACTGGGAGACCTCGAACCATTCGCCCTGCAGGTCACTCGTCAATCGTGGATACTTCTTTGGGGAGAAAACTGCTGACGAAAGCATAGAAAAGGAACTGCTGCGACGAAATGGAAGGATAGAAACTGCTCCACTTGGCATCATCTGTCATCATTGTGGCAGACAGTGTAGCTCACTTCTGAACTTACTGATGTTTAGAAGGCAGTTCCATTTGATAATGTGTGTTTACTATAATCGTATGAGAACTACATTCTGATCATTTACAGTTCCTTAATGCCGCCATGGCAGCCTTCTCCTTGATAGATTTATTGTTTGTTTATCTGTTACTTGCTCCATCAGTGTTTTGATTTGTTTGGTGCTGTCTGCTAATTTTCCCTACCTTGAGCTAGCCTTAACATCTTTTCGGAACTTTACCCGCACCATTCTCTGTATTCTAGCCTTTCTCTGTTTATAGACTGCTTCCTTCCATTTCTTCATCCAAAGTCAAGTTAATGTTAGTGGATGCAGCTTCTGATGCCCGACATCCCATTCTGAAGAGACGATTGCATCAACTACTTTTCTTGCTCTTTTGTAGCAGCATCTATTCGCGTTACAAGTTCCAGTTCAACCTTCATGGTTATCATCACATTTCACATATTATTAGCTTATTTTTCTCTGAATTTCCCCAAGTCAGCATTTTGCTGTACCCGATTAGCTTAGAAGGTCATGCAGTTTCTTGTCGAAGTATATGACACTTGCGTGTCTCATAGTCTAAAGGTTAGTCCTTTCACACGTTTGCTGCTTTATGTGCTGATTGGCATGTGGGTAACTTTACACTATCTGGAAAAAAAGCAAATCACCCAGCAAGGGAGGAGGAAAGGAAGGAAAATCCGCAGGTGGAGACGGTATGTGATATTATTTCAGTGATTACAAAATCGAGTCAAATTTACAAACAACTTGACATTATGAGCCGAATTATTAGAATGACATTGCACCATCGCCGGCTTGGATGAATGCAGTGATTCGGTTGAGAGGGGTGTCACAAAGGCTGAGGAACGCTAACCCAGAATTGTTGCAACTGGTCCTTGGTATCATGACCCTGGGATGGAGTTGAAGTCCCAGCTGGTCCCACGCATGTCCTGTCACAGATAAAACTTGTGGGACATGGGAGTAAGCATCACGCAGAGTGTTCATTGAGACACGTGCTGCGTTTGGTGGAGGATTGTCCTCTTGAAGTACGGCATCACGATACTATCGCATGAAAGGGAATGCATGAGGACATAGGAGGTGTGTGCCTTACTGTTGTGCCGCCACAGTCCCCTCAGTCTCCTGTAGTCAAACCACTATGGCTGCTCGTACCATGATACCGGAAGTAACGCAACTGTGCCTCTGCGAAACATTGGAAGAAAGGGACCTGCCACCATAGTCATCCAGGGTAGTGCAGAACCGCGATCCATTGCTGGACACAATGAAACTTCATTCGCCAGCAGTCCTTGCTTCCGGTTCTCGGCACCACTCCAAATGCAGACGTTATTTTTGTGGTACTGATGGCAAGCTACACCTGGACTGGTAACTGCATAGTCTGGCTGCTGATATGGTACGAGATGGTACAGAATGTTGAAGTCCATTCTTGTCATTCGGCGGCAGGCGTAGAGGTGAATGGGTCAAGACGTGCTTGCGGCACAGTGTGGTGATACTCCCATGTAGTGAGTAGAAGTAGCGACGAGTCTGTCTGTTCTTACGTTCTGATGCCATACATCCTCAGGACACTGTCACGTTTGAGTGCCTCACAGACCAGGATATTACACGATTCGACAAGCCGGGCAAATAGAATCTGACAAGGGGGGTACTTTCAAAGTACCACTGATGGTCATAACATTATCTCACACAAGCATGAGACATTTCCGTCTCCGTCATTGTGATCAGTCAACATCTTTCGCAGTTCATGTCACTTATACTGCATGCCCCTCCTAAGAGCCGGCAGGTATTTGCAGTTTTGTTTTCGCAGTGTATAGCAGGAGTCAGCTCAAACAAATACTGCCCATCACGTCTTTCATAGGACGCCCAGAGTTGACGGAAATCGTCGATTTGTTCCCTGTTACAAACGACATGATTGTTAAAGCGGAATATTACCTGCCAGTTCGAGACAGCGGTTCCAGCTTAGGCTAGTGCGAAATTGGTTTTACCGATGTGTTTTGACACGGACAGTAAATTGCCTGGTACTGCAACAGCGACAGAGCAGTAGCAGTCAGCGCTCGTTGCTGGTGCTCGTTGTGGGAAGTTACGTGGCAACGAGGTCGTGGAACGGTGTGGTTAGTTCTTTGTTGACAAGTTCACTGGTGTCAAAGTTCCAGCAGAGTGTGCCATGCAAAGCCTAGTCTGAAAATGGCGTCAGACAGGATCTGTTTTGAACAAGTCGAAGCCGGCCACTGTGGCCGTGCGGTTCTAGGCGCTTCAGTCCGGAACCGCGCTGCCGCTACGGTCGCGGGTTCGAATCCTGCCTCAGGTGCGGATGTGTGTGGCGTCCTTAGGTTAGTTAGGTTTAAGTAGTTCTAAGTCTAGGGAACTGATGACCTCAGATGCTAAGTCCCATAGAGCTCAGAGCCATTTGAACCATGTGAACAAGTCAAAAAGCATTCTGAAACGTGACCGCACAGCAGAAAATCTCGCTGCAGTTCATCAGGAAATTTTTCAGAGTCCTACGAAATGAACCCAACGCCTGTCGCGAGAGACCGGCATATGACGTCCATCGCGCGAATGAATACTCCACCTGGACCTGCACATGGATCCGTACCGAGTGTCTGGTGTCCGTGCATTAAAACCAGCACATGCTCCTCAGCGCCTCCAGTTTGGTGAGCGGCTGTCCACTGAGATAATGATGAATGGCTAGGACATGGATCTGTGCTTTAGGTCTGATGAAGCCTGGTTTCACCTGAGTGGTTATGTCAGCTCAGAGCAACACAAGATGAGGGTAGCAGAGAATCCGCATAACTTACACGAAACACCGTTGTATGTTCAGAAGGTTGTGGTTTGATGTGCAGTCACGTTGCATCACTGGTCCCATCTTCTCCCAACAGACGTAGACTTCAGCGCGTTACATTGCCAATATATTGAAACCATATGTGGAAATAGTAGCCGAGGAACAAAAGACCTACAGTTACTTCCAACAGGATGGGGCAACTGCCTCTACAGCCGGCCGAACCTTGGAGCACATTTACACAGTCATCACGCCTGACAGAGTTGTTAGCAGAGGTCAGCCTGGTCGCGGCCCTAACTGGCCACCCACACCACCTGATCTGTCAGTGTCTGGCTACTTTGTGTGGGGAGCCCTCAAGTCTGAGGTGTATCGCACCAACCCTCATAGTCTTCAAGAACTGCAGCACAACATTTCGAATGAGACTGCAGCAGTTCCGGCAGCCCGGCTTCGACCCGCCTTCAGCAACTTGCAGACCAGGGCCCGAAAATGCCAAGAGATGTATGGTGGTCAGTTTCAACATATATTATAGTCAGGATCTGTATTTCTTTTGCTGTGTATCTTTCTGCCCTGGAACCCTCTTCTCTCGGCTACTTCTGTTTGCCCCACCCTGTAGTTAAATAATCATGACAGAAAAAAACACTAATTATATTGTAATTCTTCATGCTTTCCCGGCGATCTGTTGGCATCTTGGATATTCGGGAATCCAGCCGGATGTTCGCGTCGTTCTCGCACGATATTTCAACAGCGTGCCTCGCTGTCTTCTTCAGGTGCTACCTGAGACTGGTCCTTGGGTCGATCGAGTCCAGTATTTACGCCTGGGAGGAGCTGGGCGTTCCCTAATCGGTCCGCGCCGAGTCGAGTGTTCCATCTGTGGTCCGCGCCCGCCAGACTCGGCTTCAACGGACCCCTCCAGCCGCGGATGTTCCGACTGCCGTCGGCGCCGGTTTTGGCCGTCCTCAACGGTTGTGGTTGTCATTTGAGGTGTGTCAGATCCGATATGAGATGTTAGGTACTCTATCTCATGACTGTTCCTACGGTTTCCACTTCTCTTGCGTGCTGGGCGCTCCCTAATCGGTCCGCGCCGCGTCGTGTGTTCCATCTGAGGTGCGCGCCCGCCAGACGCGGCTACATTGTCCCTCTCTGGTCGCCGGTGTTCCCTCAGCCGTCCGCGCCCGGCCTGGCCGTCTTCTGAAGTCGAGTTCATGACCTGGGGTGTGTTAGATTTGGTCTCTAATGTCCAACACCTTGTCTCACGGCTGTTCCCTCGGTCTCCACTTACATTTCTTGCTGAATTCTGGAGTGTCCTGCGTTGAGTTTTCACAAGCTCAAGCGCAGGTTTCCAGGCAGTGCTGATTTGGTATGCCGAGTCACGGTTGATTAGATTGTCTGTCACCTTAATCTCAATTGCTTCTATAATGACACTGTCCCAATATCTTGAGGTCTGTGTCACAATCTTGGTGTCATTGTAATCCATTGAATGACCAAGTTCCAGACAATGCTCTGCTATGGCTGATTTAGTTGCCTGCCTGAGTCTGGTATGTCTCTGGTGTTCTTTACACCTGATGTCCACAGTTCTGGTGGTCTGGCCAATGTATGACATCCCACACTGGCATGGTATGTTGTAAATACCTGGCTTGCGTAGCCCCAGGTCATCTTTTACAGTCCCCAGCATAGCGCCAATTTTTGTGGCTGGGCAAAATATGCTCCTGATGTCATATTTCTGGAGAATCCTGCTGATCTTGGTAGAGATAGGTCCGGCATATGGCAAGTATGCCATCTTCTTTGCCTCTTCTGGTTCTTCTTCTGGATCCTTTGGCCGGTTGGCAGGTTGAAGTGCCTTCTGGATATCTCTAGAGGAGTACCCATTCCTGCTGAACACTGATTGTAAGTGTTCTATTTCTGTGGCCAGACTATCAGGATCTGACAGAGTTTGTGCTCTGTGGACCAGTGTTTTGAGCACTCCATTCTTCTGTGCCGGATGGTGGCAACTGCTGGCTTGAAGGTATAAGTCAGTGTGCGTAGGTTTGCGGTACACACTGTGTCCAAATGTGCCATCTCCCTTTCTCTTCACCAGAACATCCAAGAATGGAAGTATTCCATCCTTCTCCATTTCCATTGTGAACTTAATGTTCGGATGGCAAGAGTTCAGATGTAGCAGGAATTCATCTAACTTCCTTCTACCATGGGGCCAGATGACAAAGGTATCATCCACATACCTAAAAAAGCACTTGGGTTGATATCTGGCTGAAGAGAGTGCTTCCTCTTCAAACCTTTCCATAAATAAGTTGGCCACCACTGGTGATAGAGGGCTACCCATCGCCACCCCTTCTGTTTGTTCATAAAATTGACCCCCATATAGGAAGTATGTCGATGTCAGTACATGCCTGAACAGGTCAAGGAGAGCCCCATCGAACTTCTCTCCAATAAGCTCAAGTGACTCCTTCAGTGGTACACGTGTAAAGAGAGACACCACATCGAAACTAACCATGATGTCTGTGTCTGTGATGTGTTGCTTGCCCAGTCGATGTAGGAAATCCTCTGAGTTCCGGATGTGATGTGCACATTTACCCACATGTGGTGTCAACATCTTCTTCAGGTATTTCGCAGTAGGGTAAGTTGCTGCACCAATATTGCTGACAATAGGTCGCAGTGGAACCCCATCCTTGTGAATCTTGGGGAGTCCATAAAGTCTAGGGGGTGTTGGCGCTTTGGGACGCAGCTTCTTGATGACTTGTTCAGGCAGGCCTGTCTCCTTCAACAGAGCCCTGGTCTTTTTGTCCACTTTCTCTGTAGGGTCGCTGGCTATTGACCTGTACGCAGGATCCTCCAGAAGTTGTTGCACCTAATTATATTACACCACCTGCTACACATAGTTTCTACAAGAAATCCATTTTCTATGTGTGAGTCCGCGGCTACAGCACATTTTATCAATGAAGTAATTTTCTTGTCTAGGCTATTATCTTGCTTTTAAATCTAAGCTTTATTTCATTATTTGGCATTTTAATTATGTTTACCCCGTGTCCATTATCAACCTTTTCTTTTTATTTTTTTTCTGAAGTGTCAATCTTGTGCCTGGTTTGATGCAGCTCACCACGCATTCCTCTCCTGTGGCAACCTCTTCATCTCAGAATATCATTTGCAACTTACGTCCTAAATTATTAGTTGGATGTATCCCAATCTCTGTCTTCCTTAACAGTTTTGCCCTCTACAGCTCACTCTAGTACCATGGAAATCATTCCCTCATATCAGATCTCCTATCATCCAGTCCCTTCTTCCTGTCAGTGTTTTCCTTTTCTTTTCCTCGCCAATTGTGCACAGAACCTTCTCATTCCTTACCTTATCAGCCGACCTAATTTTGAACATTTTTCTGTAGCACCATATCTCACATTCCTCTACTGTCTTCCGTTCTGTTTTTCCCACAGTCCATGTTTCACTACTATACGGTGCAGTGCTCCAAATCTACATTTTCAGAAACTTCATCCTTAAATTAAGATCTCTGTCTGATACTATCAGACTTCTCCTGGTCAGGAGTATCCGTGTTGCCAGTATTAGTTTACTTTTAACGTTCTCCTCTCTCTCTGTGCGCATAAGTTATTTTTCTGCCTAGGTAACAGAATTCCCTAACTTCACCTACTTCGTGAACACCAGTTATGATGAGAAGTTTATCGCCAGTCTCATTTCTGCCACTCCCTTTTTCGTTTTTCTCATTTCTGCTACTTCTCATTATTTTCGTCTTTCTTCGATTTACTCTCAGTCCATACCCTGTACTCATTACACTGTTAATTGCGTTCAACACACCCCGCAATTCTTCTTCGTCTTCATTCAGCATAGCAATCTCATCGTCGAACGTTACCATTAATAGCCTTTCATCTTGAATTTTATTCCACTCTTGAACCTTTCTTTTATTTTTCTAGTTGCTGCTTCGATGTAGAGATTGAAAAGTAGGGGCGAAATACTGCATCCCTGTCTTATACCCTTTTTAATTTAAGCACTTCCAAATTGCTCACTGATCCCTCATGGCTCTTGTACATATAGTATCATACCCGTGTTTCCCTACAGCTTACCCCTACTTTTCTTAGGATTTGAACCATATTACATCGTGGAACGCTTTTTCCAAGACGACAAATCTTATGAATGTATCTTGATTGTTCTAGTATTACCCATGGCCATGCTGTGCCGGTACTTGAAAGGCATGGGGAATCTACGCCGTTACTTTTCCCGAATACACGCTGCTCAATTGTATGGTTAAATGATGAAGACATTCTATGAGTTAAAGAACTCCAGAGGTTGAGTAGTCCCCCATTCGGGTCTCTAGTTGAGGACTACTCAACTGGATGTCATCATCAAGAAAAATTAAGTTGGAAGTCTGTCCCTTAATTGGACACATACTTTAGAAAAGGGAAAAGAACAGGTTGAAATGTTCAAATGTGTGTGAAATCTTGTAGGACTTAACTGCTGAGGCCATCAGTCCCTAAGCTTACACACTACTTACACTAAATTATCCTAAGAACAAACACACACACCCATGCCCGAAGGAGGACTCGAACCTCCGCCGGGATCAGCCGCACAGTCCATAACTGCAGCGCCTCAGACCGCTCGGCTAATCCCGCGCGACAGAACAGGTTGAAGTTACAGTTGGGATTGGTGAAGTTCTGCGGTAGGATGCAAAGAACTTCTGATCACTTGAGTACTGGGTTGTTGTTGTTGTCTTCAGTCCTGAGACTGGTTTGATGCAGCTCTCCATGCTACTCTATCCTGTGCAAGCTGCTTCATCTCCCAGTACCTACTGCAACCTACATCCTTCTGAATCTGCTTAGTGTATTCATCTCTTGGTCTCCCTCTACGATTTTTACCCTCTACGCTGCCCTCCAATGCTAAATTTGTGATCCCTTGATGCCTCAAAACATGTCCTACCAACCGATCCCTTCTTCTAGTCAAGTTGTGCCACAAACTTCTCTTCTCCCCAATCCTATTCCATACCTCCTCATTAGTTACGTGATCTACCCATCTAATCTTCAGCATTCTTCTGTAGCACCACATTTCGAAAGCTTCTATTCTCTTCTTGTCCAAACTAGTTATCGTCCATGTTTCACTTCCATACATGGCTACACTCCAAACAAATACTTTCATAAACGACTTCCTGATACATAAATCTATATTCGATGTTAACAAATTTCTCTTCTTGAGAAACGCTTTCCTTGCCATTGCCAGTCTACATTTTATATTCTCCCTACTTCGATCATCATCAGTTATTTTACTTCCTAAATAGCAAAACTCCTTTACTACTTTAAGTGTCTCATTTCCTAATCTAATTCCCTCAGCATCACCCGATTTAATTTGACTACATGCCATTATCCTCGTTTTGCTTTTGTTGATGTTCATCTTATATCCTCTTTTCAAGACACTGTCCATTCCGTTCAACTGCTCTTCCAAGTCCTTTGCCGTCTCTGACACAATTACAATGTCATCGGCGAACCTCAAAGTTTTTATTTCTTCTCCATGAATTTTAATACCTACTCCAAATTTTTCTTTTGTTTCCTTTACTGCTTGCTCAATATACAGATTGAATAACATCGGGGAGAGGCTACAACCCTGTCTCACTCCTTTCCCAACCACTGCTTCCCTTTCATGCCCCTCGACTCTTATGACTGCCATCTGATTTCTGTACAAATTGTAAATAGCCTTTCGCTCCCTGTATTTTACCCCTGCCACCTCCAGTACTGGGTTAGAAATATAAAATCAAAGACGGCTGATGGAGGGGCAATCTCCTCTGTGCGGGAATCACAGGACGTAGACACACAGTGACACAGGTTTAGGTCGGTCCAGGAGGCGTACTCGTATAGCTGGAATGGTAAGGCAGCCGCTCACATATAGTACGAGAACCAGATTCGAGTCCCGGTACAGCAAAAATTTTCGTATGCGACCAATAAGTTTTGTAGCTGAAGTCTAATCGTATTCCCAGCCGCGAATACAAATCTTCCAAAACTTTTAATTGAACCTGCTTGCAGAAATACTCTACATCGTTATTCAGTGTGAATAGAAACGAACGTAACACCCGCTGAATATGAAGATAGCTAATCTGCAATCCGAGAGCGTGCGGGGCTGAATAGTTATCGAGGTCGGAATCTGAGAATAAGCCGTTAAGTTCCCATCAGAGGCGAGTTGAATTTCCACTTAGCGCCGGAACCGAAAATCCTGAATGCCCCTCTGTGAGCGAAATAGCGGTCCACTCTCGTGCGTGAAATCGCTCGGTCGGTCGGGCGCGTAAGCGGCTTAGAAATTTACCGGATTCATTAGCACGTCGCTGTGTTTGCCCCCTCCCCCCTCACTCTCTCTCTATCCCTCGCTCCTCCCTCTATCCGCCGTCCTGCTCCTGTTCCGCCCCCACCTGCACTTGTTCTGTATCCACAGCAGGAATTTTTCACGGCTCTTCAACATGGAGCCACTGCTAATTAAACCGCCCCTTTGTGTGACGTTGGTGGGTTTGCGGGGTGAAGAGGAGGGGGTTGGGGCGCGCAACCTGCTGGGCTTTCAAATCGGCGTCCCGTTCTGTTCTGTTCTGCGGAACTGGGTCGAGAACCCGTCTTGCCCGCCTGGGGTGGGGGATGAATAATGTCCGCGCCGAAGAATGCCGCAGAGAATCGTGCTGCTTTCTCTCGCCGCTGTGCTAAGGGCCGAGGGGAGGGAAATGGATTAAAAACCGCCACGGGGGGAGGGGGGGGGGGGCACAACCACGCTCTGAATTATTGTCCTGTTGCTCGGGGAGGGGTGGAGAACGGGGAGAAATTATTAGGGAAAGGACGCGTGTCTCTCAATGTCGAGGGGGAGCTCTTTCTAGCAGGGCAAGTAGAACGAGGCAAAGCAAAGGCACAGACTAGCACCGTACACGTTACTGTCTCTTTGGATCTGAAAAAGAAACTCGCTTGTGCTTAGAATTGTTTATCGGAGCCATCTTAAGGAGCGCTTGGCTCTGAGCACTATGGGACTTAGCATCTATGGTCATCAGTCTAACCTAAGGACATCACACAACACCCAGTCATCACGAGCCAGAGGAAATCCCAGACCCCGCCGGGAATCGAACCCGGGAAGCGAGAACGCTACCGCACGACCTGGAGCTGCGGACAAGGAGCGTTTGCACGGGAAATAATTTACGGCAACGAGTGTTGCCTTCGACATTGCTGAAATGTAGCTGCAATACTGGCAATATTGCGGTATGTCCGGGCAATACTGCCGATGTTTCAGGCTGTTGTTGTAGGTAATTACCGAGGGACTGCCGAGATATCGTAGGAGTGGGGAATAATTCGTGTGGCCGAGCCACATCTATAGGGCGTGTCCGTAAGAGCATACAACAGTGTAACAAGACACAGAGACTACTCCGCTGAACAATTTTAGGCGGGGAACCTGGGGTCGCACAAGCCAACTTAAGGAGATCTGGAAATAAACTTGTCTACCGCTTTGTCTAGCAGCTTGTTTACCACTAGCATGCGCACACTTGGCAGAAAATCCTAAGAAATTTTGGTCCTATGTCAAAGTGGTAGGTGGATCAAAACAAAATGTCCAGACACTCTGTGACCAAAATGGTACTGAAACAGAGGATGACACACTAAACGCCGAAATACTAAATGTCTTTTTCCAAAGCTGTTTCACAGAGGAAGACTGCACTGTACTTCCTTCTCTAGATTGACGCACAGATGACAAAATGGTAGATATCGAAATAGACGACAGAGGGACAGAGAAACAATTAAAATCGCTCAAAAGAGGAAAGACCGCTGGACCTGATGGGATACCAGTTCAGTTTTACACAGAGTACGCGAAGGAACTTTCCCCCCCCCCCCTCCCCCCCTTCTTGCAGCGGTGTACCGCAGGTCTCTAGAAGAGCGTAGCGTTCCAAAGGATTGGAGAAAGGCACAGGTCATCCCCGTTTTCAAGATGGGACGTCGAACAGATCTGCAGAACCTATATATCTATATATCTAACGTCTATCAGTTGCAGAATTTTGGAACACGTATTGTGTTCGACTATAATGACTTTTCTGGAGACTAGAAATCAACTCTGTAGGAATCAGAGTTTCGAAAAAGACGATCGTGTGAAACCCAGCTCGCGCTATTAGTCCAGGAGACTCAGAGGACCATAGACACGGGTTCCCAGGTAGATGTCGTGTTTCTTGACTTCCGCGAGGCGTTCGATACAGTTCCCCACAGTTGTTTAATGAACAAAGTAAGAGCATATGGACTATCAGACTAATTGTGTGATTGGATTGAACAGTTCCTAGATAACACAACGCATCATGTGATTCTAAATGGAGAGAAGTCTTCCGAAGTAAGAGTGATTTCAGGTGTGCCGCAGGGGAGTGTCATAGGACCGTTGCTATTCACAATATACATAAATGACCTTGTGGATGACATGGGAAGTTCACTGAGGCTTTTTGCGGATGATGCTGTGGTATATCGAGAGGTTGTAACAATGGAAAATTGTACTGAAATGCAGGAGGATCTGCAACGAATTGACGCATGGTGCAGGGAATGGCAATTGAATCTCAATGCAGACAATCGTAATGTGCTGCGAAGACGTAGGAAGATAGCTCCCTTATCATTTAGCTACAAAATAGCATGTCAGCAACTGGAAGCAGTTAATTCCATAAATTAACTGGGAGTAGGCGTTAGGAGTGATTTAAAATGGAATGATAATATAAAGTTGATTGCTTGACTATTGCTCACCAGTGTGGGATCCGTACCAGATAGGGTTGATAGAAGATATAGAGAAGATCCAACGGAAAGCAGCGCGCTTCGTTACAGGATCATTTAGCAATCGAGAAAGTGTTACGGAGATGACAGATAAACTCCGGTGGAAGACTCTGCAGGAGAGACGCTCAGTAGCTCGGTACGGGCTTTTGTTGAAGTTTCGAGAACATGCCTTCACCGAGGAGTCAAGCAGTATATTGCTCCCTCCTACGTATAACTCGCGAAGAGACCATGAGGATAAAATCAGAGAGATCAGAGCCCACACAGAAGCATTCCGACAATCCTTCTTTCCACGAACAATACAAGACTGGAATAGAAGGGAGAACCGATAGAGGAACTCTAGGTACCCTCCGCCACACACCCTCAGGTGGATTGCGGAGTATGAATTTAGATGTAGATGTACTGTGTTGTTTATTTAGAAGTACATTCTTCATTTCCTGCAAGGAAAAAAGGAGCACGAGCCTGATTGCTAGGAAGTCATGATGCAGGTTTTGTTTACTTTATTTGTCCATAAGGTGGCTCCGTTGTATCCTATTTGCGTTGCCCCGCGACGGAACGCGCTCTGAATCAGCGACAGACGGATTCATACTCAGTGCTATTCAGAGACGTATAGCACAATACGATGGAGCAGTACCGGTACAGTTTCGTGGAATTCACTGACAGGCACCTCGTGTGTGGGGAAGTACGTTTCAATGGTTCAAAATGGTTCAAATGGCTCTGAGCACTATGGGACTCAACTGCTGTGGTCATCAGTCCCCTAGAACTTAGGACTACTTAAACCTAACTAACCTAAGGACATCACACACATCCATGCCCGAGGCAGGATTCGAACCTGCGACCGTAGCAGTTGCACGGTTCCAGACTGCGCGCCTAGAACCGCGAAACTACCGCGGCCGGCACGTTTCAATGCTAAAAGTCTGTACAGGGAACGATTTCCTAAGAGGCATCATCCGTCACAACGCGTGTCTGTTGCTCTCGGTCGACGAATGCAGGAGACCGGTTAATTGGAAAGAGAGACCTGGCAACACGAGGACCACTCGCGCATCCGATTTTGAGGAGGAGGTGCTGGAACTTGTTGCGGCAGACCGCGCTACAAGTAGTTTTGCTGTGAAAACCTGGGCCGGCAATGTGGGCGACAGTATCTGTGGGCCATATCATCTGCCTTTCCGTCTGAATGGCCACCTGTACTTGAGGTTCGTGCAAAGAGCTCTTCCCGAGTTATTGGAGAACGTACCCCTGGCTCTTCGTGAGAGGATGTGGATTCATCACGACGGTATACCGCCTCACTTCAGTGTCGATGTCTGCAACCATTTCAGTGCTGTATTTCCTGGTCGATGAATTGAATGGGGAGACGATATTCCGTGGCGTGTGAGGGTCAACTGATCTGAACCCCCTTGATTACTCCCTGTGATGGCATATAAAGTCATTTGTGTATGAGACGCAAGGGAATATGGTGGAGGGAATTAACCGCGTGTGATTAGCCGAGCGGTCTCGGGCGCTGCATTCATGGACTGTGCGGCTGGTCCCGGCGGAGGTTCGAGTCCTCCCTCGGGCATCGGTGTGTGTGTGTTTGTCCTTAGGATAATTTAGGTTAAATAGTGTGTAAGCTTAGGGACTGATGACCTTAGCAGTTAAGTCCCATAAGATTTCACACTCATTTGAACATTTTTTTGGAGAGGGAATTAGTTGCCAGAATTGTAGCTGCCTGTGATGTGATTCCAAACACACCTGCGATATTTGTCTAGGTTCCTCACAATCTTGTATCGGGGTTGATGGCCGTAAATTTCAGAACATTTTGTAAGATACATTACAAATGGTACGTTCATTGTGTCAGTGATGGTATTTACAATCAACAATGGTTAATGTAAATAAAAAAGTACGCAGTAATGTGATTTTATTCCTATTATCTCCCTATCTCCTTAAGCTGGCTTTATCGACCACAGGTTCGATATCTGAAATTGTTCAGTGCGTCCTCCTTAATTTTTGCACGCTCTTACGGAAACATCCAGTACACCAACATCTACGTGACTGATCTGCAATCCACAATTAAGTACCTGCCAGAGGGTTCATCGAACGAATTTCATACTATTTCTCCATCGTTCCAGTCTGGACCAGCGTGCAGGAAAAAGCACGAGTTAAAAGTTTCCGCGCGAGCTCTGATTTCTCTTATTTTAACACAATAATCGTTTCTCCTTGTGGAGGTGGGAGCCAAAAAAATATTTTCGTATCTGCGCATTAAGTTGGATATTTTGAAGTTTCGTGAGAAGGTGCCGCCACAACGAAAAACGCCTTCGTTTTAATGATTGCGAGCCCAACTCGCGTAACGAATCCACGAGACTCTCTCCCCTATTACACGACAGTACAAAAAAAAAATGGTTCAAATGGCTCTGAGCACTATGGGACTCAACTGCTGTGGTCATCAGTCCCCTAGAACTTAGAACTACTTAAACCTAACTAACCTAAGGACATCACACACATCCATGCCCGAGGCAGGATTCGAACCTGCGACCGTAGCAGTCGCAGGGTTCCAGACTGCGCGCCTAGAACCGCGAGACCACCGCGGCCGGCGACAGTACAAAACGAGCTACCGTTATTTGGACTTTTTCGATGGTCTCCGTCAATCCCATCAGATGCGGACCCCACACAGGACAGTATTTCTCTACCAGAGGAGGGAGATGCGTACCGCAGGCAGTGACTTTAGTAGACCCGCTGCATCTTCTAAGTGTTCTGCCAATAAAACACAGTCCTTGGTTCGCCTACCCGACAACATTTTCCACGAGATCGTTCCAACTGAAGTTGTGCATAATTGTTGTTGCCACGTACTTACACTACCGGCCATTAAAATTCCTACACCACGAAGATGACGTGCTACAGACGCGAAATTTAACAGAAAGGAAGAAGATGTTGTGATATGCAAATGATTAGCTTTTCAGAGCATTCACACAAGTCTGGGGCCGGTGGCGACATCTACAACGTGTTGACATCAGGTAAGTTTCCAACCAATTCGTCATACACAAACAGCAGTTGACCGGCGTTGCCTGGTGCAACGCTGTTGTGATGCCTCGTGTAAGGAGGAGAAATACGTACCATCACGTTTTCGACTTTGATAATGGTCGAATTGTAGCCTATCGCGATTGCGGTTTATCGTATGGAGACATTGCTGCTCGCGTTCGTCGGGATCCAATGACTGTTAGCAGAATATGGAATCCGTGGGTTCAGGAAGGTAATACGGAACGCCGTGCTGGATCCCAACGGCCTCGTATCACTAGCAGTCGAGATGACAGCATCTTATCCGCATCGCTCTAACGGATCGTGCAGCCACGTCTCGATCCCTGAGTCAATAGATAGGGACGTTTGCAAAACAACAACCATCTGCACGAACAGTTCGACGACGTTTACAGCAGCATAGACTATCAGCTCGGAGACCGTGGCTGCGGTTACCCTTGACGCTGCATCACAGACAGGAGAACCTGCGATGGTGTGCTCAACGACGAACCTGGGTGCAAAACGTCATCTTTTCGGATGAATCCAGGTTCTGTTTACAGCATCATGATGGTCGCATGAGTGAACGCACATTGGAAGCGTGTATTCGTCATCGCCATACTGGCGTACCACCCGGCGTGATGGTACGGGGTGCCATCGGTTACACGTCTCGGTCACCTCTTGTTCGTATTGACGGCACTTTGAACAGTGGACGTTACATTTCAGATGTGTTACGACCCTTGGCTCTACCCTTCATTCAATCCCTGCGAAACACTACATTTCAGCACGATACTGCACTACTGCATGTTGCAGGTCCTGTACGGGCCTTTCTGGATATAGAAAATGCTCGACTGCTGCCCTGACCAGCACATTCTCCAGGTCTCTCACCAATTGAAAACATCTGGTCAATGGTGGGCGAGCAACTGGTTCGTCACAATAGGCGAGTCACTACTGATGATGAACTGTGGTATCGTGTTGATGCTGGATGGGCAGCTGTACCTGTACAAGCCAACCAAGCTCAGTTTGATTCAATGCCCAGGCGTATGAAGGCCGTTATTACAGCCAGAGGTGGTTGTTCTGGGTACTGATTTCTCAGGATCTATGCACCCAAATTGCCTGAAAATGTAATCACATGTCAGTTCTAGTATTATATATTTGTCCAATGAATACCCGTTTATCATCTGCATTTCTTCTTGGCAATTTTAATGGCCAGTAGTGTATTTCTATTCTTTTGTCCAATGAAAATGTCATGGACTGTGCGGCTGGTCCCAGCGAAGGTTCGAGTCCTCACTCGGGCTTGGGTGTGTGTGATGTCCTTATCTTTGCCTGAGTCTCATGTTTCTGATCCATTATGTACTAGAAAATGGTCTTATAAACCTACACCTAGATCGTGGAATGGTTCAAATGGCTCGGAGCACTATGGGACTTAACATCTCAGGTCATCAGTCCCCTAGAAGTTCGAACTACTTAGACCTAACTAACCTAAGGACACCACACACATCCATGCCCGAGGCAGGATTCGAACCTGCGACCGTAGAAGTCGCGCGGTTCCCTACTGAAGCGCCTAGGAGCACTTGACCACAGCGGCCGACGGCTGCTAAGTGTCACTGACCGGCGGAAGTTTACGGTCGCGCGATACAAAGTAAGAAATATGATTTTAAATACAGTGCAAGAAACAAAACAGGACAGGTTGCCGTTAGAGAGCTAGAGTTTAAACATGTGCTCACAGTAAAAAAAATACTTCAACTTTAAAAGTTAGCGCCAAATAGGTGCCTGTGACGTCTGCAGTCGAGTTAATTGACAGCGGCATTCAAAACGTCGTGAAACACGCAGGCAGAACGGAGTCACATAATTTCATAACTTCGGATCGCTGTCACCTTCAGAGCGACCATGTCACGCTTCATAAAATATGGAGCAGACAACGGTACATATAAGGAGAGATCAAAAAGTTTCCGTTTGAGGACGATGCTGCAGCCTATATGCAACGTAATGAGACTCCGATGCCGGAATGTAAGCTTTGACATGTAGAATAGCCAAGATTCTAGTGTGCCACTCGTGTCTTTTCGAAATTCGTGCAGTAAATGCTGAAGCATGAATTACGCTGACGGTATTACCAAATGCGTCCAAATTGCACCAGCGTGTTGTTATTATTTTCTCCGCTGCCGAAGATGATGATCTTTCATTTGTAGGGCGCTCAACTGCGCCGTCATCAGCGCCCGAATACTTTCCCAATTTGTACACAGTCCAATCTAGACACTTTCATGAATGATGATGGAATGATCCCCAGGCAGAGAAAATCCCCATCCCAGCCGGGAATCGAACTCGGGACCGCTTGATCCAGAGGTAGCAACGCTAGCCAGTAGACCACGACCTGCGGACGGCTGCTGAACAACAAACACCGGTAGACATCCGTCGGAGAACGAAGAATTTGTTTTGGTCAGCGTGTCTGTCAAAGACCACCGTTGTAGAATGGTCGTGAGACTAGATTTATGATAACGCACGCCCCCATATCGGAAATGTCGGAACGCAGAAGTTGGTCCAACTCGTGGGAGACACTGGAGGGCCCGCCCTGTAGTCCTGATCTCTCCCCGTGCGACTGTCACGCCTTCGGTCCCCTAAAAAAAGGCCCTGAAAGGTCGGACGAGGATGTGCGGCAGGCAGTTCCGGACTTCTTCACGCTATTTTTGCCAGACGGGTGTCTTCAAGCTGGTGAGTCAGTGGGATTGTTGGCTCAATGCTCACGGCGATTTTGCCAGATTGGTATCTCGACTCTAGACTGTACAGTCTTAGAGCAGAAAATTTTTGATTTCCCCATTTCACACTCACATCGTTCCTATTAACAATGTACGCAGACCTCACTCTTGAATCTACCTGTTGGTTGGTTGACTGGTTCGGGGGATGGGACCAAAACAGCGAAGTCTCCCTCTTGAATCTACCTGTTAGTTGGTTGGTTGGTTCAGGCCACGGGACAAAACAGCGAGGTCATCGGCCCCACAGGATTAGGGAAGGATAGGGACCGAAAGCGGCCGTGCCCTTTCCAAGTAACCATTCGGGCATTGGCCTGAAGCGATTTAAGGAAATAGCGGAGAACTGCATCTACATCTACACGGATACTCTGCAAATCACATTTAAGTGCTTGATTTCCCTTATTTTATCATCCTCCCTATGTAGGTCAGCGTCAACAAAATATTTTCACATTTGGTGGAGAAAGTTAGTGATTGGAATTTCGTGAGAAGACTCCGTCGTAACGAAAAATGCCTTTCTGTTAATGATGTCCAGCCCAAATCCCGTATCATTTCTGTGACACTCTCTCCCATATTTCGCTACAATACAAAACGTGCTGCCTTTTTTTGAACTTTTTCGATGTACTCCGTCAGTCCTACCTGGTAAGGATCCCACACCGCGCAGCAGTATTCTAAAAGAGGACGGACGGGCGTAGTGTAGGCAGTCTGTTTAGTACATCTGTTACATTTTCTAAGTGTCCTGCCAATGAAACGCAGTCATTGGTTAGCCTTCCCTACAACATTTTCTTTGTGTTCCTTCCAGTCTAAATTGTTCATAATTGTAATTCCTAGGTATTTAGTTGCACTAACGGGTTTTAGATTTGACTGATATGTCGTGTAACATATGTTTAACGGATTCTTTTTAGCACTCATGTCGATTACCTCATACTTTTCGTTATTTACGGTCAACTGCCAATTTTCGCACCATTCAAATACCTTTTCTAAATCGTTTTGCATTCTGTCTTGATCTTCTGATGACTTCACTAGTCGATAAACGAGAGCGTCATTTGCAAACAACGTAAGACGGCTGCTCAGATTGTCTCCCAAATCGTTTATACGAGGGTCAGTCAAAAAGTAATGCCTCCTATTTTTTTTCTACGTTTAATTGTCAGGAAATTTAAATGCAATTACATAGGTTGAAAACCACAACATTGAGGATCATTTTGTCATTTTTCAATGTAATCTCCGCCCATCTCTACAGTTTTGGTCCATCTTTGAACAAGGGCATGTATCCCAGCACGGTAAAAATCACAGCTCTGCTTCCTAAGCCATTGACGCACGGATGTTTTGACGGCCTCCTCATCTTCAAAATGAATCCCACGATGAGCTTCTTTTAGTGGTCCGAACAGATGGAAGTCTGATGGTGCCAGGTCAGGGCTGTATGGGGGATGAGGCAAAACTTCCCATCCAATTTTGACAATCTCGTCAGAGGTGTGACGACTGGTGTGTGGTCTTGCATTGTCATGCAAAAGAAGAACATCTGCCATTGATTTTGTTGGGCGAACTCGCTGAAGACGTGCTTTAAGTTTTTTGAGGGTTGTGACGTATTTAACACAATTTATTGTGCATCCCTGCTCCAAAAAATCAACCAGAATCACACCCTCTGCATCCCAGAAAACTGTTGCCATAACTTTCCCTGCCGATCGCACAGTTTTGAATTTTTCTTCCTCGGCGAGCTTGTGTGACGCCACTCCATTCACTGCCTCTTTGATTCGGGTTCAAAAAAATGCACCCATGTTTCGTCCCCGGTCACAATTTTTTTCAGAAACTCATCTCCCTCCAAACGGAAGCGCTGCAAGTGTGTGGAGTCGCTGCACTCACCGGCCTGCCGCTCCGCTTTTCGTCAGTCAACGGTGTTTGCCCTTCAGCTTCCTTACAACGACGAACCCATCGTATAACAGTGCTGACATCCACTGTCACAACACCATACACCTTCTTCAGTCTTTCATGAATGCGTATGGGCGTTTCACCTTCTGCATTCAAGAATTCAATCACACAACGCTGTCTCAAACGAACATCGATGTCGGCCATCTTACAAACTTCTGCTGTGCTGCCACCTGTTGACACAGAAAGTTACTACTGCAGTGGATTGCAGAAGAAGGTTTGAGGAATGGCGCCAAATTCAAATTTTTCACTTAACTTAATTTTTTTAAGTAGAAAAAAAATGGGAGGCATTACTTTTTGACCGACCCTCCTATAGACAAGTAACAGCAAACGTCTATAACACTTCCTTGGGGAGCATCAGAAATCATTTCTGTTTTACTCGATGACTTTCCGCCAATCACGGCGAACTGTGGCATCTCTGACGTGTAATCATGAATCCAGTCACATATCAGAGACGATATTCCATAAGCACGCAATTTCACTACAAGGCGCTTGCGTGGTACAGTGTCAAAAGCGTCCCGTAAGTCCAGAAATACGGAACCAATTTGAAATCCCTTGTCAATAGCACTCAGGATGACCGGATACAGGTGTGCTAACCACTGCCCCACCTCTCTCGAAATCAAATGAAACTACATAGTTCCAGATGCCATTTCAAGTCTTTCATCTGTGGGGTATATATCGAGGCAGAGAGGATGATTTTAAATTCGTACCAGGGCTGGGACTGAAACCCCAGTCTCCTGTCCACTAGCCAAATGCGCCAACCACTACGCTACCATGGCATAGTGGCCTTGCGCAACCTCACAAACTAATCTAGCACGCCTGCCCCCTCAATCCAAATTCGGTTTCACATCTCAGCCCACTTGGATCTCTCCTAAACTCAAACAGCATTTAGGGGTAGTAACAATGGGCCTCAGGTGTGAATGCGAATCTGGCTTGAGTGGGCAGGCGTGCTACATTTGTGTGTGAAATTGAGTAAGGTGACTGTGCCATGGTGGAGTGGTGGTTAGCGCGTTTTCCAAGTGGGCAGGAGGTTGGGGTTTGAATCCCAGCCCTGGTACAAATTTTCATTCGTCCCTTCTTTCTGGATATATACAGTATTATTGAAAGCCATATGAAAGCCTTTACAGTTGTTCTTCGCATACATGTATAAACTCACGACGGGGACTCAGTTTGTAATATGGATAGATGTTAACAGGTTTCTCGTTTTCAAAATCGCTTTTCTTGGTACGCCGCTGTTCTTTACTTTCGTCCGTAGTCAGTTGTTTTGACGCCCAAATAGCAAGACTCATCTACAACTTTTAGTATCTCATTCCGTAATCTAATTCTGTCAGCATAAATATCGCTGTGGTGGAGCTGTGCGGCTGGAGACGTGACCGCGTGCGCAGAAGGCAATTAGGTCCCGGACAGAGCTGCAGCAGCGCGAAATGTTTACCGAGATCGTCCGCCAGATAGGCTATCGCTCGCTTAGAATACGACCGGAAAGTTACCGAAACGCAGCGCTCGTTGGCTAGGCGGCGAGATCGCTGTAGGTGGAGGGCGGCTAGGGCGTTAATAGCCGGGCGATACGTGGGTGTAATGGCTGCGGCCGGCCATTCTCTGCGCGGGTTGCTGTCGGGTGGTACCAGAAGGCCGAGACTGTCGCTTATCAGCAGGGCAGCTGATGGGGGTGTCGCGTTGCCGTCGGCGCGGACCCGGTCTGCTCCAAGAGGTAAGTCTTCCTGTTACCTCTGATGTCGGCTGAACAGGCCACATGCTGACGTTGGCTAAATGGTAACCGTTCTGTTGTTTATCGGATGTGGCGACGGTTCACAGAAACCGAAACAGTGTCCAAAGACCAGGGCAGGGCCGAGTACGTGTGATATCAGAAAGAGAGGACCGTTATTTGGATGTGAGGGCACGACAGTACCGCCTTAGTAACCCACGGCAACTGGCATCTGACCTTGCGTCATCCACTGGACGTCTTGTATCGAGACAAGCAGTGTACAGAAGGCTTCGGAAAAGTGGCCAGACCTTCTGTATGTGTACTTCTGATGCGTCTCCACAGAAGGGAACGTCTAGAGTCGAGTTGTCAACATGGCACCTGGGCGGTTGAACGGTGGGCCAATGTTCTTTTTGACAGATGAGTCCCGATTTGGTCTGGAGAGTGATTCTCGTTGAATTCGCATCTGGGGGAAAATGGAACACGGTTTCGGGATCCAAACATTATGGGAAGAGACAGATATCTCGGAGGATCCCTAATCTTGTGAGCAGGGATTGTGTTGACCACATGAACGCATCTTCGCCGGCCGCGGTGGTCTCGCGGTTCTAGGCGCTCAGTCCGGAACCGCGCGACTGCTACGGTCGCAGGTTCGAATCCTGCCTCGGGCATGGATGTGTGTGATGTCCTTAGGTTAGTTAGGTTTAAGTAGTTCTAAGTTCTAGGGGACTGATGACCTAAGATGTTAAGTCCCATAGTGCTGAGAGCCGTTTGAACCATTTTGAACGCATCTCGTGAAATTGTGCGGCTGAATCGGCTAGGTTTAACCGCGGTAAGATATCGTGACAAGATCTTGGGACCTCATAGGCGGTTGTTGCGAGGTGGTCTGGGCGCAGACTTCGTATCGATGGACGATAATGAAAGACCTCATAGAGCAAGAGCGGTTGATGCTGTCTTGCAAAAGTAAAACATCGCAGGCGTGACGTGGCCTGCTCGCTCTCCAGATTTGAATCCCATAGAGCTTATCTGGGGTGCATTAGGGAGACAGGTCGCATCAGGTCAGCATCCACCAGTCATGGCGGTGGGTGCCTTGCAACACTGCTAGTGAAGCCGTTTCTTTTGGCACTCGTAAGTGGAGTGAGGAAAACACAACAGTCTACATCAAGGGAATGAAACTACCTCGCAAATTAAAACTGTGTGCCCGATCGAGACTCGAACTCGGGACATTTGCCTTTCGCGGGCAAGTGCTCTACAAACTGAGTTACCGAAGCACGACTCACGCCCGGTCCTCACAGCTTTACTTCTGCCAGTATCTCGTCTCCTACCTTCCACACTTTACAGAAGCTCTCATGAAAGAAAGGATACTGCGGAGACATGGCTTAGCCACAGCTTGGGGGATGTTTCCAGAATGAGATTTTCACTCTGCAGCGGAGTGTGCGCTGATATGAAAGTTCCTGGCAGATTAAAACTGTGTGCCGGACCGAGACTCGAACTCTGTGGCTAAGCCATGTCTCCGCAATATCCTTTCTTTCAGCAGTGCTAGTTCTGCAAGGTTCGCAGGAGAGCTTCTGTAAAGTGTGGAAGGTAGGAGACGAGATACTGGCAGAAGTAAAGTTGTGAGGACCGGGCGTGAGTCGTGCTTCGGTAGCTCAGATGACAGTCTGCCTTCGGCAGGGCAGCAGACCGGGCGCGTACGTGTTGACTGAGTGCGCAGCGCGAGCTCGCCTTGTTTACATCCTGACGGCCGTTGCTGAAGTGCCGGCTTACCTTGTACGATCCATGGCGAACCGTTACCGTAAATCTACACTCCGATTTACTTTCTGCAACGATTATGCCCGACCCAAAGCACTCGAGGTGGAGCGTTTCCTGCGAGAGGAAGTGAAGATCGCTGCGACCGATATTGTCGGCATACATTTGTCAATCGTGAGCAGCACGGTCTATGTGAAAATCATTAACGACGCGGCGTGCGAACGCATACTACGTGAGACCAAACAGGGGCTCCGCTTCTGTCATGCTGATGGCAATGTGGGGGAGGTAACCGTCGACCACGTAGGCTTAGGTATGCGAACGATACGCATTTTCGAATTGCCAGGAAGTCTTCGCAGCACTCCGCCCATACGGCACAGTCCACGGGCACACTGCGGAGAAGTGGACACAGTTCCGGACGTATCCTGTCCTAAGCGGGGTCCGACAGGTCACCTTTGATCTCCGAAGCCACGTCCCGTCCTACTTACAGATCGGCGGATGCCGTGCAAATAATTATACAGGGTCATTCAGAAATGCATGTAAATATTTTAAGGGTGTATTTGTGAGGTAAATATAAGACAAAAATGTTCTATAAATGTTTTTCCATAAACGTTTAATTCCAGAGTTATCGTTAAAATACGAAAGTCATGTCCGTATCAAAACGACGTCAGTGCAAGCAGCAGGATGCCATATTCTGGTACGTAATGCACATACGTATTTCCCAACAGTTGATTCGAAACTGCATGAATAGTGTTTGTTTGTGTTTACAATTGCTGTTTACTCCTACTGTACAGAAGATGGCGCTGATGTTGTTGGTAACGGAAACGTACTTCCTGTCGTTCATTCATCGTCGGAAGGCTACAGGTTTCGTGCACATGATGTACTCAAACAGTGAGTATGCTGATATGCACCTTGTGTATGGTGCAGCAGATGGAAACGCACTTGCAACAAGACGAAGGTACAGTGAGCTGTTTCCAAGACGACGGTTACCAAGTCATCAGGCGTTTGTATCTGTGGACAGACGTATGCGGGAGTATGGCATTCGTCCTGGGCCACATTCAGGTCGAACACTTGAGCATGCAGTGAACGTCGAGGAACATGTTTTGGACCTGGTAGATCCAGCCATCAGTACGAGACAAATTAGTGCAGCTGTACGACTTCCACAATCTACTGTATGGCGGCTGCTTCGGAGACAACAGTTGCATCCATTTCACCTGCACAAAGTGCACGAATTGACACCTGCAGACTATCCTCGCCGTCAGCAATTCTGCCAGTGGTTACAAGAGCGTCATTTGAATGATCCAATGTTCATTCGGCGGATATTATTCACAGATGAGGCCATGTTTACTCGTGCGGGTGTAATCAATTCGCATAATATGCACCAGTGGGCTGTCGAGAATCCTGGCGCGAGAATTGTGCGTGGATACCAACATCAATTCTCCATAAACATTTGGTGTGGTATTGTGGGGAATGACTTACTCGGACCTCATGTTCTACCTCCAAGGCTGACTGGGCACGCTTACCGCGAATTTTTGGAGGGGGAATTGCCTGGATTGTTAGAGGATGTCCCTCTTGCAACACGAGCCACCTTGTGGTTTATGCACGATGGTGCTCCTGCCCATTACAGCCGCAACGTAAGGGCGTACCTCAATGATGCGTATCCACATCGATGGATAGGTCGCGGAGGACCAATTGCTTGGCCAGCCAGATCACCTGACCTCAACCCTTTAGACTTTTATTTATGGGGCCGACTAAAGACATTGGTGTATTCTTCTGCAGTACCGAACAGAGAAGTGCTACAACAAAGAATTGAAGGTGGTTGTGAAATTATTCGTGGAGAGTTGAACGGACTGTGTAATGTGCAGAGGTCATTGCGGCGACGAGCACGGGTCTGTCTGCAAGTTCAGGGACAGCATTTTGAACATGCATTGCATTAAGATTTGTGCAAATACAGTACAGTACAGTCTGTAAATTCTTCACGTATTTTCCTTAGTTATTTTGCATTGATTTAGTTCAATCAACAGGAACTAAAGTAATACAGTATTCGCGAGGAATTGTTTCAGTTTGTTACGTCACGTTTATTTACCAGTTTGCGTTTTTAGTCCAAATGCACTGTAATTAAACTGTGAACTCTGGGAAGTAAATACTTTACGTTGTATTGAATGTATTATCATGTTTTGTTCATAACTCTGTAATAAGCCAAGTATAGCAAAAATTGTATAGAACATTTTTGTCTTATATTTACCTCACAAATACACCCTTAAAATATTTACATGCATTTTTGAATCAGCCTGTATACGACGGCCACCCTCGGACTTGTTCCGGGTGCGGCAAAGAAGGCCCCCTTAGATCCGAGTGCCTACAACGGCGTATAACACAACTTCCAGCTGGCGAAGAACAACCCAAGTCGCCACCTACAGTGCTAGCGGTGACCTACGCCGCTGCTCCAGCGTCTCCTACCGCTTGGCAACGTCGCCCGGTCACCACCACCGACGCCACCGACGAGCCCGACCAGACGCCGACGGAGAGCGCCTCGGACGGCCAACGACGCCGCTGCGACGACGACGACGCAACCGGACGCTGGCCCTCACCCCGGAAACACGATGGAGATCGACTCGCTCATCGTCCCTACAGCGGCCTTTCTGCCAGACCGACGCGACTCCCTTCCGTCGTCGGACACGGAGCGTCGCACAAGGAAAGAACGTTCTCCGAAACGTCTCAAGCGAAGACGTCGCACAGTTTCCGGCCGAGAGGAGACGTTACAAGTCGGGGAGGACGCAACCGTCGACCGGCACGGGACCCCAGAACCCGCTACTGCTGACGAAGGCGTCATGAGCGCGGAGACATCCACCGGGGTGCCTGCGCCCCGTGCTGAACTAAATCACGAACGTATCACAGGCGACACTGCACCACGCACCATTACAACACCTTCTGCAGACAAAACGGAAGGTAAGCCAGTGTCGGCTCCCACGGCGTGGCGCGAGGAGGCGGCCGCACCACTCATCGTGCTCTCCCCAGACTCGCCTGCGGACAGCGGGATGACGTTCCGCTGCGGACAGCGGAGTGCACCAGCCTCCAGCAATCCGACACCAGGCCTACCGGATAGCAACCATCACCACCAACAACATCCGTTCCAGGGTGAAAATCCGCCTCATGCAGGAGATGTTCTGGCCTTCGGATATCGATTTCGCCCTTCTGCAGGAAGTTCACTTGGCTTATCTCCCGGATATCAATGGCTATACCGCCCATGCGATATGAAGGGGGCCAAGCATGCAATGGCAGTTGTGGGGAAGGCGGATAGTCGTCTTCGGTTCATTGGTAGAATTTTGCGAAGTTGTGGTTCATCTGTAAAGGAGACCGCTTATAAAACACTAATACGACCTATTCTTGAGTACTGCTCGAGCGTTTGGGATCCCTATCAGGCCGGATTGAGGGAGGGCATAGAAGCAATTAAGAGGCGGGCTGCTAGATTTGTTACTGGTAGGTTTGATCATCACGCGAGTGTTTCGCAAATGCTTCAGGAACTCTGGTGGGAGTCTCTGGAGGCGTTCTTTTCGTGAATCACTACTGAGGAAATTTAGAGAACCAGCATTTGAGGCTGACTGCAGTACAATTTTTCTGCCGCCAACTTACATTTTGCGGAAAGACCACAAAGATAAGATAAGAGAGATTGGGGCACGTACAGAGGCATATAGGCGGTCATTTTTCGCTCGTTCTGTTTGGGAGTGGAACAGGGAGAAAAGATCGTTGTTGTGGTACGAGGTACGCTCCGCCACGCACCGTATGTTGCATTGCGGAGTATGTATGTAGAGGTGTCATTACACTTTTAATCAGATGGTTGAAATAGTTCCGTACAAGCGGTTAGTTCTGTTATCTTGTCTCTGATATCCTTGCACAAGATGTAGCAACTTTCTGCAGTCATCCACAAATGCCGCTTCCCCAACTTTAGTCAACAGATAATCGCCAACAGAACGTCGTCTTCTCCCCAGGAATTCCGGTTTGGGTTCACGATGAATTCTCTTAATATGTGTGTTGATCGAACCTACGAGAAAAAAAAATCTTACAGTGCAGCTCTGAATTGTTTGGATATGTCATGTGAACATGGGTCGACGGATTCAGCACAATAACGCTCATGACTCCGCAGGATCGGAACGGACGCGCTCAACTAGCGCCCGAGAGTATATAAACACAGTTGTGCAGATACGTCCTGCAGCTGGAAACGGGCTTGCTCGGAGCAAGACAAGTATCCAGTCGGACAGCTGCAGCTTCGTGATAACGCACGTTCCAACATCGCAAATGTCGTGACGCAGAAGTTGTGCCAGCTCAAGAGGGAAACACTCGAGTACCTGCCCTGCAGTACTCATCTCTCTCCGTGCGATTATTACACCTCCGGTTGTAAGGGGTCCGTAGGCCTTCCTTACTATAACTTTCCTCTCGGCACAGGTCGATAGGTCGAACAATCGATGTGTTGCGAGAGCGAGTGCGGAGTTGCGCCAGTGGTTGGCGGGAATGGTGTGTGTGTTGAGGCCATTGTTGAAATACAGGGTCTTTAACCGAGAAGGGTGTCACCATCGCCTTGGTTAGACCCCTAAATAATAGGTTAATACCGGGGAAGTGATGGAGAGTCTTTATAAAAGTGATCAGTGACGTTATCAGTGCCGATATTTGGTTTCGCGTCTACTGCGCCGGCCTAACCTTGGATTGCAGTGATGGATTAGCGTGTGACGAGAATGGAAAATGAAGAAAGCCTCTGCTGAGATTAGCCGTAATTAGATATGTATGACAAAGGCAGTGGCTGTCTCCTTTTTGTGTTTTGAGAAGAATATAAGTTCCTAATTAGTAAAACTGTGTTGGTGTTCCTTATTACCAGACTTTCAGTATTATAGTATTGAACACGAACTATCAGTTTAATAAGTCACAGCTGCAAAATACTAACGCGAATTCTTTACAGACGAATGGAAAAACTGGTAGATGCGGACCTTGGGGAGGATCACTTTGGATTCCGTCGAAATGTTGGAACACGTGAGGCAATACTGACCTTACGACTTATCTTACAAGAAAGATTAAGAAAAGGCAAGCCTACGTTTCTAGCATTTGTAGACTTAGAGAAAGCTTTTGACAATGTTGACTGGAATACTCTTTTTCAAATTCTAAAGGTGGCAGGGGTAAAATACAGGGAGCGAAAGGCTATTTACAATTTGTACAGAAACCAGATGGCAGTTATAAGAGTTGAGGGGCATGAAAGGGAAGCAGTGGTTGGGAAAGGAGTGAGACAGGGTTGTAGCCTCTCCCCGATGTTATTCAATCTGTATATTGAGCAAGCAGTAAAGGAAACAAAAGAAAAATTTGGAGTAGGTATTAAAATTCATGGAGACGAAGTAAAAACTTTGAGGTTCGCCGATGACATTGTAATTCTGTCAGAGACGGCAAAGGACTTGGAAGAGCAGTTGAACGGAATGGACAGTGTCTTGAAAGGAGGATATGAGATGAACATCAACAAAAGCAAAACGAGGATAATGGAATGTAGTCAAATTAAATCGGGTGATGCTGAGGGAATTAGATTAGGAAATGAGACACTTAAAGTAGTAAAGGAGTTTTGCTATTTGGGGAGCAAAATAACTGATGATGGTCGAAGTAGAGAGGATATAAAATGTAGACTGGCAATGGCAAGGAAAGCACTTCTAAAGAAGAGAAATTTGTTAACATCGAATATAGATTTAAGTGTCAGGAAGTCATTTCTGAAAATATTTGTTTGGAGAGTAGCCATGTATGGAAGTGAAACATGGACGATAACTAGTTTGGACAAGAAGAGAATAGAAGCTTTCGAAATGTGGTGCTACAGAAGAATACTGAAGATAAGGTGGATAGATCACGTAACTAATGAGGAGGTATTGAATAGGATTGGGGAGAAGAGAAGTTTGTGGCACAACTTGACTAGAAGAAGGGATCGGTTGGTAGGACATGTTTTGAGGCATCAAGAGATCACAAATTTAGCATTGGAGGGCAGCGTGGAGGGTAAAAATCGTAGAGGGAGACCGAGAGATGAGTACACTAAGCAGATTCAGAAGGATGTAGGTTGCAGTAGGTACTGGGAGATGAAGAAGCTTGCACAGGATAGAGTAACATGGAGAGCTGCATCAAACCAGTCTCAGGACTGAAGACAACAACAACAACAACAACAACAACAACAACAGTATTGAACAGATCGAACTGGAAAGTAACAACTTCCGTAGCAGTCAATTCCGATTACCAGCCCCATTAGGTTCACGGTCATGTTAAAAAAATGGCTCTGAACACTATGGGACTTAACTGCTAAGGTCATTAGTCCCCTAGAACTTAGAACTACTTAAACCTAACTAACCTAAGGACATCACACACATCAATGCCCGAGGCAGGATTCGAACCTGTGACCGTAGCGGTCGCGCGGTTCCAGACTGTAGCGCCTAGAACCGCTCGGTCACTACGGCCGGCACACTGTCATGTTAATATAAATATTGGGCTGCTATTCGATCAGATCAGGTCCCTGAAAAAAGAGGGGCGTGACTGGTCAGCGATTCCCGTCAGACGACTTATTATGACTGAATAATAGCTAGTTACTTAAAGGGAAACTTTTGCGCGAGAGAAGTCTCTTCCCCAATATTTTTACACAATTTTCTCTCACTCTTCCAGGTATAAAATTAAGTACTCCACATGGAATAAAATCTCTGTGGCTCCGCAGAATCCCGGCGATGGTCGGACCTGAAAATTCTTAAAATACAGGCACAGTCATACGCCGTTGGGAAACCTCTTTGGTAGTACGAGATACTCACTATGCAGCGTGGCAGCCGGCCGCGGTGGTCTCGCGGTTCTAGGCGCGCAGTCCGGAACCGTGCGACTGCTACGGTCGCAGGTTCGAATCCTGCCTCGGGCATGGATGTGTGTGATGTCCTTAGGTTAGTTAGGTTTAAGTAGTTCTAAGTTCTAGGGGACTAATGACCACAGCAGTTGAGTCCCATAGTGCTCAGAGCCATTTGAACCATTTGAGCAGCGTTGCAATCAGTGTCCAAGTTGTGTATCAATTTCGGTAAAGTTCAGATTTCTTACAATGGATCATAAACGACCATGGTGCAGGTTCTACTTACTTGACTTCCCAGGCTACAAAATTCCTTACGAGCTACGTCGCTCTAAATACCGTTCCGAGCCACAAACAAGGGAGAAGTTAAAATAACCAGAGAACTGAACGTAACTTTCCCAAGCATGAAATTATCATTTTCCGTAAACGATTTTCCTAGTTACAATTCAGTGCGCACCATCCTCTTGTATGAGATTTTTATTTATTTATTCGTATGCTTAGGGCCCCCATCGGGCACACCGTTCGCCGGGTGCCGGTCTTTCAATTTGACGCCACTTCGGCGACCTGCAGTCGATGAGGATGAAGGATGGTTATGAGGACAGCACAACACCCAGTCTCTGGGCGGAGAAAATTCCCCCACCCAGCCGGGAATCGAACCCGGCCCCAGACGACTGACAATCCGTCACGCAGACTATTCAGCAACTGGGTGCGGACTTGTATCAGATGAAATGTTATCATAATTTATCAAATTACATTCTTTATTCAAAATGGCTGCTTACAACAATGTCGTTAATTATAATTCCACTGTGACCGTACTCTCCGCAATGCAAGCAGTGCAGTGCAATGCATGCATCCATACACATAATGTTGCATATTATATCCACAAAGTCTTCACATCAGGAGGCACAGATAATCCGTTTCTCACACTGGTAAGGATTCTTTAATTACTTGCTCGATAATATGCTACTTGATGAAAAGTAATAGTACGTACTGAAGATATTATGACTTGGTTTTAGATAAGTAGTAAATTGTAGTAGGTGAAAAACTGACTCTGAAAAAGAGATTTGTCAGCATTATAGTTTATAAGTTACTTAACCCAATTGACATTCTTCTGCTCTGCAATAGTGAAACTTGTGTTAGAAGACTTAGCCGTGTTTTGTTACTAAATAGGTGCTACATTGTATTTGAGTTTTAGTTCATAAAATTATTTGGGTTTTAGTTCAACATATAAGTGCAAATTATTTCTTTTTTTCTCATGTACATATAAGTTTTTTTAAAGTTTTTCTTCCTTAATTTTATAGACCAAATACTATTTTATGAAGGCCTCTTGAAAGCAAATTATGTACATGGAATTAATAAACAAATAGGTGTTTTCAGTATAAAACGAAAAACATGAGACTATCTCAGGACCTATTTAACAAATTTGAACCTCCCCCCCCCCCTCATTTAACAAAATTCTGACTATGTCCTTGTGGGATGGCATTGCATACTCAGTGGTTCACATAACTGGTACTTTCGGCAGCAACCGAGTGAGGTGGACCAGCTGTGGCTATCTGGGCTTGGTGGTCGAGACTGGTCCTACCCTCTGTTGTATAGTCTGTAAGACTTGTTCATCTTCTATCTCTCTGTTCTTCTCCTGTCCTGTTTGTATTGCTAGTCTTTCCAAGACAATTTGTGAGTGGAGTATCTGTGGTGGGAGGTGGGGGTGCTTATGTAAGTCTGGTCATTGCACGCTGCTTTCAGGGACTTCTGGCTGCTCCCTTTCTTCCTCTGTCTTCCTTTCTTCTTCTTGTTTCTTATGTCAGCTTCGTTTGTCTTTGAAATGATAATTAAATCAAGACCCTAAGCAGTCGACAGGCTTTGAAATACATCAACGGGGACAGATGAAAATGTCTGCCCCGACCGGGACTCGAAGCCGAGATCTCCTGCTTACATGGCAGACGCTCTATCCATCTGAGCCACCGAGGGCACAGAGGATAGAGCGGCTGCAAGGGTTCGCCCCCTGCATGCTGCTCGTAAGACCCACATGCCCAACTTAATGTCCACACACTACATTCGTAGTGCCTTGCCCATTACACTCATCACTCACGGCAGACAATCTTAGCGAGTCCCGTAAGAGTTCGGGCACAGAAGAAGAAGGTCAATGGTCGCTTAGCCTTAACTATATATGAAGATGGTATCTGTTTTTTCGGACATGATACCATCTTCATATATCGTTGATCTTTGACCTCGGTGTTCTTTCGCCTGGGTTTTGCGCGGTGGGCTATCTCTGATCTACAGTCACATGCACCTGTCTGTTCGAGGCGAAAGGGATTGATGACCAAGTAATTTGGTCCCTTTAATCATCCAACCACACAACCAGCTGACGGAGGCGCTCTAGTGATTAGCACTCTGGACTCGCTTTTTGACTCAACTCCTCTTCCGACCCTCTGATTTACGTTTTGCGTGATTTCCCTAAATCGCTTCATGCAAATCGTTGCTTTGAAAAAGGCCTGACCGACTTTCTCCCCCATTCTTTTTGTAATCCGACCTTGCTCTCTGTCTTTAATGCTTGAGCTGTCAACGGAAAATCGCTCTTTCTTTCTTTCCTTTCTCGGGCAGGAATTGTTATATTTTTCTGACGTGCTGGGTCAGTGTCTACGTCCTGTGTTCCAGGTCTCAGTGACTATGGACAATGAACTGTAGCATGGAGCTGTAGAAGAATGGAATGACGTGAATCCACCTGTCATGAAGATCAGCTAACTCGATACCTCATTGCTGCCACCAGCGGTGTCGTCTCTTTGTACTGAATATACATACAAATGTGATCATAGGCCTATCATACTATGATATAGAGTGAATCGGGGAACGATAGGTGGTGTTACTTCACTGTGTCAAGAGAGGGCAGCAGGCAGCGGTCCACTGCCTCCTTTAGTACAAGTCTCGTTGGAAAAGCGGTAGTTATAACGGCCATTTTTTGTCTTTGGTAGCGAAAAAAATGTGATATGTATTAATTTGCTCGATAAATCGGTAAAAATGGAATCCATAAACGATAACTTCATTGCTTGTCAGTCTATTAAAAAACGTCTTTTACTCTAGAATGGGTCGATGTTGAAATTTACATCACTAAGGTCTCTATGCTGATATAGCAAATGTAAGCTTCTGAGACAACACACTCAAATAATATGGCCATTGATGTCACAATTTTGATACTCATAAGCTCACTCATGAAGATGTATAGGGTAGTCTTGTTGACCTGGTATCATGAAATGTGACAAGAAGCAGCGTTTCACAATACAAGTGAAGGAAAAAGTGCGAGAATTGTTAAACCGTAATCATGTGAGAAAAACTGCATTTAATTATATAAGTTAAAACTTAAAATTAAAACATTCGTGAAAGGTTTGGAATCCCAGGCCACATATCTTGTCAGTATCAGTTGTTGTTAAAACTCAGACTCCAACACCCCTAATGAATCTGCAAGTACACAAATTGCATCTAACGCAAATGTTGCAGCCAGACAAGGAACCTCCACCTTGTTTGAAAAGATTACACCGATACGAATTTCGGTAAACACCAGAAAAAAGAAGAAAGAGAACCACATCGTTGTTGACAGATCAGGAAACCCTACAAAGTTTGAAAGCAGCGTAACAGAAAATTACTGACGCAAAAAGAGTCCTACAACCATCAAACGAGGGGCGAAAGTAAAGTCGACTGCGGAAGATTATGTTGTGTGTCAAACAAACTAATACGAAAAAATAAAAACAGACAATAAGTGACCTGGGTTCAGTGCATTCATTGTGAGAAGTGGTTTCATAAAATATGAGCAGATGAAGCACATATGTGTAACGATTTTGCCATAAACGGTAAATGTGAACCGTAAAAGGGTAGTCAATTTTAATACAAACTTTTATTTTGTACTGCTTGACAATGAAATATATAGTACAATTCGTGATAGATAACATTTACTTTCTCAGCTTACCCCGATCTTTGGTGGGAGAAGCCAAGTGCTCTAGTGTATAACAGATAACTACTACGGGATACGGAAGTTGTGATTTTATAATATTTTTATTTTTATTTTTATCATTTTTTTATTTTATCATATACATCGGTTTTCAGTTTGGACAAACCTCGCCAAAATGTGTCATTAATTTCGTTCTGAAAATCTCAAAATTATCGTCATAATTTCAGGTAGAAGCGAAAGGTATGTCATATTCCCCCACCTACTGTATATGAACAATAAGTAAAATTTCATGACTTGCTATTCGTTCTGAACTTGCACTTTTCATGGCAAGGGTGTACAACAAAGAACCATCATGAATTTTTCAGGAGTTCTGACCTAGACATCCAGCAGACGAGGTAGCAACAATAGGTACGTGTACACATAAAAGGGACTAGTTACTCAAAAGTATTGACATAGCCTGCCACCTCGTTTTCGTTGCACAGTGTTTAGTGAAGCAAGACGTGCGCAGTTCTCTAAGTGTGGCATTATCGCTGCACCGCTACACCAGCCGTCGTGAATGTGTCAGAGATATTGTTCTGCATTTTAAAACTTTATTTGATTTATCACTACGTCATTTATTCTTTCTTTGTAAGGTTAGCTTATCAGTTCGTGTTCATGGTCTAGGCACGTGCCACTGATAAGGTCGATCTGGACGTACGCTTATTCCACAGCGTAATAGCTCAACTAATATTCAAATGTGTGTAAATCTTATGGGACTCAACTGCTAAGGTCACCTGTCCCCAGGCTTACACACTACTTAACCTAAATTATCCTAAGGACAAACACACACACACCCATGCCCGAGGGAGGACTCGAACCTCCGCCGGGACAACTCAACTAATGTTTCTCAGTGCACGGTTCGTAAAAGTTTCATTACATATTTCATTACGGCCGTGTATGATAGGAGCAAACCTTAACTATTATTTTTCCCTTATTCTTTGTCTAGATAATCTGGTGATGTCCTAAAAAGGTAAAACGCTTAATTAAAATAATGTTTTCGCAACCAAGACTGCTTTATTCAAGAACACAGATTTAATTGTCTAGTAAGCTACACTCCTGGAAATTCAAATAAGAACACCGTGAATTCATTGACCCAGGAAGGGGAAATTTTATTGACACATTCCTGGGGTCAGATACATCACATGATCACACTGACAGAACCACAGGCACATAGACACAGGCAACAGAGCATGCACAATGTCGGCACTAGTACAGTGTATATCCACCTTTCGCAGCAATGCAGGCTGCTAATCTCCCATGGAGACGATCGTAGAGATGCTGGATGTAGTCCTGTGGAACGGCTTGCCATGCCATTTCCACCTGGCGCCTCAGTTGGACCAGCGTTCGTGCTGGACGTGCAGACCGCGTGAGACGACGCTTCATCCAGTCCCAAACATGCTCAATGGGGGACAGATCCGGAGATCTTGCTGGCCAGGGCAGTTGACTTACACCTTCTAGAGCACGTTGGGTGGCACTGGATACATGCAGACGTGCATTGTCCTGTTGGAACAGCAAGTTCCCTTACCGGTCTAGGAATGGTAGAACGATGGGTTCGATGACGGTTTGGATGTTCCGTGCACTATTCAGTGTCCCCTCAACGATCACCAGAGGTGTACGGCCGGTGTAGGAGATCGCTCCCCACACCATGATGCCGGGTGTTGGCCCTGTGTGCCTCGGTCGTATGCAGTCCTGATTGTGGCGCTCACCTGCACGGCGCCAAACACGCATACGACCATCATTGGCACCAAGGCAGAAGCGACTCTCATCGCTGAAGACGACACGTCTCCATTCGTCCCTCCATTCACGCCTGTCGCGACACCACTGGAGGCGGGCTGCACGATGTTGGGGCGTGAGCGGAAGACGGCCTAACGGTGTGCGGGACCGTAGACCAGCTTCATGGAGACGGTTGTGAATGGTCCTCGCCGATACCCCAGGAGCAACAGTGACCCTAATTTGCTGGGAAGTGGCGGTGCGGTCCCCTACGGCACTGCGTAGGATCCTACGGTCTTGGCGTGCATCGGTGTTTCGCTGCGGTCCGGTCCCAGGTCGACGGGCACGTGCACCTTCCGCCGACCACTGGCGACAACATCGATGTACTGTGGAGACCTCACGCCCCACGTGTTGAGCAATTAGGCCTCCCGCATGCCCACTATACGCCCTCGCTCAAAGTCCGTCAACTGCACATACGGTTCACGCCACGCTGTCGCGGCATGCTACCAGTGTTAAAGACTGCGATGGAGCTCCGTATGCCACGGCAAACTGGCTGACACTGACGGCGGCGGTGCACAAATGCTGCGCAGCTGGCGCCATTCGACGGCCAACACCGCGGTTCCTGGTGTGTTCGCTGTGCCGTGCGTGTAATCATTGTTTGTACAGCCCTCTCGCAGTGTCCGGAGCAAGTATGGTGGGTCTGGCACACCGGTGTCAATGTGTTCTTTTTTCCATTTCCAGGAGTGTATTAACAACTCGCTGCAGATTTAATTGTCTAGTAAGCTATTAAAAACTCGCTGCTTGAATATTAAATACGTGGAAGTCTAATTAAATACGTCGAACTAACATCACGAAACAACACGAAAGCAAACGAGCAAATGTGTGCTTTAGACAAGGATAATGTTCCACTATGGTTTTTAAGGAGTGTGGACGAGACAGAGTTGTATTTATCATGTCAGGATTGCTTCATTTAAAATGATACTAAGCATCGGGAGCGCTGAGAACTGAATGAGCCAGTTAACTAGTAGCGTATGGAGCGTGCATTGCAGGCCGGAGGTGGTTCTGTGATGCTTTGGGAGTGTTTCTCGTAGTATGTCTTCGGTCCAGTCATTCAGGTTACTATCTTGAGGAGGATGTTTATCTCAACATTCTCGGTGACCGAGTGGTGGACTTTCTTCGTCTCCATTACAGATATGATGAGAACATTACAGTCTTCCAGAACGACGGCAGCCGTGCTTACAGAGCACCGCGCATACGTTCCTGGTTTTGCGAAGATACAGGCGTCGCATCTCATATGTGGTTCGTATGGCTCTGAGCACTATGGGACTTAACTTCTGAGGTCATCAGTCCCGTAGAACTTAGAACTACTTAAACCTAACTAACCGTAGAACATCACACACATCCATGCCCGAGGCAGGATTCGAACCTCCGACCATAGCGGTCGCGCAGTTCTAGACTGTAGCGCCTAGAACTGCTCGGTCAGAAGGCCGGCCGCCGCATCTCAACTGGCCCACTAAATCAACAAGTCTTAATCCCTTAAAATGTCGGGGAGTATTTAGCACTGCAGTTTAAATATAATAGGCACTATCCACACAATATGAAAGCTCTACGAGATGTAATCATCAGTGTGTGGTGTAGCTAACACAAGGCGCGCACAAGAAAAAGACACCTACCCTTTCCGACTTTCAGACAAACAGAGAGTGACTAAATAAAATAAAGTTTATAATCGCAGACTCGGATTGTCCATAAAATTTCGAAGCGATTGACATAGGACACACATTGATGCGATTACACTGTAAGAAGAGTGAATGGGACGGAAATCGGTAGATGTGATGTACATCTACAGATTAAAAAACTGATTACAAATTCTGATACGCTGAATGAGGTATTCAGGAGAAAGATCTTCACAAACTGTTGAATAACGCTTTGGTCCACCTCCTGCCCTTATGAAACCTGCTATATGACTCGACATGTCTGACAGAGTTGTTACATGTCCTCTTGAGGGATATCGTGCCAAATTCTGACCAAATGCCGCGTTAGATCGTAGAAATCCCGAGCTGGATGGACGACCATACCCGTGAGGCTCCCAAAGTTATCAATTACGGAGAGGTCCAGCGAACTTTGTGGCCCATGTATGGATTGGCAAGCACGAAGAGAAACGGTAGAAACTCTCACGCTGTGCGGGGGCATTACGTTACTGAAATGTACGTCCATGGTGGTTTTCCATGAAGGCAACTAAGGGGAGCGTAGAATGTCGTTGACATAAAGCTGTGCTGTGAGGGTGGCGCAGATGGCAACTAAAGGAGTCCTGCTACAAAGAGAGGCGGCAGCCCAGACCTTCAGTCCTGGATGTTAGGCCGCGTGATGGCCGACAGTTTGATATCCCACTTGTGTCGAGGGCGTTTCCAGACATTCCTTCGCTTGTCATCGGGGCTCAGTTTGAAGCGGGACTCGTCACTGGAGACAGTTCTATTCCAGTCAATGCGATTTCAGGCTGAAGACGTGTTTGGAGACGGCCCGAGACAGTTGTGGGATACCAGCCTGACCCCGTCCCACAGGGCCCGACGTTATCTATTTAGCGTGTGGCTCATAACATCACACTAAAAATTGCAGAAACAGCACGATTTAAAAAATAAAAGAGTCTCATATGTATCTACAGAGCAATAATAACAGCCGGCCGGAGTGGCCTAGCGGTTCTAGGCGCTACAGTCTGGAACCGCGCGACCGCTACGGTCGCAGGTTCGAATCCTGCCTCGGGCATTGATGTGTGTGATGTCCTTAGTTAGCTTTAAGTAGTTCTAAGTCTAGGGGACTGATGACCTCAGATATTAAGTCCCAAAGTGCTCAGATGCAATAAATATCAGCTTGTATATAAGACACCGCCAATTGTAAATTTACACTCACAGAAGAGCAATCACAAACAAACGTCCAGCTTAGATAATATATAGTCGATTGCCTCTTGGGCCGCCATTAGGAAATCCTGTGGGTCACCCTCATATGCCCATAGTGGGCATTCCTGCGCGATGTGTTTGACCGTCTGTCTCTCAGCGCCACAGTCGCAAGCGGCCGAAGGAAGTTTACCCCATCTGTGTCAAGAGTCGGCGCGTCTCCTATAGTTGGTTCTGATGCGATTAAGACTTGATCAAACTTTGCAAGGACAATCAAACCCTTTTGGTTTACTAAAGATGCATGGCATACTGTGGCGGTTTGCTGCTGTTCTGCTCTCCCACTCCTCTTTCCATTGGTCATTTATTTGGTGCAGCGCCTGTGCGGTCTTTAGTGGAGGATGCCTAGACCGGAGTCGGTTTCCTTGGATGTCGTGAGTATCTTCATGGATTTGAAATTGAGGGTTGGTCGGCCCAACAAAGACTAGTTTAATAGCCTTCACGGCAAGCCTCCTCCCCCCTCCCGCCCCCACCTTCCGTTCTAGCAAACAGAACCCCCCTCCCCCTCCAGCGCCCCCCCCCCTCCCACCGCACACGGCGAGAGTTTCTACTGGTTGTCTTCGTGCCTGCCAAACTTCGCCTTGGCCAGCAAGAACGACATCACTCCACGATTCGGAACGTCTGGAGCACCATGGGCAGGGCTGGGCTGTCCAACCAGGTTGTGAATTCGACGGCAGAACGCGCCATTTGGATAGGATTTGGAAAGATATCCCTCAGGAGGATATCCAACAACAGTGTCAATTGGTGCCATACCAGATAATTGCTTCGGTAGGGATCATAGATGAACCAACGCGTTATTGACTTTCTCAATTTGTGAAACTCTTTCTCTTGAACAAATAATCCAGTTTTTCTGAGACTGTAATCAGTTCAGAATGAGATTTTCACTCTGCAGCGGAGCGTGCGCTGGCAGATTAAAACTGAGTGCCGGACCGAGAGTCGAGACCTTTGCCTTTCGCGGGCAAGTGCTCTACCGACTGAGCTACTCAAGCACGACTCACGCCCCGTCCTCACATTTTACTTCTGTTTCTGTAATCAGTTGTTTGTCTGTACAGACACTGAAGAGCGAAAGATACTGGTACACCTGTCTAATATCAATGAGGATCCCCGCGAGCGCGCAGAAGTGGCGCAATACGACGTGCAATGGTCTCGCCTAAAGTAGTGCTGGAGGGAACTGACACCATGAATCCTGCAGGACTTTCCATAAATCCGTAAGAGTACGAGGTGGAGAAGATCAGTTCTGAACAGCACGTTGCAAGGCATCCCATATATGCTCAATAATGTTCACGTCTGGAGAGTTTGGTGAGCAGTGGAAGTATTTAAAGTCAAAAGAGTGTTGCTGGAGCCACTATGTAGCAATTCCGGACATGTCGGATGTCGAATTGTCCTGCTGGAATTGCCCAAGTCCGTCGGAATCCACAGTGGACGTGAATGGGTGCAGGTGATTACACAGGTACTTACGTACGCGTCACCTGTCACAGTCGTATCTCGACCTATCAGGGGACCCATATCACTCAACCTGCACATTCCCCACATCATAACAGAGCCTACACCAGTTGAAACAGTCCTCTGCCTGACATGCAGGGTCCATGGATTCATGAGGTTCTCTCCATACGCCTACACGTCCATCCGCTTGATACAATTTGAAATGAGACTCGTCCGACCAGGCCATATGTTTCGAGTCATCAAGAGTCCAATTTCAGTGTTGGCGGTCCCAGAAGACGTAAACCTTTGTGTCGTGCTGTTATTAAGGGGACATAAGTGGGCCTTCGGCTTCGAAAGCCGATATTGATGATGTTTCGTTGAATGGTTCGCACGCTGACACTTGGTGATGGCCCAGCATTGAAATATGCAGCAGTTTGGGGAAGGGTTGCATTCTGTCACGTTGAAAATTCTCTTCAGTCGTCGTTGGTCCCGTTCTTGCACGATCTTTTTCCGGCCGCAGCGATGTCGGAGATTTGATGTTTTACTGGATTCGTGACACTCACGGTACACTCGTGAAATAGTCGTCCGGAAAAATCCCCACTTCATCGCTACGTCCGAGATACTGTGTCCCATCGCTCGTGCGCCGACTGTAGGAGCATGTTCAAACTCACTTAAATCTCGATAACCTGCCACTGTGTCAGCAGTATTCGATCTAACGATTGCGCCAGACACTTGTCTTATATAGGCGTTGCCGACCGCAGCGACGTATTCTGTCTGTTTACATATCTCTGTATTTGAATACCGATGCCTATATCTGTTTCTCTGGTTCTTCATCACATCTATCGATTTCCGCCCCTTTTTTAGACTTTGTGTATATATTTCGGTGGCATGAGTTGTAAAATAATTGATATCAAATCAGTTTTCTCCGGCAATAAAAGACCACCGTAAGTTTGCTAAGCGAAGGACTGTCGTCTCTCTTTGCGGAGTAAGTTACTAAACCTCGGATTAATTATTCATGATATTTTACAAGGTAGCGAAAATCCACAAATGGCTGGCGGACCCGATACTCTGAAATGTACGCCACGGCTGCTTCGCGGGGAGGAACACCTGACTGTCCAGCCCTTCGCAGTATTTCCGTCACTCCAGGAGCCCCCAACCTTTGAGCTGTGCAGCCTGGCTTCACTGCCTGGAAGAAAACGTAAATGCTACACTGGTTGTGTTGGTCACGGCGACTTCTAACTGCTTGCGGACGCATGCTGTGGTACGGTGTCCGGGTTGACGAAAGTGTGGCGAGGGGTGTTGGCCATCTGGGGCAGTCGCAGTTCCAGGGTGGAGCGCGCTGTCACATCCTCTCCAGGGCGGCTGTCGCCGGCATTTTCACGCCTGTCTGCACACTTCCTGTCGCTGGTAGCAGCCATAGGACGCGTAGCTTGTGTCAGTGCAGCATGGATAAGCAATACAAGGTCCACTCGTAGCTGTGCTGTTAATCGACACTAACAAATTGTACAATGAACAAAGCACTTTTGCTAAATTTTTAATTTGCGATTGCCCTGAAACGACATAATTCCATAATACGCAAGTCACAATAATTCTTTGACTGCGAATATCGAATATGACATCATTTTTACAACAAATCGTTCAATTACCACGCAAATCGAGAGAATCTCGATTTTCTCGTGCTTGGAAAGTATTCAAAATGGTTCAAATGGCTCTGAGCTCTATGGGATTAAACTGCTGTGGTCATCAGTGCCCTAGAACTTAGAACTACTTAAACCTAACTAACCTAAGGACATCACACACATCCATGCCCGAGGCAGGATTCGAACCTGTGACCGTAGCGGTCGCTCGGTTCCAGACGAAACTATTCAAAAATGGACTTGAAGTGAGAGCTGGCTGTACTGCCTTTTTCTTATTGGTGTTCGATTGTGTATTTTAATGGCTCATAGTCGATGGTTTCAATTTGTATGCTTTTAGTTGGGTTTTAAATAATGGGCCTTCAGCCGTTTTAAAAATTAAAGAGGTTGTGTCATATATTCAGTCGATAGTTAAGCTCGGAAATTTGCGCTGTAAAGCTCTCGAAATGTGGTGCTACAGAAGAATACTGAAGATTAGATGGGTGGATCAGATAACTAATGATGAGGTATTGAATAGAATAGCGGAGAAGAGGAGTTTGTGTCACAACTTGACTAGAAGAAGGAATCGGTTGGTAGGGCATGTTCTGAGGCATCAAGGGATCACCAATTTAGTATTGGAGGGCAGCGTGGAGGGTAAAAATCGTAGAGGGAGACCAAGAGATGAATACACTAAGCAGATTCAGAGGGATTCAGGCTGCAGTAGGTACTGGGGGATGAAGAAGCTTGCACAGGATAGAGTAGCATGGAGAGCTGCATCAAACGAGTCTCAGGACTGAAGACCACAACATCAACATGTTTGGGCAACTAAAAAAAAAGTGTTGGAGTGTAACTGACAGCCGCTCATTTTTGGCCAGTTTCCACAATTCCAACTACCTGTTCTGTCCTGCGGATTTAACCAGGCGTTTCACACTCCTCGCATCTCATATGAACTTCTGAGCTCTGGCCGTTCTGCTCGCCTTGCTGTTTGGAACATGGCCGAGCCCGAGGTTGATGTTAAAGGAGCCGGCCGCGGTGGCCGTGCGGTTCTAGGCGCTGCAGTCCAGAACCGCGGCACTGCTACGTTCGCAGGTTCGAATCCTGCCTCGGGCACGGATGTGTGTGATGTCCTTAGGATAGTCAGGTTTAAGTAGTTCTAAGTTCTAGGGGACTGATGACCTCAGATGTTAAGTCCCATAGTGCTCAGAGCCATTTGAACAATTTTTTTTATGTTGGAGGACGCCACGAGGAAGGTTGTAACCACCTGTGAGCCTTATTTCAATCTTCTGTGTCTTACTGGATGACAAGTGCGGGGTTTCGAAAAAGTGACAGAGTACTAGAACTTCTCAAGGTTGGTCATGCATTGCAAACTTGCGTTCCGGCTTTATTACAGCCACACGAGCACAGACTTTCCTGCACGATGTACGGATTTACTGTACTCGAACGTATTCACATCTCCGACCGACAAAAAACTGACTATGGACTGCTTTATTTTACAAATTTTATACGGTATTGTTTTGTAATTGTGTGTTTCTGTCTGCAACATGTGTGTGTGTGTGTGTGAGTGTGTTTCTGTTTGTGGACCATTGTTCTAACTATAACTTTCTAAAGGTTGCTTTATATTTTATGGAATTATAAGCTGAGTATGTGGGCTAAAGTTAAGGAAAATAAATTCAAATAAAGAAAATTCAGTTACCTCTCGTAGGAATTTCGAAACCGTTCCACCTGCGATGCGAAAATGCAGCGCTGGCCTTCTGAATAACTGATCAGCAGACAGATACCTGCAAAAACAAAATCGAAATTCAATATAACGCATAATTTTTTTCAAATTTATAATTCTAGAATGAAATTTTCACTCTACAGCTGGCAGATTAAAACTGTGTGCCTGACGGAGACTCGAAATCGGGACCTTTGCCTTTCGCGGGCAAGTGCTCTACCACATCCTTTCTTTCAGGAGTGCTAGTTCTGCAAGATTCGCAGGGGAGCTTCTGTTAAGTTTGGAAGGTAGGAGACGAGGTACTGACAGAAGTAAAGCTGTGAGGACGGGGCGTGAGTCGTGCTTGGGTAGCTCAGATGGTAGAGCACTTGCCCGCAAAAGGCGAGTTCGAGTCTTGATCCGGCACACAGTTCTAATCTGCCAGGAAGTTTCAAATTTATAATTATTTGTTGTGGTTTTGAAGAGTAGTATTCCAGTTGGTCATCATTTTGTTTTTGAGCAAGTGCGGTGTCAAATGATTCGAAATTTTTGATGATAAATTTAAGAATGTTTCAGCTTCCGTTCCTAAGCCATCACGGATACAGAGTACTCATTTTAGTAAGGTTTGAAGCTCCTCTTGATGTTCTTCCGTGTTTGCCATATAAAATTAGGTTGTTTTGAAAATAAGCCTTAAGAAAACACTATTAGTTTCTTTTTATATTTACGCAGACGTGTTTCGACACGTATGTGTCATCTTCTGTGGGTCAAATTTTTATTCCTTAAAATTACATCGCTAACTGAACTGCTTTATTATACACCGGATTTAGTGCCCACTTTCGTCGTTTTTTTTGACAGAATGTCACCTGCAAAGTTTTCGTCATGTTTCGTGTCTCGATCAACTGCTATTTAGTGCATTGTTTTCACTCAGTTTTTCATAAATTTTCGCTCACATGCACTTTCAGAAAATGTGGCGAAACGTGATCTGAACAGACACTTCTGACAACATACTCAGTAAGCGGCGTTAAAAATTTAAAAAATTTAAAAATTTGACCTGCAGCATATGACAGAGAGGTGTCGAAACATGTCTGGATAAATATAAAAAGAAACTAACTGTGTTTGCTTAAGGCTTATTTTCAAAACAACCCTAGAGATACAGGGTGTTTCCCTCTCTAGGTACAAACGTAATGGGCGAGCAGAGAGGACAATGAAACAGGCAGGTAACCCTAATATACGTAGGTCTGGTCCAGCCAACACACAGTGTGTGCTCAAGTGCAGTAATGCCAATGTTACAACACTGTTAATATCTATATCTACATCTACATGACTACTCTACTATTCACATTTAAGTGCTTGGCAGAGGGTTCATCGAACCACAATTATACTATCTCTCTACTATTCCACTCCCGAACAGCGAGCGGGAAAAACGAACACCTAAACCTTTCTGTTCGAGCTCTGATTTCTCTTATTTTATTTTGATGATCATTCCTACCTATGTAAGTTGGGCTCAACAAAATATTTTCGCATTCGGAAGAGAAAGTTGGTGACTGAAATTTCGTAAAAAGGCCTCGCCGCGACGAAAAACGTCTATGGTGTAATGACTTCCATCCCAACTCGTGTATCATATCTGCCACACTCTCTCCCCTATAACGCGATAATACAAAACGAGTTGCCCTTCTTTGCACCCTCTCGATGTCCTCCGTCAATCCCACTTGGTAAGGATCCCACACCGCGCAGCAATATTCTAACAGACGACGAAGAGTGTAGTGTAAGCTGTCTCTTTAGTGGACTTGTTGCATCTTCTAAGTGTCCTGCCAATGAAACGCAACCTTTGGCTCGCCTTCCCGACAATAATATCTATGTGGTCCTTCCAACTGAAGTTGTTCGTAATTTTAACACCCAGGTACTTAGTTGAATTGACAGCCTTGAGAATTGTACTATTTATCGAGTAATCGAATTCCAACGGATTTCTTTTGGAACTCATGTGGATCATCTCACACTTTTCGTTATTTAGCGTCAACTGCCACCTGACACACCATACAGCAATCTTTTCTAAATCGCTTTGCAGCTGATACTGGTCTTCGGCTGACCTTACTAGACGGTAAATTACAGCATCATCTGCGAACAGTCTAAGAGAACTGCTCAGATTGTCACCCAGGTCATTTATATAGATCAGGAACAGTAGAGGTCCCAGGACGCTTCCCTGGGGAACACCTGATATCACGTCAGTTTTACTCGATGATTTGCCGTCTATTACTACGAACTGCGACCTTCCTGACAGGAAATATCTAAGGCTATGAGCGAGATCTGCTACAAAAGTAAGCATGCGAGGTTATCGGTCTCATAGGATTAGGGAAGGATGGGGAAGGAAGTCGGCCGTGCCCTTTCAAAGGAACCATCCCGGCATTTTGAGCCGACATCGAATCTTCGTGCGCATGCGTGATTTTTTTCCCGCCTGTCGATAGCGTCGGTTGCTGGCAAGCAGCTTTTGAGTGGGGCAGTGTGTTGTGCTTGCGTCGGTGTTTCACTGCGAAGGAAATGAAGAACCGACTGGAGTAGCGTTACTGCATAAAATTTTGCCAGCAACAGGGCGACAGCCAGGTGGAAACCACACGCGAGATTCAGACGGCTTTCGGTGACGGTACTAAAGGGCATCACACAGATTAAGGAGTGGTGCAACCGGTTTAAAGGCGGGTAGACATCGGTGGAGAGCGGACATCAGCATGCCGAAATGACCGGGTCATTGCCACGAGTATGCACAACAGGGCCAAACAATCACCACAGAGTACTGTAGGGATGTCCTCCATCGCCTACATGATACTCTTCGGCACAAAAGACCGGACTTGTGGTCAGCAAGAAATTGACGCTTCCAATCATGGTTGGTTGGATGTTTAGGGGAAGAGACCAAATGGCGAGGTTATCGGTCTCAAGGGATTAGGGAAGGATGGGGAAGGAAGTCGGCCGTGCCCTTTCAAAGGAACCATCCCGGCGTTTGCCTGGAGCGATTCAGGGAAATCACGGAAAGCCTACATGTGGATGGCCGGACGCAGGATTGAACCGTCGCCCTCCCGCTCGGTCTTCCATCATGACAATGCTCCAGCACATTCCTCGCAATTGATTCAGACTTTTTTTCTGGTGAAAACCCAGATTCATGTGCTTCAAAAGCCTCTTTACTCTCCTGATCTGTCCCCCTGGGACCTGGCTGTTCCCCGACCTCGAGAGACCATTGAAAGGAATACGTTTCGACACAAGAGATGAAATTATAGCTGCAACAACAGCCGAGTTAAACTCCATTCTGGAAGAGCTTTTCCAGTATGCTTTCAACAATGGCGGCACTGTTGGGAGTACTGTTTGGAGTCCCAAGGGATGATTAGGTGTCCAAACCTCCTGGTAAGCCAGTTTCTTTTCCATAGCCATAGGTCGAATACTTTTCTAACGGACCTCCTATATTTCAGACCTCGCCAGTTACAAAATGATAAATTGATTTTATCATCTTCGTGCCTTCGTAACTAGACTTACTGGTAAATAGCGTTACGACAACATGTGTACAGGTCGTGGCTGGCCAATACCATGGCTCCCAGGTTTGGAACCCATTGTAATTTTTGGTAGTGGTCTATTTCAAAACTTTGACGTATTGGAGCCCTGTTGAGTGTCGATCACTGCAGGAAAATATTAATGCGTTTGGAATGCGCCTAGAATTATTGTAACATGTACGAACTTCAGTGAAATGACGTGCTGAAGCTCGCCCTCACGTGAACGGTAACCATGTGGTTCAAAATGGCTCTGAGCACTATGGCACTTAACTTCTGAGGTCATGAGACCCCTAGAACTTAGAACTACTGAAACCTAACTAACCTAAGGACGTCACACATAGCCATGCCCGAGGCAGGATTCGAACCTGCGACCGTAGCAGTCCCGCGGTACCGGACTGTAGCGCTTAGAACCATTACAGGCTGGCCATGTGGAATATTTGCTCTAATGTGTTTGTCTTACCATTCTTACCTGCGGTTTGGCTGCTCGGGGACTCTGCTATAAGGTGTTAATGTACGCAGACCTCATGCCTCGTATCAGGGAAAACTATTGGGATCGTTTGCTTCTTCCATTTTTCTCAACTCGCCTCTTTCATTTGTACCGGAGGGTTATAATAGAATTACAGGTGCTCACAGACGTGGGCTGTAATTATCGTATGGCAGCAAAACTTGGTAGGTATTCCAATCAGTTAATCCGGTATCGGTTTTCATTGGAAAGAAAATTAGTTCCAATTTTGCCCAAAAGATGCACATCTGACGCGGTCAATGTAACACAGATGTATAGGACCTTTTACACATGTAATGGATTAGAAACGGGATGTGGACAAACGAGAAACGGACAATGTCGATTTTATTATTAATTGTCACTTACATAATTTGCGCGGTATGAGCGCTTGAGATGTTAAGAAGATGCTGTAGAGCACCAGATTTGCACCCGGTTGCCAAAATTAGAATATCTACCAAGTTTCGCTGCCATACGATAATTACGGCCCACACCGGACCTCAGTGAGTAGCTGAAATTCAATTATAACCGTTCGGTTCAAGGAACATTCAATAAATAACCGGAAAACTTGTACAATACATAGAAGACTTCGACAAAGTTTGTGCTTCTTTGTTAATTTTTCGAGGTGTTCTAGAACTATTATCAGATAGGGCTGGCACGCCTGCTTCGAGAACGAATGAATCAAGATGGCGACACAGTTGCAGGTCTGCACCAATGTGGAGCAGACAGTGCTATTAGATTTTTGTTACATGAATTTTTCAAACTGATCCTAATTCTCCGTCGGATGGCAGTGTAATATGGGGGAAGCTGTTTATGTTGAAGACAAGTGCATGGGTGTGCAGATGAGTGCAAACGGTGCAGTCACAGGGAACCACGGTGCCAACAGTTGATCAGCAGATACGGGACAACAGGTGTATCACAGTGAATGATACTGCAGCGACGATGAGTATTAGTGTCCATATTGTTTATGGCTTCGTGAGGTTCAAGAAACTGTACGATGTGGGCTCCAAAACATTTGGCATCAGAACTGGAAGGAAGGCCCGTGGATATGTACAGTGAGAGCTTAAGTTCGTCTTTTTGCCCCCCCCCCCCCCACCTCATGTACATCTCGTACCTTCACATTATCATACACTGAACGCCAAAGAAATTGGTACACCTGGCTAATATTGTGTACGCCCCTCCAGGCATGAAAAATTGCCACAACAAAACGTGGCGTGCACTCGAATAATGTCTGAGGTAGTGTTGGAGGGAACTGAGAACATGATTCCTGCAGGGGTATCCATAAATACGTACGAGGGAGTGGTTATCTCTACTGAAATGCACGTTTCAAGACATCCCATATTCGTTCAATAATGTTCATGTGAGGGGATTTCGGTAGCCAGCAGAAGGTTTAAACTCAGAATAGCGTTCACGGAGCCACTCTGCGGCAATCATGGACGTGTGGGGTGTCGCTTTGACCTGCTGGAATTACCCAAGTCCGTCGGAATGCACAATGGACATAAATGGGTGCCAGTGATCGGACATGATGCTTCGTACGTGTCACCTGTCAGAGTCGTATCTAGACGTATCACGAGTCCCATATCACTCCAACTGCACACGCTCCGCGCTATTACAGAACCTCCACCAGCTGGTACACTCCCCCACTTACATGCAGGGTCACGGATTCATGAGGTTGTATCAATTACTGTACACGTTCATTCACTCTATACACTCCGGAACGAGATTCGTCCGACCAGGTGACATGTTTCCAGTCGTCAATAGTCCAATGTCAGTTTTGACGGGCGCAGGAAAGGCGTAAAGCTTTGTGTCGTGCAGTCATCAACGGTAGACGAGTGGGCCTTCGGTTCCGAAAGCCCATATCAGTGATGTTTTGTTGAATGGTTCGCACGCTGCCTCTTGTTGATCGCCCATCATTGAAATCTGCAGCAATTAGAGGAAGCGTTACACTTCTGTCACGTTGATTCTTTCAGGATCTTTCTCCGGTCGCAGCGATGTCGGGGATTTGATGTTTTACTGGATACCTGATATTCACGGTACACTCGTGAAATGCTGGTATGGGAAAATCGCCACTTCATCGCTACCTCCGAGATGCTGCCTCCTATCGCTCGTGCGCCGACTATAGCACGACGTTCAAACTGACTTAAATCTTTATAACGATCCATAACCAGTAACCAGTCTAACAACTGCGCTCGACACTTGTCGTAAACAGGGAATACCGATCCCAGCGACATATTCTGCCTGTTTAGTTGTCTCTGTGTTTGAATATGCATGACTATACCAGTTTCTTTGGCGCTTCAGTGTGTTTTAACACTGAAAGAAGCTCTTAGGAGATCAATGTTTGCCGATGAGTGAGTTCAGGCAGCAGTGCATAACTGGTGACGCACATGCCCTGTAGATTTCTTTGCACGTGTAATTGAGAAGCCTGTGGAGCGCTGACATAAGAGGACAGAACACGAGGGGAAATTGCATTGAAAAGTAGTTTTGTACTCCATTCTCGTGATATGTCCTCTTTTAGAAAATTTCCGGTTTTTAAAAAATGGTTGAAATGGCTCTGAGCACTACTGGACTTAACATCTGAGGTCATGAGCCCCATAGAACGTAGAACTACTGAAACCTAACTAACCTAAGGACATCACACACATCCATGCTCGAGGCAGGATTCGAACCTGCGAACGTAGCAGTCGCGCGGTTCCGGACTGAGCGCCTAGAACCGCTAGAGCACCGCGGCCGGCTCCGGTGTTTAAACTGAATGGCCCTTGACCCGGTGAAACGCCTTGTACACTGGTCAGCACTTCGACCCACGCTGTCACCGTAGCACCGTCGCCAACGTCTCGTCGAGTTCGACCGCTGCGCTCTTCGCCGTTTATCGCAGCTCCGACATAAACGCACTCTCAGGGTGTTTTAACTCGGGGCCAGGTGCAGAGGGCGGTTTCCCTGCTCCCGACTGCTGCGACGAGTAGCGTCGCGCTCCAGGCACGAGCTGCGGCGCCTGGTCGTGACTTGTGCTCTCGCGTGACCGCCTCTTCCAGTGGCCGCTAGCCGAGTGTGGTCCGGGCTGTCAATCGATGCCGTAAGAGCGGCTCGTGTCCACCTGCTTTGTAAGCGGACACCTCGTCTCCGTGCACTACCGAGGCACTATGTGTTTTGAAAACATAAGACTAGAACTTCAACTCTTCCATGGACTTTTCTTAAAAATTTCACTAAATAAATGAAATGAGTTAAATTTTTAAACCTTATCGAGGATTCTTTCTGATCTCTCACAATTTTCTCAGTTTTTCTCCATAGACTCTCTTTCTAGTTTCCGTCCACTTTATCCCTGCTCTCTTCGGTACTTACTTATCTGATGTCTTATGCCATTTCGGTATCTTGTTTCCGAATTTGTTTCTGTTTTCAGTTTCAGTTTTGTTGGCTTCTCGTTTCTTCGATATCAAGTTTGATTTGCGTGATCGCTAGTCTTGTCGACTTAAATGCATGTTAGAATTTTGTTACTGAGTCGTGCCTTATTGGTGGTAGGCTGTTGATGTGCCGCGGTAGAATATCTATATAGGTTGAGTCACCTAACATTACCGCTGGATATATCTCGTAAACCACATCAAATATCGGCGGAGTGGTACTCAAGCGTCAACTTTAGGTTACAATTTCTCCGGATGTAATTAACATTTTACAATGAAACAAACGGCACTGAATACGTATTTGTTTATATGTTCAGATGTGCTAATAAAACTAACGTGGTTCCATTTAAGAAAACGATGGTTTGTGTTAAAAAACATACTTCGGTGTATTTTTGTATGGTTTGTATTAAACAATTACACTAGCCCCTCTCCTCACGTTCGGTCTGTGGAATCGGTTCGTCAGTATTTGACGTGGTTTACGAAATATATCCAGCGGTAATGTTAGGTGACTCACCCTGTATGTGTGTGTGTGTGTGTGTGTGTGTGTGTGTGTGTGTGTGTGTGTGTGTGTGTGCCGGGTGTTCAAAAAGTCAGTATAAATTTGAAAACTTAATAAACCACGGAATAATGTAGATAGAAAGGTAAAAATTGACACACATGCTTCGAATGCCATGGGGTTTTATTAGAACCAAAAAATAAAAAATAATAAACAAAGTTCACAACATGTCCGACAGATGGCGCTGAACAGCAAAACGTCAGTAACTGCTACCGTGACGGGTGAGAGGTACGCCGACATGTTACAGAATCGCATCATCCCCAGCCTGGCTGATAAACGCCTGCTGGAACGTAGGATGTTTTTGCAGAATGGCGCTCCACCCCATATTGCTAGACACGTGAAAGACCTCTCGCGCGTCGTTTGGTGATGGTCGTGTGCTCAGCCGCCACTTTCATCATGCTTGGCCTCCCAGGTCCCCAGACCTCAGTCCGTGCGATTATTGGCTTCGGGGTTAACTGAAGTCGCAAGTGTGGCGTGATCGACCGACATCTCTAGGGATGCTGAAAGACAACATCCGACGCCAATGACTCACCATAACTTCGGACATGCTTTACAGTGCTGTTCGCAACGTGCTTCCTCGACTACAGCTATTGTTGAGGAATGAAGGTCGACATATTGAGCATTTCCTGTAAAGAACATCATCTTTGCTTTGTCTTATTTTGTTATGCTAATTATTGCTATTCTGATCAGATGAAGCGGCATCTGTCGGACATTTTTTAACTTTTGTATTTTTTTTTTTGGTTCTAATAAAACCCCATGTCATTCCAAGCATGTGTGTCGATTTGCACCTCTCTATCTACATTATTCCGTGATTTATTCAGTTTTCAAATTTATACTGACTTTTTTGATCACCCGGTATATATACGCAGTACCAAGAAGGAGCTGTGCGGCATAAACGAAAGTTGGCAGACGTGTTTCTACATCTGAAGGATGATGTCGCATAACGGTAGCCCCAGAAGCGCCACTATGAGGTTGAAAATCGGGTTTGCTTTAAATTCTCGCTACAACGGCCATGAGCTTTACTTAGTTTTGACACTGAACGTGGTGAATTGTCAGTCAAGACTACCCTTAAGCTGAAAAGACGCTGTAACCAACACCTTAGTTTGAACGAAGCCGTGTAATAGGCCTACGAGAAGTGGATGCTCCTTAAGCCGCGTTTACACTGAGTTCGCAACATTGTTCATGGCTAGTAATGTTCGCAACATGTCGGCAACATGTTCGCAACGCAAAGTCAGTGTTCTACGGCTCTGTCGGTAGAGATCAAAGAAACATTGTTCGTGGTCTGCTACCACTAAATTCCGCAACGCAGCGCTAGTGTTTGTTTGCTCTGAGTGATTGTTTTGGTGTTTGTTTGGCTGGAGTGTAGTGATGCGCTTATTTTATGTCCCTTCATTTTTATTTGAAACGGAGTGGTCACGTGACAAAATTTTCCAGCTGATGTCGCTCTATGAGGTATGGGAGTGCCTGTGGAATATACGTTGCGCAGGTTACAAAAATTCTAAAATCAAAAATAATTCATTACAAAAAGTTTGTGCGGCGCCTGGCACCAGCAGCAGTGACGTGGACAAAAAAATTAAATCTCTCTTGTCTCAGTACCGACGAAGGAAAGAAAAATATAAGAAAGTAAAAACTCTGGATGTGGTTCTGACACACTTTACGACACGAAGTGGTTTAGATTTAAATATTTACGTTTCCTGGATGATATGGAAGTATTTGGAACTAGTTTCACAAGCTGCGAAATCGTCGCGAAAAAACACAGTGACCCTCTTATGTAATAAGTTTCCTTTAATTTACGTCTATGGTCACAATCTTTTCTGTTTAACAGATTACCGATTTCGGTGCCATAGTCAACTGTTAACTACCGGTTTCGGTCTTTAATGACCATCATCAGATCTGTCTCATAAAAACAAAGTCCTAATGCGCTGTTAACAGTTGACCATGCCACTATGGCTGCAGTGTATTAGGACTCTCTTTTTATGAGACAGATCTGATGATGGTCATTAAAGACCGAAACCGGTAATCTGTTAAACAGAAAAGGTTGTGACCATAGACGTAAATTAAAGGAAACTTATTTGGAACTATTTGAAATATGGCTGACTTTGATAGGAGTCTCGTGATGCCAGAAAAAGGACATCATTCTTTGGTTCACACGGATTGCTTTTCTGAAATTTGTGACTTCCTTTGAAACAACTGATCCTATAATATTCAACAACATTTAAAAATCTGACGGCGACATCTTACTGAAGCTGTGAAAGCCAGAACCGTCTTCCAAATTCAGCTCACATTCCCGCCACGTCTTCTATAGTATGTTTTGGTGCACCAACGACGACTACATCGTTTTCTTCGTCTGTTTATTCCGTTAAGTATTATTAATGCAGCACCAAATCACATTAATTCTTCCTCTTCGCTTGACACAGCGTATCTCTTGATGTGAATACACAAAGTAAGCTCTCAGTTCACCGCAGCAGACTATGCGAATCCGTAGAAATGTTGGTCGCTAGTGTAAACGGGAATGCGCAGAACGAACAATGCTGCCAACGTGTTGAGGGAACAAGTTGCACGCAATGTTCCGAACAAAAACATGTTCTGAGCTCAATGTAAACGTACGTTTACGTTTAACAGCATTCAAAGAAAAGTAACCAACAAATCCGCAACATGTCGAAAGTTAGGGTGTTCATGTGCTCTTACACAGCAGCTGCCACTGTATATAGCCTTCAAGACGAACAATAGTTACCTGATGTGCGAATTTCAGTTCCCTACTTGAAATGATTTCGGACATATTCAAAATGATCCAAAACGTAAATTTTTATAACTTTCCATTAAAGCGACATCCTGACACGATAAAATGTTTGCGTTAAAGCATCAACTAATAGCTTAAAACAACATCTTTTCCGTAAAATAATTAATTATCACAGTATTTTGTTCACAGCAATATAATATACACAATGGTTCAGATTTCAAACAGTGATAATTATTTTCGGTGTGTGACATGATTATTTTCATCTGTTATGCTGTTACAGCAATGAGAGTGGTAACATACATAATTCGCTTGTATTTATAGACAGAGAAAGGCTGGGTGCATAACCGATTCCTCGAATTTGTGCCACCAAACAGTTATAACTAGTATTTATTATTATTGTTACGTCATAAGGAATGGAGATAACTCAAGTTCAAATGGTGCAAATGGCTCTGACCACTATGGGACTAAACATCTGAGATCATCAGTTTCCTAGAACTTAGAACTACTTAAACCTAACTAACCTAAGGACAGCCGGTACGGTAGCTCAGCGTGTTCGGTCAGAGGGTTAGCAGCCTTCTGTAACAAAAAAACTGAGTTAATCGATCAACAACGAACTTAAACGGATGTCTTACGACGTCCGCCTCGAGCAGATTCCACAAACAAAAGCGAACAAAATGAGATTAAAAGAAAAAAAGAAAAAAAAGGACCCGTGGTCTAGGGGTAGCGTCTTTTATTCATAATCAAAATGTCTTCGGTCCCGGGTTCGATCCCCGCCACTGCCGGCATAAGAAGTCAGCCTCATTCTGCCAACGGCCTTGTCAAAGAGGGCGGAGGAGCGGATAGAGATTCAGGGCACTCTCTTGTCCTAGGAGTGGGAAATTGCCCCTAAAGGCGGAAAAATCGAGCAATGATCAACTACATGAGGATGCAGAAGGCAATGGAAACCACTGCATTAAAGACACGTAACGTGTATCCACAGGACATGTGGCCTGTAGTTGAAGAAGTGTCATGTTGCTCTCTCCATTGGCAAAAGATTCCGGAATAGTCTCCCATTCGGATCTCCGGGAGGGGACTGCCAAGGGGGAGGATACCATGAGAAAAAGTTTGAATAATCAACGAAAGGATAATGATCTACGAGTCGGGGCGTGGAATGTCAGAAGCTTGAAAGTGGTAGGAAAACTAGAAAATATGAAAAGTGAAATGCAAAGGCTCAATCTAGAAATAGTAGGGGTCAGTGAAGTGAAGTGGAAGGAAGACAAGGATTTCTGGTCAGATGAGTATCGGGTAATATCAACAGCAGCAGAAAATGGTATAACAGGTGTAGGATTCGTTATGAATATGAAGGTAGGGCAGAGGGTGTGTTACAGTGAACAGTTCAGTGACCGGGTTGTTCTAATCAGAATCGACAGCAGACCGACACCGACAACGATAGTTCAGGTATACATGCCGACGTCGCAAGCTGAAGATGAACAGATAGAGAAAGTGTATGAGGATATTGAAAGGGTAATTCAGTATGTAAATGGGGACGAAAATCTAATAGTCATGGGCGACTGGAATGCAGTTGTAGGGGAAGGAGTAGGAGAAAAGGTTACAGGAGAATATGGGCTTGGGACAAGGAATGAAAGAGGAGAAAGACTAATTGAGTTCTGTAACAAGTTTCAGCTAGTAATAGCGAATACCCTGTTCAAGAATCACAAGAGGAGGAGGTATACTTGGAAAAGGCCGGGAGATACGGGAAGATTTCAATTAAATTACATCATGGTCAGACAGAGATTCCGAAATCAGATGCTGGATTGTAAGGCGTACCCAGGAACAGATATAGACTCAGATCACAATACAGTAGTGATGAAGAGTAGGCTGAAGTTCAAGACATTAGTCAGGAAGAATCAATACGCTAAGAAGTGGGATACGGAAGTTCTAAGGAATGACGAGATACGTTTGAAGTTCTCTAACGCCGTAGATACAGCAATAAGGAATAGCGCAGTAGGCAACACAGTCGAAGAGGAATGGACGTCTCTAAAAAGGGCCATCACAGAAGTTGGGAAGGAAAACATAGGTACAAAGAAGGTAGCTGCGAAGAAACCATGGGTAACAGAAGAAATACTTCAGTAGATTGATGAAAGGAGGAAGTATAAACATGTTCCGGGAAAATCAGGAATACAGAAATACAAGTCGCTGAGAAATGAAATAAATAGGAAGTACAGGGAAGCTAAGACGAAATGGCTGCAGGAAAAATGTGAAGACATCGAAGAAGATAACATTGTCGTAAGGACAGACTCAGCATACAGGAAAGTCAAAACAACCTTTGGTGACATTAAAAGCAACGGTGGTAACATTAAGAGTGCAACGGGAATTCCATTGTTAAATGCAGAGGAGAGAGCAGATAGGTGGAAAGAATACATTGAAAGGCTCTATGAGGGTGAAGATTTCTCTGATGTGATAGAAGAAGAAACAGGAGTCGATTTAGAAGAGATAGGGGATCCAGTATTAGAATCGGAATTTAAAAGAGCTTTGGAAGACTTACGGTGAAATAAGGCAGAAGGGATAGATAACATTCCATCAGAATTTCTAAAATCATTAGGGGAAGTGGCAACAAAACGACTATTCACGTTGGTGTGTAGAATATATGAGTCTGGCGACATACCATCTGACTTTCGGAAAAGCATCATCCACACAATTCCGAAGACGGCAAGAGCTGACAAGTGCGAGAATTATCGCACAATCAGCTTAACAGCTCATGCATCGAAGCTGCTTACAAGAATAATATACAGAAGAATGGAAAAGAAAATTGAGAATGCGCTAGGTGACGATCAGTTTGGCTTTAGGAAAAGTAAAGGCACGAGAGAGGCAATTCTGACGTTACGGCTAATAATGGAAGCAAGGCTAAAGAAAAATCAAGACACGTTCATAGGATTTGTCGACCTGGAAAAAGCGTTCGACAATATAGAATGGTGCAAGCTGTTCGAGATTCTGAAAAAAGTAGGGGTAAGCTATAGGGAGAGACGGGTCATATACAATATGTACAACAACCAAGAGGGAATAATAAGAGTGGACGATCAAGAACGAAGTGCTCGTATTAAGAAGGGAGTAAGACAAGGCTGTAGCCTTTCGCCCCTACTCTTCAATCTGTACATCGAGGATTCAATGATGGAAATAAAAGAAAGGTTCAGGAGTGGAATTGAAATACAAGGTGAAAGGATATCAATGATACGATTCGCTGATGACATTGCTATCCTAAGTGAAAGTGAAGAACGGAATGAACAGTCTAATAAGTACACAGTATGGTTTGAGAGTAAATCGGAGAAAGACGAAGGTAATGAGAAGTAGTAGAAATGATAACAGCGAGAAACTTAACATCAGGATTTATGGTCACGAAGTCAACGAAGTTAAGGAATTCTGATACCTAGGCAGTAAAATAACCAATGACGGACGGAGCAAGGAGGACATCAAAAGCAGACTCGCTATGGCAAAAAAGGCATTTCTGGCCAAGAGAAGTCTACTAATATCAAATACCGGCCTTAATTTGAGGAAGAAATTTCTGAGGATGAACGTCTGGAGCACAGCATTATATGGTAGTGAAACATGGACAGTGGGAAAACCGGAGCAGAGGAGAATCGAAGCATTTGAGATGTGGTGCTATAGACGAATATTGAAAATTAGGTGGACTGATAAGGTAAGGAATGAGGAGGTTCTACGCAGAATCGGAGAGGAAACGAATATGTGGAAAACACTGATAAGGAGAAGGGACAGGATGATAGGACATCTGCTAAGACATGAGGGAATGACTTCCATGGTACTAGAGGGAGCTGTAGAGGGCAAAAGCTGTAGAGGAAGACAGAAATTAGAATACGTCAAGCAAATAATTGAGGACGTAGGTTGCAAGTGCTACTCTGAGGTGAAGAGGTTAGCACAGGAAAGGAATTCGTGGCGGGCCGCATCAAACCAGTCAGTAGACTGATGACCAAAAAGAAAGTGTGTAAGCTTAGGGACTGATGACTTTAGCAGTTAACTCCCATAAGATTTCACACACATATGAACATTTTTCAAAAATCACGTTTATCACTAATTTTCAAGAATGACATTTTTGCGCCAGACTATAATTTTGTACTCAGACATGATATTTACATCCAGTAACATACCTAAGTAACTTAATAACCGCGAGACATTCATAACTGTGCAAAGGAAAGTTACCAAACTTTTTTTTGCCTTTAATGAGTTTAGATTCCCCCCCGAAGGGGGCGGGCTGGCAGCAGCTTAGTACGCCGCTCTTCAGCCTACAGAATTTCTTTTAAAAAGATGAATATAATAAATAATGAAAGCAGCGATAAAATCGGTGACTTAAATGGTAAAATGGCGGAAAATTGTGGAACTTGAAACATGAAACTAAGGGTTGGAGATGACAATAAAATACACAGGAAGCAGACAGATAAAATAATAGACAGAGAATTAAAAAACACGGCGACAGTCTGGTTTCTGTTCGCAAGAGAAATAAAAATCACAGCCAGCGACAGCATGATTTCTGTTCGCTACAGTTTGGAAAGACGCACAACACTGAACACTGCACTAAAAATTTGGCAGAAATATGACACACCACAGCCGAGGGCAGATGGGGGGGGGGGGGGGGGGTATGTGGACAGATGATGGGAATGAAAAGGGGATGAAAAGAGAGGGAAAGCAAAGTGGGGGAGAAGGGGGGTAAGTATCCGATGAACAATTAGGACCGATAAGAGGGGGGGGGGTCGCCAAACGCCCTCATCTAAGATATAAAGGCGCACAACATGGAAATGCGTATGAGAGCAAAAGTATTAGTACGTTATTTAAATGTCTCATCCAGTTGTAAGCACGATGGAAATGAACCTTGTAATATTTCCTACGAAACACATTATATACACTCGCTCAACAAACTGTCACATGCGCAATTAGCGTGGGAAATTTTTGAAATGTCAGCCATAGAATAAAAATACAAGGATCTTACAATTGTCGATACGATTTCAAAAATATGGCTGTCTCTTAGTAAGAGTTGAGTGAAAAGCGTATTAAATGAAAATAAAATCGGTCTCTGAGAAACCTTTTCACATTTACGAAAGTAATGGTGGATTGACAGTGAAAATGGCTTTAAATAGTCACGTACAATGTGCTACTGCTACTATATATACTGCGTTGACATAAAAACTGAAATTACGTAATTTGCTGCTTCGGCGTTGCAGTTTTGAATGGCCAATTGTGTATCTGTGTGGAGGAGAGTGGGTGGATGAAGAACTTCAGCGCCGCCGCCGCAGCGGGGAAAGCTGTGCTGACTCCGTCTATACGCCAGCCAGACTTTTCTTCCGCTCCACCGACGCCGATTTATCCGAATTTTCCGGAGAGCCGGACGCGATTTGCATACCTTAAATCCGCGCGGGCGCCGGCGGCTGCACTCACCCGCGGGCAAAGTGTCGGCTAAACGGGATGAGGCTTGTGGGGGGAGGACACAGGAAGGGGACCGCGTGATCCGGGGAAAAGGGGGGGAAATGTGGGGGAGGGAGGAGACAGGGAAGAGCGGCCGGAATGAATATCCGCAGTGGCATAAATATGAATGAGCGCCAGGAACACGGCGTGGTGTGGGGGTGGAGTGGGGGCGGGTCCTGCATTGCGTTGGCGATGCGGCTACAGTGACGTAGCGCCGCCCGCTGCAGAGCGACGAAAACACTGCGGCTGGGGGCGACGGGGGCGGCGCGCGGGGGCCGCTACGTAGCGCCGCGTGCAGCTCCGCAGCTCCACGCCGGACCACTTCTGGCCCGCTTCCATGCTGCACCTGCGTGTACTGCGGTCTTACCCCTCAATAGGCGCATGTGCGTGCGTGTGTGCAACGCAGCTCCCGTGCGTACGTGTAAGAGAGCGGGAGCTTTAGAAATTTAAAACGAAATGGGGAGCCACTTGCAGCCACAGTGCGTGGTGCAAGAATAGCATCCACTGAACCTAGCGGTACCAGATGTTGGCTGCGTCCCATTTTACACTCCTGGCCATTAAAATTGCTACACCACGAAGATGACGTGCTACAGACGCGAGATGTAACCAATAGGAAGGAGATGCTGGGATATGCAAATGATTAACTTTTCAGATCATTCACACAAGGTGGCGACACCTACTACGTGCTGACCTGAGGAAAGTTTCCAATCGATTTCTCATACACAAACAGCAGTTCACCGGCGTTGCCTGGTGAAACGTTGTTCTGATGCCTCGTGTAAGGTGGAGAAATGCGTACGATCACGTTTCCGACTTTGATAAAGGGCGCATTGTAGCCTATCGCGATTGCGGTTTATCGTATCGCGACACTGCTGCAGGCGTTGGTCGAGATCCAATGACAGTTAGCAGAATATGGTGTGGTTCAGGACCGTAATACGGAACGCCGTGCTGGATCCCAACGGCCTCGTATCACTAGCAGTCGAGATGACAGGCATCTTATCCACATGGCTGTAACGGATCGTGCAGACGTTTGCAAGACAACAACCATCTGGACGAACAGTTCGAGGACGTTTGCAGCAGCACGGACTATCACCTCGGAGATACGGCTGCGGATACCCTTGATGCTGCATCACAGACAGGAGCGCCTGCGATGGTGTACTCGACGACGAACCTGGGTGCACGAATAGCAAAACGTCATGTTTTCGCATGAATCCAGGTTCTCTTAACAGCATCGTGATGGCCGCATGCCGGCCGCGGTGGTCTAGCGGCTGTAGGCGCTCAGTCCGGAACCGCGTGACTGCTGCGGTCGCAGGTTCGAATCGTGCCTCAGGCATGGATGTGTGTGATGTCCTTAGGTTAGTTAGGTTTAAGTAGTTCTAAGTTCTAGGGGACTGTTGTCCACAGATGTTAAGTCCCATAGTACTCAGAGCCATTTGAACCATTTTTTTTTTTATGGCCGCATACGTGTCTGACGACATCGCGGTGAACGCACATTGGAAGCGTGTATTCGTCACCCCCATACTGGCGTATCACCCGGCGTGATGGTATGGGGTGCCATTGGTTACACGTCTCGGTCACCTCTTGTCGGCATTGACGGCACTTTGAACAGTGGACGTTACATTTCAGATGTATTACGACCCGTGGCTCTACCCTTCATTCGATCCCTGCGAAACACTACATTTCAGCAGGATAATGCACGAACGCATGTTGCAGGTCCTGTACGAGCCTTTCTGGATACAGAAAATGTTCGACTGCTGCCCTGGCCAGCACGTTCTCCAGATCTCTCACCAATTGAAACGTCTGGTCAATGGTGGCCGAGCAACTGGCTCGTCACAATAAGCCAGTCTCTACTCTTGATGAACTGTGGTATCGCGTTGAAGCTGCATGGGCAGCTGTACCTGTACACGCCAACCAAGCTCTGTTTGACTCAATGTCCAGGCGTATCAAGGCCGTTATTACTGCCAGAGGTGGTTGTTCTGGGTACTGATTTCTCTGGATCTATGCACCCAAATTGCGTGAAAATGTAATCACATGCCAGTTCTAGTATAATATATTTGTCCAATGAATCCCGTTTAGTATCTGAATTTCTTCTTGGTGTAGCAATTTTAATGGCTAGTAGTGTAGCTATGAGAATTCTACAAGTCTCCCCACCATGACGCTGGTCCATAAATCTGTAGCCAAGACCGTCACAGAATCAGTGGAGCCTCCGGCTGAGACCTTCCACTGGGCTCCATACCAAAAGGACTCCGATCAACTCTGGTCCAAGGCAGTGGAAACTGTTTGCCCTGCAGGCACCCCAAGAGCGAGGCCAGCAATATTCACTAATTCCGCCAACCGCCACTGCGAACTCAGAACTCAAGCGAAAGGCATCATGAGTCCCGACATGAGCTACAACTTGAAGATGACTGCACCCTGTACCCTGGATACTCGTAGGTGAGGTCTCTCCCACATTATCACATCACCTATCACATTTCCCTCTTCGACTCCTTCCCCCCTCCTCTCTCTCCCAGTTTCTCTTTGGTTTTCTTTACACTTTGCTCAATGTACAGACTCAATAACATTGCGGATTAGCTTCAGTTCTGTCTCACTCCCATCTCAACCACTGCTTCCCTCTGAAGTTGTTAGACTCTCATAACTGCAGTTTGGTTTCCGTGCAAGTTGTGAGTAACCTTTCATTTCGTGCCTGTTACGGCCATAACTTCAAAGAGTGTATGGATGAGGAGTCACAGGAAGCAAATGTACCTAACAATCATTTCTTAAATACAACAGAAATCATAGGGACAAAGAGTTCAAGAGAAAAATCACACTAGTATGTTGAAAAAAGCAACTCTCATAAAAGTCGGTCATATGAATTTATCATCAATTTTTGCTTTTTTAATTTAAAAAAATTATAAAGGGTGATTTTTTCCGCCGTGTACAAACTCTAGAGAAAATGCTTGGTTTCCATGTTACAGATGATTTAAACAATCCTTTAAAGTTAATACTGCCATTAGATTGTTTTTTATTTGGAGTGTTACATTTACACGATCATGATTTCGGCTTTGAAGAGCCATTATCAAGTGTTTTAATGGTATACAGTGCCTAAGATGGCATACTGTCGTATTTAAAATACACTATTAGACACATTGTCCATGGGTCAATATTTCAATCGTCCATTGTCACAGAGACTGCGGTCTAATACAGGCTGTACCACACAGCCACAGATACACGACGTGTTGAAAAAGTTTTCCATGGGCCTCAACGCATGCGTGTACGCGCCGTTAACATGTTCTGTCTCACACGTTCACATCGGAGAGGCTGCATCCTGACAGTGTCAAAGGCAGCATGATTACGCTGCTCCAGTCTCTCCACATCTGGGATGGGCCCTGCACACACCATACTTTTTAGATGTCCCCATAACCAGAAATCGCACAAATTGAGATCCGGTGAACGAGCGGGCTCTGCAGGTGGGCCCCGTCGTCCGATCCATCGGCCAGGGAAGGCACGACTGAGATGCGTCCGGACGTTAACGGCGAAGTGGGCTGGAGCAGCGCCATGTAGCAGCCACATAACTCCTCGAATCATCAGTGGCACTTATTCCAGCAGCGGAGGCAAAGTCACCCGCCAGAAACGCCGATGATTCCGGCCTATCAGGCGACGTGGAAGGAAGACTGTTCCCAAAATACGTCGCCAGTCATCCCGACCCACACATTCCCGCTGGTGATTCGCTGTCACCATACTATGGTTGCCGTGCATACTATTCCACAGATTACTGTTGCGAAAGTTCAAGATGCCACTCCGTGTAAAGGTGGCCTCATCTGTGAATTGGACGGACGACACAAATCACGGAATCGTGGTTCCTTGGTCAAGAAACCAGTGACAAAACTGCTCCCGATGAGGGAATTCTAACCGCGCGGTTTAAGGCGCCATGTCACGGACTGCGAGGCCCTCCCGCCGGAGGTTCCTATCCTCCCTAGGGCATGTGTGTGTGTGTGTGTGTGTGTGTGTGTGTGTGTGTGTGTGTGTGTGTGTATGTGTGCGTGTTGTTCTTAGCATAGGTTCGTTTAAGTTAGTTTAAGTAGTGTGTAAGTCTAGAGACCGAGATAATTTTTCACTTGATGTCGCTACTGGAGCAGCAGGCAGTGACTGGTTTATACTCGCTATTGTTCGCTGTGAGAATGCTTCGCTACCCGGACTTGAATCTTTTGCCGACAGAGATGTTATCGCTTACAAGACCTGGCATTGTGGAATCGACCCGAGTTTCGAGAACATACCTTCACCGAGGAGTCAAGCAGTATTGCTCCCTCCTACGTATATCTTGCGAAGAGACCATGAGGATAAAATCAGAGAGATTAGAGGCCACACCGAGGCATACCGACAATCCTTCTTTCCACGAACAATACGAGACTGGAATAGAAGGGAGAACCGATAGAGGAAGTCAAGGTACCCTACGCCACACACCGTCAGCTGTAGATGTAGACGTAGACCTAAGCAGTTTGGTCCCTTAGGAATTCACGCACATTTGAACATTTGAGGAAAGTCTGCCCTTAGTAAGCCCTGAACACGCTGTTAGCGATAAAGGTGATAGCAGTCGTCATGGAGAACGTTTCACACGGTCGCCTGGCTTACCCTGAGTTGCCGGCCACCTGTCTGGTACTGGCACGGGGGTCGCCTTCCACGGTGTTAATCGCGTTTCCCTCCAAGCCTGGTCTCCTAACATTTCGGGTACGTCCTTCTTGAAACGACCCTGTGTCAGACAAACTGCCAAACACTATTGTAAACATTGAATACTGTCGTTGTTGTCGGCGGGGATGGGTCTCCTGATAACAACCTTGGTGTCCGCCTCCCGTTGCCATTGGCCTTTCCGTAAGTAAACACCATGTCAACAAGATCTCGATTCGAGTAACAAACCATTGTGTACAATATCCGGTACAAGGTGAGTCAACAACAGAAGTGAATCGGACACAACATTACCAATTACTAAGACGGGAGAGGGGGCTAGGGCGTGACGTATGAGGAACAGTACCACCGCCTAGGGGGAAACCACGCTACTGTAACTGTGGCTGCATGGTGCAGCGCGCATTGGACCGCAGCCCCGCTAACTCTCTGTATGACTGAATAAATGGTCTGTAACATGCAAAACCATAGATTTCCGTACGTAAGTTAATTAGACCTTTTTCGTTCCGTATCCTGTCATCGATCAAACCCAAGAGTTTGTAAACGGTGGAAGAAATCACCCTGTAGATTGTGTCAAACAGGGAAGTCATCTGGTTTTGATGGTGTTTGCAGTAGAGTGATAAAGATTTGCTCCCATATAATAATCCCAATCTTACTTGAAATACGTAATGCATCATTAACTAAAGGCATTTTTCTAGAGAAATCTGCCATTGTTAAACCACTCTTTAAGAAGGCGATAGGAGAGATATGAATAGCTACCGAACTTTTTCGCCGGCCGAAATGGTCGTGCGGTTCTAGGCGCTGCAGTCTGGAACCGCGAGACCGCTACGTTCGCAGGTTCGAATCCTGCCTCGGGCATGGATGTGTGTGATGTCCTTAGGTTACTTAGGTTTAGGTAGTTCTGAGTTCTAGGGGACTGATGACCTCAGAAGTTGAGCCCCATAGTGCTCAGAGCCATTTGAATCGAACTGATTCATTACTGACACCCTTTTGCTAAAATTTTTGAAAAGTCGATGTGTTCTAGAACAGTATCTCAGCAAATGACAGTATGGATTTCAGAAAGAGTTGCTGCACTGAGAATGTCGTTTACATGTTCACTTACAAAATTTTTTAAGCACTAAATAGCAAAACAGCGCCCGGTTGGCATATTCTGTGACCTACTTAAGGCGTTTCACTGTCTAAATCACAGGGTTCTCCTAGATAAATTGATGTTTTTCGGACCAGTGATATTGCTAACAAAAGGATAATGTCGTATATAACGAACAGAGTACAGGAAGCTGCTCATAATTATTCAGTGAATGTAGCCTGGGAAAAGTATTGTGACTGAGAAGAAATTAATTATGGGCATGCCCGAGGCTCAGAGTTAGGTCTGCTATTGTTCCTCACATATGTATCTGATCTTCCGTCTAACATACAGCAACTAGAGTTAGCTTTTTTGCAGATAACACAAGTATTGCAATGAATCCAAGCGTATATAAGGCAACAGAAGAAATGGAAAACAATGGTCTTAAAAGTATTACTGACTGGTTGTCTGCGAATGGTCTCACCCTCAATGTTGAAAAGACACAACACATTCAGTTCAGCATATCTAGGTGTACTACACCAATGATGAATGTGATACATGGTGAGGAAATAATAAATAGGATGGAAACTTCAAAATTGTTAGGTGTCCAAATTGATGATAATTTAAACTGGAAAAAAGCACAATTTGGAACTCTTAAAATAACTTTGTTCAGCCACATTTGTTCTTGGGGAGCGACAAATCTGTAAGTTCACAAATTTTGTATACTTTCATTCAATAGTTTCATATGGAATAATGTTATTTGGTAGGTAATCTTTAAGAAAGATAGTATTCATAACTAAAAAACGTGCTATAAGAATAATATGGGCTGCTCATCTACAAGCACCTCGTAGAGATCCGGTTAAGGAGTTGGCCATTCTGACTACAGCTTCACAGTATATTTATTTCCTCATGGAGTTTGTTGTAAATAATCCACTGCAGTTCAAAAAGGGCCGCCCGGCGAAACCGCGCGGTCTGACACGCTCCCAGTAGGAGTTTTGAGTCCTCCTTCGGGCATGGGTGTGTGTGTTATCCTTAGCGTAAGTTAGTTTAAGTTAGATTAAGTAGTGTGTAAGCTTAGGGACCGATGACCTCAGCAGTTTGGTTCCAAAGAACCTTACCAGAAATTTCCGAAATTGCAAAAGGAACAAAGACCTACATAATTACAATGCCAGAAGGAAAAATGACGTTCATTACTCCACATGAAGGTTCTCTTTAGCACAAAAAGGGATACACAATGCTGCAACAACAAAAAAATTGATCTCGTACTCAGTGACAGAAAATACCTGATAGACAGCAACGCTTTCTATTTCACAGAAGAAGTTATGTAAATGTAAGATGTAAAAGGTGGTACAATACGACGAGTATTTGTACGGCAACACGTCCCAGCACCTTCTCTTCAAAATCGCGTGTGCGAGCGGTCCTCATGTTGCCAGGTCCCTCTTTCCAATGAACCAGTCTCCCGCATTCGTCGATCGAGAGAAATAAACACTCTTCGTGACGGATGATGCCTATTAGAAAATGTTTCCCTGTACAGCCTTTTAACAGCGCGAGCATTGCAGCGTACTTCCCCATACACAAGGTACATGCCAGAGAGCTCTACGAAACTGCACCGGTGCTGCTCCATCGTACTGTACTGTACGTCTCTGAATAGCGCTGAGTGATGAATGGGTCTCTCGTAGCACGTTCTGTCATGGGACAATATAAATACGATACAACAGGGCCACGTTATGGACAACTGAAGTAAACAAAACCTGCATAATGATTTCATGACTTCCCAGTAATCGTGCTTGTCTTCCTTACTTGATTTCAAGTAATGTGGATGGATTCACTTTCAAGACGTTGGCCGCTTCAAGTACTTAGGGAGTCTACTTAGTAACAATAATGGAGTAGATAGAGAAGTAGGTGCCCGTGTAGCAAGACCGAACAAAACACTCTTTAGTTTTAACAAAATCTTACAGAAAAGATGACGTAGTACTAACTTCAAAATCCGCTAGTGTCAGTCGACTACTATACCAGTAACATTATACGGATGTGAAGCATTAATTTTAGAAATATAAATTAAGAAAAACTACTAGTATTTGAAAGAAGAACACTAAGAACAATTTTTGGTCCAGTATATGATGAAGATAACACGGACTGGAGGATAAGAAAATAATGAAGAATTAAGACAGCTGTACAAACACCGTAGAATCGTAGATGTGCTAAAGAAGGGAAGGTTGAACTGGGCAGGACACTGTGCTGTCACCGCCAGACACCTCACTTGCTAGGTGGTAGCCTTTAAATCGGCCGCGGTCCGTTAGTATACGTCGGACCCGCGTGTCGCCACTATCAGTGATTGCAGACCGAGCGCCGCCACAGGGCAGGTCTAGAGAGACTCCCGAGCACTCGCCCCAGTTGTACAGCCGACTTGGCTAGCGATGGTTTACTGTCTACATACGTTCTCATTTGCAGAGACGACAGTTTAGCATAGCCTTCAGCTACGTCATTTGCTACGACCTAGCAAGGCGCCATATTCAGATAATATTGTGAATCATGTACCGTCAAGAGCGACGTTCATCATTAATGGATTAAAGTTAAGTATCAAACTAATTACGTCCGCTTTCTGAATTCTCATTCCTTGTCATGTTCCAGACCTCACGTCATTATAGTCCTTCCCTTCTCACGCCAGCCTGCGTGAGCTAAAACGCGTGCATTTCGGCCTCCACTAGTAACACGGTGTTGGCCCTTCAGCCAACACAACATAAAGAATGACAGAAAACAGACTACCTAAAATAGCACTCGGAAGGACAACAGATGGTACGAGAGGAAGAGGAAGAACCTGAAGTTGGTGGAGAGATAACATCCGGGAGGACACAACTAGGATGTGCACGAACGCTGAATGGACAGAGAGTGCGCTCAGCACAAGCAAATAGGAGAGGCTTGTAGAGCAGGCGTGTGGTCGATAAGGGTCTTGCCACTTGTGAGTAAAATATATAATATGATGCGTACATAAACAGCACAGTGCGCGTAAACTTGTACGCATGTCGAGTTGTAAATAAGCACAATTCTACACAAAGCGGTATACAACTGTACTTCCATTTCTCCTTAAGTTTGCCGGATTTGACTAGCCGAGCGGTCTGAGCCGCTGCAGTCATGGACTGTGCGGCTGGTCCCGGCGGAGGTTCGAGTCCTCCCTCGGGCATGGGTGTGTGTGTTTGTCCTTAGGATAATTTAGGTTAAGTAGTGTGTAAGCTTAGGGACTGATGACCTTAGCAGTTAAGTCTCATAGGATTTCACACACATTTGAACATTCTCCTTAAGTTGGCTTCTCCAGACTCAAATTGTCGAGTGGAGCGCACTCTGTCTCTTGTTACGTTTTTGCACGCTCTTGCGGAAGCATCCTGTATACAACACGCTACTTAAAGAAAGAGAGAGAGAGACGCACTCCATACCACCCTCATGACTCCATAGCTGGTGGTATTTTTTGTCAGAAACCTCCGTCACAACATGCTTTTGACCATAGGTAACAGATGTAAATACTATCGAACCCTCAGTTTAGTAAATCTTTTCTTCTTTTCTACTTTCAACATTAGGTCAATTGTTATTGATATCATGTTTTTCTCGCTCTGCCAGTGTCTCTTCCTCGTTTCGATTTAAACTTCGTCTGAAGTGGTCGCCTCCATACAGGGTGTTCGGAAACACCCGTTACAAACTTCCACAATTTGAGTCATAAAATTCTGAATACGAGCCCATGTTAGGAACCGTACCGATTCCGTTCTACGATGGTTTCAGATCAGCTGTGTGAGGGGTCTACGTCCGCTGAGGGAAAGAGAAAAGTCTCAGAGTTGCTTGTCCTGATATACAATAGGGTAGCCAGGATGAATTGTACTGAGTTAGACGGTCACCTGATCTCACTTAACGTCTGCCTTGCTGCGAGGCATATTCAGTGCCTGTAACCAAGGCCCGGTGCGCGTTTTCCGAACACACAGATAGGCTCCACGTGGATGACGAAGCTCGAGGTACTGAAAGAACTGCTAGTCGGCTCTACCAAGAACTTCTTGCCCAAGTTACGCAGAGGCTCCGATGTACGCGTTCCTTCACCGAGAGGACGTGGTTTTCCACGCAACGCCGCACGCCAGACTTCGAAGGTGATGTACTGCATCGTGCTGAACAGAACGCGTCATCGAGTACTCGAACAATTGCCCGCGCAATGGGTATTAGTCACAGTACCGTCTGGGACGCTCTGCGTGAACGACAGTTACATCCGTGCCACTTGCAAACGGTGCCCGCTACGGGTCCAGCCGATTTTCCACAACCCGCTGCCTTCTGCACGTGGTTCCTCCAACACTGCATCAACACACCCCTGTTTCGTCGTCGAGTTCTGCTCACAGATGAATGTTTAGTAGGAACTGTGTTCTGAATTCGAGAAAGAGCCATCTCTGGGCAGATGAAAACCCTCGTGCCAAGTATGTTCAATAAAACAATACCAATCGCCGTTATTTAGGTTTTATTTTTAGGGTACCAATTTCGACGATACTCTACGTCATCTTCCGGCCTGCTTCAATAGAGTAACCTTCGTGTCACAAAATACAGCAGCATTTTTAACGGGTATCGTAACGATTATCATGGGTTTGCGTGCTCCTTGGACAACTGTCAGCAACTGAGTTGTCCAAGGAACACACATGCTCATAATAATCGTTGAGATACCAGTTAAAAGTGCTGCTGTATTTTGTGACACGAAGGTTACTCGATTGAAGCAGGCCTGAAGATGCAGTGCGTCGTAGGAACTGGTAACCCAAAAATAAAACATAAATAACGGCGATTGGTATTGTTTTATTGGACATTGACCAGCCGTAGTCCCATACTCCAGACAGGAGATGGAGTTACAGTCATATCTGTTCAGGGTTTTCAGGACCGGTTTGATACTAACGTGTCGGCAGTTCTTCTGGACGGTCATGGGGTTGGACCATATCTCGCTCCACACGAGCTAACTGGTCCTGCATACTCGATCTTCCTACAAAACGTATTGGACCCGTTCTTGGAAGCTGTGCCACTGAATGTCCGTCAGGAAATGCGGTTTCAACACGCTGGTGTCCCACCTCACTTCTCACGTACAATTCGGAGCCGTCTCAACAGACGATACGGTGACAGATGAATCGGCCGAGGTGGAACAAACGCGTGGCCAGATCGCCAGATTTAACTCCTGTAGAGTACTTGTTGTGGGGTCGCACGCAACGTTTAATTTACGAGACTTCTGCAGAGACAGAGGAAGACCCGCTGGCACGATTTCTGTCCACTGCTCTAGAAACTGAAGAGATACCAGTATGGATGGAGATGATGTACCAGAACATACTGCGCAAATACAATGTCTGTAACAACATTGGTGGTCACCACATAGAGCCGCTGTTGTAATGCATCAATACTGTTCGGTACGTATGGTATGCTGGATTTTTTTTGTTTTGAAATAATGTAAAATGTTTAAGTGTTAATACAAACAAACATGCTTAAGTCATAAATGGATGTTCGTTATCTTTGCTTTCGAATTCTTACCTAATACTTGTACTGTGTCACGCCTAATTCAATTCCTCAAGCAAAATTGGGTAGTTAAAAATGTGAATTGTTGTAGAACGGAAACGGTAAGTTTCCGGACACTGGGTAGTATGCAAAATACTAGGTACTCACTCCCTTCTACAAGTTCTAGAAGATTGTAACGGGATTTTCCGAAGACCCTGTAGATCCAGTCTTTGAACAAGTTCATTCCATTTTGTTTTCGTCCAGTTTTCTTGCAGGTTCGAAATTTTGAACTCTTTTTGTATTTCTTCATTCCATGTTTGATCTATTCATTTACATCCCTTCAGCGCTCTAACCAATCTCATTTCTACTTTCTCTACTTGTTTTTATTGCCTTATTCACTACCACGATTCGCTGCCACGTAGCTGGTGTAACAATGGAAACACTTTATAAAATTTGATTTGTCTTTCTGCTCGTGTCTTATGCTTTAAAGTTCTGTTAACTGTTCCTCACGTATGTCAATATCTTTTCGACTTAATCAGAGCATCTTCTTCGAATTACCTTCGTCGTAATTACTATCTTACATATCACTGTATATTTTCCAGAAAATGCCATTGACTTACGTTCAATAGAAGATATTTTTATATTATATTCTGTGCATATTTATTTAGTTCATTATTCCTTTTTATAAATCGTCTTCTTTTGAAAAACATCTGTGCCAGGTCATCAGCATGTAGGAGTGATTATAGTTTTACTGACAACTTTCACTGTACCCCAGCTCTTGTTCAAGGATTGCATCTGCATCGTCAAAGCAAATACTGAACAGCGTAGGGGATAAACTGCACGCCTGTAGACCTGTCACACACAGTTTACTCGTTTGTATCCGGTCTGCGTTCATGGTTTCTATATGTTGCTTTCTGGTAACTTTCAACAGCATACGTAGGCTGTAAAAGTAATCTCTGCGATTCATGATTCTCCGTGATATTTCTCTAACCACGTTATCGAGAGTTTTCTCACTTTCATAAGTCATGACTGCAAAGTACTTAGACGAATTATCTACAAAGAATGGAAGAACTACAGTATTAGATGTCAAACTCAAGGAATAACTCTTTGGGTTCCGGTGAAATATTGAAAGACGACTTACATGAAATGGGCTCAAGAAAGGAAAATGCAGATTAAGAGTATTTTTAGATACAAGCTTTTGACAATACTAAGTAAGTTAGAATTTTTTGGGATTTGAGGGACCTCAAATCCCAGTTACGCAAAACACCGTTTTTCTCAGTACCCAAATATGCTTCGGCACCACTGTGCCATAATCAGTGTGTTTTCGTTTATTTTTTCTGCAATGTGAACATTTTTGTTACATGATTACAAAATTATGCTCATTTTTAGTTCAAACAACAGATCGTTTCTTTTTGTAAATGCCTTTACATTTGGTGAGCATGAATTTTCTGGACCACTTTTGTGTTAATTATTACAGGTAGCTTGTCATCTGCAACAAACCATGTTGATGAGAAAGTTTTTTTTTGCTGAGAGTTAACCTATCTTCTAGAATGTAATTTAGTTTTTCGCGATGTTTTTGCGCCTATTTTCGTATTTACTTACGTTTTCGTGTGGCAAGCACTTCCATTCTCCGCGTCATGCTGAGATGTGATGCATACGTAGCTATAACAAGTATTTTCCACAAATAACATAGTAAAACACTTTTTCACTACACCAGAACACAGTGTGCCTGTGGTTTGTTATGTGTCCTAGTCCAGTCAGTGTTCATTTGTTCACCAGAGAGTTCGGCGCCAAATTTGAATTTTATTTGCATTTTACGTGTGTGTGTGTGTGTGTGTGTGTGTGTATGTGCACGTGTTTTCTGTGTGTCTCTTAGCTGTGTGTGTTGTCTTTTATATTGTATTCCTATTTGTGTGCAAATGGTGCGTCTTTGCAGATTTTAGTGTATTTATTTTTCGTGTGTGTATATGTGCGTCTGTGTGTGTGTGTGTGTGTGTATGTGTGTGTGTGTGTGTGTGTGTGTGTGTGTGTGTGTGTGTGTGTACATGCGTGTGTGTAGTCTCCATCTGTTTGTGCTGTTTTTATTTGTAAAGTTCCTTTAATGTGTTGAATAGTGTGCCCTTGAAGATTGTAGTGTATTCGTTTAAGACCAGTTTTCCTTCCGCTATTGCCTTCTGTATATGAAAGTTTTCCTGAATGGTCATTTTGCTGTGTAGGCTGTCGCTGGATTTTAGTATTCTTAAGTCTGTTTCTATTGTGGTTGGTTGGTGGTTGGTGGCTATAAGGTGGTCAGCAAATGTGCCATGGGAGATGTTGCTTTTTAAAGCTCTGAGATTTTCCGAATGTCTTGTTTTGGAGTTTCGTCATGTTTGGTCTGTGTATTCTGACTGGCAAGTGTTGCATGTGAGTTCAAATATTCCTGGCCTCTTAAATTTATCCATGGGTGTTTCTTGTTCTATGCATCCTTTTGCAGGATAAATCGTAATGTTGTGGAACCAGTCATTTTACTTTTACAATCACTTTCATAAGTCATGACTGCGAAGTACTTAGACGAGTTATTTACAAAGAAAGGAAGAACTACAGTATTAGAAGCCAAACTCAAGGAATAACTATTTGGGTTCCGAAGAAATGTTGAAACACGACTTAAATTAGATGGACTCAAGGCAGGAAAACGGAGATTAACACCATTTTTAGATTAAAGCTTTTGAGAATAATCACTAATTTAGTTAGTTTCATGTTCCATGCATCATTTTGCAGGATAAATCGTAATGATGTGGAACCAGTCATTTTAATTTGTACGTATGATTACATGCTGAACGTGCCTCACTTACTGGACACTGGCTCCGCACATACTAGCGTGTGGCGAGTACTCCACAAACAACAATTACACTTTTATCACCCACAACGAATCTACGAAAAGCTTGTTACCGATGGCTGTGGTTACTCCAACAATGGACTGATCGACGAGATTTGCTCCAAATCGTGCGTTTGCTGACAGGGCCTCATTTGATCGTGATGGTATTTCGAACATCAGGAACAGCGAAGTGTGGGATGAGAGAAACCCTCAAGCTATAGTAGAGTGACACGTTTTGCGGTGACTATTTCGAACTGCATTGTAGGCGACAATCTCATTGGTCAATCTTCCACCTGACCCTCTGAATGGCCACCGGTACCTGAGATTCGTGCAAAGAGTTCTGCCTGAGTTGTTGGAGGTTGCACCCTAGGCTGTTGGTAACAGGATGTGGATACATCACGACGGTGCACAACCTCACTTCAGTGCTGTATTTCCTGGTCGATGGATTGGATGGGGAGACGATATTCGATGGCGTGTGAGGTCAACTGATCTGAACCCTCTTGATTACTCCCTGTGATGACATATAAAGTCATTTGTGTCTGAGACGCAAGGGGGTATGGATAGGAAATTAGCCGCGCGGGATTAGCCGACCGGTCTTAGGCGCTGCAGTCATGGACTGTGCGGCTGGTCCTGGCGGAGGTCCGAGTCCTCCCTCGGGCATGGGTATGGGTGTGTGTGTGTGTGTGTGTGTGTGTGTGTGTGTGTGTGTGTGTGTGTCTTTGTCCTTATGATACTTTAGGTTAAGTAGTGTTTAAGCTTAGGGACTGATGACCTTAGCAGTTAAGTCCCATAAGATTTCACACACATTTGAACATTTTTTTTGGAGAGGGAATTAGTTGCCAGAATTGTAGCTGCCTGTGATGTGATTCCAAACACAACAGCGATATTTGCCTGTCTTGTATTGGGATTGATGGCCGTTAGTTTCAGTACATTTTGTAAGATACAGTACAAATGGTACGTTTATTGTGTCAGTGATGGTATTTGAAGTTTACTGTAACTAATGTAAATAAAACAGTACACAGTAATGTGAAATTATTCCTGTCATCTCGTTAAGCTGGCTACTCCGACACCAAGTTCTCTACCTCATATTGTTCAGTGGAGCATCCTCTAAGTCCCGTTAAATTTTGCAGTCTCTTACGGAAAGACCCTGTAGAGCAACGGAATCCCACAGCCTTATTTTCTGATATAAAATATCCCTCGCTGCAGGCATTTACTACAAACTACCGCTTGCCCCCCTTCTAGCAGCCGTGTACCGCAAGTCTCTAGAGGAACGGAGGGTTTAAAGGGATTGGAAAAGAGCACAGGTAGTCCCAGTCTTCAAGAAGGTTCGTCGAGCAGATGCGCAAAACTATAGACCTATATCTCTGACGTAGAATTTTAGAACATGTTTTTTGCTCGCGTATCATGTCGTTTCTGGAAACCCAAAATCTACTCTGTAGGAATCAACATGGATTCCGGAAACAGCGAGCGTGTGAGACCCAACTCGCTTTATTTGCTCACGAGATCCAGAAAATATTAGATACAGGCTCCCAGGTAGATGCTATTTTCCTTGACTTCCGGAAGGCGTTCGAAACAGTTCCGCACTGTCGCCTGATAAACAAAGTAAGAGCCTAAGGAATATCAGACCAGCTCAGTGGCTGGATTGAAGAGTTTTTAGCAAACAGAACACAGCATGTTGTTCTCAATGGAGAGACGTCTACAGACGTTAAAGTAACCTCTGGCGTGCCACAGGGGAGTGTTATGGGACCATTGCTTTTCACAATGTATATAAATGACCTAGTAGATAGTGTCGGAAGTTCCATGCGGCTTTTCGCGGATGATGCTGTAGTATACAGAGAAGTTGCAGCATTAGAAAATTGTAGCGAAATGCAGGAAGATCTGCAGCGGATAGGCACTTGGTGCAGGGAGTGGCAACTGACCCTTAACATAGACAAATGTCATGTATTGCGAATACAGAGAAAGAAGGGTCCTTAATTGTATGATTATATGATAGCGGAACAAACACTGGTAGCAGTTACTTCTGTAAAATATCTGGGAGTATGCGTACGGAACGATTTGAAGTGGAATCATCATATAAAATTAATTGTTGGTAAGGCGGGTGCCAGGTTGAGATTCATTGGAAGAGTCCTTAGAAATGTAGTCCATCAACAAAGCAGGTGGCTTACAAAACGCTCGTTCGACCTATACTTGAGTATTGCTCATTAGTGTGGGATCCTTACCAGGTCGGGTTGACAGATGAGATAGAGAAGATCCAAAGAAGAGCGGCGCGTTTCGTCACAGGGTTATTTAGTAAGCTTGATAGCGTTACGGAGATGTTTAGCAAACTCGAGTGGCAGACTCTGCAAGAGAGGCGCTCTGCATCGCGGTGTAGCTTGCTGTCCAGGTTTCGAGAGGGTGCGTTTCTGGATGAGGTATCGAATATATTGCTTCCCCCTACTTATACCTCCCGAGATCACGAAGGTAAAATTAGAGATTCGAGTGCGCACGGAGGCTTTCCGGCAGTCGTTCTTCCCGCGAACCATAGGCGACTGGAACAGGAAAGGGAGGTAGTGACAGTGGCACGTGAAGTGCCCTCCGCCACACACCGTTGTGTGGCTTGCGGAGTATAAATGTAGATGTAGATGTAGACAGAGTACTTCTGCGAGAACCCTTCCGCAGCCGTGCTGACGCAACAGTCTGGAGGCGGGGCTCTGAGACGGCCGACCTCAGACAGTGAACTCGGCCCGGCTTTCCTCGGCTGCTGGCCAAACAGCCGGCGCAGCTCTGCGCCCGCTCATTAAACTCGGCCTGCAGCGAGCGGCGCGCGCCTCCCACAACTTCGCTCCGCAAACGAAACAACGAGTCAGCCCGCAAACAACAAAATTCCGCCGACCTGCTCCGGAACTGGCCTGTCTGTGTTGACACGGCGGCCGGCGCGCCAGCTCTCGTTAGCTGGTGACGTCACGCGGTAATGGCGTAACTGTAACTAGGGCAGGCGCGCACCTAGATCCCTTAACTGCGGCCGGCCCCGTCAACGACATCGATCACCGTCTTGTAGCAGATAGCGAGCTGAGCCATTGGGAAAGAAAAGTACGAGGTTCTTTCTTTTGCATGAAGGCTGGGGCCGGTCGGGCTGGCCGAGCGGTTCTAGGCGCTACAGTCTGGAACCGCGCTACTGCTACGGTCGCAGGTTCGAATACTGCCTCGGGCATGGATGTGTGTGATGTCCTTAGGTTAGTTAGATTTAAGTAGTTCTACGTTCTAGGGGACTGATGACCTCAGCAGTTGAGTCCATAGTGCTCAGAGCCATCATCGAAAGAAAAGTAGTGTTCCTGCCAAGTACTCTACCCAAATCTTGCGAATGCTAGAAAGCACACCGAAGACATTATTTGTTTACATACACTAACGAACGGAAACATTACGACCATCTGCTTAATAGCTCGGTTGTCTGTCTGTAGAACGAAATACATCACTGATCCGACACTTTGTTGGTAGGTTTGTGGAGGCATGTGGCATGAGGTGTCTACGAACAGGTCATGTAATTCACGTAAATAATGGGCCGCTGATTTGGGTACACCGTGATGGTTATGGCGTTCCATAAAATTTACATCAGGGGCATTTTCTCGCTGAGATATCAACGTGCGTTCACTATGATGGTACTTCTAACAATACCAACACTTGCAAAGTGGGTTAGAAATCAGATTAATAATGTTGCTCACGCAGCATGTGTTCGCTTTATCGGGCAAAAACAAATTTATTGATTGTGAATGGTATCGTCAGAATGGAAATAATGAAGTCACTGTAAAAAAGTAATTAATTTTGGCACTTATCTTGAATTGATTCCCAAGTAGATTTCCTCGAAGTTGTCATGGCTCATCGTGTTGATTCTAGGGTGATTCCACTTTCACTGCTAGAAGGTCCAGATCTGTATTTTAGCAGTATTTGAAAACCTAACAAATGCGTTTTTCAGGAAATTCTTATTGATCAAACAATCTCAGATCAGAACAACCTTTATGGTAGAAATAATTTTTGCCTCTGTGTTCACGATCCACATTTTTATTAAACTTCTTGTAAATTCACATATACTTCTTCTTAATTGTCACAATATCAAGAAAACAGTTTTGTATCAGTCTTCATACATTTAATTTCCACTTTAACCAAACACAAGACTTGACTGTTCTTTTACAAAGCGAAATAACAACTTAATTTCTGCAAAGTGAAACAAAGACTGCTCTGTGCGCATTCGCGCCAAAACGGTTAGAAGTAAGACAAAGATTGTGACAGTCTCACAGAAATGCATACACACAAGAACCAAATCACTGTAATATATCGATACATCGGAGTAACTATACATTAATAAAACCAAATGTGAATATTGTCACAGCCGGCCGCGGTGGTCTCGCGGTTCTAGGCGCGCAGTCCGGAACCGTGCGACTGCTACGGTCGCAGGTTCGAATCCTGCCTCGGGCATGGATGTGTGTGATGTCCTTAGGTTAGTGAGATTTAAGTAGTTCTACGTTCTAGGGGACTGATTACCTCAGCAGTGAGTCCCATAGTGCTCAGAGCCAATATTGTTACAAAAATATGATTGTTACTTCTTAGAAAAGTAGTACGATATTACTGGTGTCGAGAACTGGGGTTGGAGTGCCGTAATGGTCACATAAATAAAGAACCATTACATGCTCAAACCACTACAGCACGGTTCTGGCTACGAGACGCGGTCAATTACGCTGTTGAAAGATGACATCGCCGCCGGGGAAGACATCAAGCATGAAGAGCTTCAGGCAGTTCGCACCTATAAGGGTGCCTTAGGATACTACCAATGACCCCACACAAGCAGAGGAGAATGTCTGCCATAGCATAATACTACCAAAGACCTCATATAAGCAGAGGAGAATGTCTGCCATAGCATAATACTACCAAAGACCCCATACAAGCAGTGGAGAATGTCTGCCATAGCATAACACTATCAAAGACCCCATACAACCAGAGGAAAATGTCTGCCATAGCATAATACTACCAAAGACCCCACACAAGCAGAGGAGAATGTCTGCCATAGCATAATACTACCAAAGACCCCATACAAGCAGAGGAGAATGTCTGCCATAGCATAATACTACCAAAGACCCCATACAAGCAGAGGAGAATGTCTGCCATAGCATAATACTACCAAAGACCCCATACAAGCAGAGGAGAATGTCTGCCATAGAATAATACTACCAAAGACCCCATACAAGCAGAGGAGAATGTCTGCCATAGCATAATACTACCAAAGACCCCATACAAGCAGAGGAGAATGTCTGCCATAGCATAATACTACCAAAGACCCCATACAAGCAGAGGAGAATGTCTGCCATAGCATAATACTACCAAAGACCCCATACAAGCAGAGGAGAATGTCTGCCTTAGCATAATACTACCAAAGACCCCATACAAGCAGAGGAGAATGTCTGCCATAGCATAATACTACCAAAGACCCCACACAAGCAGAGGGGACTGTCTGCCATAGCATAATACTACCAAAGACCCCCTACAAGCAGAGGAGAATGTCTGCCATAGCATAATACTACCAAAGACCCCATACAAACAGAGGAGAATGTCTGCCATAGCATAATACTACCAAAGACCCCATACAAACAGAGGAGAATGTCTGCCATAGCATAATACTACCAAAGACCCCATACAAACAGAGGAGAATGTCTGCCATAGCATAATACTACCAAAGTCCCCATACAAACAGAGGAGAATGTCTGCCATTGCATAATACTACCAAAGACCCCATATAAGCAGAGGAGAATGTCTGCCATTGCATAATACTACCAAAGACCCCATACAAGCAGAGGAGAATGTCTGCCATAGCATAATACTACCAAAGACCCCATACAAGCAGAGGAGAATGTCTGCCATAGCATAATACTACCAAAGACCCCACACAAGCAGAGGGGAATGTCTGCGATAGCATAATACTACCAAAGACCCCATACAAGCAGAGGAGAATGTCTGCCATAGCATAATACTACCAAAGACCCCATACAAGCAGTGGAGAATGTCTGCCATAGCATAATACTACCAAAGACCCCATACAAGCAGAGGAGAATGTCTGCCATAGCATAATGCTACCAAAGACCCCATACAAGCATAGGATAATGTCTGCCATGGCATAATACTACCAAAGACCCCATATAAGCAGAGGAGAATGTCTGCCATAGCACAGCTCTGCTCCAACCAGTCCGTGGCGCGCTGCACATTTCGAGCCACCTTCCACCTCAGCGACGTCGTTTGTGGTTACGACCATCGGCGTAGTGTAGCCAAAATGTGATTCACCCGAAGAGCCGACACTTTTCTTTTGATCGATGTTTTCCCGTGCCCCTGCAGTCGTAGCTGACGACGTCGTTGTGTCAGGATGTTAACACGTGAGGGCGGTCTGCTGCGGAGCTCCAAGTTCAACAATCTACGATGAACGGTGTGCTCCGAAACACTTGTCCGTGCAGCAGCGTTGGCAGAGATGGCACAGACTAATACCTATCCTACTTTACAGACCAGACAATCCTCTGAACCCTATATAAATAAGGTGTCCATTTGGAAGTCAAATGGATGAAATGGCTCTGAGCACTCAGGTCATCAGTCCCCTAGAACTTGTTGTTGTTGTTGTTGTTGTTGTGGTCTTCAATCCTGAGGCTGGTTTGATGCAGCTCTCCATGGTACTCTATGTTGTTCAAGCTTCTTCATCTCCCAGTACCTACTGCAACCTACATCCTTCTGAATCTGCTTCATATATTGGTCTCCCTCTACGATTTTTACCCTCCACGCTGCCCTCCAATACTAAATTGGTGATCCCTTGATGCCTCAGAACATGTCCTGCCAACCGATCCCTTCTTCTAATCAAGTTGTGCCACAAGCTCCTCTTCTCCCCAATTCTATTCAATACCTCCTCATTAGTTTCTCTTCTCCGGAAACGCTTTCCTTGCCTTGGCCAGTATACTTCGACCATCATTAGTTATTTTGCTGCCCAAATAGAAAAACTCCTTTACTACTTTAAATGTCTCATTTCCTAATCTAATTCCCACAGCATCACCCGACATTATTCGACTACATTCCATTATCCTCGTTTTGCTTTTGTTGATGTTCATCTTATATCCTCCTTTCAAGACACTGCCAGTTCCGTTCAACTGCTCCTCCAAGTCCTTTGCTGTCTCTGTCAGAATTAGAATGTCATCGGCGAACCTCAAAGTTTTTTTTTCTTCTCTGCGGATGTTAATACCTACTCCGAACTCTTCTTTTGTTTCCTTTATTGCTTGCTCAATATACAGATTGAATAACATCGGAGAGAGACTACAACCCTGTCTCACTCCCTTCCCAACCACTGCTTCCCTTTCATACTCCTCGACTCTTATAACTGCCATCTGGTCTCTGTACAAATTGTAAATAGCCTTTCGCTCCCTTTATTTTACCCCTGCCACCTTCATAATTGGAAAGAGAGCATTCCAGTCAACATTGTCAAATGCTTTCTGTAAGTCTACAAATGCTAGGAACGTAGGTTTGCCTTTCCTTAATCTTTCTTCTAAGATAAGTCGTAGGGTCAGTATTACCTCACGTGTTCCAATATTTCTACGGAATCCTAACTGATCTTCCCCTAGGTCGGCTTCTACCAGTTTTTCCATTCGTCTGTAAAGAATTCGCGTTAGTATTTTGCAGCTGTGACTTATTAAACTAGTAGTTCGGTAATTTTCACATCTGTCAACACCTGCTTTCTTTGGAATTGGAATTATTATATTCTTCTTGAAGCCTGAGGGTATTTCACCTGTCTCATACATCTTGCTCGCCAGATGGTAGAGTTTTGTCAGAACTGGCTCTCCCACTGCTCTCCCATAGAACTTAGAACTACTGAAACCTAACTAACGTAAGGACGTCACACACATCCATGCCTGAGGCAGGATTCGAACGTGCGACCGTAGCTGTCGCGCTGTTCCAGTCTGAAGCGCCTAGACCGCACGGCCACAGCGGCCGGCTACTGTAATAGAGCGAGCGCCAATACTGCCAGCTACATAAAAGATCCAAACTACTGAAGGCACTAGCTAGTGATTGGCGTACTTAGCAAATGAAAGATTTTGACAGAGAACAAACAATGTGTTAACCTATAGTGTTCAAAAGTCATTCATAACATCCAGTCTTACAAATGTACTGCCTCTGATGTACACACGTCCAGATCATCCGCTCTCACAACTCCACCATCTCTCTCCCCACATCCACCATTGCTGGCGGCTCACCTCCAAGTGCGCAACGCTACGCGCTGTTCACATCCAACTGCCCAATATTTCAACAATGCCAACCAGCCACAGACTGCACACAGCACAGTCAGTGATTTTCAAACAGAGCGCTACGTGGCGTTACCAACATAAAAACCTAAACAGCCTACTTACAACGTAAACATTCGACCAACTCCTCCGTTTTCGAGATACTCGTTCACGGGCTCTGCGTAATAATAATCTGCCCTTAGTCAAAGTCGCTTATCTCAGTGGATTTCCCACGAGTCGTGTGTGGGTAGTTCAGCTGGTAAAAGGATCGTCTGAGAAATCGGAGGAACCCAGTTAGTTACATTTCGCAAACTGTTTTAGACTCCCAGCATCGAAGTATCGCCTTATAGGGTGGGTCATCTTCATCCATAACGGGGAATAACTCGAGATAGAGAGGAAATAGAGCAAAATGTTTCAGTTAAAAGCAGTAGGTTGTAAAGAAGGTCACGCACTGCTGGTAATGGCATTGACCTTGAACGTGATTTTCATGGTAAGAGTGATTTTTTAAAAAATGGGATCCCTAATGCTTGATTCAATATTTGAAAACATCGGCAAATTTTACATATAAAATGGTGCGTTATTCAAGGTCATGGAAAGGTTCAGTGAAGCTCAAGTACGGAATTATGTTTTTAGTTCTATAGGGATGAGCTCAGAATAGACGAGGGGTACATCAAATTACAATGTTGGATACAAAGTAGAAGGGGCATAAGTGGTCACATACCTTTACCAGTGACCATGATCTGAAAGGTAATTGTCGAAGGTTAAAGCCCTACTAGAACTAAAAATATATTTCCTAATTTGAGCGTCATTGAACCTTGCCATTACCTTCAGTAATGTATCATTTGATAAGTAAATTTTTTCGCACTTCTCAAATTTAAAATTAAATATTTGCGTTCGCATTTTAAAAAAAATCACTTTAACCTCCGAAGCACCCTGAAAATCAAGTTCAATGCCACGGACATTAGTAGCAATGCGTGTTCCTCTTTACCACGCACAACGTTTGTCTGAAACATTTAGCTGTATCTGCTCTCTGTTTGATTATGGATTAAAATTGCTCACCCTGCATGTGGGACATGCAACAAACGAAAACAGGTTTTAAACACACACGTCTACGCTCCACGGTTCGCGCGGTTCCTCCCATCGGAGGTTCGAGTCGTCCCTGAGGCGTGGGTGTGTGTGTTATCGTTAGCGTAAGTTAGTTTAAGCAGTGTGTAAGCCTAGGGACCGATGACCTCAGCAGTTTGGCCCCATACGAACTTACCACAAATTTCCAAAATCTTCTGCGTCATGAAAATCCTTCTCCACAACGTTTTGATTGTGTCCCAGTAGCCTTCTTCATTCATAAACATTTTTTCCCTGCACGTCAAATTCCCTCGTTTTTATTCGCCCTAAAATATCACTGGGTTTTGACAAAGCAGACGGGATTAATAAATCATGCCGTCATCAGCAGATGCGAAGCTCAAGAAACAACCAGTGGGTGATTTCGCTTTCGTTCTCTTTCCTTGTGCGCTAGTCTGTATGCACCAACGGCCTTGCCGCAGTGGTAACAGCGCTTCAGATCAGATCACAAAAGTTAAGCGCTGTCGGGCTGGGCTAGCACTTGGATGGGTGACCATCCGCTCTGGCGAGCGCTGTTGGCAAGTAGGCTGCACTCAGCACTTGTGAGGCTTGTTTGAGAAGTAGCGGCTCCGGTCTCGGAAACTGACATACGGCCGGGAGAGCGGTGTCCTGACCACATGCCCCTCCACATCCGCATCCAGTGACGCCGGTGGGCTGAGGATGACACGACGACCTGTCGGTACCATTGGGCCTTCATGGGCTGTTCGGATGCAGTTCAGTTCAGTTCTTAGTGTTTCTCTAGCCTAGTGTAGGGCCAAGTTTTGTTAAAATTTGGCACGTTATATTTAGTATCCTTCCTGATGGCCCAGTCGTGAATGGAAGCTAGAACCAACGGCACACGGACCGCGCTGCCGAACGTCATCGCTGAGCGTGCCTAGTTCACGGTGCTGCTCAACGCCCAGAAACGGGGCGCCTCGTGCATACGGTACGTGGGCCACAACGTGGTATATGCGCAGCGCACTCCAGCGGCAGTTGTCGGTCGTATCCGGCCCCTAAATCTCACTGTCCCTTCACCAAATGGGCGAGCGTAAAAATCCTAAGCTAGCTCTATTAAAACTTACTTTCCTCCTTTGTCTGTGGCATACATAGGTAAAAACTTCCATATCTGCGAAAATACTATGAGGCAAAAAGGGGGGTGCCATGTTCAGCCAATAAGGACATCGGCTTATAAAAGTTCCATTAGAAATAGTGCGATACAAATTTGCAATATTTCTCCACATAAAATGAAAATTACTTCATCGTTCTCGCTTTTTAGTAAATCTCTAAGGTCAGTTTTACTTGATCACTGTCCGTAGTAGCTTTCCTCGCAGGGTAGCCGTGCCGTATAAAGCGTCTTGTGACGGTTGCCTGCCGCGGTGGTCTCGCGTTTCTAGGCGCTACAGTCCGGAACCGTGCGACTGCAGGTTCTAATCCTGCCTCGGGCATGGATGTGTGCGATGTCCTTAGGTTAGTTAGGTTTAAGTAGTTCTGAGTTCTAGGGGACTGATGGCCTCAGACGTTAAGTCCCATAGTGCTCAGAGCCATTTGATATTAATAACGCGAAGGTTAGAAAAAGAAAACTGGAAGTAGGCGGAGCGAACCACCACTACAGCACACATTTCAACACGAATCCCAGATACTACCAATTTTTTATATATACATTTATCACAGTGACTGAAACTTCATCGTGTAATATAAGCTGGAAATTGGAGAAAAAAATTAATTACGGTAATAAAACAATAAAAAAAGGAAAAGGAAAAAAACCGAGAAGGTAGCCGATAAACCACCACCAAGCTGTCTGATAGGTATAAACAATTTTTGAATAATTTTTTTATATTTTATTACTTTATTTATATAGTTTTATATAGAATCTAAAAGCAGAAGGACAACGAGATCAATAATATGTTAAACAGGAAACTAAGAAAAATTACAATCTGATTGCAAGGATTCTATATGATCCTGTGTGTATATACTGCATCTATACACATTTTACAATAGAACTGGAACGATAATGAGTCAAAACACAAGAACAAAACGAGTAGGTAAACTAGAAGAGAACAAGCCGAAGCAAATACGATGGGAACATCCGTAACAAAGAAAACAGCTATCATAGGAAAAATGAATTTAACCAACACCTTGTCAACGGAAAACAAGATTCAACATGTTGGCGCAGAGGTCTCGATATCGAGGCATTCGCAAGCATGTCCAATAGGCAGTCATAATGTACTGCATGAGGTTCATCTGATCTTCCCCCTCGCCTTGTACAATGAACGAAGTATCTCAGCAACTACATTACGCGATTGGTTTTTGGCCATGGAAAGAAGGGAAGAATCTGCGCACAGAATGATGTCCTTAGTGTATACAGTCTCAGAAGATCGAGTAAGGAAGGCCAGTTGTGTCCTAATGCAAGACCAATTTGCCATGTGGCCTCCACAAGTAAAGCGATGTCGTATCGTATCTGCAGACGTACAACGACTACATAAATCCGAGTCACTGAGCCCAATAGGGAAACGTTGCTCGCTCGTTGGAATCAAAATATTTACTACCTTATACCACGAGGACGCTACGTACGTCGGCAAAATCGTAAGACTGATATTGCTCTAAACTGTCGTTCAGGTTGTTTGCGGCGATTCTCTTTCAACGAAGATAGAAAAAATTGTGAATGTGCAGGTAGAAGCATCACCACAGCACACATTTCAAAACGAATCCCAGACACTATCTGTGCTGTCACCGCCAGACACCACACTTGCAACGTGGTAGCCTTTAAATCGGTCGCGGTCCGGTAGTATACGTCGGACCCGCGTGTCGCCACTATCAGTGATTGCAGACCGAGCGCCGCCACACGGCAGGTCTAGAGAGACTTCCTAGCACTCGCCCCAGTTGTACAGCCGACTTTGCTAGCGATGGTTCACTGACTACATACGCTCTTGTTTGCACAGACGACAGTTTAGCATAGTCTTCAGCTACGTCATTTGCTGCGACCTAGCAAGGCGCCATATTCAGTTATTATTCTGAACAGATAATATTGTGCATCATGTACCGTCAAGAGCGACGTTCATCATTAATGGATTAAAGTTAAGTATCAAACTAATTACGTCCGCTTTCTGAATTCTCATTCCTTGTCATGTTCCAGACCTCACGTCAATATAGTTGTTCCCTCCTCACGCCAGCCTGCGTGAGCTGAAACGCGTGCATTTCGGCGTCTACTCGTAAGACGGTGCTGGCTCTTCTGCCAACACAAAACTACCCATCACACTAAAGTTAGCACGAGCCTTCCATCATCACGCCTACCTCCTTACTATTTCCTGAAAGCTTCAGTCGTAACTCCATTACTAGTGTACCAGGAACAATGCGCTTCTAATGGGTCCTCAATATGTTGCTTTCGAATCGCATTCTTTCATAATGCGCTAGTTAAACTAACTATTTTACCGCAAATACGACGTTTCTTGTCATTTTATTACAACGAATTGTACAATTAAGGTCGGTTGTCGAGAAGTCCCCAGTTTTCTGGCACTCGGAAATGGGCTTCAACTGGAATCCAATATGGCGCCTCACAGCTGTGCACCGACGGGAGGTGGCGTGCGTGTGACGTGGGTGCGTTCTACCATCTCACTGGTCAACAGTCGAACGCACGTTCAGAATATCATACATATCAGATATTGCTCCGTACGTTCCGTTCGGAAATACTCGCCAACGTGCTATTCTTCGCTATGACGTCAGATACTTGGCACACTCGACGCTCCACGTTCGGATGCCCGGTCCGTGTGCCGACGGCTTCAGGGACGGAAATGGCGCGCGCCTCTGTCTGCGAATCGCGTAAACTGAGTTCCGAGTTTCACCGACTGTCGATAATTTCAGACTCACGGGACCAGAGAAAATATCCAAATTACCGATATTTCGACATAACAGGAGTTCAAATAATCCAGAACGACGGAGGAAAAAAAAATCCAAATGAACGAGGTTTGGTCGAAAGGAAATTGTAGCACATGCGTATTACACACGTACGTACATTCTCCTTTATTTTAGTAGTGTCCAAAATAACACGCATACAGTGTGTGATAAATGCCTTTTAGGTTGTAAAAACCTTAAATTAGATAGATTCTATGACTTACAAAAATAGGTTATAAAAATCAGGAAATAGGTGACCAAAATATGGCATTTTATTATCTAGTAAGATAGATTGACAAAAATCCACATTACATTAATGTCCTGGTCCATAAGAACAATCACAGTAAATAATTAACACTTTCTCCAGATTTTCCGTTGAGAAACTGCATCCCTTCTCTGTTAATAGTATCTTATATACCGGAAATGAGCGTTCCACGTCAACAGATGTCACCGGAGCGTATTTAAATGACGGTCTTAGGCGCAAAGAGACCGCAGACTCATGTTCTGTTGATTTAACCTGATAAGATGTCAGATACTGCGCAGAGAGTTGTCAGTTTCTATTTTTTTCCATACCAATGGAACCTGGGAGCAGGTTGAGTTTTTCTGCCATCTCTTTTGTCAATCGCTGTTGCGTGTAGACTGGATTCCCTGTACACTCTACAGCCTTAATAATAGGGATCAAAATTGCATAATGAGATTTTACGCATGCAGTGGCGTTGGAAATTGTTGCGTCCTTTAGAAGGTCTTAAATTGAAGTAATGCTCACTGCGTCCTCCCGCAATTTAAGAATGTTGTTCTTAATGTCTTCCAAATGCTCGCTGTAATATTCCACGGCCTATAGCCACGTTCCCCAGAGAGTAAATATGGGTTCTGGTGAAAGTGGTGTATTGGGAAGTTCCTCTCGAAATAACTGGATTCTTGTAGCTGCTTTAATAAAAGCCTTTTTAATGGTTGAAACTAGCTTATTTACATGTGGAAATTCGAGACTATCATCTCAGCTACACGATTCATGGCATGAGAAAGACGTGTGATGTGGAGCAAGGCTGGGGAAAATACTTTCAACAATTTAACAGCACCAATCACTGTCGCTGTGAAACATTTCACCACATCCAACCAGCACGCTGTCCAACTGAATGAAGACAGTGCAGGTGTTTTTAACAGGGCAGGAACGATGTTTTCTAAACCCATGTTGACTGTACATCAACAGACCGTTTTCTTCGACGTAATTCATAATGTTCGAATACAATATACACTCCTGGAAATGGAAAAAAGAACACATTGACACCGGTGTGTCAGACCCACCATACTTGCTCCGGACACTGCGAGAGGGCTGTACAAGCAATGATCACACGCACGGCGCAGCGGACACACCAGGAACCGCGGTGTTGGCCGTCGAATGGCGCTAGCTGCGCTTCCGCTCACGCCCCAACATCGTGCAGCCCGCCTCCAGTGGTGTCGCGACAGGCGTGAATGGAGGGACGAATGGAGACGTGTCGTCTTCAGCGATGAGAGTCGCTTCTGCCTTGGGCCAATGATGGTCGTATGCGTGTTTGGCGCCATGCAGGTGAGCGCCACAATCAGGACTGCATACGACCGAGGCACACAGGGCCAACACCCGGCATCATGGTGTGGGGAGCGATCTCCTACACTGGCCGTACACCTCTGGTGATCGTCGAGGGGACACTGAATAGTGCACGGTACATCCAAACCGTCATCGAACCCATCGTTCTACCATTCCTAGACCGGCAAGGGAACTTGCTGTTCCAACAGGACAATACACGTCCGCATGTATCCCGTGCCACCCAACGTGCTCTAGAAGGTGTAAGTCAACTACCCTGGCCAGCAAGATCTTCGGATCTGTCCCCCATTGAGCATGTTTGGGACTAGATGAAGCGTCGTCTCACGCGGTCTGCACGTCCAGCACTAACGCTGGTCCAACTGAGGCGCCAGGTGGAAATGGCATGGCAAGCCGTTCCACAGGACTACATCCAGCATCTCTACGATCGTCTCCATGGGAGAATAGCAGCCGGCATTGCTGCGAAAGGTGGATATACACTGTACTAGTGCCGACATTGTGCATGCTCTGTTGCGTGTGTCTATGTGCCTGTGGTTCTGTCAGTGTGATCATGTGATGTATCTGACCCCAGGAATGTGTCAATAAAGTTTCCCCTTCCTGGGACAATGAATTCACGGTGTTCTTATTTCAATTTCCAGGAGTGTATATTCCAAAATCCTGCTGCATATCGACGTCAACGATATGGGCTTATAATTTAGTGGATTACTCCTACTACCTTTCCTGAATATTGGTGTGACCTGTGGAACTTTCCAGTCTTTGGGTACGGATCTTCCGTCGAGCGAACGGTTGTATATGATTGTTCAGTATGGAGCTAATGCATCAGCATATTCCGAAAGGAACTTAATCGGTATACAGTCTGGGCCAGAAGACTTGCTTTTATTAAGTGATTTGAGTTGCTTCACTACTCCGAGGACATTTACTTCTACGTTACTCATGTAGGCAGCTGTTCTCAATTCGAATATTCGGGAATATTTACTTCGTCTTTTTTTGTGAAGGCATTTCGGAAGGCTGTGTTTAGTAACACTGCTTTGGCAGCGCTGTCTTCGATAGTACCTCCACTGCTATCGCGCAGAGAAGTCATTGATTATTTCTTGCCGCTAACATACTTCACATAGACCAGAATCTCTTAGGTTTTTATGCCGGGTTTCGAGACAAAGTTTCGTTGTGGAAACTGTTATAGACATCCCGCATTGAAGTCCGGGTTAATTTTCGAGCTTCTGTAAAAGATCGTCAATCTTCGGGATTTTACGTCTGTTTACATTTGGCATGTTTGCTTCGTTGTTTCTGCAACAGTGTTCTAACCCGTTTTGTGTACCAAGGAGGATGAGCTCCGGCGTTTCTTAATTTATTTGGCATAAATCTCTCAATTACTGCCGGTACTATTTCTTTGAATTTAAGCCACATCTGGTCTACACTTGTATTATTAATTTGGAATGAGTGGTGGTTGTCTCTTAGGATGGCGTGAAGTAAATTTTTATCTGCTTTTTTGAATAGGTATAGTTTTCGCTTATTTTTGGAGGATTTGGGGATTACAATATTCAGTCTCGCTACGACAACCCTGTGTTCACTATTCCCTGAATCGGTTTTGATACTCGTTATTAACTCAGGATTATATGTTGCTAAAGGTCAAGTGTGTTTCCCCAACCCTTTACTATTCGCGTGGGATCATGAACTATCTGCTCGAAATAATTTCGGACGATATTTTATTCGTACCTCCGGAATTAAACATGTATTTTCGCCAACATATCGAGAGTAAATTAAAGTCACCACCAACTATTAGCCGGTCGGGGTGGCCGAGCGGTTCTATACGCTACAGTCTGGAATCGCGCCCGCTACGGTCGCAGGTTCGAATTCTGCCTGGGGCATGGATGTGTGTGATGTCCTTAGGTTAGTTAGGTTTAAGTAGGTCTAAGTTCTAGGGCACTTATGACCTTAGAAGTTAAGTCCCATAGTGCTCAGAACCACTTGGACCAATTATTACCGTATCAGTCGGGTACGTGTTAGAAATCAAAATCAAGTTTTCTTTTAAACTTTCAGCAACTGTATCATCTGAATTGATATCCAATTATTATTTTATTCCGGTTGCCAACAATGACATCTGCCCGTACTAACTCACAGGTAGACAAGAGAAACTATTTCTGACAGCAACAAACATGCCACCACCAACCGTGTTTCGCCTGTCCTTTCGGATCACCGTTAGGTTCTTCGCAAAAATTTCGGCTGAGCTTATATCTGGCTTAAGCCAGCTTTCAGTGCCTATAACAATTTAAGCATCAGTGCTTTCTATTAGCGCTTGGAGCTCTGGTACTTTCCCAACACAGTTACGACAATTTACAACTGTTGTACCAATGGTTCTTGTATCTACGTTCTTCCTGTGTTCGGCCTGCAGCCTTTGTGACTGAAGGCCTCCTAGTGTTGTCCCGAGACCCTCTAACCAAAAAAAACCGCCCAGTCCACGCGACACAGCCCCTGCTACCCGTGTAGCCGCCTCCTGCGTATAGTAGACACCTGACCTATTCATCGGAACCCGAAACCCAACCACCCTTTGGCGCAAGTCGAGGAATCTGCAGCCCACACGGTCGCAGAACCGTCTGACCCTCTGATTCAGACCCTCCACTCGGCTCTCTACTAGAGCGCAATCGGTCTTGTCGACTGTGCTGCAAATGGTCAGCTCTGATTTCATCTTGCAAGGAAGACTAGCAGCCTTTATCACCTCTATTAGCCGCTCGAAACCAGAGAGAATCTCTTCTGATCCAAAGTGACACACATCATTGGTACCGACGTGAGCAACCACCTGCAGTTGGCTGCACCCTGTGTTCTTCATGGCATCCGGGAGGACCCTTTCCACATCTGGAATGAATCCACCCAGTATGCACACGGAGTGCACATTGGTTTTCTTACCCATCTTGTCAGCCAAGTCCCTAAGGGGCCCCATAATGCGCCTAACGTTGGATCTCCCAACTACCAATAATCCCACCCTCTGCGATTTCCCGGATCTTGCAGGGTGAGTGGTTTCCTGTGAAACAGGATAGGCGACAGCATCTGGCTCAGTGACAGTGTCAGCCACAGACAGCACCTGGGACCTGTTTGTCAGACAAACTGGTGAGCCCTTACGTGCGGCCGCCTGGGAAGTCTTCCGCCGCCTGCTTCGCCCCGAGGCGACCTCCCACTCGACCACAGGTCAGAGGTCAGCCTCAGTGCGAGCAGTTACTGGGTTGGCCACCAGTGAGGAGCGATCGGAGGACTCTGACGCGCTAGACGTCAGTTGGATCCCCACGGCCCGCCCACAACAGTGGCGCCCATCCACTGCAGCCTCAAGCTGTGTAACCGAAGCCATCACAGCCTGGAGCTGAGAGCGAAGTGTCCGCAACTGGGCTCGCATCCGCACACAACAATCGCGGTCCCTGTCCATACTAAAGACCGTGAAAAACTAAATTATACAGATAAACGGATTATCGGCACGTGCTGCGCAACTGTACTGCACACCCTGACGAAAACGCACGAACTAATGATATGCAGATATTCAAATACCTAACTACCGAAGCACTCAGGTGAAACTAAATAATTTCTCCCTGATTATCGTTTTAGTTTCTGTGCAAACGAAAACGGGAGAACTGTGGTTATTAGATATTAAATTTACACGCAAAAACTCAAGAAACTAAACTATTAAAGCACAGAAATGATATAATAAAGTTCGCTCCAGGTTAGGAACTCGCCACAAAAGCGGTTACTTCCCTTTTGCTGCGTCTGTCTCCTTCGGCTACTGCTGCCTGACTGTTGAACTTTTATGAGTGAAAACTGCTGTAAATAATTTAATTAGATTCGTTTCTTGCAATAAAATATAGTTAGTTATTTGTTGAAATAGTTTTTTATCCCTTAGTTTTGAGTTTAAAAGTAAGTATCCAATTTGCCTACTCATCTATTGCAGAGTCGTCATTTTGCCACTTTTTGAAAATAGAATGGTTTACAGTACTTAATTTGATGGTTCAAATGGCTCTGAGCACTATGGGACTTAACGTCTGAGGTAATCAGTCCCCTAGAACAGAACTACTTAAACCTAACTAACCTAAGGACGTGACACACATCCATGCCCGAGGCAGGATTCGAACCTGCGACCGTAGCGGTCGCACGGTTCTAGACTGTAGTGCCTAGAACCGCTCGGCTACCCCGGTCGGCCTTATTTTGATCCTGAGGTAATTAAACAGTGCGATGTTTTACTTCAGTAATCGCAGGTTATAATCAATCATTTCTATGAATTTCCTTCTATTACTACTCAGCATAACTGGACTTCCTTACCCTGACCACTTCGCCTGGCTCTCCCCTACATACGGACGAAGATCACGAGGAATGAAAGAAACTCATCATGCATAAACACCCATGTTACAAAGTTGCTCTGAAAGCTGAGAGTGACTCAACTCCGATTTCACTGAAGTCAAAGCCTAATAGTGAAAAGAGGTACAGGAACAGAAACAAGCTAAAATGAGCGTGAGGGAAGCAATGCAAGAATTTAGTGAATTTGAAATTGAATTTTGTCGAATGGACTAAATATTCTAAAAAATTTTCGTTCTGTGTAAAGCCAGTAAGCAGATGGAAATCATCTTTCTAGCTGCTCACTTACTGTACTGGCACTGAAACAGAAATTTGGTCTTCTGAAATTGTTTCACTATGGAAGATTGTCACATGGTTCCTTGTTTGACTAACCGCTCGAATAAGGACAAAATCTACTAAAACTTCTCCACAGTGGAAAGGCAAGTGGACCAGAGTAGACAGCTGTAAGGTTCTGCAGAGATTATCGAAAAGAACATGCTTTCACTTCTAGCACCAGTTTATCATACATTCCCAATACCTATCTGTTGGTAAAAAGTGCAAGTAAATCACGTCCCAAGAAGGGTTTCTGGTTCATTTGTTGATGAATTTGAGGGATGGGACTAAACAACACTGTTATTGGTCTTGCAGGATTAGAGAAGGAAGGGTAGGGAAGGTGGCTGTAACCTTTCAAAGGAACCATCCTGGCATTTACCTGAAGCGATTTAGGGGAATCATGGATAACCTATCTCAGGATGGCCGGATGTGGGTTTGAACTGTCGTCCTCCCAAATGCAAGTCCAGTGTGGTAACGACTCCGCCACCTTGGTTGGTAAGGGGTGTTGAACATGTATATATAAATTGTATGTATGCATTTATGTCTGTGATGTCCTCCAAAATCCCTGAATCTATAGCAAGCAAACATAGCACAGAAAGAGTAGGTCTCACAAGTATCAGTACTTTGGGTTTTACAACCTTCTATCTCCAATAAGAGTGGAGATGGAAAAATATCTGTTTGCGCAGCCCCTGACATGCAGGCTGCCCTGCACACCAGCCATATCGTGGGGGAACAGTATCGGCCTGCTACATCAATTTAATTTGCAGGGCAGCCAATGTGTCAGGAACAAGAAATGGGTTCCCAGGTCCGAACATGTAGAGTCGCCTGCATGACAGGTGCATTGTGTTGCAGTAATATCGGTCTGCTTTAGCGACATGTTTTGCATGGCAGCCTGTATGGCATGGGCAAATAAATGATTTTCAAGCCACTAATGGGTAGCCTGTCCTACCCAGAAGATGTGTTGTGGCAGTTGCATTGGCCTCCTTTATTGAACTGTGTTGCAGGTGCTGCACATGTTGCTGCCTGTGGTTAGGGAAAAGTTGAGATGGACAGAGTAGGAGATAAATAGGAAAAAGGGAGGAGGGGGAGATGAAAGAGACAGGCGGAAGGTGTAGATGATGTGGAGATGAGAAGAGGAATGGGGAGCAGGATGTGGGGAGAAGGAGGGGGAAGATATGGTCAGAGAAAGGATGTGGAGGAAATGGAAAAAGAGAGGGGAGGAGAAGATGAAAAGACAGAGAAATTGAGGAGAAGGAGATAGACAGAGAGATGTGGGAGGTAGAGATCGACAGAGGGAGATGGACATAGTGTAGGGGAGGAGGAGAAGGAGATGTGTTTGGTATATGTTTGATATGTGTTTAGTATATGTGTCGAATGCATATGGAAGTGAACCTGCAGGGAAAAGGGTAGTTATATTATAATTGTTTATACACACACACACTTACCAAAGTACCTGAGCCGTGAATCGACTCGTGCTACACCTTGTGTTTCGATTGCGTTGGTTTTCCTTTTCTTCCCCTGACATGTTTGTTTGATATGTTGTCTCTCATTGAGTGGCTGCTTGGTTGTCTTTTCCCTCTGCTATCGATTTCTGCGTTTTTGCTTCCGGGAAACTGCTACGGAGGAAGTGAGATCTTTGACCGGTTGTAACCTCGTGTGACGGCGCGGAAGTAGGGGCGTGGCGCTCGGAAAGTGTGGTGGACACGGGAGGGCAGTGTGGCTCTCCAGCGCGGACCAGCCGTGGTCGGTTGTACCGAGTCGCCACGTGATGTATGCCGGTTGTGTGTAACGAGGGAGTTGATGGAAGAGCTCCCCGCGTGTTGGTTGTATGCAGAATCGCCCCACGCGTAGTTGCTGTTCATTTCGCCTTGGTGGGACGTTAACAAGCTTCTTTAAATTCTCCGTTTCAACACTGGAGTTTAATAGGAGACACCTAACACGAAGGAGCGGTGACTACCCGTCAACGTTGCAGAGAAGACGTGAACTCCGGTGACAGAGCGTGTCGTCGCGTGACCGTAGCGTGTCGGGGGGGGGGGGGGGGGAGGGGGGGCTTATGGGCGCTCAACATCATCGAAGTCATCAGCGCTGGCGTGTCGGGTACGGTGGCGACGCGTGCGCTGTCGCATGTGTGGATCCTTGCCATCGGAGATCGTGTACTGCCTGTTCGAGCATAATTGCAAGTTAAGCTCGTGGACGGTTTAATCATTAAGTAATAATTTTGTGTAACCAGCGTCTCTTCTGCCTTGTGGCCTCCGGCGACCGGGTTTCCTGTCCCCGGCACCAGTGTAATTGAAGCAGTGATCTTTCCTCCTCCTCCTCTCGTTGCTGTCCGATGGGAGGTGCAGGTTTGGGCAGTTTAATTGTTTCGCTATTTTGTCGTGGGTTATGAGTAAATTTATGCTTCTTGTTGGGTGATCATGTGGTCCCTCATTCAGGACTGTGTGGTGTAATGTTTCCTTGCATGAGGTTAGCTCTAATTGTGTCAGCAAGCTAAGCCATCTTATGACAAGTTTTCGCTGGATAAAAGTCGGTGCAGTGACCAGCCTGTGAGTGGCAATTGTGTTGACGGGCGTATTTAAATTGGTCAGTATTCTGTATAGCCTGAGCATTCCTGAGTGGGTGATTTGCGGCCGCCTTACACGGGTCTGTCATATCTGTTATGTTCTAATGATATTCCAGGACACTTTTGCTTAAATTTTTTTTAATTTCCTCCAAATTTGTAAATTCCTTTTATTGCCATTAATCGTGTGTTTGTTGAGACCTGTTTAATGTTTTTAATGGCGGTGTTGGTAGCTTCACTACCTCACCGTACCTTACTAACAAAGTTCGGTATTTACTTTAGTAGCCTGTTTACTAATATTCTTCAAATTTTTTAAAATTGTTGTATTGTTATAAATTACTTTGATTGGCGTTAGCGGCGTGTTTTAAAAGGTAGTTTATTGCCGTACTGATAGATCCTGTGTTTTTGAAAAAAAAAATTTAACGGTTGTATTGCTATAAATTACTTGATTGCCATTAGCGGCGTGTTTCAAAAGCTTGTTTATTGCCGTGCTGCTAGCTTTTGTGTTTTCTTTTAATTTAAATTGTTGTATTGCTATAAATTATTTGAATGCCGTTAGCGGCGTGTTTAAAAGGCTGTGATTGCCATACTGCTAGTTTCTGTAAGATACGAATAAAACATTTGTGAAAATCTCAACTCGACAGTAGAGTAGTTGAGGTTTGGCCCCGTTTCCCACTTTGTGGTGTGGCTTGTAGTAGCCGTAACCACTGTCTGTGTCAGTACAAAAGCTAACAGGTCAGCGACACATTAAAGCTAAAAAAATAAATTATTACCGTCAGCTTGCCGTATGAGAACGGTAGACGTGTAGAAGTATACATGATGGCACAAGGAAATCTAGGCCTTGAGAAAGAGTGCAGCATGGCCGAAGAATAGTTTATTTTTTGGATTTTATGTGGTTGTGTGGCTGATGGATTTCATAATTAAGATGCTTTTACGCAAACGGTCGTCTACAATCAAGTTTTATTCGGCGTATACTCAACTTTACAGGGAAATTCGACGTTCCGCAAAGATGCATTAGCTATTGCGCAGAGAAAATGCAAAAGCTGACTTATATACATTTTGCGTGGTCGTCGATGTATTCCTAGTGGCCAGAGTTCGCCTTAAGTTCCACGAGAAGGCCGTGTGCGCGCCGGCCGACCTCTCAGGGATATTAGGGGGTCCGCGGTTTCCTCCAGCAAACGAGTGGCTGGGCTGCCCTACAGAGGACAGGCCGGACTCGCCCTTCCGTGGCAGCCCTTATAATCTGCCCTCGCGCTCGCCGCCTCCGCCGCTCCCCCTCCTGGTCTCTACTTTTCTTTCGTTTCCGGGGGAGCCGCAGACCGCCGGCCAACATCTGCACTGCGGAGGGCGGAGGGCTCCCTGCCGCCGCAGGCGAGGGCACCGCTGCTGGAGAAGAGGCTCGTGCCACAGTTACCCGACACACAAAAGCGACATTTCCCTCGTGCTTCGCCACTGTTTTCTATTAAACATTTAGGCACAATGGTTAACCCTACCAGTGTCCGAAATGACTTTAGACTTTGACTCCAGTGTCTGACGGTGTCTAAGACGCTGTATAATTTTTCCCAGTACAGCGAGCACTCCAACATCGCTCCTCGTGCTGTACCTTCTTTAAAGAAAAGGAGAGATAGATTGATGGGGAGATACAAGAAGATACATACAGAGAGAGTGAGAAGAAGGGACGTTATCTTGGGCAGTTAAATTAACCTTTCTTTTCTCTGTATAAAGCCCTGTAGTCAGAGCATGGAAAACGAAGATAAATCAGTGGAATCCGACTAGTAACAACTAGAAAGGCATTAAAGTTGTCTAGCCTTTGCAGGTGATATAGGCTGTCCTGCAATACAGACATGTTGCGTGGGAACAGTATCAGACTGCTAAACCTACCCACTGTACAGAGCAGCCTACATGTCCGGGGCACGAAACAGTTTTGCAGGACCTGACACATAAGCTCCACGGCATGACACCGACCGGAAAAGAAGTCAAAGTATAGACCCTCACTACAAAAACAAGCAGAAGAGAAAAGATCGAAAAGTCCAATATGACAAAAATAAAACACCTACAAAAACATTTTAAAGTGGGGGAACAAAAAATAGAGATTGCCCAAGAACTCATTGTTTCCCAATGGCGATGCTGTGCTCGAGACAACAGGGCCCGTGTACACACAGGTCGCATCGTCCAGGATTGCTGTTGTGAACACGAGAGTGATCTTACCCTAGCACCTCCGCTGGCACTACAGTCACTAGATCTGAATATTATTAGGCCTTTGTGATCTACTTGGCAGATAAGCGTTCGTGGTCACTATCCATCTCCATCACTCTTACGTCAACTTGCCCCTGCTTAGCAGGAAGACTGGTATAAGCTTCTCGTGAAAACCTGTACCTGAAATCCAGGAGCTGTATTTATCCATTCCAAGACGACCAGAAACTTTTCTCAGTGCCAGCGGGTTACCTACATTGTATTATGCATGTACGTATATGGGTTTGTGAGGTTTCCAAATTTTTGTCCAACCCCTGTATTTCATACAGGACACTTACGGTCCATCAGGTTGGGTAACTGCTCCAAACTGACCTTCAAGGGTCTTTCAACCTACAGTGGAAGAGCGCCCCGCGGGATTTTACACTACTGTCAAAATCAGACATGCCCTCTCTGTCGTATGCGGCATATCAAAACCTGCTGCACTGTGGGAAAAGCTGCGCAGTTTCGGTATAGGGAAGCGAAGATCTGACGATGTTTATCAAGCGTCTGCAGAAGAATTAAACGATTTCTTCTCAACAGCTGTAAACTGTCACGCAGCGACAAATTACCAGCCCCAAGATATCAATCTCTCGAGAGACAAGTTTTTCCTAAAACATGTCACTACCGGCACAGTACACAAGGCAATTATGAGAATCTCTTCCGAGGCAGTAGGAAATGATGGAGTGAGCATTGGCATGATTAAGAACGTCGTAGACACTATTATTCCAGTTATCACAGACATCTTCAACCTGTCTCTTGTCAGTAGTACGTATCCTACTGAGTGGAAGCAAAGTTTAATTCAACCTATACCCAAGACTGACAACCCTAAGTCGCCAGGTGACTACAGGCCGATCAGCATACTACCTGCAATATCTAAAGCCCTAGAATACATCGTCCATGAACAGCTGACGGATTACCTCAAAACTCATAACATCCATGATGAATATCAGTCAGGCTTTAGAAAGCACCATAATACAGCAACTGCATTAATCAAAGTAACGGATGACATTAAAAATGCTATGGACAGACGTGAAGCTACTATCCTAACACTGCTTGAGTTAGCAAGGCTTTTGACACAGTTGACTTCGATATATTACTAATTAAAATGAAACAGCTGAATTTCTCAAACAGCGCAATACACTGGTTCGACAGCTACCTCAAAAACAGAAGTCAACAAGTCATTTGTGGGTCGGAAAAGTCATCATGGAAAAAGTGCTCTCTGGAGTTCCCTAAGGCTCCGTCCTTGGTCCACTACTCTTCTCACTGTACATTAATGATGTTTCTCCAGTGATTCACTCCTGCAACTACCATCTATATGCCGACGACATCCAACTGTACATAAGTGCAAGCCCCATAAACATTGCTGACGCAGTAACGAGTATGAACGCAGATCTTTGCTCTGTTTCTCGATGGGCACAGAACCTAGGTCTGAAACTAAACCCCAAGAAATCCCAGGTCACACTTATATCTCATCCATAGTTAATCAGCCGGTACTTTCGCGAAACGGTCCCTAAAATACTCCTCAATGGTACCCAACTACCATACCAAAAAACAGTAAAAGACCTTGGAATAATCTTGGATGAACACCTGAACTGGGAAGAACAAACAGTCACAGCTTGCCGGAAATCGCTCTCCTCCCTACATGCAATTCAAAAATTTAGAAAAATATTTCCAACCCATGTTAAACAAAAATTAGTCCAAACACTAGTCTTGCCTAATCTTTACTACTGTGATGTAGTTCAACACGGCACAAATAGTGAAAATTCTAGATGCCTCGAGCTAGTGATGAGTGCTTGCGTTAGATACGTGTGCAATATTCGGTTGTATGATCATATCAGTCCTTCATACTCCCAGCTAGGTTGGATACGCCCACATAAGGCACGCGATCTCCACACGATGTGCTTACTTCATCGATTTCTCAGCCACTGGTGCCCCCAGTACTTATCGTCTCACATTAAACACCTATCATCATTCCACAATCGCACTACCAGATCGGATACGTCTAGCATCTCGGCTGTACCTTTACATAACCTAAAATCTTTCTCCGTGTCATTCTCCATCTCAGCCATACGACTATGGAACGCGCTCCCCCGTGATCTGCGTCTTATCCAGAACTACTCAACATTCAAGAGGGAACTCAAAACTTACATCTTAGGGACGGTATAGCCACCATGTTGTGCCCCTCTCATCTCTTTCTTTCTTCTCTCCGTCACAGCTTCGAATTTGACCATTGTATTTCTCTTCCTCTAAGCTATCTACCTCTTCTAAATCTCTTTTACCCCATTCTATCGATTTATGTCTCTGCTCGATGAGAATAACTCACAAGCTGCAAGAACATAACGAGAAAATTCCCAACTAACAATAGGACTGACATTCACAAAAGAAAAGTATGTTTACTTTCATGTACATAGTCATTACTATTATTATTATTATCATTATTATTCTTGATTGTTATAATTATTTTTTATTGTTATAGTTATCATTGTACTACTGTAATAATCTCTATTTTGTTTTTTTAACATCAATACTGCATTATACGTTATATGTCCTTAATGTTCTGTAGAAACTGTAGCTCGTTCAATCTGAGTATGCCTGGTTAGGTGTAAGAGAGGGCCTGAAGGCCTTAATCTTGCCAGTAAAATAAATGCATAGATAAATAAATAATAAAATCGCTACACCAAGAAGAAATTCATAAACTGGTATTTATTGGACAAATATATTATACTAAAACTGACATGGGATTACATTTTCACAGAATTTGGGTGCATAGATGCTGAGAAATCAGTACCCAGTACAACCACCTCTGGCCGTAATAACGGCCTTGATACGCCTGGGCATTGAGTCAAGCAGTTCAGCAAGAGCAGTGACTGGTGTATTGTGACGAGCCAATTGCTCGGCCACCATTGACCAGATGTTTTCAGTTGGTGAGAGATCTGGAGAATGTGCTGGCCAGGGCAGCAGTCGACCATTTTCTGTAACCAGAGAGGTCCGTGACACGTGAGGCTGGGTGATACGCCAGTATGGCGATGACGAATACACGCTTCCAATATGCGTTCACCGCGATGTCGCCAAACACGGATGCGACCGTCGTGATGCTGTAAACAGAACCTGGATTCATCCGAAAAAATTACGTTTTGCCATTCGTGCATCCAGGTTCGTCGTTGAGTACACCATCGCAGGCGCTCCTGTCTGTGAAACAGCGTCAAGGGTAACCGCAGCCATGGTCTCTGAGCTGATAGTCCGTGCTGCTGCAAACGTCGTCGAGCTCTTCGTGCAGATGGTTGTTGTCTTGCAAACGTTCCCATCTGTTGACTCAGGGATCGAGACGTGGCTGCAAGATCCTTTACAGCCATGCAGATAAAATACGTGTCATCTGGACTGCTAGTGGTACGAGGCCGTTGGGATCCAGCACGGCGTTCCGTATTACCCTCCTGAACCCACCGATTCCATATTCTGCTAACAGTGATTGGATCTCGACCAACGCGAGCAGCAATGTCATGTTACGATACACGGCAATCGCGATACGCTACAATCCGACCTTTATCATAGTCTTAAACGTCATGGTACGCATTTCTCCTCCTTACACGAGGCATCACAACAACGTTTCACCAGGCAACGCCGGTCAACTGCTGTTTGTGTATGAGAAATCGATTGGAAACTTTCCTCATGTCAACACGTTGTAGGTGTCGCCACCGGCGCCAACCTCGTGTGAATGCTGTGAAAAGCTAATCATTTGCATCTCACAGCATCTTCTTCCTGTCGGTTTAATTTCTCGTCTGTAGCACGTCATCTTCGTGGTGTAGCAATTTTAATGGCCAGTAGTGTAGATATCCTTCCGCTCTCTTACGCCGTCCGCTTAAACGGCTGTTTCGTTAAAGTCATTAGCTAAGATTTTCCCCTGAGAGTAATGAGAGAAAAAAGACTTCTGCGAGGGTTATGCGGAAACAAATTACGTTAACGATTCAATTTAAACTTCCGTTTAAAAGCTCAGTAATTTCGTTGTAAGCCGAACACATAAATAAAACAAATTAGTCGTTAAATTTCACAACATTTTGAAGTAAAATTTACACGAACGTTAGCTTTACATTCTGTAAGTGCAAGAACAAGGGATCGTTAATATTCAATGACTATCTGAGCCAAAATCTCACATGCGCTATAACCTAGGCAATTTGTGATGGTTTCTCGGCTTGATAGGCCACAAAAGCTATTCCTCCCCACTTTCCTTACACCGCTCTGGTACGTTCTAAACAGTTTCTTTTACACCGTGTGGAGTAACTTATAGAAAATGAGTGAGATACAAAAATATCGACATACACACCATTGACCAACGGGCTACGAAAAGGGTGCCCCACAACACCTCCTTTATTTAAGACGTACTTGAATTGGTGATATAAATGTAGAAACTTTTATTTCGTAGTTTGGTTTGTGTCTATAAATGATGACAATCTCTCCACTTAATGTTTTTTTGAAGAGCAAGTCATTATCGGAGGATATGAGATTGACATGAAGTGCATTGTTAGAGAATTGCGGAGAATATCGAAAAAGTGGAGTTAGCCATTAAATTTTTTAGGTGCAACGTAATGTTCAGTCAGGTAGTCAAAACTTGAAGTTACATTTTGGAGCAGTAAGGCCTATGAAGTCTTACAAATATTTGGCACTCATTATTAACAATGATGTATCCGGCAACAGCGAAATTAGAAACCGCATTGCCCATGGTAGACAATCAAACAAACAATGAAACACAGTTTTATGGAACATACATATTACATCAGAAACGAAGATTAGTATATTTAATATTGCTGTAGAAATTGTGGAAATTATGGAGCAGAAACATGGGGGAAAAACGAAAAATTTTTAGAGGAACTTAGTGTCAATAAAGGTGGGATTTTGGAGGTAGGAATGAAACTAAAAACGGTGACATACGTAAGAGAATCAGTCTGTTCACCACTGTAATCGATATAATCGAAGAAAAACGTTAGAGATGGTATGAGCATGCATGCCGTTTTGGTATGGGTCGATGGCCTACAATGATGATGCAATGGATTTCAGCTAATAGAAGATCGAAAGGACGCCCGGAAACAACATGCGAAGAGAGAGTCAGGAGAGCTGCGTCAATGGGAAATTTGCACGTGGAAGACTGGGAAGGTAAGAGATTGTGGGAGCCAGGATGCGAGAGGCAATTGTGTTGTTGTGTTAGTTCGTAATTAAAAAAGAAGATCGCGTAACGTGTTTCTTTGTTTATAACGATGCTCCGCACAGGCAAAGCTTTTGCTGAAACTGATACCGACCGTTGTTTTGCGCGCCCTAAGTTGAGATGGATTGATGGCAGTGGCCGAACCGTCGCTATAAATAAATGCAAGGGGTGCACAAAAATACGGAAACACAAAAATGGTTCAAATGGCTCTGAGCAATATGGGACTTAACGTCTCTGGTCATCAGTGCCCTAGAACTTAGAACTACTTAAACCTAACTAATCTAAGGACAACACACACATCCATTCCCGAGACAGGTTTCGAACCTGCGACGGTAGCGGTCGTCTCTGGTCATCAGTGCCCTAGAACTTAGAACTACTTAAACCTAACTAATCTAAGGACAACACACACATCCATTCCCGAGACAGGTTTCGAACCTGCGACGGTAGCGGTCACGCGGTTCCAGACTGAAGCGCCTAGAACCGCAGGGCCACCCCGGCCGACACGGAAACACAGAAAAAACAACAAATTACGGTGTCTAATACAGTATAGGAAGCCTGTTGGCAATCAAAAACAGCTTCCAGTTCGTCTCGCAATAGGTAAATACAGGTCCTGTATGGTTTTCAAGGGAATCTTATAGAATTCTCCCTGCAAAACAGTGGTAAGTTCAGGTAATAATGAAGGTGGTGCACAACGATCACATACCCTTATATCTAAAACAGACCACAAAGGCTCCCCAGGCCAGGGGAGATGTGAAAAATCGTTCTCACGCTCCCAAATCCAGTCCTCGACGATACGTGCTGTGTGAGCAGGGGCCCTCTCGTCTCGGAATACAGCGTCACCATTAAGGAACAAAAACTGTACCGTGGGACAGACCTGGCCAGCCAAAATGGTCACATAATCCTTAGCAGTTATGTGACCCTGCAGAGTAAGCATTGGACCCATAGACTAACGACATGGCTGCCCAAATCATCGACGAACACCTACCTTACACTCTTGGTACGTAAACTCGACCAAAAGTTGAAAACATTGTGAAACATATCCCAGAAAATGAGTTTCCGCCGTTGCTCCAGCTTTTATGGCTCGGCATTTGCATCAGTTTTTTGGACAACATGGTTGTAGAGAGAAGCAGCCATTAGTAAGATTAATCAATAATTCAAGAACAGTCTTAATCGCATTTATTGTTATTATACCGCCAACCGGTTTCAACCCGACCTAGGGGTCATCTTCTGGGCGTTTACACCATTGGTCGACTGCTGGTGGTGTCACTCCTGTCTATATAACGGCAGGAAACTATGGTGTAAACGCCCAGAAGGTGACCCCTACGTCGGGTTGAAACCAGTTCCCTGCCTATACAGCTCTATTCGTTTTTTTTTTTATTTTTTTTTTAGAGCGTTGGCGAGTACGACATTAGGTTCTGCCACGGGTCTAGCAACTGTCGTTTGTCTTTTCGTTACGATCATCTTGAGTGATCGTAAGTAACGGTCGGTCAACACAAACTTCTGTCCACTTCGTGACTTTGTGTTTGATGTTTTCCGTTTCCCGTGCATGCGGTATAAATCTTGTACAGATTAAATGAATTGCCAATTGTCGATAACGACTACCGTCAGCTATATAATGGAATGACGACAAAGAAAATTTGTGCCTGGCCGGAACTCGAACCCGCATTCTCCGCTTATCGTGAGCGCACGCCTCAAGCTAGGCCCAAATTGAGACGCGTATAGCGCGTGTGGCGCGACGCAGCGCAGCGCGCCTTTTTGTGACATCGCAGGTTCAAATGGGGCCACAGCGCAAACTGCGGCGCGACGCGACTGGGACGCGACTCGCGCCTGCGCCAGGTCGCGCGGCGTTGAGGTTGAGGCACAGTTTCTCGCCCCGCGCGTCGCGGTTACCTCGCTAGCACCGTGGGAAATTTGAGGCGGGGAGCGGACGAGTAGATGGATGGCTCTGAGCACTATGGGACTTAACATCTGTGGTCATCAGTCCCCTAGAACTTAGAACTACTTAAATCTAATTAACCTAACGACATCACACACATTCGAACCTGCGGAAGAGTAGCCCCTCCATATGCTCACACGGGAATGGCGCATATGAGCAGTGGTAGCATTGCCCGTACGATAAATTTTGTCTTCCTGTGTACTAAATTTTATTGCCTTTGGGTAGTGTTTCGTTTTTCCCCATTTAAACGCTCCAGCTTTCTTCGTTATTACATTATACTTTTCTGTTATTTATACCTGTATAGTTTTTTTTCTTTAGTCAAGAAAAATGCCTACTTCAGTAACCGATGAGCCACTGGCCGCTGGAATTGTATCATATTGCTCTCTGATGTTTTCAGATCGCAAGAAGGGACAGAGGGTAGCGAATAAGGGAGCATGGAATATTATAAAATCATGTGATTAAGAATCAAGGTAGGAAAGTAAAACAAGGTTATCTTCTCGCTGCCTAGTATGCTGGCGTATCTATACGATCTGTTACAAAAATTTAGAAAGGGATAATCTCCACAGGTGTGATCCCTTTGTGCTCCTGGTAAAAGGCATCCAAGATCTGAAATATACAAGTCTCACTGTGATTACTTCGATATGGATGTAATAACGTAATACGACACACTGTACCACATGCATGTGAACATCACATTTCCACTGTAAGCTAGAAACAGTCGAAAACCAGTCACAAATAACAATGTTTTAATTGACTCGCCGTGACGAGTAAAAGTATTTCAATTATTGCATGCACATTATCAGCATTAATAAACTAATTATACAACAGGCTACACAAATGAAGAAAATGGTCGGTATTATTACGAAAGCAGGAAAATCCTCAAAGAGTGTTATTGGCAATCACGGAGCTCAATAGCTTACGAAAAACCTCATAGTGTCGGTTTGCAGTAAGATAAAAGAAGAAATTTCATATTTATTTTCATACTAGGCAGCTCTTGTTTCGCTAACTGTCGATAACTCTTAAAAAATTACAGTCACTGGAGTGAAATAAATAGAAAGGGAAGTATAAGTACTGATATATCACCATAGAGAAGAAAGTTCCGTGTGTTCAAGAATAGGCCAAACACTTTCCTCCTTGTGCACTACCATTCGCGAAACTTTCGTTTTGATGTCTCGAGGGGTTTAGGAGATACGAGAGATGTTGCGAGTATTTCATTCTCGCGGGCGTGAGATCGGAAGTGAGCGCGCTACATGGGATCCATTTTCTCGAGATCGGAGGCAGATAGAGACCTCCTCCCAAGTCTAAACAAAAATTCAGCACGTTAGCTAAATTTCATACGCACTAACATATGGTGTAATACGCACCAAACGCAAAATCATAGCGACCCCTAATTTTCGTTGCAATCTTTTTGAGTTTTAAGTAGTGTCTTACTAAAATGTGTACATCACAATAAGAATGGTCATTAGCGAGGTGATGGTCACGAAGCTGACATATAACGCTACAAGTAAACCAAAAATCATATATTTTCAGAGAATAGTGTCTGTAAAATCGTTTGAGAAAGATAACAGGTTTGCGCGCGCTTCGGCTCTGTCAGCGCAGAGCGTGGCCAGTCGGCTCGTGCTTTGTACGGTGTACGCGTCGCAATATGCGCTGCACCCGCGCTGTAGTCTCGTGTCACGTCACACGTGCTGTACGCCTCTCAATTTGCGCCTAGCCTTACATTCGGCTATCCGTGCACGCCTCACGGCCAGGCCCAAACGTCCATATGTCGTCACCCATGCCTCTACGACCCGTGCTCGTATGTCCATTATGTTTATTCCCCTACAGGCGAGACGTTTTACTTGAAACTCGCTGGCCCGGTATCGGCAGATTTACACGACATGGCAGTGTCTTTCTTATTCTGATTACGATGCAAAGTGCCTTTGGATATGCATGCAAGGAACTTCGCATCGTAATCAGAATAACAAAGACACTGCAATATAGTATAAATCTTCTGTATGTTGCCTCTTGAAACACCAAACACTGCGGCTTCCTTGGTTACGGAAGCACTCGCCATTCGAGTACAAACAATTTGAGTACGTTCGATTTCACTTAGCTCCAACATGATACTCTCACAACTGTACGAGACTCTGTTCTCACTATGTCTGACACTTGCAACGTATTGAGGGCATCGTAGAGGTTGCCGTTTGTGGTCCAATGCAACCTGCTGCCTTGGCTCGCATATGCTTTTACGCTCCAGCATTTATTTTTCGCACTTTCTCCATATTTTTGTCCAACCTCTATACTTTAGTAGATCTACAGTACTTAATTCACAAAAATTCACAATCATCGCACACCCATTTAGTATAGTTATTTTCTTTGTTAATTAATTAAATTACATCTCCAAATTAGCACTTTATCATTCGTTATAATTTTTTCCGTCATCCTCACAACAGACTTGTTGCATATAATACTTTAGTTGTTAAACAGCTGCAGTTCTCTCTCTCTATCTCTCTCTCTCTCTCTCTCTCTCTCTGTCTCTCTCTCTCTCTCTCTCTCTCTCTCTCTCTCTCTCTCTCTCTCTCTCTCAAACATACACACACACGGCTGGTCCCAGCGGAGGTTCGAGTCCTCCCTCGGGCATGGGTGTTTGTGTTTGTCCTTAGGATAATTTAGGTTAAGTAGTGTGTGAGCTTAGGGACTGATGAAATGGTTCAAGTGGCTCTGAGCACTATGGGACTTAACTTCTGAGGTCACCAGTCCCCTAGAACTTAGAACTACTTAAACCTAACTAAGCTAAAGACATCACACACATCCATGCCCGAGGCAGGATTCGAACCTGTGATCGTAGTGGTCGCGCGGTTTCAGACTGAAGCGCCTAGAACCGCTCGTCCACTCCGACCGACTAGGGACTGATGACCTTAGCAGTTAAGTCCCATAAGATTTCACTCACATTTGTGAACACACACACACAAACACACATTTGTGAACACGCACACAGACACACACACACACACACAGCATAGTCTTTCTTGTGTGTAACGTGCGTTCGTCTATCTGTCGGATACCCGGGAAACATTAACGCCAAGCTATCTGTCGTGTTTGCTGTTTGCTGTGTGTGTGTCGCGATCTTTCTGAGAAGCGCCTACAGTTATAATGCGTCGTCGAGAAGAGAAGTACTACGAGATCCGGTACGTCCCAAGGCCCGCAGATAACTGTTACTTGATACCGTAAGCTCACCAACAGCCATCACACTGCTTCTACGAAATTAGTAATCTACATGCCAGACGCAGCACTTCCGTAACATAAGCCACGTTAGATCTGCCCATAAACAATCGAATGATGAGATTTAGTTGTAATTAAAAAACAATTGTGCTACAGATCGTCCGTTTACAAATAGTCTACAACGAAATTTACATATTGCTAATTTATTGCCCTATTTCATAGTTTCAGATTAAGCGATATAATTGTAGCAACGAAAGGATATCAGCAGCAAGTAGTACATAACCCAAACTGTAGTTATAAAAGTCGAAGGATGTGCAAGATAAGCAGTAAAGTAGAAACGAGTGAGACAGGGGTATAATTCATGTCGCAACCACATTCCATCTCAACATACAGCTAGCAGTAAACGGGCGTAATTTAATCGAGAAATCATGTGAATAGCAGCAGTTAGACAGCATTTCCATGTTTTTCTCTGTCAAATAATCAGTTGGGTGACATGCTGTGTGTGACAGCTGCTAGTGTCCCGTTGCAGAATGGAGCGACGTTTTTTAGGTTTTGTTTCATGGTTTAATTAATGGCTTGTGGTTAACAAACTGGTATACCAGAGGAAAAATAATCCTATCGGAGCACGGAAAAGGCGAATACGCTGGTGTTTCATTTAAAAGACTCTGACTCAAAAGTGGGGTACTAGCTGTCTCCTATCTTTTTCAGTACCTACAAAAATTTCTCTGAAAAGCCTGCCATGCGAACATGTTCGCGCTGTCTTTAACATGCAGCTCCCCTCTCACACCAAAAAGCTCTCCCAATTGTAGCACACTCACACCCACTAATCCATCGCTGCAAGTAGTAGCTCATTCTTATCCACTTGCCCGCTCTCCCTCACTCGTTCAGCCCAACTCATTCTCATCATGCCTTTGTGTGTCTCTGTCACTGACGCCTATTCCACAGCCACAGTCGACTTCGCTCTGTTCTACTACTACTGTCTTCTCTCATTGTCACTATCTCCCTCTTGCTTTCTCTTTCTTCTGGTCTCTCACGCATTCCTTCCCACTGCTATTGTCTCTTCTCATTGCCGTTATCACTCTCTTCCTCGTTGGCGTTGTTGGCTCTGTCTATCATTATAACTGGCTGTCACTCACTTCCACTTTCTTCTTCTCCCACTGGTACTGTCTCCTTCACTGTTCTGTCACTGTCAATTGCGTTCCACTGCTACTGTCTCCTTCTCCTTCTGTCACGCTGGCAATGTCTCCTTTGGTCTTTATCTATTATAGGCACTGTCTACAATCATCCAGTACTTATTACTTTTCTGCTCCTCTCCCAATACCACTTTCTCTTTCTCTCTCAGTATAAAAATGCGCGAATAAGTACGCATGGGAAAAATGGTGCTCAGTAACGTAGAATGAGGCACTTTTCAGTCAGACTTTTAAACAGGAGCATTTCGCCTTTCGTATGCTTCCATAGGTGCATTTTACGCTGGTTTTTATCTTTTCCCTGCCACAACAGAGCATGCTACTCATATAAAAATAAGTTATGCGTCAGGAAAAATTTGCTGCTTTACTTTAGTGAAACTGAAATAACGCAAAACCAACTTGATACCTCAGACCGTATAATACTTGGACAAAAATATTTCATTGCTGCAGTTTTACTGCATGATTTTCTCATAACCCTTACGACGACAAAGGAGACACTTTACAGTATATTTCTGGATGCTGCTTCACTTTATAAATTATGTTTCCGCCTCGCAGCAGATTTTGCGTTTACGGGTAGGGCATCTTCGAACGCTGTACCTCAGAAACTGATGAATGTGTCAAGGAAATTGTCAAAGTTGTTAGACATCGGGATATTAAGAATATGTCGTTAGAATATCAGACCATTACTCGGCATACCCATCTTGGAATCTACGGCTTCGTTTTGGTACCCAAGAACCAAGAACCACGTTTTTCGGGTTTTTTCAGGAATCGCCTATGACTAAATGGTGCTTCCATAAAGCCTTTAAGACGCAACGGAGACCAATCTAATGTAAGAGAAACGAACCGATCTGCTCCATTTGCCTTATCTCAAGGAAGTGTATAATATTCATACAGTGATCCTGTAGTGCAGGGTAGTCACAGTAAGACGATCCTTCCGATGGATATACGAGGGTCGTTCAGTAACTAAAGCCCCACTTCTTTTCTCAGAACATATTTATTGTTAAGAGTCAGAATTTGGTGACAATATATATCAACATGTTTTGTCTGTGTCCTATTTTTCTACGTTCTGTCAACGTTGTGGAAGAGTATGTGTTCCCTGCTTGTAAAAGCTCTTGTCCTGTAGGCGTAACCATGTTTTCACTGCATGGCTGACTCTTTAAGCGTCCCAAACAGATGGAAATCCGAGGGTAGGGTGGATGAGGCAATGGTGCCCAACCCAATTTGGCGATGCGTTCCCGGGTTTTCAGACTTGAGTGTGGGCGTGGATTAGCGTTTTGGAGCAAGACTTCTGCCGGATTCTTGTCCGATCGAACACGTCGGAGTTCTTGAATTTATTCAGTCTTCACGTACCCCTCTCAATTGGTGGTTGACCCTCTTGGCATCACATCCACGAGAATGACGCCATCATAATCACAGAAGACTGCCACCATGCTTTTTCCGGCAGAGGCGGTTGTCTCGAATTTCTTCTTTTGTGCTGAATGAGGACGATGCCTCTCCATTGAATGCCTTTTTGTTTCCGTCGCAAAGTGGTGCACCCAGCTCTCGTGCCCTGTAACGATCCCTGGCAGAAAGGCCTCTCCGTCGGTCTCAAAACGGTCCAAAAATTGAGACGTGATGGCCTGTCCTTGAATCCTGTGGCCCGCTTTGAGCATTCGCGGAACCGCAGAGTAACATATACAGAGAGGAAGCCCCCCCCCCCCCCCCCCCCTTAAACCACTGTTCCCTGGGTGTGCTCGTAGTTCCGTTAGACGACAGTAGATGTCAGGCGTGTCCCGTGCATAGTTTCGGGAGATCACGCTAGAGGCGCTTCGGCAACGGCCACCCTGACGTCAAGGGTAGCGATGTGCGGTGACAGAGGGGAGAGACCGAGAGAGCGTAGCCGCATCTGTGGAGGCAGCAACAAGCAAAGCGTACGGCAGCGAGCGCTTCCGCGTGACGTCACTGTCGAGAAGATACGATTTTTTCGTGTTCGCGCATGGCAGTATTCCGCTTAAGCCACCATTAATTTACTAAAGTGAAGGGCGATGTAATAAGATATGAGTTCGATTGAAGCTTACCTACACAGGGACTTATTGCTTCCTACGGCAATGAAATTATCATATTGTCTTTCTAGTAATGAAAGATGTATAACTACGTATTACGGATCACCTTGACATATACATTCTATTGCTTAACATTTTCTATGAGATAAGTTATAACTTCCATCCTTCAGTCGTTATTAAGTATTACACATTTTTAATAGTACAGGAAACGCAACAATCATGAGAGCTTTCAGTTTCTAAACGCAGTTTTTTCGTCACAATCAGCAATAGTGTATTACTTTTTTTTCGTGCAGATATTAGGTAGAAAGGAAACGATATAATTCAATTTACGTGTCATTTCTGCGTTTGATGATTCTGAAGCTTCAGTATTGATCGCCGTGCTTCAACAATTCAACAACAACAAATTAAATACCTTAATCCCACCTGGAATGAACTGCGGAAGCTCTCCATGTGTGTGCTCCTTTCTGCCGCTGTTTAGCCCTCATTGTCTCTGCCGACGTGTTAGGTGCCTTATACGGATGTAGGTACAGTAATGATCTTAGTGTAAATTGCGGAGATCTCTTGAGAAATAGTTTGAAGCTTCCGATTAAAAGTTTTGGCAGGTTTTTATTCCCATCTGCTTCTTTACACAGAGAGCTGGGTTTGAAGAGACGATTAAGCTAGGAGGAGATAGTTCCTCAGTTGCCCCAGAGCTTACAGGACCTTTTGATAGTTCTATTATCTTGTCACTGTGATGTCCAAGTGATTGCTCTATGGAGTCGGATCTGGAAGTAATACATCCAGTGATGTATTTTTGCGCCTCTTTCGTGACCAGCAGTATACAGACTGCTTCCAGGCTCCATATAAACCACATGCCATAACAACCTGTACCTTTCAAATAACTTCCGGAAATTCAGCCCGGTAACACTTTCAGCGACCGCCGATATTTCGGCGGGAGAACACTCCGCTACTTTCAAGGCAGTCGCTGAAAGTGTTACCTGGCTGAATTCCGGGAAGTTATTTGAAAGCTGTATAATCCAGGAGAAACTCAGGTCTCACAACCTGTACCAGGCTATGTGGTCCGTATATGGCGTCACTTTCTTGGTCGAAGCATATGCCAATCATTTCATCAAATGCTCAACACACACAAATTTTATGCTTCACTTAAGCTTGGTTTTTGCTTACTCGTGAAGTGCTTTTAGCAAAACTTTTGTGTACTTTACTCGTCAGCACTGTGTAGATACTTAATGCTTTGCGTTACTTCCTCTGTTTGCTTAACGTGTGAAACAGGAATAGCGGGTAACAATATACTGAGAACGAAAAGCAAATTAAACGCTGAATTGTTTTCTCTCAATGGTGATAATTCTTCATTAAGTTATTTTAATGTCATCTTCGATAATACCTTTCTCTGATTCTATGCTTTGATCTACTTTTTCTAGCATGTTAAGTGCACTTTTATGAGTTTCACGAGCTTATAGAATTTGCAGTCGGCTTTAAAACCTATTTTGGTTGAAGTTCCTTTAATTCTGCTTGTAGATACTGTAAACAAACGTCCTCTCTAAAGTTTTTGCTACAGGCAGTAGCATTTTTAATGTTAATGCTTTCACTACTGCTACAGAGCTGAACCCACCGAGCAAATGTTTCAGGAATTCGAAGGAACTTATGACATGTAATACTACTGCTTTTTAGTCGTCTGATTACACTTTTCACACACAGCCGTAGGACAATTCGGCATTATTAATGTCAAACATATCGAACAAACTCGAAAGTAGACAAAAAATAAACAGTAACACATGAAACTTAATCGCTTCAACACGTAACATTGCGCGCGAACTGCGCCGAGCTTCTCGACGGTGACGTATTGCGCAGATCGGAGCAGTTCTGTGCAGACACTATGGGCCCTACCTGAGGCATCAAAGCCTGAGACAAGTTCTTCACAGTACGTTGAGATGACAGACCTTTTGAAATAAGCAATGTTGGAAAATACATCTAATAAATAATGGAAAGGTGCGCCGCAACAAAATTTTGCGCTTCTTCGCTGTGCGTAATTTTGGCTGTAGCAGCTGACTGATTCTCTAATAGGGAGCCGTGATGAGCCTATATTCATAACTAGGTTTTCTGCTGAAAGCTGGCCTTCTATAACAGACGTTACAACATAGTGTCACAAGACAATTCTGTTGCATAATTCCGCATACAGCTGCAACTGGCGGCGGTAACATGCGTTGCAATTAATGATATCTACTTTATCCTCATTTCATAGGACACAGGAAATGAATAAAACCGCCGACCAGTCACATAAGGATCAATAATCTGCTTGAATACGATTACACAAATAATCGCTCCTTTAGTCAGCTCATGCCGATTCATAGAATGATTTTAGGTTCGGTTTGTTTGTTGCTAATGAATGCGTTAGGTGTCAGGGCATTTAACTAATTCGTTTTCCGAGTCTTGTACATTGGCTAATGCATGCTTTTATGTTTTTCTAGCCGCTAACAGAGACAGTGTGCGGTTTAGATCGATCGTTTGTGAAATAATTCCAACCTACTACAGTGAAGAGAACATTAATATTATTGAATGGAATACCAATTTTGTTGTACAATGCCAACAGTAATACGCTGATAACAGATTGATTTGCTTTTTCCTTATAGTGGTGTCAGGTCACAAAATGCGTTTATCCCCTATATTACGTAAGACATAACGAGGTTCTTCTCTATAATATGTCCTAACGGTAATATTACAGAAGTTTTTCGTTTAAATTAACTACTCGTTTCTACACAGTTAAGATAGAGATGACAGAACAGTTTTTGCCGTAAAGATAGAGATGACAGACCAGTTTTTGCCGACTATGACTAAAATGCCAGGACGGTCTAGTACAACTGTCTCCACGAAGCAGCTATGTCCCCTAAAAGAAAAGCCATACAAGAGGTAGCAGGGCCAAGTGTTATAAAGAAACATCGTTTCCTTTCCTTTGAGGACGGATTGTTCGAAGAATAAGAAAATTTGAATAGAGTAAGTTACTTGTGGAGGGATGGGTACATGGACGTGCAAATCAGAAAAACGTTACATTGTGATCACATCACATACAAACTGACATCGATTTATAACATGTTATCCATAGATATTAAATTCTTTTGCTCCCAAAACATCATGTTAGGAAGAATTGGAGCTTCCACGAAAAACACATCAGATCCAAACAAAATCATATGATAGATATGGTATTAAATATAACTGTTCCCATTAAATAAAGGAAATTAAGAAAGTTAACAGACGTGTTGGACAGACACAGCGGTTCATAAATAAGCAAACCGCCGATAGAAAATAAACACAGTAAAATATAATACATACCAAGATAAAATTAAACTTTAGCTTTGCAATAACAAAGTTGTGGTGTGAATTTATTTATTTACCCCGGGAAGTTTGGGTGCTTTTGAGCCTTTTGCTGGATACATTTCGTTTGAAATCCAAAGTAGCTCCTTCTGCAGCCGTACTTTGCAGAACATTTCTAGGATATACTTTCGATGTATTGAGCATGGATCAAGCTGAAGCTCTAAACATTCATGGTGGTGTCTGTTTGTTCTATATCGTGTCTCCCTACCACTTTCGCGCAACGACGCTCTGAGCGTGTTTTTTAGGGAATTAACTAGTTTGAACCTGGGACCTGTTGCTGGTAAGGAGACGCCAGACCACACATGACATGTAGAATTCAGAAGAGTTCAGTGAGACTAGCGATGATATAACCAAATACTAAATGATTTCAGCGTCAGCTCCACTGCACTCTCTGTAAAAGAATCTTAATACTAACTAAGTAGAGTGGAAAGGGTTCAAGGCTTTCCTATTTTTAGTTAGCTGGTAAAATAACGTCGAAAAAGCAGTTAAGTTTACCATTGGAAATTTTATTCTACTCACAAAACATCATTTATAAATTGCACTATTGATAAAAGGAAATGTTTTAATACAGGATGGTAAAAACCAACTGCGTTCAACAGAAATGTGAACGAATATTCCCTGAATGGGTTTCCAAGTTCTACAATCGATCGAAGGATGACCTATGCCATATCACATCTATAATCTAGGTTTAATTTAAGTTTCACAAAAGAGAAAACTATCAAAATGGTCTACAGTGACCCTCAGTTATCTTTAATTACTTATCTAACTTGTCGTAAATTACAGTGGCTGATGTAGCTTCTCAATAACTATATAAAAGAAAAATCATCACGTTTCAGATCTGTTCTTCAAGTGGCAAATGTGAACACCATGAGTTTTAATTAACGATCGACACTAGTATTACGCAAAAAGGGGGTGTAACAGATGAGACTTCTGCAGTTCTGAGTGAAGCCTTATGCGCTCAAAAATGCGGCATCGCGTGCGTTCATTATCTTGTCGGTGTTTAGGCAGCGTCAGGGCAGCGGCGGGAACCACAGCTCCGCTCACATCGCCATCTCGGAAGCAACTCCCCTCTAACTTTTCCTTACTACAATTTACCTAAGTTAGTTTTAAAAAAAACTATCTGGCTATGTTTTCCTCTGACCAATCAGGGTCTCAATGTTAACCTTAAGCTCCGCCTACAAAAATTCTGTCTATCCAATGAAAAACGTTATACTTCTCGTGGTGGGGCAATGTTTTTAAAGTTTGCAACGTAACAGAGACGCTAAAAAGTCTCACGCTAAAACCTGCAGCTGGTGTGGTCCTTTTAGCGTTATCGTAAGATCTATACTGTTCTTCTGGAGGGCTCTATCTTGATGTACCTGAGACGCGAAAAGTCTCACGCTAAAACGTGCGGGTGGTAGTCGTAGAGGTAGGCTGCCGACGTGGGTGTCCAGCCCCTCCCTTATCGTATGGCCTTCTAGCTTAACACGGTTCTGCTCTCGGCTTCTGTCCTCGTTTCTCCCCTCGGAACTGCGTCGGTCTCACAGTGGGAAGGTACGACATGCATTTAGGCATTCTTGCTCACTCGTTCCACGTATTACTTTGGTTAATTTAATATCACGATTTATTCGGAGTTACGTGACATACTACTGGATTTGCTTATCAAGTCAGTGTTTTCATGGAAGGTGTTGGATTTGCCTGACACCTTACAAAGCCATTGAGGATACAAACGTTCATTGCCCTTCAACATTGAATTCACATGACTGCAGTTTACGCCAAACTGGTAATGGACAGCTTTGAACACGTCGTTGAACACTTTTAAATTAGATCTAACTACGGCAGTCAGATTTTCCGAAGCGGCTCTTAATTCGCCCAAGTCTTCCGCGGACGTTTCTTAAACTTTATAAAATATATAGAGTTCATCCGCACTTTCCAGAGTCTTATTGCCTTTAAGCAGTTCCGACACACAAACATCACAATTAAATTTTTTGATGCATTTATGTGCCAGATAGCCTGCTAAGTAGCGCACTGCACAATCCTCCACAGACGCTGGCTGACTCTGTAACTCTAATTCAGCACTGTGCACAAGCTCAGGTGCTTCATGTGCAGCTTCTTTCGGAACATGTTTTCCGCGGTCTCCATTCATGCTAACGTTAATTGCCGAAGAATCTCATCGGGCTCACAGTTCGCCGAATCAACAGGTTTCACTAGTGATGCTGCCACTGTGTGCTGCAAGTTCCTGCGGAATTCCTGGCAGCTGGGATCCCTGTTGAAACCTGACCGTTGCCGGATTACAGAAAATACATTTTCTATGGGATCTTGGTTCACCCGCGATGCTAAGAAGAACTCTTAGCCATCACTTTTCAAGTCATTCCCCAGCGTTAACAAAGCACGAATTGTGTGCTGAAGGCCTGTAAAACATGGAGGAATCTCACAGTTTTTTGGGGGAGGGTTAACGACGCTGCACGTTTTTAACCAGAGAGTCCTGTAGATAATCCTCTAACCAACTTTTTTGAGTACTTAGAGCACAGGCGAATGGTTTAGAATCATAGAGCGTCTTGCTATTCATTGCATCGAACAAATTGTTCAGTCTTGCCAGAATGGAAGCTGTATTCAGCGCTGTTTTGCTCTGAATCTCCGACGTGGAATACGCTGATAGAATAGCGGCCGAGACGGAATGACTGAATACTTGTGTTGCAAGTTGAACACTCATTTTTTCGAAATTATTCGGATTGACGTGCTTGTGACTGAGAGTGCAGCACATTCTTGCCTTGCCGCCCTTCCTATCTACTCGATACATTTTGACAATGTCTTGCCAAGACACTTCCTCACACTCAGTTCGTCGAACACCAATACACAATCTCGGCAACTTTCATCCATTGTCTTCACTTTTTCTACAAAATGTTCAAACAGTTTAGTTTCTGTGCCCGCTATAATATCCATTTCACTGACCCACTTCTCAATAGTTTTTTTCGAAGATAGTTTCATTCCAGCTTCTCTTCTTAAGTGGTCATATGCAGCAGGACTTTTATAAAATAAACTCAACGACAGCCGTCTCTCCGCTTCTGTCCAAGGAGCGTTTAATTCACTTATTAAGAAAGTTGACGCTAGTTAATGTATTTGACGTCATCGGAGGACGTTACTTACTTGTGTAGAAGCTGCATACCAAATAATGTTCCACATTTTGGAGACATATGCTTAACAGCCTCTGTTGCCACAGCTTTTATATCAGGCTTCTTCGTGGCAAGATGTCGCATTCTCCACAGTTTTTTCCTCTGCTTTGCCAATTTTAACTTTTGCTCATTAATTCTTTGTGTCAGCTTTCGATTTCTTGGTGTTAAATCTGTTGGCAGCGACTTATCCGGCGGACTATGGACTGGCTCCCGGGCAGGTGGCGAACAGCTTCCTTGTTGGTGCATTTCGTAATCGCTGTGTTGTCTACTGTTGTCATCGTTTTCTACGTCTGCAGGCTCTTCCAGAGGTTCTGGATTTGGCACAGCGTTAAATACTAGTTTTGTTTTCAACTCATTCATAAAAGAATTGTCAGTGAAGTGAAGAGCACAAGGGAATTTATTACGCAGCTGACTCTGCTGCAAGTCAAACAAAGAAAAGTTTCCACTGCACAGAATCCACTCTTGACACCTGTAATGTAAGGGTGAATTAGTAAGGCGAAATCGCATCTGGCTAATTAAATGAGACTGAGACATTAACAGATGAAATTGCTTGGGAATTACGGTGTCTAGAAATGTGGTTATTCATCAGTACCTTTGTAACTACATTTCACTTTTTAATGCTTTGTAAGAGAAACAGCAGATGCACCGATGTTTTAAAGAACATCGCATTGCTGTAAGTAAAGAAAATATTTTTCGAAATGGGGGACTGAAGTAGAGTTCCCTTCGGGTAGTAAGAGCAGAAACTGTTGAGGAAGAAACAACGGGACCGTATGTTAGTGAATGGGCGTGGAAACAAATGACGTTGAACGATAAATGAAAAATACATGGCTCTCGAGTGACACATTATCATACAGCTCCCACGAGGAATGTGCAAAAAAAGGAGGAAGCATGAAATGCTAAACGTTCCGCTAAATTTATAAACTCTGTTCAGTGTCTAATTGAACCTAGAATTAGACGTAACATACAAAAAATACTTAGGAGCGACAATTACAGGATGAGTAAACGGAGTTATGCAAGTTTTGTAGGGGTTATTGATAACGAGAGGCATTGGTTCGTTGATAGCATGCAAAAGACTGCAGCTTGTCTGCAAAACAAAGAATTTTCAGTACTTTTATGAAATATTACTCTATCTACAAAATTGCTTGAATACTCTACAAATCACTTTATTGATGTCAGAGGATACTCTTGCTTCTACCATAATGGTCTCCTTCCATTCGATTAAGAAATAGTGCGGGGGAAGCACGACTTTGTATGGCATTCTGTGTATTGCGAGTAACGTAATTATATCCTCATGATCCCTACGCGAAAGATATGGAGGCAACAAGAGATTTTTCAGATTCCTTGCTGAAATTTGAAGGAGATCTTACCGAGGCTAGAGTGAGTATTCGAACCATTTTCTTCCGATTACATTATGGGGACAGTTTGGTAAGTATGGTAAATTTCATGAAGAATGGAACACTTTTGTTGAGCCTCCATGGCTGGTAAGCTTGATTATTCAAAGTATCACATAAACAATTTCAACAAACTCAAGCATCCAGTTCGTTGTTGAAATGTTGAAGCCATCAGAGTTGTTTGTCGACTGCGAGTGCAGATGAAGAGATCCGAGTTTCGTGCTGTTATTAAACATGTCGCTCAAATCAGAACTGAATTGGATTAAGTTTACGTGAACTCTGTTCCATCATTGAAGACTCTTTACTTTTGGATTAATGAATTTAAACTTGGTCGGCAAGCACCGAGGACGAAGCTTTCAGCAACTCTCCAAGTAAGGTAATCACAAAGGAAATTCAGGATATGGTAATGCAAGACCACCAAATGAAAACTCTTGAGATTTTTGAGGCTGTCAGCATCTCATCTGAGCGACAGGATAATATTCTGCACGAAGATTTGACTATGAAGGAGGTGTGGTGTGACGATTGCTCACAATCTACCAAAAACTTACCCAGCGCAGCACTTCAATACGATGTCTGACGATGTTTGATCACGATCAGCAAGTTTTTATGGGGCGATTTGTGACTGTCAGTGAAACTTGGATCCATCGTTACACGCCAGAGTAAAACGGCAGTCAAAACAATGGACAAATGCTGGTGAAAGAACTCGGAAGAAGGCAAAGAACATTTTGTCACCTTATAAGGTGATGACCACTGTTTTTTTAAAATTCCCTTGGAGTAATCCAATTAGTTTACTTCGAAAAATGCAGAACCATAACTGGACACATAATTACTTTCAACGCTGATGTGAAGACGTTAATCTGAATACAGTGTAGAAAGCTCATTTAACATGGAAAATTTTCTGTGTTGAGAACTGTAGGGCGTGCACTATTTAACACACAGACTCTTCATCAGTGAAAATGACTTTTTTGATCGCACTTACAAGGGAACTTCATCAATTCGACCTCATATTTTCATTCCAACAAAAAAATCTTATTCCTTTACTTTACTTTACTTCTATTTATTCCTTTACATGAAGTGTGGAACATTGCTTGTCAGAGTTCACGATTCTATGTCAACTGGAAGTATGTTATAGATTTTCAAGAGTGAGTTTGCGAGTAACAGAATTTGTGACATAAATAGTTGTATCTTTTGACTGCGTTGACTCAGATGTTCAAATATTTTGTACCGCCTTCGCACGGTACATAAATTTCGACTCGATATCTTATCGCGATCTTTAGAAAACAGAGACTGCCAGACAGACAAGAAATGACAAAAATATTTTTTTCGTGTGACATAATTTCACCCCGGAGTAGACAACATTCCATTAGAACTACTGACGGCCTTGGGAGAGCCAGTCATGACAAAACTCTACCAGCTGGTGAGCAAGATGTATGAGACAGGCGAAATACCCTCAGACTTCAAGAAGAATATAATAATTCCAATCCCAAAGAAAGCAGGTGCTGACAGATGTGAAAATTACCGAACTATCAGTTTAATAAGCCACGGCTGCAAAATACTAACGCGAATTCTTTACAGACGAATGGAAAAACTGGTAGATGCAGACCTCGGGGAGGATCAGTTTGGATTCCGTCGAAATGTTGGAACACGTGAGGCAATACTGACCTTACGACTTATCTTAGAAGAAAGATTAAGAAAAGGCAAACCTACGTTTCTAGCATTTGTAGACTTAGAGAAAGCTTTTGACAATGTTGACTGGAATACTCTTTTTCAAATTCTAAAGGTGGCAGGGGTAAAATACAGGGAGCGAAAGGCTATTTATAATTTGTACAGAAACCAGATGGCAGTAATAAGGGTCGAGGGGCATGAAAGGGAAGCAGTGGTTGGGAAAGGAGTGAGACAGGGTTGTAGCCTCTCCCCGATGTTATTCAATCTGTATATTGAGCAAGCAGTAAAGGAAACGAAAGAAAAATTTGGAGTAGGTATTAAAATTCATGGAGACGAAGTAAAAACTTTGAGGTTCGCCGATGACATTGTAATTCTGTCAGAGACAGCAAAGGACTTGGAAGAGCAGTTGAACGGAATGGACAGTGTCTTGAAAGGAGGATATAAGATGAACATTAACAAAAGCAAAACGAGGATAATGGAATGTAGTCAAATTAAATCGGGTGATGCTGAGGGAATTAGATTAGGAAATGAGACACTTAAAGTAGTAAAGGAGTTTTGCTATTTAGGAAGTAAAATAACTGATGATGGTCGAAGTAGAGAGGATATAAAATGTAGACTGGCAATGGCAAGGAAAGCGTTTCTGAAGAAGAGAAATTTGTTAACATCGAATATAGATTTATGTATCAGGAAGTCGTTTCTGAAAGTATTTGTTTGGAGTGTAGCCATGTATGGAAGTGAAACATGGACGATAACTAGTTTGGACAAGAAGAGAATAGAAGCTTTCGAAATGTGGTGCTACAGAAGAATACTGAAGATAAGGTGGATAGATCACGTAACTAATGAGGAGGTATTGAATAGGATTGGGGAGAAGAGAAGTTTGTGGCACAACTTGACTAGAAGAAGGGATCGGTTGGTAGGACATGTTTTGAGGCATCAAGGGATCACAAATTTAGCATTGGAGGGCAGCGTGGAGGGTAAAAATCGTAGAGGGAGACCGAGAGATGAGTACACTAAGCAGATTCAGAAGGATGTAGGTTGCAGTAGGTACTGGGAGATGAAGCAGCTTGCACAGGATAGAGTAGCATGGAGAGCTGCATCTAACCAGCCTCAGGACAAGACCACAACAACAACAACAACAATTTCACAATTTTCGAACTTTTTCTTTTGCTTGTTCTATGAAACCTTGCTTCATACAAAATTTTATGATTCTGGGTCAACAGGAGGTACCCTATAAGTTTTGACGAGTGACCTTTGACGTATAAATTTCTTTTACATAAATTGCCGTTTCTGTTGCTTGCGTTGACGCAGAAGCTCAATTTTTTTAACATAGCGAAGTGACCTTATACCGTATTATGTGACATAAATTTCCATCAATTATCTCTACTCATTCTCAAGAAAACGCGTTTTAAGGGTCGGACAGAGGATAAAGTGAGACCACAACGGTTTCGTTTCTACCGATTTAGTATTAAGATTGTCAGTGTTGTGTATCTGTAGGAGTAGTGCAAGACAGAATGCATTCTCACTCTGCAGCTGTAGAGTCTTGGTATGGCACACGGTTTTAATCTGCCAGGGAGTTCTAGCACAAGACACATACTCATTCTCAAAGCAACAACAGCTAAAGTAATACAATTTATTTAAAGGTACCTTTCCTCATCTTTCACAGGGAAAGAAAAGAATTTCATCGCCTTGTCTTTCCAGTTGGATCCGCACCTCTTGTACGCACAATTTCTTCCTGACATGACGCACAAAGATTCCCAAAAACACTTCCAGAAAATACTCGGTAGCGATAACGTAACCTTCCGCAGCGACTAAATGTCTTAGAACTGGATGATGCCCTGTGCTGGCATTTGAGGGGAAGTGGTGGTGGGGATTTCCACGTGGGCCTCGTGTGCAGTTACCTGCTGCCCGCTGTCCGAGCAGTTTCGCACCCCTGCTCCATCCCGTGTCATCTGACAGAACTGCTGTAACCCCCCCCCCCCCCCCCCCCCCCCCCGACCGCGTCAACAGGCCCTTACGGAGGTTGCCTGTCTGGGCTGGGTATCTTTGTCTTTGGCGGAACCCATCGTGAGCACCTTTTTTAATATCCGAGAGTCTCGATCATTGCAGACGCACTTCCAATGCCGATCGACAACTGTAGAGCCGATTGTCGAGATGTGATGCTCCGGTCGGCACGAATAATGGCGTCCGCGCGACTCAGCACGTTTGGAGCAGTGGCTGTGATAGGACGTCCTGAGCGAGGCTGACCGTGGAGCACTGTTTCTGCGTTTCCTGACGCTGTAACTTTCTTTACCATAGGCCAACTGTACTCCTAACAACTGCAGCATCGCCATACACTGCACACAAACGTTTATGGATGTCCAGCACGGTTTCTTTTTCTGTACACAACAATTCAATAACGGCACGCTGTTTATAACGTGAGTTGTATGTAGACGCCAGTTTGACGCTGTACTACGGTTCTGGAATCTGCGAGAACTGCTCTAAACTTCACCGGCGCACAGAACAAACATCAAATGTGATGCATCGACAAGGACGTTTGTCTATGTATATTAATGGCTTTTGAAAAAGAATGTGGGGCATTATTTTTTGAACGTCCCTAGCTGAAGGTCTATCGAACTCAGTTGATATTATTACCTACCACGAATATAACCGAGGTATGAGCCCCGGAATATCTCGTTTTCTGAAATTATTAGGTAGCTCATACTTTTGCACTGGTATCGATACCGTATAGCATTAACAATACCCACCTCCGCCTCCTCAGCAAAGATCGCGAAGGGTACAGAATAACGGAAGAAAGAAGCAATCTTTTTCTGGGATGTCCATTCCGAACGAACTGCTTCTGTTGGTTTCAGTTCGTCTTGGTGCACGCAAGCAGATTCCGGCTCATGCAGACATGTTCAAGTTTCGTCTGCTGTTACGACGCTGTACACGGATTTTTAACTTCGAAAGCTTCGACGGTATCATTGCACCAGCTGGCGTGAGCCCCTTTATGATCTTGTTCCACACAGCGGTGGACCCGTCGGATAGAGAGATCTATCACAGCTAAATGTTCATTCAGAATCATATTTGCAGGAGCCTTCGGTATGCCTAAGGACGATGTCCGTGTCTCACGGCAAGTTCCACTGCCGCTCCTTCTCATAGATTTTACGCGCAGCATCCTTGTTCTGTGGAGCAGCAGACGATTTTGGTCCACGTTCCAGAAACAGAAGCACCACCTCGACGAAGTTCTCCAAATTGGTGCAAGGTGCGTTCAAACTATGAAACCTCCGATTTTGTTTCTCACAAACTAGTCACACAAAAACTGTGAAGCCTGTGACACTTCTGGACGCAGTCTCCCTGCACATATTTTGCAACGTCTACACAGCGATTTGATGGCCGCTGTGAATGCTTCGCCCTGGTTTCATCACAGGAAGAACTCTGATGCAATAGCGGCACAGCTAGGGAACGTGCCACCATGCAAAGTGTCTTTCATTGTTGCAAACAGCCAGAAGCCGCCAAGAGCCAGGTGAGGTGAGTAGGGAGGACGAGAAGTCACGTCAGAGTTGTCACGAAGAAACTTTAACGTGGCGTTCGCTCAAAGCGCTGGTGCGTTGTCTTGCTGAAAGAGCACACGTGCATCATTTTCCGGCCGTCTGCCAATCAGTGCTGGAAGGAGTTCGTTCTCCAGTACACTGATAAGCGCGAGGGTGGATGCCGCGTGGTGGCGTTGCGAACACATGACACGGTAACGAGACCATGTAAGCGGAGCAGACACGTACGGGGATCACCCTAGCGAGGACATGATCTGCAGACGGGTAAATCCTTTGAGGTAAGCGACTTTAACAAAGGGCAGGTTATTACTACGCAGAGCCTGTGACAGAGTATCTGGAAAAAGACGAAGCTGGTGGAATGTTCACGTGCTACTGTCGTGAACATCTACGGAAAGAGGCAGGACGACACTGATACTATTACTAGGCCTAAATGATTGGACGTTTTCGACTTCTCACAGAACGTAAGGTTCGGAGCCTTGTCTGCTCTGTACATCTACATCTACATTTATACTCCGCTAACCACCCAACGCTGTGTGGCGGAGGGCACTTTACGTGCCACTGTCAGTACCTCCCTTTTCTGTTCCAGTCGCGTATGGTTCGCGGGAAGAACGACTGCCGGAAAGACTCCGTGCGCGCTCGAATCTCTAATTTTACCTTCGTGATCTCCTCGGGAGGTATAAGTAGGGGGAAGCAATATATTCGATACCTCATCCAGAAACGCACCCTCTCGAAACCTGGACAGCAAGCTACACCGCGATGCAGAGCGCCTCTCTTGCAGAGTCTGCCACTTGAGTTTGCTAAACATCTCCGTAACGCTATCACGGTTACTAAATAACTCTGTGACGAAACGCGCCGCTCTTCTTTAGATCTTCTCTATCTCCTCCGTCAATCCGATCTGGTACGGATCCCACACTGATGAGCAATACTCAAGTACAGCTCGAACGAGTGTTTTGTAAGCCACCTGCTTTGTTGATGGAGGATAGAAGGTGATCTGAGACATCCCTGCAGGAAGAGCGTAATGCTGGTGCACGCACAAGTGTTTCAGAGCGCATCGTACATTGCTGAACTTGGAGTTCCGCAGGAAATCACACCTGTGTGTTCAGTTCTTGGGCCAACGACATTCTCAGTTACGATTGCAGTGGGCACAGGACCATCGGGATTCGAGCGTCGATTAATGGAAACCTGTTGACTCTTCGAGTGAAACACATTTTTGCTACACTATGTTGACGATCGTCTCAATAAACGCAGTCATCGAAGTGAACGGCGGCTCGAAACCTGTCGCACACCACAGACTTACAATGGTGGGAAAATTATTATGCTATGGGAGATTTTCTGCTGTGCTTGCGTGGATCTGCGGTAGTAATCAAGACATGCTGACAGCAGAAAACCACCTGCATCCATTCGTGCTTGGTGTTTTCACCGACGGCGATATCGTCTTTCACCAGTACAACTGTCCCTGTCTCGGAGTCAGAACCGTGCTACAGTGGTTCGAAGAACATTATAGTGAACCCACGTTTAAGTCTTGGCGACCAAATTCGCCTGATGTAAACCCATCTGGGTCGCTATTGGGTGCCATCAGCGCCTTGTTATTTACAGGTATTCATTGGACAAATATATTATACTAGAACTGACATGTGATTACATTTTTAAGCAGTTTGGGAGCATAGATCCTGAGAAATCAGTACCCAGAACAACCACCTCTGCCCGTAATAACGGCCTTGATACGCCTGGGCATTGAGTCAAACAGAGCTTGGATGGTGTGTACAGGTACAGCTGCCCATGCAGCTTCAACACGATACCACAGTTCATCAAGAGTAGTGACTGGCGTATTGTGACGAGCCAGTTCCTCGGTCACCGTTGACCAGACGTTATCAATTGGTGAGAGATCTGGAGAATGTGCTCGCCAGGGCAGCAGTCGAACATTTTCTGTATTTAGAAAGGCCCGTACAGGACCTGCAACATACGGTCGTGCATTATCCTGCTGAAATGTAGGGTTTTGCACGGATCGAATGAAGGGTAGAGCCACGGGTCGTAACACATCTGAAATGTAACGTTCACTGTTCAAAGTGCCGTCAATGCGAATAAGAGGTGACAGAGACGTGTAACCAATGGCACCCCATACCATCACGCCGGGTGATACGCCAGTATGGCGATGACCAATACACGCTTCCAATGTGCGTCCACCGCGATGTTGCGAAATACGAATGCGACCATCATTATGCTATAAACAGAATCTGGATTTATCCGAAAATATGACATTTTGCCATTCGTGCACCCAGGTTCGTCGTGGAGTATACCAACGCCGGCGCTCCTGTCTGTGATGCAGCGTCAAGGGTAACCGCAGCCACGGTCTCCGAGCTGATAGTCCATGTTGCTGTAAACGTCGTCGAACTGTTCGTGCAGATGGTTGTTGTCTTGCAAACGTCCCCATCTGTTGACTCATTGATCGAGACGTGGCTGCACGATCCGTTACAGCCATGCGGATAAGATGCCTGTCACCTCGACTGCTAGTGATGCGAGGCCGTTGGGATCCACCACGGCGTTCCGTATTACCCTCCTGAACCCACCGATTCCATCTTCTGCTAACAATCATTCGATCTCGACTAACGCGAGCAGCAATATCGCGATATGATAAACCGCAATTTCTGAATGGGAAACATCCGCAGAATCTTTTATTACATACAGAGTCTAGATTCGTCACTCCTACCTACTTCGTGCACTTGCGATGACGTACTAAACATTTCCACGTATCAGGTCTAGAACTTAGCTTCCGCGTTTTTGCAACAGATGGCAGTAGTGTGAGTGGTAGGTTTTGTCATGCAATAAAGTTAGGTATTTGCAAACATAACGCCATCAAACTATTAGTCGATTTGTGGCTGCGTCGCTGCTTTAATACGAAGAAATCTGCGGCTGAGGCTCATGAAATACTGGGTAAGACCTATGGTGAAGCCGCTCTTAGTGAAAGAATGTGCACAGAAATTGTTCCAAGTCTTGAAGAACGGTAATTTTTGAAGTCGAACACCGCCACGGCAGTGGGAAAGAGAAGGTTTCCGAAGATACTGAAAACATAGGAAACCGTTATCGAAAGTAGCTGACGCGTTTGACCGGATCACTGAAAGACGAATGTTCAAAATACAACGATACGCATGAGAAGGGGAGCTTTCATCACGACAATGCTCGACCTCATTTCGCAAACCCCGTCGAAACCCACGCTGAAACATTGAAACGGTAAGTACTACCCTAAAAGCCATATTCTTCAGACCTTGCCGCCTCCGACAACCACATTTTTGAATAAATGGCACAAGGCCTGGCTGACAAGACTAACACTCACGACCATATACGAACAAGTGCAAAATTGGATCGAAACTTACTGGCAGATTAAAACTGTGTCCCGGACCGAGACTCGAACTCGGGACCTTTGCCTATCGCGGGCAAGTGCTCTACCAACTGAGCTACCCAAGCATGACTCATGCTGTCAGGACGGGGTATGAGTCGTGCTTGGGTGGCTCAGATGGTAGATCACTTGCCCACGAAAGGCAAAGGTCCCGAGTTCGAGTCTCGGTCCGGCACACAGTTTTAATCTGCCGGTAAGTTTCATATCCGCCCACACTCCGCTGCAGAGTGAAAATCTCGTTCTGAAAACTGGATCGATCCATAGATCTCCTCAAAAAACGCCCAGTTCTTCCGTCGCGGGATTCGTATACTCTCCTAAAGATGGGAGAAAGCAGTGGTTAGCGATGAGCAATACTAAATGTTTTGTAAGTTTTTCACTAGAACGCCCCGAGGTGTAGAAACACGCAAAGCAAAGTTGTAGAACTAATCCAAGGATATATTAAACTTCACGCCAATTTGACGTTTCTCGCATGCCATCTCCATACTTTGCGATTTTAATGGCCAGAAACGTAAGTTCTAAAATGTTTTCTAAGTTAACCTGACCCCCCCCCCCCCCCCCCTTGGTACTGTGATGAGTGTGTTTACAGTTTTTTTTAGCCCTGTTTGTCTCCTCACGTCACTGTTACGAGCAAACCGGCGTCAGACGGTAGATTTCATTGCGACACCCCTGCTCGCCACTACTTCGCGACAGCGCACGACCACAAATCTCGGCCGGAGCGAAACAAAACACTCGCGGTACTGACTCGTGCACGCGACAACCTGCAGACCGGTCGCCCGGCAGCTCCGGCGAAGCCTGGCTAAATCACACACGTGTCGCAGCCGGGAGATTCAGACACCTCGGCTGCTCGCTCTTGCGTTAGTAAACGATGATGTCACACACCGGCGCTCACACCTGTAGTGCACCTGAACTGCACCAACTGTGTTCAGGCAGGGGTCATCTGTTAAGTTTCAAAAAGGGTGTTTAGATACAGCAATTGACATGACATATTAATATTGTTTTAAAATTTGTTTTTTGTTGCTGTTCAAAAATTCGTAAATCAGGCAATGGACGTGAAGCTTCCGTGCAGTGACCGATTAAAGAAATAGTATTGCGCAAAAATGGAATTGACGCGAAGGCTTTCGTTGGATGATTTTCATAAAGCCGTAACTCAACAATAATGTCTCAAGTCATTTCGTTCAATTTTTCGTAATTTTTTTCTGAGGGGTGAAAGATTTTTCTGGTTTGTTTTTGGGTGCTCGTATCGGGCGAAGTGCATAAAATGTTCAATCTCATGCAATTTTGACACAAAAACAGAATTTCTGTGAGGTATGCAAATTGTAGCTATGTAATCACCGGAAGAAGGCTAGTATTTTTTAATTTTGTTACCTGCCACAAAAGGTAGTTTTAATTTATTGGGCTGTAAGAGAGCCACTTCCCGATTAGACAGTCGTACGAAAGACCAGCAACGCATCAAGAATATGCGGCCAACTATAACAAAGAAAATTAGAGCGAAAAACATTCTGTTTGGTTCTTTAGTGGCAAAAAAGTACTCCTGCCTCAAGTTCACCTAACACTCGCAATTATGAAACAATTTCTTAAAGCACTACATAGAGATGGTGACACTTTCACGTATGTGGCAAGTACACTACTGGCCATTAAAATTGCTACACAACGAGGATGACGTGCTACAGACGCCTGTGTGTGTGTGTGTGTGTGTGTGTGTGTGTGTGTGTGTGTGTGTGTGTGTGTGTGCGTGTGTGTAGGTAGGTAGGTAGGTCCTGAGGAGAATGATTGCCAGATTCCGTTTTTCAATTTACGGATAGAGTAGCTGGTATAGTAGTATAAAAAGTACTATCATCTCTGGTTCGCATTACTTGTTATTAGGACAGTAGGGCTTGCATTTCTGATGTGTTATGAGCAGTGTCTGTGCCTTACCTTTGAGATGACTGTTGTGGAGTTGAAGCTGAATGTAGTGACACGACTGTGATCTAAGATCAGTTCAACTTCATTCTCAGCTGGCTTAGAACTGTTGTTGGTGCAGGAGATTGCAGCACTGTGTAGATTTTGCACTCTGTATACCCCACATCACCTATAAATATTATCAACCATTTTTACTAGTGTCCTATGGAAGCACAATAATAACACTTCCTTAGTTGCGATCTTCTTTGGGATTGCAATTTTAATGACTATTTCTGTATATCCCTTGTGAATGAGAATGGAATGATGCTCAACTTATTCCACCTGGTAGTAGCGATAAACCCTGGCAGGTTAAAACTGTATTCCAGCCTCGAACATGGAACCTTACTTTCCAGGGCTATGATCTTACCGACTGATTGTGGTACGACCCGTGACTCATCCTCACAGCTTCAGTTCCCACCTGTATCCCTGAAACTTCATACCTTGCTCGACCTCTAGGAAGAAAGGATGTGGAGAAATGGCTTAGCCGAAACCTAGGGTAAGGTGCTCCATTGCTGCCCCATGGGGCAACGATGCCCACGCTAATTACCCCTTGTGCCTGCAGGTAGCTGCAGGTATTATAAGCTAGGAACCACATGGCCATACTGCATGTGTTCTGCACATGCATGAGCTGTAGTACCATCACTACCCATGGGTGTCTAGCCATTGGAGTACCATCACACACGCTATGGCCTCGTTGTAAAGGCCCCCATACACAAGATGACTGGTCCACCAACCCATTCACTTTGCAGGTAAGCCCAACCTGCACGCCTGTGTGTGGGCAATGTGCTTACAGTCGGTTCTGTGATTCAGGAGTGTCGATCCACTGGCAAGCCCCTGGCTTGTTATTCTGACTCCTACGTGGCAGCTGATAGCCCATCAGTGCAGCCAGGAAGGGACTGCTAAGCAGTCGGCAGTCTCCACACACAGACAAACATGTCGTGGATGTGGCTGCTGAGTGGCTCGCCCAAATGGTTGGCCTGTGAATGGGTGCCTTAAACGCAGACTGGACTATGGGCCTATCACTTAGACACAGGTGGGGGATCTGGAGCTGACCAACCTGGTGTGTAGACTGTCAAACTGTTCAGCATGTGTATGGGCAGCTTAAGACTACCTGTTCGCCAGACATTTACACAACACTGCACACCTTGATCATGTACGTTCAGTACCCCCCCCCCCCCTCCCAACTCCCCAATCTCCCAAGTGGGCACAGAATCTGGAACAGCCTAGCCTAGCTCAGTTGTTGGAACGTGAAAAGAAGACTGCAGCTAAACCAACACTTTGCACAGCATTGAGGAGGGGTGTTGGAAAAAATCGCGTAAAATCAGCAGAAGGAATCACTTGTGACTTGCAAATAGGTACCAGCTGTCCAGATAGCACTTTGATTGTGCGTAGGGAGTTGAAAAGAATGGTGTTCAGATGCTTGTAGGCCATATATTTCTGTAGTAGGTGTTAAGTGATGCTGGTGGTAGCGTGAAAAGCGACGCCACTGGGCGGTTGGTCACTCGAAAATAGTGATTTGGAGTGATGGATCTCGCTACAACATGTAGCAATCTGGTGGAAGAATTTGGGTTTGACGAATACCTGAGAAATGTTAGCTGCTATCATGTGTGGTGCGAACAGTCATACGTAGAAAATCTGATGTTATGGTGTAGCGGTGTTTTCTGCAGTCAGAGCACTTTCCGCTTCCTGTGGCTAAGAAAATGCTAAATGTGGAAGGAAAGGAACACACTTTCCAGCATTGTGTGCTGCCTAGAGGAACGCTTTGGAGACGGTGACTACTTACATCAGCATGGCAATGTATCCTATCACAGCGTTTGGGAGACAATGGTTTGTGGACAACAACATTTCTGGAAGGGACTGGCCTTTGCAGTCTCGATCTGAACACAATGGAACACCTCTGGAATGAGTTAGTATGTCAAGTTCGCACCAGACCCCAGCATCCAATATCACTGCCCCTGTGGTTTCGCCTCTTGAGGAATTATGGGCTGTCATTGCTCGACAGACATGCAGACATCTTTTTGAAAGAGCCCCCATTACAGTTCAAGCCGACATAAAGGCGAACGATGGACGCAATCCATATCAGTATTCACTAACAGGTACCAAATCCTTTTGATTATGCTGTACTTCTGGGTATTCGAGGGTGAACTGAAATCATCAAAACTTGGGGAACAGTTCAGAAGCGACGATGGTTCGCATCAGTACGACAAAAGATGGTGTTGTAAGTGAGAGTGACCTGCCTAGAGCCCCAAAGTGAGCCAATGGAACACGTATGGGATGAGTTACAAAGTATCGCTCTAGACCCTATCGTCCATCACTACCTTGTCTGGTTTCGGCTCTTGAGCAAGAATGGGCTGCCATTCCTCCACACTTACTGCAGTGTTCAAGTCGTGGGGTGCACACACCCCAAACTAATGTCCACTAACAGGTGTCGCGATACATTCTGTCACTGTCAGTGAATGTGAGAGTCAGACCTGGGTGCGTGCTGCTGGTTAAGGCGACTGCTCGCTGTAAGCAGAGGATCCGGGTGTGTCACAATTTTCGCACGCTCACCGCACGCATGTGAGTTGCCGGACTCTGCCCACAGCCACGGACGCATCCGTTGCGGTTTCAGCGGGAAATACCCGTTCCGAGAATCACCCCCCCCCCCCTCCTGCCCCTGGCGGCGGCTCACATTGGCACGCCTGCCGGCTGGTGGTATTCTGACGTAAACCTGGGAGCGCCTCCCTCTCACCGGACCTGCTGTGTTGAGGCCTACACCTGCTCCAGAGCCGGGCCGTATTTCTCCCGCCGTCTGCGCCTTATAGCCGATGCCGTTGCTCGCGGGTATACGACTTGGCGCTTGACCGTCGAGCTCTCAGCTCACAACCGGACCGTGCCTTCTGGTCACCACCGAGTTTGTCCAAATCTCTGGTACGCACAGGACTCCACCAGAAATGAGAGGCACAGAAGTGGGGGCACCACATGACCAAACATTCAGAATTGTCGTCGTGGGACGGGTAGGAATGGCAAAAACCGACTGGTCAAAACCGATAGCGGTATCACAAGCTGCGAAATCGTCGCGAAAAAACAGTGACCCGTATATGTAATAAGTTTCCTTTAATTTACGTCTATGGTCACAATCTTTTTTGTTTAACAGATTACCGGTTTCGGTCTTTAATGAGCATCATCAGATCTGTTTCATAAAAACGAAGTCCTAATGTACTGCAGCTATAGTGGCATCGTCAAATGTTAAATGCTGGTGCTGATTCCGCATTCAACATTTGACGATGCTACTATGGCTGCAGTACATTCGGGCTTTGTTTTTATGAAACAGATCTGATGATGGTCATTAAAGACCGAAACCGGTAATCTGATAAACAAAAAAGGTTGTGACCATAGACGTAAATTAAAGGAAACTCGATACCGGTATTTTACGAGGGTCGTTCAAAAAGAAATGGGCCACTTTTTTTTTTTTTTTTTTTTTTTTTTTTTAAAGCCATTAATATACATAGACAAATGTCGTTATTCGTGCTTCACACTTGATGTATGTTCTGTGCGCCGGTGAAGTTTCGAGCCGTATTGACTGATGGCAGAGCCGTAGTACAGCGTCAAAATGGCGTCTACATACGACTCACGTTGCAAGCAGCGTGCTGTTATTGAGGTCTTGTGTGCTGAAAAAGAAAACGAGATGAACATCCATAAAAGTTTGTGCGCAACGTATGGCGATGCTGCAGTTCTACGAGTACAGTTAGGCGATGGGTAATGAAAGGTACAGCCTCAGGAAATGCAGAAACAGAACTCCATGGTCAGCCACGGTCGGAACGTCCTCCCACAGCCACTGCTCCAGACGTGCTGAACCGTGCGGATGCCGTTATCCGTGCCGATCGGCGCATCACAACTCGACAATTGGCTCTACAGTTGTCAGTCAGCATTGGAAGTGCGTCTGCAATGATCGAGACTCTCGGATATTCACGGTTGGCTCCACGAATGCTCACAGCGGACCACAAGGTTCAAAGAAAGGCCTTCTCATCTGAATTGTTGGAGCGTTTTGAGGCCGACGGAGCGGCCTTTCTGTCACGAATCATTACAGGGGACGAAACCTGGGTGCACCACTTTGCTCCGGAAACAAAAAGGCAGTCCACATAGTGGCATCATCCTCATTCATCACGAAAGAACAAACTCGAGACAACCCCCTCTGCCGGAAAAGTCACGCTGGCAGTCTTCTGGGACTGTGATGGCGTCATTTTCGTGGATGTGATTCCAAGAGGGTCAACCATCAATTCAGGGGCATACGTGAAGACTCCGAATAAACTCAAGAACCGTTTCCGAAGTGACAAGAATCCGGCAGGAATCTTGCTCCAAAACGCTAATTCACGCCGACACACAAGTCTGAAAACCCGTGAACACATCGCCAAATTGGATTGGGCACCATTGCCTCATCGACCTTACAATCCAGTCCTGGCATCCTCGGACTTCCATCTCTTCGGGCCGCTTAAATATTCTCTACAGGGAACACACTTTGGAGGTGACGGGAGTGTCACTCGTGCAGTGAAAACGTGGCCACGCCTACAGGACAGGAGCTTTTACCAGCAGGGAATACACGCTCTTCCACAACGTTGGCGTCCGGCATTAGAACAGGATGGAGACTACGTAGAAAAATAGGACACAGACAAGACATATTGATGTATATTGTCACCAAATTCTGACTCTTAACGACAAGACGATGTACTGGCGGAATTAAAGCTGTGAGGACGGGGCGTGAGTCGTGCTTGGGTAGCTCAGATGGTAAGAGCACTTCCACGCGAAAGGCAAAGGTCGCGAGGTCGAGTGTCGGTGCGGCACACAGCTTTAATCTGCCAGGAAGTTTCAACAATAAATATGTTCTGAAAAAAAAGAAAAATGTGGCGCGTTACTTCTTGAACGACCGTCGTACTTCTGAATAACCGCTATTTTTCGGTATTTCTTTGCTCTCGGTTATGACACGTTTTTTCTGTTTTTTTACTAATAACCGAGTAAAAAACCGAAATATCATTTAGCCGTAGCAGCACTTTAAACATGTTTAGTTTTTAAATTAATATTTTCGAAAAAGCAGGAGTAACTTTTATTCGTAAAATTTGCATTGGTTTGAAATATTGCGTTATTATAGAAAATGGGAAAAAGCGATCAGTGTTATTAAAATAAGGGCGCCAACAGAAACGAGCAACAAAGGCATGGCATAAGAACTGGTACAGTATTTCTGGGACACTAACGTCTCTATTGCCGCGTGTCGTGGGTTAAGATACGCGTACCAGTTCTTCTCAGGCGTTGCTGCAGTCGGACGAAATATGGTGTTTGACGTCATACCTACGTGACGGACCTACGATGTCGTCCTCTTGTCAGCTTGTGTGCGTACAGTAAAGCGGAACAACTGAAAGTGATTCTGTCTTCAAACTTATGTTGTATCCGACGATACATTTGCGGACATAGTTTCCTACCGAATTGTTTCTACTAACTCCCCTCTACAACCCGTAGAAGCCTGTAATAGGAAGTTTGAAACTCTTTGCATATTGTTCGCTAGTCCTGTTTGCTATTGGAGCCACACACTTCAGCAATGTTATAGGAAGTGTTGCACAAGTATTTTGTGAGCAATCTTCTTTTTTTCAGTCATCGAGCTTCTGGCTGAGTTGATGCGGACCTCCACGAATTCTTTTCCTGTGCCAACGTCTTCATCTGGAAGTACCAGTTGCAACCTACGTCCTCAATTATTCGGTGGTTGTATTTCCAGTATCTTTCCTCCCATACAGTTCTTCCCATAGTACCATGGAAGTCATTCCCTCATGTCTTAACAGATGTCCTACCATTCTGTCTATTCCCCTCATCAATGTTTTGTACATATTCCTTTCCTCTCCGATTCTGCGCAGAACCTCCTCATTCCTTACTTTATCAGTACACCTAATTTTCAACATTCATCCGTAGCACCACATCTCAAATGCTTCTATTGTTTTTTGTTCTGGTTTTCCCACAGTCCATGTTTCACTACCACACAATGCTTTGCTCGAAATGTACACTCTCAGAAATTTGTTCCTCAAATAAGGCATATGTTTGATACTAATACATTCTCTTGTCCAGGAGTGCCGTATTTGTCAGTGCTGATCTGTTTTTGATGTCTTCCTTACTCCGTCCGTCCTTGGTTATTTTACTGCCTAAGTAGCAGAATTGTTTCATGTCATGTACTCCGTGACCATCAACCCTGTTCTCATTTCTCCCATTTCTCATCATCTTCGTCTTTCTTCGATTTACTCTCAGTCCCTATTCTGTTCTCATTATTCATTCCATTTAGCAGATCTTCTTCAGTTTCACTCAGGATAGAAATGTCATGAACGATTCGTATCGTTGATATTGTAATATTTCTTTATATTCTACTAATCATCTCTGCACAATACTGAGTGAATTACGTTTCCTACTTGACCATCGCCGGCCGGGGTGACCGAGCGGTTGTAGGCGATACAGTCTGGAACCACGCGACCGCTACGGTCATGGATGTGTGTGACGTCCTTAGGTTAGTTAGGTTTAAGTAGTTCTAAGTTCTAGGGGACTGATGACCTTAGAAGTTAAGTCCCATAGTGCTCAGAGCTATTTGAACCATTTGAACTTGTCCATCTATATACTCGCAGAATGGATGCGCAAAGTAGTACAGTACTATTACTATTCCATGAGCGCATAATTACTCTTTGTAACAGTCTCTCTGGTGTGTGCTGGGAGGACTTCTAGGATCTTCTCCGCCGAATGTATGCTGAGCATTTACATCAAAGGTCTGTAAGGAATTTCATTATATACGTATTATCTAATTGGAAATTTGCACGGAGGTGTCGTTTCCTTGGTAATTAGAAGGGAACTTGCGATGAATTGGAAACCAACCTGCAACTATTAGATCCAAGAGCTCCATTATTGCATCGGATAATTAAACTCTATCAAAGCAATCTTTCCGCTTGATCTGAGGTTTCGCGACTCACTACGCAACGCAAGAAAACCAAGACATTTTATTTACACAGGATTGCAGATCGCTTCGAATCATCGAGACTGCGGACAAAGAGAGTCATCGTCCGATTCTGATTAAACAAGTAAATCTTAATTATAACTTTCTTGAGCGACTGTGATATGGTTGCTTATGAATGAGATAATTAATGAAATACTAATAACTAACTTTCCTTCTCACCAGCAACCAGTATAAACACAATATTAATTAAAATCTTAATATCCTTTCATCTCGAATTTTAATTCCACTCCTGAAGCTTTCTTTTATTTCCATTATTACTTCTTCGATGTACGGATTGAACAGTGGTTGTCTTACACCATTTTTAATCCGAACACTTCGTTCTTGATCATCCAGTCTTATTATTCCCTCTTGGAACTTGTACATATTGTTTGCGTATTAGGGGACTCAATCTTATTTGCAGTCGGATTGAATTCTCCCAGTATTCTATCAAAGAATCTGTCTTCTGCCTGCTGTACACCCGACTGACTGTTTGTGTTCATTGCATTTCATATTAATACAATTATTTTTAGCCAGATGTTTACATGGGTTGACAGATTCCAACAGTGTACACGTAGGGTACTTTGTTTCTGCGTTTTTTACATTTCTGAACAGTCGAAGAAAGTTAGTTGCCAGTGTGTTCTCCATTTTGTAATCCTATCAATATCTGACTGAATATTTGTGCTGCATTTTTCAGGCGCCCTTGCTGATAGAAAGCCGCATTACGACGGCAACCGGCTCCCATTGCCAGTCCAGCAGATACATGGCTATCCCTCTGTTTGCTCGGGGATTTTGCGGTGACCCAGCAGACGGCTCGCGAGTACGTGGAGAAAGAACTTAACGTCGAGTCGGTCTGTCTCGGTCCGTACGCTGGGCAGTGTTGGCTGACTCAACCCTGGAGCACTAGGCTGTGTGAGCGCTTGCAAGCCATGTGTAGGTCTCATGTGACATGGGGTGGTGGCCACGATAGAGCGTTCTTGCGTTTAGCCCGTGCGTGGCTCTCAAATCCCCGGTAGCGAGTTCCACAGACATGCCTATGGGTGCTCGGCGTGCTGTGTGGCAACTTATGAGGAGCATCTACTTTTGACGAAGCCGTTATAGGAATTTCACCGACATACTTGCATCCTCTTGAATCTGGCGAGCTTAGCCTTGCTAGACCCCTTCATGCACGTGACCGCTCTGGTGCCAAGTAAAATAAAAGTAATAGCGCCTTTCATATATGTGTCTTTCTATGTCGTGGTAATCTTACTTTAGGTAAGCTGTTGTAAGATCAGCTTCTGTAGGAGTTTGTAGTTTTAATTAGGTCCTCGGGCCATGTCTCTTTTTGATGCGAGCCTTTATTGTGTGTATTTGAGTTTTGGTATGTGTAATGATATCCATGGTTAACTACAGGACAGATACTGTATAGGATGCAATTATTTTCGGCAAGGATATTCATTTTCATTTGTAATCAACTGGCTGTATTCCCTAAGTGATAATATTTTGATGACAACTGAGCATTCATATGTGCCAAACGATGCTAATTTCGGCTGTGTGGAAATTCAGGCAAAAGCAAGAACGATCTACACTCCATCAGACTGGCATACAATTGTTGCTCAATCATGAAGAAAGAAGACACGTACAGTAGCACGGATGAAGGAGTAACGATTTATATCGACAGTTGCTTTGTACAAGGCAGTAGTTAAGCGGAAAACTAATGAATTAAAGTGTTTAGTATCTGAGCTAAAAATGCAGTGGCTACAGTATGGAAGATCTGAAACTACAAGAAAACTTTGAATGGTGACATGATGTTTTTCACCTTGGACATACAAACAGGGCTACAGTATGGAAGATCAGAACCTACAAGAAAACTTTGAATGGTGATATGATGTTTATCACCTTGGACATACAAACGATTAGTCTTGTTACCATACATCCCTCTTGTTTACCATCTGTTTTTCCAATCCTTGAAAGAAACTTTTGTGAACAACGATGGATGAGATGTATTTTTGTGTTAATTCGAACTGAATTCAGGCAATTTGTACACGATTATGATGATAATTGTAATATTACTACACTTAACTGAGCTAAGGTGTTGTTAATTCAAAGTGAAATTGTAAATTCAAAGTTTAATTCATGAAGTTTATAGTAATTATCGCGCTAATCTCTCCTACACTTAATATTTGCTCCGACATTGATGCTATCCCTTATTGGAGTCAATAACCCGTTACGAACCTGAGTTTCCTGCACAATCTTTCACAAAACGTTCAATTTCCCAAAATGAACAAAACTGACTTACACTGTTATGGATAAACCCCTTCACATGGGTGAACGTTTCTTAAATTGTACCCATTTTCCTTCGTTAGTACAGCTGGTAATGGAAGTAAATTTGTGACCGAATTTTATATTTTGTGGCCTGGTACCGCTGCTCCCTGCACTGCTAACATTTCACTCATCGTCTGCGAAATGTCAGAGGTCACTAATAAAATTGTCTGCCAGCCCATCACTGCGGCCTGTAGCGTGATCAGCAGGGGTCCGTGCACGCTGCCCTGGGGCGCGCTTTAATTTACATTTATACCTGCCGCTGTCCCTCCGTCGAAGATAACCTGCTGCGTCCCGTTTGCCAAGAATTCATCAGTCCAATCACGAATGTGCTGTTATGCAGGGTATCCCTCATGCCCGAGATTCAGTTAACAATGAACTAACTAATAGAGAATAGATAACAGTAACATTAAAAAGCATGTAATTACCTGTTTATAGGAGATGCTAGAAGTGGTGGCCACGGACATCCAGACACCGCTCACTTCGTGCGGTAATGTTACCAGCAAATACTGTAACTCTGCAGGCGTGATGTGAATTGCTCTAGCGACGTTCCGTTCAAGATCGTCTATTGTGCAGTATTGTCTGTATGTACTCCGCTTTTTAGCGTACCGCATAAATAATAACCAGACGACGTTAAATCCGGGGAGATTTGGGGGCTAGTTGCCTGTGTTGAGGAACCTGTCTTCAAGGAACACGTTGGTGAAGTGGGCCATACTTGCTAGGTGCCGGGGCTAACCGTGTGTTTAACACTAACTTCTTCTGGAATCTTCATATGGAAATGATGCGCTAAGGCCCCCCTTTTCTAACTCCGACTTTTGCTGTTGCACATGGATTAAGAAGAAACGCGAACTGACTCTAATCGACCCTACAAATGGAGTAGAAAAGAGTTTGGCACCTGCAATAATTTAATTTTATAGAAATTAATGTGACAAATAAGTTTCATTAACGTGGTGAGAAATGAAAGGGTTGCTCTACCGATCTACAGAAGGAAAGTTCTGTCCAAAATAACAATTTGATTTGTTATGACTAAACTCAAAATAAGAAACACAACATATGAAACATTTACAATACGTCAAACTGGATGCTCAAATAAATGCTGTGAAGGTGAAGTTGTCCGTAAACTAGCTTCTGATGTTTATGACCAACTGGTATGGGGAGCCAATTCCTTGCAACTCAAATCTTAAGAGAAACACCCAGCCAACCCAACATTAATTGCTGCTACAGTAGTGAGAACTCAGATAATGAACATGCAAGACAGAACCATGTAAGAAAAGACGGGAACAGGCGCGTTCTGCTGAGCTCTGATTATCACCTAGCAAAATTCCCTAATTTGCCGGTGCTGCGGACATACATTACCAAGCTGTCTTCTTAACTGCAAGGACACGATCTGGCGTACCGGAGGCGACGGCTGGTTGCTTCGACATCCCGTCGTGATGATGATAATGTCGCGAGTACAGCCCAAAACAAATTATCATGGTCTGGTTGTTTCAGACTAAAGATTTCCTATCAATACAAATGCGCTTCTGGGTGAGACGAAGAAGGATCGCTGCACAATCACTCTCGGTACAGTGATTGATTTTAACAAGCGAAGTCACACAGTAACTCCAATACAGTCAACTTTCGCCAAAACTGCTCAAGAAGGACAACATAGGCCGCTTGTACGCAGAACGCTCAACTGCTAACTGTACTCGGAACGTTACGTTGAAGTCGAAACTTCAGCAACTTCGTCAAACGGTTACAATTACATGAAAGTATATTAGACAGCCAACGGAAGGCAGGCTGTCCAGAGCAGCGAGAGCTCAGTCTTGTAATCTACTCCGGCCGAAAGGCGTGAGCCGACCCCCTCAAGAGCACCCGTACAAGCCGAACACAGAACATTCCCGCCCCACGACAGTGGCCGTGGTTAAACGTTCCAATCAGCAACTCGAAAACCGGCGGAAAATTCCACTCTATTGCCGACGCACTACTATTCCACCAATGGAGATACTTGGCGCCAATTTCTGCGCCGACTTTGCTTCGTCACGGAGCTATCGCCTGAGCAAGCCAATCACAGTAACGGTTTTGCAGAAAACGCGGTAATTTGCCCGCCAAGACCGCCTGGGTACACAAGTCATTCCCACGCTTCGCTGGTAGCCCGCCAGAAAGTAGTTTCTGTGAAGTAACGAAATCTCTAGCCCAGCCGCTCCGTCAGGCCCCTGTGGGCGTGTCGCCCCCGCTCTTATGACAATGTCGGCATCTGGAAAGCATCCACTCGACTCCCTCACACCCGTCGGCTTAACCCTTTCAAGATTAGCAGAACCTGCCCTCCACCGGACCAACTTTTCACCGCATGCAATAAGAGAGAAAAATCGAATTACACAGAGTAAGATAGAAATATGAGGGGAGGCTCATGCCACCTCCCATACTTTGTCCGGATGTGTGAGCGGTTGCTCCATCTTGTTGCAATACTGCATACAGTTTTTCTGTATTTGTTAATCGTGCATAGAAAGAGTCAGAGATATGTGGCGCTGTTGAAGGTGTAACTGAAAAATACGGCGGCCAAGAAAGCGCACGGCGGATAATGCCCACCAAATACGTATCTGCTCAGTGTGGAGAAGTGGTTCATGCAAAACATGTGACCTGTTCTGCGACCACTGTCTGTAATTCTGAGAGTTTGCATCGAAACCAGGCCTCATCTGACATGAAGTACAGCAAGGGGTCCTAGTAACCAAGAGCAGTTGATGTCAACTCTCTATTGCTGATCATCAGCTTTTAACTCTTGCTCCACTCTCCCACGATAGGCATTTAATTTCACATCTTTTAGTACACGATGACACGGCATGCGAGACAGACCAAACTGCTGCGATAACTTCCTTACCGACTTGCGGGTACTTCTCGCGATGTCCGCGCGAATTGTGAATGTAATTTCAGTTATCCTCGTTGTCGCTCGCCTGTTCCCCTGCACTTTCTGAACGGGTCCTACAATCCTCCATTCCTTGTGCAGATCTTGAACAGTGGTGGTCGTGGCAACTTTCCTACCAGCATACCTTGCTTGGGGCAATTCTTTACATTCCTTGATGGAGCCTGTCTTTTATGTAACACTGCGCAATATCTATTCGTTGTTCCAATACAAACTGCCCCGTTTCTGTGCCAACTCAACAATGCGACCTTCTCACAACAACTGAAGCTCTGCTGCGACCAACTTTCCCATCCACATCCAGAGCAGCCAACTTTTCGAGACGGTGTTGCCACTTCACAAGCAGTTTCACCAGAGATGATACGCGAGGCGTACCGGTTTTATGTGGGACATCCTGTATCATCCATTCCCGAAGACTGGATTGTGCAATCAGTTTAACAGCTTACGGATCCAATTTTAATTTCGATGTTTCTGGAAATCCAGCCGCTGTATTAATCATAATCCAAATAATGAGAAACTGGACTTCTTACTTATAAAGTAGTCCAGTGACTCGTCCAGTTTTTAATTGTTTAAAACATTATGAATCGAAGTTGCTGATGAGAACAATATACAGAATGTTTGGCATAGATGGTGTCTTATCGGAGCAATTTGAAGTTAGCAAAGAGCTGCGAAAGGATTGTTTTCTACATCCTCTTTTCTTTAAAATGAATCTGGAAAAAGGTATTAAAGACATCAAGCTGAAAATTTAGTGTTATGGGGATTTCAATGAAAGGTGATAAACCATATACTCTCCAGAACTGTTGTGGCTTCCATAGTCACTTGTTGTATTGTCTGCTTCCTTCTGTCTCGGGTTCTTAGGCCGACGTTTGTCGGAAATTTGTCTTAGTTTCCCATAGTTCCTATTTCAAAATGTGTTTAACTTGTAAATGGTTTTTGATAATAGGTCTGTTTAATTTACCGGGTGATCAAAAAGTCAGTATATATTTGAAAACATAATAAGTCACGGGGTAATATAGATAGAGAGGTAAAAATTGACACACATGCTTGGAATGACATGGGATTTTATTAAAAAAAAAAAAAAAAACGAAGTTCACAAAATGTCCGACAGATGGCGCTGAACAGCAAAACGTCATAACTGCTACCGTGACGGGTGTGAGGTACGCCGATATGTTACAGAATCGCATCATCCCCAGCCTGGCTGATAAACACCTGCTGGAACGTACGATGTTTATGAAGGATGGCGCTCCACCCCATGTTGCTAGACACGTGAAAGATCTCTTGCGCGCGTCGTTTGGTGATGATCTTGTGCTCAGCCGCCACTTTCGTCACGCTTGGCCTCCCAGGTCCCCATACCTCAGTCCGTGCGATTATTGGCTTTGGGGTTACCTGAAGTTGCAAGTGTATCGTGATCGACCGACATCTCTAGGGATGTTGAAAGACAACATCCGACGCCAATGCCTCACCATAGCTCCGGACATGCTTTACAGTGCTGTTCACAACATTATTCCTCGACTAGAGCTATTGTTGAGGAATGATGGTGGACATATTGAAAATTTCCTGTAGAGAACATCATCTTTGGTTTGTCTTACTTTGTTATGCTAATTATTGCTATTCTGATCAGATGAAGTACCATCTGTCCGACATTTTTGAACTTTTGTATTTTTTTGGTTCTAATAAGACCCTATGTCATTCCAAGCTTGTGTGTCTGTCTACATTATTCCGTGATTTATTCAATTTTCATATTTATACTCACTTTTTGATCACCCAGTACATTCTATCAGTGACTATTGGTGTACAGTAGAGTAATATGCCAACTGGCTTGCCGCAGTGCTAACACCGTATCCAGTTAGATCACCGATGTTAAGCGCTGTCGGGCTGGGCGAGCACTTGGATGGGTGACCATCCGGTCTGCCGAGCGCTGTTGGCAAGCGGGCGGCACTCAGCCCTTTTGAGGCAAACTGAGGAGCTACTTGATCGAGAAGTAGCGGCTCCGGTCTCGTAAACTGACATATGGCCGGGAGAGCGGTGTGCAGACAACTTGCCCCTCCATATCCGCATCCAATGACGCCTGTGGGCTTGTGTGCTGAGGATGACACGGCGGCCGGTCGGTACCATTGGGCCTTCATGGCCTGTACGGGAGGAGTTTAATTTTACTAGAGTAATAATGTAACACACAATTAAGTGACGTATTGCCAAGATTTTCTCTATTGTATCTCTCTTAAATTTGAGTGGAATATTTGTTCCTTGGTACATAAAGATGGTGTACCTTGGAACACTTTCATGTTTGGAAAAACCTTACTTTTCCGGAATAATTTTAGTAATTTCAGAAAAGACTGCCACGCACAAAAAAATGCTATCTTTAAAATCGGAACGAGTAAATTTACTGAACTTCCGTTACAAGATTGATAGAGGCGAAGTTCTGAAAAGTGTTCCAATGTACAACTCCCTCCCCTACTATGAGACTTGACAGATAGACACATATGACTTACCACACTATTGTTATTGGCACTCGACCAGAAATATTCTCTAGGTCTATAATGGCCAACCAAATATTTTGCTTATTTTATCGAGATTTTTCAGTCACGTCATTTACGTATCTCACGATAAAGGAATATAAAAGTTTATGTAATTGCAGGAGTAGTTTGTACAGAAAAACTGATTTGTGGTAAGATCTTATGCGACCAAACTGGTTACGTTATCGGTGTGGTGTCACCGCCAGACACCACACTTGCTAGTTGGTAGCCCTTAAATCGGCCGCGGTCCGTTAGTATACGTCGGACCCGCGTGTCGCCACTATCAGTGATTGCAGACCGAACGCCGCCACACGGCAGATCTAGAGAGACTCCCTAGCACTCGCCCCAGTTGTACAGCCGACTTTGATAGCGATGGTTCACTGACTCCATACGCTCTCATTTGCAGAGACGACAGTATAGCATAGCCTTCAGCTACGTCATTTGCTACGACCTAGCAAGGAGCCATATTCATTTACTATGAATGTATTCTGAACAGATAATTTTGTGAATCATGTACAGAGCGACGTTCATCATTAATGGATTAAAGTTAAGTATCAACTAATTACGTCCGCTTTCTGAATTCTCATTCCTTGTCATGTTCCAGACCTCACGTCAGTATAGTTCTTCCCTCCTCACGCCAGCCTGCGTGAGCTAAAACGCGTGCATTCCGGCCTCCTCTAGTAATACGGTGTTGGCTCTTCTGCCAACACAACAGTCGGCCCCTAAGCTTACACGCTACTTACCCGCCGACAAGGGTGAGCCACGAGGACCGTGACATGACGCCCAAGACCATGCGGCTACCCCGTGCGGCGTTAACAGAAGAATTTGTGGCCACACATAGATACTTTAGGTTTTTTTGTGCATGGGACATGGGCACCTTAAATCTGCCAGTCAGTAGTCTTGCACTGAGTTTTCATCTAGGGACAGCGGTTATTGCTGACAAACTGGTACCAATTCTGTTTCATCTCCAGTTTAACTTTACAGTTAAAACCGTTCACAATAACCAGTTTGTGAAATAAACAGTCGGCGATGCGGGTCTCTCGCATCGTCCCCTACGGTTCCCGGAGGATGGGACCTCGTCATCATCATCACTATTATATCAAATATAAACGCAGGAGTCGTATAACGATTGAAAAATTTATATAGTAATAATATTAAATTGGTTAATAGAAGAAAACTTTGTCCGTCCACCGTCCGCTGCTTTTCAGGAGAAGTGATAAGTGGTTGAATACTTAAAAAATCACCAGTATTCTCATATTGATTCTAATTTTTTGAGTCTCTACTCAAAACTCATGTTGTAATCGGGCTTCATATCACACTTCGGTCATTACGCACAGTCAGTGCTAAATGGTGAAAAGTGGGGTGAAGAAATGTTTTTCGTATTAATTTGTCCGTTTTCAAGGCCTACAAGCAGATAAAGATATATTATGTAGGCACAGGCAGCAGATCAGGTACTTTCTACTGTATACTGTGAATGAACTGTTGTTAAGTTTTTAATTTGTTAGTGTTACTGCAATGAACTATGGACCTTGCCGCTGGTGGGGAGGCTTGCGTGCCTCAGCGATACAGATGGCCGTACCGTAGGTGCAACCACAACGGAGGGATATCTGCTGAGAGGCCAGACAAACGTGTGGTTCCTGAAGAGGGGCAGCAGCCTTTTCAGTAGTTGCAGGGGCAACAGTCTGAATGATTGACTGATCTGGCCTTGTAACACTAACCAAAACAGCCTTGCTGTGCTGGTACTGCGAACGGCTGAAAGCAAGGGGAAACTACGGCCGTAACTTTTCCCGAGGACATGCAACTTTACTGTATGGTTGAATTATGATGGCGTCCTCTTGAGTAAAATATTCCGCAGGTAAAATAGTCCCCCATTCGGATCTCCGGGCGGGGACTACTCAGGAGGATGTCGTTATCAGGAGAAAGAAGACTGGCGTTCTGCGGATCGGAGCATGGAATGTCAGATTCCTTAATCGGGCAGATAGGTCAGAAAATTTAAAAAGGGAAATGGATAGGTTAAAGTTAGATATAGTGGGAATTAGTGAAGTTTGGTGGCAGCAAGAACAAGACTTCTGGTTAGGTGAATACATGGTTATAAATACAAACTTGAATAGCGGTAATGTATCATAAGAGTAGGTTTAATAATGAATAAAAAATAAGGTAAGCTACTTTGAACAGCATAGTGAACGCATTATTGTAGCCAAGACAAACACGAAGTCCACGCCTACCACAGTGGTACAAGTTTATATGCTAACTAGCTCCGCAGATGATGAAGAGATGAAGAAATTTTTGATGAGATAAAAGAAATTATTCAAATAGTGAAGGGAGACGAAATTTTAATAGTCACGGGGGACTGAAATGCAGTTGTAGGAAAAGTGAGAGAACAAAATTCGGCCGAGCAGTTCTAGGCGCTTCAGTCTGGAACCACGCGACCGCTACGGTCGCAGGCTCGAATCCTGCGTCGGGCGTGGCTGTGTGTGATGTCCTTAGGTTAGTTAGGTTTAAGTAGTTCTAACTTCTAGGCAACTGATGACCTTAGAAGTTAAGTCCCATAGTGGGCAGACCCATTTGAACCATTTTTTTAAGGACGAAAAAATAGTAAGTGCATGTGGACTGAGAGTAAGGACTGAAAGAGGAAGCCGCCTGGTAAAATTCTACACAGAGCTTAACTTAAACTTAGCTAACAGTCAGTTTAAGAATCATGAAAGAAAGCTGTATTCTTGGAAGAGGCCTGGGGTGACTGGAAGGTTTCAGATAGATTATGAAATGGTAAGACTTAGATTTGGAAACCAGGTTTTAAATTGTAAGGCATTTTCAAGGGCGGATGTGGACTCTGACCGCAATCTATTGGTTATGAACCGTAGATTAAAACTGAAGAAACTGCAAAACGGTAGGATTTTAAGGAGACGGGACTTGTATAAACTGAAAGAACCAGAGGTTGTAGAGAGTTTCAGAAAGAGCATTACGGAACCATTGACAAGAACGGGGGAAAGAAATACAGTAGAAAAAGAATGGGCAACTTCGAGAAATGAAATAGTGAACACACCAGAGGATCAAGTAGGTAAAAAGACGAAGGATAGTAGAAATACTTGGGTAACAGAAGAAATATTGAATGTAACTGATGAAAGAAGAAAACATAAAAATGCAGTAAATGAAGCAGACAAAAAGGAACACAACCGTCTCAAAAATGAGATTTTTCAGATCGACAGGAAGTGCAAAATGGCTAAGCAGGTATAGCTAGAGGACAAATGTAAGGATGTAGAGGCTTATCTCACTAGGGGTAAGATAGATACTGCCTACAGGAAAATTAAAGAGACTTTTGGAGAAAACAGAACCACCTGTATAAATATGAAGGGCTCAGATGGAAACCCACTTTTAAGCAAAGAAGGGAAAGCAGAAAGGTGGAAGGAGTATATAAAGGGTCTATACAAGGGCGATGTACTTGAGGACAATATTATGGAAATGGGAGAGGACGGAGCTGAAGACAAAATCGGAGATATGATACTGCGTGAAGAATTTGACAGAGCACTGAAAGACCTGAGTCAAAACAAGGCCCCTGGAGTAGACAACATTCCATTAGAACTACTGACGGCCTTGGGAGAGCCAGTCCTGACAAAACTCTACCATCTAGTGAGCAAGATGTATGAGACAGGCGAAATACCCTCAGACTTCAAGAAGAATATAATAATTCCAATCTCAAAGAAAGCAAGTGTTGACATATGTGAAAATTACCGAACTATCGGTTTAATAAGCCACGGCTGCAAAATACTGACACGGGTCCTTTATAGGTGAATGGAAAATCTGGTAGAAGCCGACCTCTGAGAAGACCAGTTCGGATTCTGTAGAAATGTTGGAACACGTGAAGCAATACTGACCCTACGGCTTATCTTAGATTAAGGAAAGGCAAACCTACGTTTCTAGCATTTGTAGACTTAGAGAAAGCTTTTTACAATGTTGATTGGAATACTCTCTTTCAAATTCTTAAGGTAGAAGGGGTAGAATACAGGGAGCGAAAGGCTGTTTACAATTTGTACAGAAACCAGATGGCAGTTATAAGAGTCGAGGGGCACGAAAGGGAAGTAGTGGTTGGGAAGGGAGTGAGACAGGGTTGTAGCCTATCCCCGATGTTATTCAATCTGTATATTGAGCAAGCAGTAATGGAAACAAGAGAAAAATTCCTAGTGCGAATTAAAACTTTGAGGTTCACCGATGACATTGTAATTCTGTCAGAAACAGCAAAGGACCTGGAAGAGCATTTGAACGAAATGGATAATGTCTTGAAAGGAGGATATAAGATAAACATGAACAAAAGCAAAAATAATGGAATGTAGTCGAGTTAAATCATGTGATGATGATGGAATTTGATTAGGAAATGAGACACTTCAAGTAGTAAATGAATTTTGCTATTCGAGGAGCAAAATAACCGACCATGGTCGAAGTAGAGAGGATATAAAATGAAGACTGGCAATGGCAAGGAAAGCGTTTCTGAAGAAGAAAAATTTGTTAACATCGAGTACTGATTTAAGTGTCAGGAAGTCGTTTCTGAAAGTATTTGTATGGAGTGTAGCCATGTATGGAAGTGAAACATGGACGATAAATAGTTTGGACAAGAAGGGAATAGAAGCTTTCGAAATGTGGTGCTACAGAAGAATGCTGAAGCTTAGATGGGTAGATCACATAACTAATGAAGTATTGAATAGAATTGGGGTGAAGACGTGTTTGTGGCACAACTTGACAAGAAGAAGGGACCGGTTAGTAGGACATGTTCTGAGGCATCAAGGGCTCACAAATTTAGCATTGGAGGGCAGCGTGGTGGGTAAAAATCGTAGAGGGAGACCAAGGGATGAATATACTAAACAGATTCAGAAGGATGTAGGTTGCAGTAAGTACTGGGAGATGAAAAAGTGTGCACAGATAGCGTAGCGTGGAGAGCTGCATCAAACCAGTCTCTGGACAACAACAACAACAACAACAACAACAACTGCAGTTTACTTCCTATCTTATTATATCATGGAATGGCACAGAAATATTTAATGTTTTAAAGCAAATGATTTATGCTTAATAGGTAGGTCACCTCTTAAAAATATTTCGAGACTGGATTTGGTGGCGCACTGCAACACATGTAAGTTCGGCGCGATACCGTATAGGCGTGGAGGAAATTTTTGGAAATTTATGGTAACTTACTATGGGACCAAAGTGCTGAACTCATCCGTCCCTAGGCTTACACACTATTTAATCTAACTTAAAGTAACTTACGCTACGGACAACACACCACCCATGCCTGAAGGAGGAGTCGAACTTCCGTCGGGGCGTGCCGCGCGAACTATGACATGGTGCCTAAAACCTCGCGGCTACCGGGCTATACCAGGTGGGGCCAAGTATTTCGGACTGCACATATACTGCCTTAAGCCACGACACACGCCAACAGGGACTTTATTGTCGCAGCAACCACTTCTTGCGCCATGTGTATGTTACTCGTTTCTGTCGGTATTGCTACTGAAATACCACTGATCGCTTATTCATTTTCCGTAATAAAATTGAAAAGCAATGGAAATTTTACGAATAAAAATAACTCACTCTTCTTTTTTCTTTTTTTAAAAAACGAAGTTTATTTAGAAACGAAAAGTTTTAACACTGCTACTGTGGTTAATTTATATTTCCTTTTTTTCTGTCAGATATCACTAAAAATAGAAAAAAGTGTTATAACAAAGACTAAGCAAATACCGTAAAATAAAGGTTATTGACAACAAAAATGTCGGCAAATGTTTTAATTGGTCGGTTTTTGCTATCTCGAATTTCAATTCGGGGAGTGATCGTTTTGATAAAAAAACAGCGGTTGGTGTGTGCTTTCTTCTTGGAGTTGCATGAGGTTGCGACGATTTCAGTTTTTCAGGTCTAACATGAAGTTCTTGCTGGTGCAGTAAATCTGCCCTTACACTTGTCGTAAAGGCGGCTGTTGCGTCACGGGACCCTCCAGCTACGCTCGACATAGCTCCCTCCATCGCCCCAAAAGCATGCCCGCCCATTCCAGCGGGTTCGCGTGTGCTCTCCAGATTTATTCAGCGTCCGCTTTTCCCAGTCGGCGAGTTTTATGGCGCCGTCTCCGTACAGTAAAATATCTCTCCTGCTCGCTGGTTGTTCTCGACGTCTTCGGAATGGCACAGGCGAACGTCATACATCGCGTGTCACCGCCTTGCGGAAGGAAATAAGAGCGAGCGCCCACCTGCAATATCTTTGCCTCTGTTCGGCAGGAAAATCCACTTCCCTGCATTCTAGTCACATCACACGCACGAGACATTGCGGTCGCTCGCTCTAATCATAAATGTACACAGAAGAACCAAACAGACTGATACACCTGCCTAACATCGTGTAGGACACGCGCGAGTACGCAGAAGTGCTGCAGCACAATGTGGCATTGACTCGACTAGTGTCTGAAGTAATGCTGGAGAGAACTCACACCACGAATCCTGCACGGCTGTTCATCAGCCCGTAAGAGTACGACGGGGTGGGTATCTCTTCCGAATACCTCGCTGCAAGGCATCACAGATATGCTCAACAGTGTTCATGTCTGGGTAGCTTGGTGGCCAGCGGAAGTGTTTAAACTCAGAGGAGTGTTGCTGGAGCCACTCTGTAGCAGTTCTGGACGTGTGGAGTGTCCCATTGTCCTGCTGGAGCTGGCCGTTGGAATGCACAACGGGGACGAATGGATGCAGGTGATCAGACAGGATGCTTACGTACGTGTCACCTGTCAGAATCGTATCTAGACGCATCGGGGTCCCCATATCACTCTAACTGCACACACCATTACAGAACCTCTACCAGCTTGAACAGTCGGCTGCTGACCATGGAGTGATGAGTTTGTCTCCATACCCGTACACGTCCATCCACTCGGTAAAATTTGAAACCAGACTCGTCCGACTAGACAATCTGTTTCGAGTCATCGACAGTCCGATGCCGGCGTTGACGGGTCCAGCCATTGAGAGTACACGAGTGGGCCTTCGTATCCGAAAGCCCATATTGATGATGTTTCGTTGAATGGTTCGCACGCTGACACATGTTGATGGCTCAGCATTGAAATCTGTAGCATTTTGCGAAAAAGTTACGATTCTCTTCAGTCGTCATTGGTTCCGTTCTTGCAGGACCTTTTTCCGGCCGCAGTGATGGCAGAGATTTGATGTTTTACCGGATTCCTGATATTCACGGTAGACTCGTGAAATGGTCGTACGGAAAAACTCCCACTACTTCGCAACCTCGGAGATGCTGTTTTCAAAAAATGGTTCAAATGGCTCTGAGCACTATCGGACTTAACATCTGTGGTCATCAGTCCCCTAGAACTTAGAACTACTTACACGTCACACAACACCCAGTCATCACTAGGCAGAGAAAATCCCTGACCCGCCGGGAATCGAACCCGGGAACCCGGGCGTGGGAAGCGAGAACGCTAGTGTGAGTAAGAACAGTGGCGTATTTTAGTTTACGAAATAATGATATATTTTATTAAGTTTTTAGTACGAGTAACTACAATTCGCTAAAAATGACAAACATAAGTCAGATAAGGAATGGGGAGGCAAATACATTGGGGTGAAAACTACACAAATTCACCCCTGAATTAATCCATTTTAATACGCAATCCGACATTGTTTACATGAGTCCGCTGTGAGGCCCAACTCTATTCAAGTAGTATCACATACGACCAAATATACCACATATTACGGTTCACTTGAGAACAGGGAGATGTAAATTTCATTTAAGAACCCTAAGCCGTTGCAACAGTATTGCACCCTTTCGCCTTGCTTCAGGAGGCAGCAGGAAGTGGAGAGCTGTGGGTGAGGAGCAGTTTCTGCGGCAGTTGTAATTTTCTGATGTATCCACAAAAATATGCAAGTTACGCGGTCTGGCGTTCTGACTTATCAGAAAGGCCGGCAGTTGTGGTTGAGCGGGTTCTAGGCGGTTCAGTCTGGAACCGTCGCTACGCCTCGGGCATGGATGTGTGTGATGTCCTTACGTTAGTTACGTTTAAGTAGTTCTAAGTTCTAGGGGACTGATGACCTCAGATGTTAAGTCCCATAGTGCTCAGAGCCGTTTGAACCATTTGATTATCAGAGCGCTGAAATCTCGGAAAATTTCTGTGTGAGGTGTACCGGTTCGCAGATCTGGGCAAACCAATTTAACTCACAGGCACGCCGGTGCGTGCTCGAATTAAACGTCAGGTGGCTGACTGAGGACGTAAAACTTCACCCTCATGACACACAATATGTCCGACATGATATGCAGTTCCATTGCCGGTACATTTGGAAGCTGCCACTGGATCTTAGTCCGCCACAAGATACAAACCAAAAGTCTCACCCAGTAGGGAAAGACCTAAAGTTCGCCATCAGGGGAGGAACGAAAGGTGAGGACCTCAAAGAATTACCGCCACATTTCAAAGAGCCCCGGTAGGTAGCCGAATTAGCAAAATGAAACCGGAGATTACATAAACCAACTATCCTCATTGAACCTCCCATCTTGACTGTTCTGTTGGCCTGGTAGCTAACCGAGACACAGCAGGGTGATTCCCTCGCTGGGGGAGCAAGTCTCCACTCTGCATATCCTGACAGGAGGCAATCACACACCAAATCTCTCTGGTCTGATTTTAGACTAGGGAGGCGTCGTTCTCACGATAAGCATAGCCAAGTTTCGGCAAAAAAAGATGCATCGACAGTCTCTGATTAACAGACCGATCTAATCTTTCCAATTTCTGAAAGAAGGCTGGTAAGCTTCCCAGACAATCTTGCCCATGAGATATACGTTTCTGCCTCTCAGTAAAAAGGCCTGGAGGCCTCTTGGCCTACAGTCCTATCTCCACTGGCCACTTACGCCAGTTGCTCTGCCCGTATCACCTGAGCTTCTAACATGAAAATGCAGAGAGTTTTATGACCTACCCGTCGTTTGCACCAAAGCTCAGTTACAGCAGATTCTCTTAAATGGCTTCCTCCAATCACTGTCAGCCAACCAGCCATATTCGATAATTGACTAGTGCTTGGACCAGGTGAAATGTTTCATGAACCGGCACCATCCAGTCTCACCCTAAGCGAAAGGAGGAGAGTACTTCAGTCAGAAGTCCCACTGCAGGGAACAACCACTAAGCACTGTGTCCCAGGGTCACCTGTATGTATCACAAAATAAGCGTCAAACGAAAAAACTACAAAGAACGAAACTTGTCTAGTTTGAAAGGGGAAACCAGATGGCGCTATGGTTGGCCCGCTAGATGGCGCTGCCATAGGTCAAACGGATATAAACTGCGTTTTTTTTTTTAATAGGAACCCCCATTTTTATTACATATTCGCGTAGTACGTAAACATATATGAATTTTAGTTGCAATCACTTTTTTCGCTTTGTGATACATGGCGCTGTAATAGTCACAAACATATGGCTCACAATTTTAGGCGAACAGCTGGTAACAGGTAGGTTTTTCAAATTAAAATGCAAAACGTAGGTACGTTTGTTCATTTTATTTCGGTTGTCCAATGTGATACATGTACCTTTGTGGACGCATCATTTCTGAGGACGCATGCTGATTACCTGAAAATACCACATTAATGCACTAAATGCTCAAAATGATTTCCGTCAACCTCGATGCATCTGGCGATGCGTGTAACGACATTCCTCTCAACTGTTGTAGTTCGCCTTCCGTAATGTTCGCGCATGCAGTGACAATGCGCTGACGCATGTTGTCAGGCGTTGTCGGTGGATCACGACAGCAAATATCCATTAACTTTCCCCACAGAAAGCAATCCGGGGACGTCAGATCTGGTGAAAGTGCGGGCCACGTTATGGTGCTTCGACGACCAATCTACCTGTCATGAAATATGCTATTTAATACCGCCTCAACCGCACTCGAGCTATGTGCCGGACATCCATGTTCGAAGTACATCGTCATTCTGTCATGCAGTGAAACGTCTTGTAGTAACATCGGCAGAACATGACGTACGAAATCAGCATACATTGCACCATTTAGATTACATCGATAAAATGGGGGCCAATTATCCTTCCTCCAATAATGCTGCACCATACATTTACCCACCAAGGTCGCTGATGTTCCACTTGTCGCAGCCATCGTGGATTTCCCGTTGTCCAGTAGTGCATATTATGCCGGTTTACGTTATCACTGTTGGTGAACGACGCTTCGTCGCTAAATAGAACGCGTGCAGAAAATCTCTCATCGACCCGTAATTTCTCTTGTGCCCAGCGGCAGAACTAGACACGACTTTCAAAATCGTCGCCATCCAACTCCTGGTGCATAGAAATATGGTACGGGTGCAATTAAAGTTGACGTAGCATTCTCAACACCGGCGTTTTTAGATTCCCCATTCTCTCGCAATTTGTCTGCTGCTGATATGTGGATTAGCCGTGGCAGCAGCTAAAACGCCTACTTGGGCACCACCATTTGTTGCAGTTCGTGGTTGACGTTTCACATGCGGCTGAACACTTTCCGTTTCCTTAAATGACGTAACTATCCGGCGAACGGTCCGGACACTTGGATGATGATGTCCAGGATACCGAGCAGCATACGTAGCACACGCCCGTTGGGTATTTTGATCACAATAGCCATACATCAACGATATGTCGACCTTTTCCGCAATTGGTAAACGGTCCATTTTAACACGGATAATATATCACGAAGCAAATACCGTCCACACTGACGGAATGTTACGTGATACCTCGTATTTATACGTTTGTGACTACTACAGCGCCATCTATCACAAATCGAAAAAAGTGGTCCAACTAAAACATTCATATTTCTTTACGTTCTACCCGAATATGTAATAAAAATGAGGGTTTCTATTTAAAAAAACGCAGTTAATATCCGCTTGACCTATGGCAGCGCCATCTAGCGGGCCAACCATAGCGCCATCTGGTTTCCCCCTTCAAGCTAGGCTAGTTTCGTTCTTTGTAGTTTTTCGTTTGATGCTTATTTCGTGAGATATTTGATCCGGTCACGATCAATTGACCACCCTATATATATATATATATATATATATATATGGCGCAATACGATAAGTTCGCTGATTTGAGAAAAGCGTATGGGACCTGAAGATGGCAAAATGAACAGCCGAAACTCGTTGCTTTCAAAATGAAATAAAGTATCTTAAAGCGTGCGGCTATTGGTAAAGTTTATCGAATTGATATTCGCTTTTTGTTGTGCTAACGTAGGACCGTTTTTCATTCTGGTTCCCAAGTATTACGCTACCATAATTTTGATATTAGAACGCCATAGCTCGGCAACAGACAGAGATTGTTGTTGTCTAGGGCGACGACTGGTCCGGTATGCGTTTTATTGTCATGTTGCGTAGATCGTCACAGCGGATGTAGCTCTCACAAAGCAACGGGACCACATGAGTTTGTCTACTTTGAACCGATTCCCAAAAGTTTGAAACAAAGATGTGGCGCGCGTAAGAAACGCGCAAAAACTTGTTTTTGCACATAAAATTCAAATAAAGCAAGCTTTTTGAAAGCGTGTTTTCAATTTTATGACAACAATGGACTCTTTATTTGTTTGGTTCACTTTAAACCGTTTCCGCTCATTCAGTTCACGAAATAATGATTTCTAAGCGCTACATTTACCTCGACTTTACACCACTGTATGTCAACAACAGATAAAGATTCCTGGATGTAAAACTTTTGTTTTCACTTTATGCATTTCCCTACCTCAGTGCCAAATTTGAAACTATTCGAACAAGTTTCAATTCTAGAAGAGGCGAGCTTCAAAAACCTCCCAGAAAACAAACTTTTTTTTGCATATTTTTCCACGAAAATCCGAACTTGCACATTCAAACGGTGCCATTACCTGAACATTAATTTCAGCCCAATTAAGATATTTTGTGAAAGGAAGCAATCGATTTCCACAGTTTGCCTGGGCAGCAGCTCCGGTTCGCGGTTTAGACCTTTCTTAATATACTGTAACACAGCTACAGTAAGCCAGCTGTTGTACAAATGGCCGTAGCTCCACGTTAAACCAAAATCGTTTCACCCCATGTTTCTAGCTCAAATAAGAATCAAGCTACCAGACTGCGATTTTGCGGGCGGCATTGTCAAGCAAATTTGTCGGAGCGCTTTCGCGCTGTAACAGTAATTGATGTTTGGTAATCTTTTTATTGCTAAAATTAAGATTATTTGCAGGCAACTGGCAAAAGGAACATCTGATATCATAGAGTAATGGGTTCAAATGGCTCTGAGCACTATGGGACTCAACATCTGAGTTCATCAGTCCCCTAGAACTTAGAACTACTTAAACCTAACTAACCTAAGGACATCACACACATCCATGCCCGAGGCAGGATTCGAACCTGCGACCGTAGCAGTCCCGCGGTTCCGGACTGAAGCGCCTAGAACCGCACGGCCACAAGGACCGGCCATGGAGTGATCTATTACAACATAATGTGTGCAAATTTCAGAGAACATCAGAATATGAGTGGTATCGAACGGTTTATTTGATACAGATGAATCCTCATCTGCTACTGAACAGGCAACATTAAGGTATACATACGTTTCATGCTACAGCAGAATGTTAAAAGTAGGTGCACTGGTAGGATAAGGAACGCGGAGAATCACTCAGGAGAGAGAAGGGATAGGGAAGGACCGGACAGAAGGTGTAAGGGAAGGCAGAGATCAGAATACATCCACAACATACAATAGGATGTTGGCTGAAAGTATTACTTTGAGATGAAGAGGTTGACACTGTAGATAATGTCGTGGCGGACGTCATCGAATCAGTCTGAAGCCTGGTGAACCACATCCCCATAAAAATGCAGAAAACAACAGCTCGGAGCGTTACCTTTCGCAAGCCAAGTTTTTACAAACTGAGCTATCCGGGAGCGCTGCCCGGGCCTTCGGAAAGTTTGTGATTGTCAGTATCTCCTTTCCCCTTTTCAAACACCGTTTTACTTGTCGCTGGAATACTCAGTATGTACTTTCTAATTATACGCAGCATACATTATGTGATCAAAAGTAGCCGAACACCGGCAAAAACATACGTTTTTGATATTAAGTGCATTGTGCTGGCACCTCAGTAGTCATTAGACATCGAGAGAGAGACCAGAGTGGGACGCTCTGCGGAACTGTCGGACTTCGAACGTGGTCAGGTGGTTACTTATGCCGTACGTCTGTACCCGAGATTTCCACAGTCCTAAACATCCCTAGGTCCACTGTTTCCGATGTGACAGTGAAGTGGAAACGTGAAGGGATATGTACAGCACAAAAGCGTACAGGCCGACCTCGTTCTTGTCTGTTGACTGACAGAGACCGCTGATAGTTGACGAGGGTCGTAATGTGTAATAGGCAGACATCTATCCAGACCATCACACAGGAATTCTAAACTGCATCAGGATCCACTGCAAGTACTATGACAGTTAGGCGGGAGGTGAGAAAACTTGCAATTCATGGTCGAGCGGCTGCACATGAGCCACACATAACGCCGGTAACTGTCCACCCCCGTTAGCTGAGTTGTCTGAGCGGCAGAATATCACGCCAAGGGGCCCGGATTCGATTCCTGGCTGGGGCAGGAGATTTTCTCCGTTCAGGGACTGAGTGTTGTCCTCATCGTGATTTCATCCTCATCTTCGGCACCCAAGTCGCCCAATGTGGCGTCGAATGCTTTAAGTACTTTCCCTCGGCGGCCGAACTTTCCCGAACGGCAACACCCGTTCCACAATGCCGTACGCGCATTTCCATATTCACGCCGGTAAATGCCAAACGACGCCTCGCTTGCTGTAAGGAGCGTAAACATCGGACGATTGAACAGTCGGAAAATGTTGTGTGGAGTGACGAATCACGGTAGACAATGTTGCGATCCGATGGCAGGGTGTGGGTATGGCGAATGCACGGTGAACGTCATCTGCCAGCGTGTGTAGTGCCAAGAGTAAAATTCGGAGGCGGTGGGGTGATGGTGTGGTCGTGTTTCTCATGGAGGGGGCTTGCACCCCTTGCTGTTTTGCTTAGCACAATCACGGCACAGGCCTACATTTTAAGCACCTTCTTGCTTCCCACCGTTGAAGAGCAAACGGCAATGGCGATTGCATCTTTCAACACGATCGAACACCTGTTCATAATGGACGGCCTGTGGTAGAGTTCAAAATGGTTCAAATGTCTCTGAGCACTATGGGACTTAACATCTGAGGTCATCAGCCCCCTAGAACTTAGAACTACTTAAACCTAACAAACCTAAAGACATCACACACATCCATGCCCGAGGCTGGATTCGAACCTGCGACCGTAGCGGTCGCGCGGTTCCACACCTAGAACCGGTCAGCCATACCGGCCGGCTGTGACAGAGTGGTTGCACTACAATAACATCCCTGTAATGGACTGGCCTGCGCAGAGTCCTGACCTCAATTCTGTAGAACACCTTTGGGATGTTCTGGAACTCAAAGTTCGTGCCAGGCCTCAACGACCGATACCTCTCCTCACTGCAGCAGCCCGTGAAGAATGGGCTGCCATTCCCCAAGAAACCTTACAGCACCTGATGGAACGTATGCCTACGAGAGTGGCTAAGGGTGGGCCAACACCATACTGAATGATAAAGCATTCCCGATGGAGGGCGCCACGAACTTTTAAGCCATTTTCAGCCAGGCGTCCGGATACTTTTGATCACGGACAGTAGCTGTAAATCCTTAGTCATGGAGCCCTTTAATGTTTCTCCGGCAGAAGCAGGACAGCGCGCCGTTCGTCTTTGCATGGCTGCCTGTTGACGTGTGATGGCCTTGCGTCACCACAGGCGGCACACATCCGACGCGTCACAAGTCGGCCAGTAGACGCGGAAGGCGCAGTCCGCAGTGCGTCATCGCGACCACACCTCCGACGCCGTGCGCCCGCAAATCGGGTGCTAATTAATTCGAACGACTGAAAGTTTACCGTGTTGCGTGTCTCTGCTCATGAAAGACACAACAGTTTTCCCCATATTTTTTTTATGTCGCCCATTAACTATAAAATACCGCTGGATATATTTCGTAAACCACATCAAATACTGACGATCCGATTCCACAGACCGAACGTGAGGAGAGTGACTAGTGTAAATGGTCAATACAAACCATACAAAAATGCACGGAAGTATGTTTTTTAACACAAATCTACGTTATTTTTAATGGAACACCATTAGTTTTGTTAGCACATCTGAACATATAAACAAATACGTAATCAGTGCCGTTTGTTGCATTGTAAAATGTTAATTACATCCGGAGATATTGTAACCTAAAGTTGACGCTTGAGTACCACTCCTCCGTTGTTCGATCGTGTGTATCGGAGAGCACCGAATTACGTAGGGATCCAAAGGGAACGGTGATGGACCTTAGGTACAGAAGAGACTGGAACAGTACATTACGTCCACATGCTAACACCTTTTTATTGGTCTTTTTCACTGACGCACATGTACATTACCATGAGGGGTGAGGTACACGTACACGCGTGGTTTCCGTTTTCAATTACGGAGTGGAATAGAGTGTGTCCCGACATGTCAGGCAAATAGATGTTCAATGTGGTGGCCATCATTTGCAGCACACAATTGCAATCTCTGGCGTAATGAATGTCGTACACGCCGTAGTACATCTGGTGTAATGTCGCCACACCCTGCCTCATTACGTTGTTCCATATCCTCTGGGGTTGTAGGGACATCACGGCACACATTCTCCTTTAACGTACCTCACAGAAATAAGTCCAGAGGTGTAAGATCAGGAGAACGGGCTGGCCAATTTTTGCGTCCTCCACGTCCTACGAAAAGCCCGTCGAAAGTGTACCTCACCCCTCATGGTAATGTACATGTGCGTCAGTGAAAAAGACCAATAAAAAGGTGTTAGCATGTGGACGTAATGTGCTGTTCCAGTGTCTTCTGTACCTAAGGTCCATCACCGTTACCTTTGGATCCCTACGTAGTTCGGTGCTCTCCGATACACACGATCGAACAGCGGAGGAGTGGTTCTCAAGCGTCAGCTTTAGGTTACAATATCTCCGGATGTAATTAACATTTTACAATGCAATAAACGACACTGATTACGTATTTGTTTATATGTTCAGATGTGCTAACAAAACTAACGGGGTTCCATTTTTAAAAAAACGTAGGTTTGTGTTAAAAAACATACTTCGGTGTATTTTTGTATGGTTTGTATTAACCAGTTACACTAGCCCCTCTCCTCACGTTCGGTCTGTGGAATCGGATGGTCAGTATTTGATGTGGTTTACGAAATATATCCAGCGTAAATGTTAGGTGACTCACCCTGTATATGGCGACTGCTGTAACTAATGTCTTTTTTTTTAGGGTTCTGTACCTCAATCAGTGTCCACCTCGATAGCTGAGTGGTCAGCGCGACAGAATGCCATGCTCAGGGGGCCGGTTTCGATTCCCGGCAGGGTCGGAGATTTTCTCCTCTCAGGGACTGGAGTGTTTTATTCATCAACTCATCCCCATCGGCGAGCAAGTCGCCGACGTGTCGCCAACTGAAAAGACTTGTACCAGACGATCGATATACGCGACGGGAGGCTCCAGCGACAAGACATTTGATTTGCCTCAATCGGTAAAAACGGAACTCTTAGAGGATCACTTTGTTAAACGTCGGTGTCCTGTCCGTCTCTGAAGATCCCTCTCTGTCAGGAACGAGCAGACGTATCAAGTCGAAGTCAGATTACGCTGATACAATAGCTTCCTACTTAGCAATCATCTACAACCGCTCGCTCACCGATAGATCTGTACCTACAGATTGGAAAATTGCGCAGGTCGCACCACTTTTTAAGAAGGGTAGTAGGAGTAATCCATCGAACTACAGACCTATATCATTGACGTCGGTTTGCAGTAGGTTTTTGGAGCATATACTGTATTCAAACATTATGAATCACCTCGAATGGAACGATCTATTGATACGAAATCAGCACGGTTTCAGAAAACATCGTTCTTGTGCAACGCAGCTAGCTCTTTATTCTCACGAAATAATGGCCCCTATGGACAGGGGACCTCAAGTTGATTCCGTATTTCTAGATTTCCGGAAAGCTTTTGACACTGTTCCTCACAAGCGACTTCTAATGGAGCTGCAGGCGTACGGGGTATCGTGTCAGTTGTGCGACTGGATTCGTGATTTCCTGTCAGGAAGGTCGCAGTTCGTAGTAATAGACGGCAAATCGTCGAGTAAAACTGAAGTGATATCAGGTGTTCCCCAGGGAAGCGTCCTGGGACCTCTGCTGCTCCTGGTCTATATAAATGACCTGGGTGACAATCTGAACAGTTCTCTTAGGTTGTTCGCAGATGATGCTGTAATTTGTCGTCTAGTAAGGTTATCCGAAGACCAGTATCAGTTGCAAAGCGATATACACTCCTGGAAATGGAAAAAAGAACACATTGACACCGGTGTGTCAGACCCACCATACTTGCTCCGGACACTGCGAGAGGGCTGTACAAGCAATGATCACACGCACGGCACAGCGGACACACCAGGAACCGCGGTGTTGGCCGTCGAATGGCGCTAGCTGCGCAGCATTTGTGCACCGCCGCCGTCAGTGTCAGCCAGTTTGCCATGGCATACGGAGCTCCATCGCAGTCTTTAACACTGGTAGCATGCCGCGACTGCGTGGACGTGAACCGTATGTGCAGTCGACGGACTTTGAGCGAGGGCGTATAGTGGGCATGCGGGAGGCCGGGTGGACGTACCGCCGAATTGCTCAACACGTGGGGCGTGAGGTCTCCACAGTACAGCGATGTTGTCGCCAGTGGTCGGCGGAAGGTGCACGTGCCCGTCGACCTGGGACCGGACCGCAGCGACGCATGTCCGCATGTATCCCGTGCCACCCAACGTGCTCTAGAAGGTGTAAGTCAACTACCCTGGCCAGCAAGATCTCCGGATCTGTCCCCCATTGAGCATGTTTGGGACTGGATGAAGCGTCGTCTCACGCGGTCTGCACGTCCAGCACGAACGCTGGTCCAACTGAGGCGCCAGGTGGAAATGGCATGGCAAGCCGTTCCACAGGACTACATCCAGCATCTCCATGGGAGAATAGCAGCCTGCATTGCTGCGAAAGGTAGATATACACTGTACTAGTGCCGACATTGTGCATGCTCTGTTGCCTGTGTCTATGTGCCTGTGGTTCTGTCAGTGTGATCATGTGATGTATCTGACCCCAGGAATGTGTCAATAAAGTTTCCCCTTCCTGGGACAATGAATTCACGGTGTTCTTATTTCAATTTCCATTAGTGTAGAAAAGATTGCTATATGGTGTGGCAGGTGACAGTTGACGCTTAATAACGAAAAGTGTGAGGTGATCCACACGAGTTCCGAAAGAAATCCGTTGGAATTGGATTACTCGATAAATCGTACAATTCTCAAGGCTGTCAATTCAACTAAGTACCCGGGTGTTAAAATCACGAACAACTTCAGTTGGAAAGACCACATAGATAATATTGTGGGGAAGGAGAGCCAGAGGTTGCGTTTCATTGGCAGGACACTTATAAGATGCAACAAGTCCACTAAAGAGACAGCTTACACTACACCCGTTCGTCCTCTGTTAGAATATTGGGGATCCTTACCAGGTGGGATTGGCGGAGGACATCGAAAGGGTGCCAATAAGGGCAGTTCGTTTTGTATTATTACGTAATAGGGGAGAGAGTGTGGCAGATATGATACGCGAATTGGGATGGAAGTCATTACAGCAAAGACGTTTTTCGTCGTAGCGAGATCTATTTACGAAATTTCAGTCACCAACTTTCTCTTCCGAATGCGAAAATATTTTGTTGAGCCCAACCTACATAGGTAGGAGTGATCATCAAAACAAAATAAGAGAAATCAGAGCTCGAACAGAAAGGTTTAGGTGTTCGTTTTTCCCGCGCGCTGTTCTGGAGCGGAATGGTAGAGAGATAGTATGATTGTGGTTCGATGAACCCTGTGCCAAGCACTTAAATGTGAATTTCAGAGTAATCATGTAGATGTAGATGTCACATTCTAAGGTCTACGGCCTGTTGGTGGCGTACAAACTATAAGCTTCCAAGTCAATCTCATCAAATAGATACGGCCTTTTACGTTACTTTTTCATACTCGCAAACTTACTTAACAGAACCAATATCGTACTTGCTGTTGACCAAGAATCATGAAATTTGACAGGATGCAAGGTTTTATAGTACAAGTAAAGGAAAAAGAAAAACAAGTTTATTGAATTGAAAAGGATGGAGCAGCCGATGTCCTCTGGCCGTAATGGATCAACAGAGATTAAAAGCGAATATGTCCTCGGCAGAGTTAGAAATTTAAAAGAAGGGAACAGGTTTTTCGAATTATCTAGCAGCTTCAGAGACTTTTAAATCAAACAATATTGACATATTGGCGCTTTTTTTACGAGTTAGGCCAGTTTCCCCAGCGCAGTGAGCTCTCTTAGAGGCAAGGCGCTGGCGCATCTGCTTCTTGCAGTTTGTTGCCTGAAGCCCCTGGTCCTGTACCCAAATTTCTGAAGGTTCGCGAACCGTAATAAACAATATTCAATATCATACGGCTGAAGAGCAGACATGTAACAGCTAAAAATGTTTTCCTGGGAGGATGAAATGTCTGAGGGTGGATTTGTGCCTGGGGGATGACATAATGTATTATGTTATTTAACATGACACCATGCTTTATATTATATGACATGGGTACTAACACTAACAAGGAAAAAATGGCCATATTTCAAGATATTTAATTTAAACTTCTTTCCATCCACCTAAAATATGGGAAAACTACTTGCTTTTTTTTTCCAACCCAACTCTGCCCAGGTCATATTCACCTTTTTCGTGCTACAGTAGGATCATTTTTCATTCTGATTATATTTAAGAATTCGCATTCATTCTCGTCAAATGTTTAGATCCCGAGTAACATTTTCTGTGTAAAAGTTGACGCATGCTTTCTTTAGTGTCATCTAACAAATTCTTTACACTGAAGAATTCTAGTATCTTTGTTGACTATGAAATGGTCGGTGTTAGTTGGAAGAGATCGAAGTTTGGAAACCAAATTGGGAAATGCCTCCGTGTTCAACTACGTAATATGTGCTTGTTGAAATTCAATTATAATTAAATACATTTACATCCGAGAAAGGAATAGGTCGGAAAGAGAGTCGACTGATACAGAATCTATATTTACAACAGAAAGTAAGCATAAGGATTGGAAATGAAATGTCATAAGGCAGCAGCATTGGACAAGACGTTAGACAAGGTTCTTGCCTTTCCTCACTGTCGTTTAATGCATACCTTGAAGGAATTATTGCGAAAGGCAAAGATGGGAAAAGAGCAATATGTGCTGCTGGAAAGAGAATTGAATGTATAAGGTATGCTGATGACATGGTAATAGTGGCAGAAAGTCAGCGGACGGTGAATAACATGCTGAAAGATCTGAATGAAGCTTGTGGGGAGTATTGGATGCAAATAAACACAGCAAAACCAAATAGTATGGTCATCAGTACAAGACACAGACTGTCCTATATTAAAATAGGACAATCTACCATTAGCCAAGTAAGTGCATTTAAATACCTTGAAAATACAATAACTGAAGACTTGTGATGTCACCAGAAGGTGAAAACTCGAATTGCCATAGCGAAGGAGGCATTCAACAGAAAGAGGTGAGTGTTATGTGGCAAATTAGATAAAGGTCTAAGGAAAAGCCTTGACAAATGTCTTGTCTGAAGTGTGGCACTATATGGGGTAGAAACGTACGCTGAGACGACAGGATGGAAAAAGGTTTCGGATGTGGATGTGGAGGGTAATGGAGAGGATAAGCTGGGTGGAAAGAGTGAGTAATGAAACACTACTGGAAAGGGTTGGTGAGAGAGGGTGTCTGCTGAAGGTTATTAGAGAAAGGAAAAAGAACTGGTTGGGACATTCATTGAGAAGGGAGTGCTTGCTGGTGGATGCTTTGGAAGATTTGGTTTGTGGGAGAAGACTCAGACGAAGAAGGAGATACAAGATGAAAGGGAAGAGGAAAGTATGCTGACCTGAAGAGGATGGCAGATCGGGCAGCCTGGAGAACTATCATGTGAAAACCTGCCTGTTGGCAGAACGCTAATGATGATGATGATGATGATGATGATACCCAACAACAGTTCTGCAACTGGTTACGGTGAAGTATGGAAACAGTCAAGCTTAGAATAGCGTTTATCTCAAAGGTCTACAATTAAATCCAGCCACTTTTTTAGCATCTTAACAGAATCCTATTATTGACAGAAGTGATTTCGAAAATAAACTTCGACGATTCTTCGCTAACAATTTAATGTCTTTCCTTAACATTGAGAAGATCGGGACCGCAGAAGAATTACACCGCGACTTTTTTTTTTTTTACAAGACAACGAGCCGAACTAACAACAACAACAACTGCCGGCCGCGGTGGTCTCGCGGTTCTAGGCGCGCATCCCGGAACCGACTGCTACCGTCGCAGGTTCGAATCCTGCCTCGGGCATGGATGTGTGTGATGTCCTTAGGTTAGTTAGGTTTAAGTAGTTCTAAGTTATAGGGGACTGATGACCAGAGTAGTTAAGTCCCATAGTGTCCAGAGCCACTTTTTTTTTTCAAGATGACTTCTGTTTATAGCAAGAAACAAAATTATCAATTCCTATTCGCAGATTGTAATACTATATATTTCTACGTATGTTAATGCCGACAGATATGTCTCGCAACCAATTTGTGTAAAATCTTAGAGTTTACTGGATTGAGGGAATGGCGTTTTTAGAAGCACCACATCTCAGACGACTCCGGTTATCATCTATTCCGCTTTTCGCACGGTCCATTTTTATCTTCCATATATTTCCGCTCTTCAAACGTATATTCTAAGCTATTTCTTCCTCTAATTACCGCACATGTTTGTAGTACCCCAAATCCTGTATCATGTAAGCAACACTTCCTCCCCTATTTCACGATAATACAATACGTGCTGCCGGATGGAGTGGTCGAGCGGTTCTAGGCTCTTTAGTCTGGAGCTGCGCGACCGCTACAGTCGCTGGTTCGAATCCTGCCTCGGTCATGGATGTGTGTAATGTCCTTAGGTTAGTTAGGTTTAAGTAGTTCTAGGGGACTGATGACCTCAGAAGTTAAGTCCCATAGTGCTCAGAGCCATTTGAACCATTTGAACAAAACATGCTGCCCTTTTTTGCACTTTCCCAAAGTACTCCATTAATTAGTTAGACCATCAGCGAGAGCAGCACCTCTAGTTCCTGCTACTACTAAGACCAGTACACTGTTCACTTGTTACATATTTTTATGAGCTTCAAACAGGAGCGTCTGCAGTAATGGATAGCATCTGTGAATGTTGTGTACAGATGCGAGCTGAGTTGGCGATCCTTCGCTCACAGCTCCAGGCTGCTTTGACTTCTGTCACACAGCTTGAGGCTGCTGCCAAGGGGGATCACTGTGCAGTGCGGGACCGAACGCGGGGATGCGATGGACGTCGAGCACGTCCCACGTGTCCTCTGATGGGTCCACTGCTGTGATTTCCCCAGGTATTGCCTGCACTGAGGTTGACCCGTGGTCGATTGGGATATCATTCCAAAGTCTGTCAGGCAGATAAAAGCTTTCTGAGGGACGATCGTAGGGCCTCCCCTGTTCGTTTGATGAAGAGGTTTGGGCGTTATCTGTGGCTGACGATGTCTCTGAGCCATATGCAGTCGTCCACCCTGTTCTACCTACTCTGGGCATTCACAGAGGGTGGGTTTGCTGGTAGTTGGGAGCTCCAGTGTTAGGCGCGTAATGGGGCCCCTTAGGAACATGGCTGCCAAGGGGGGGGGGGGGGGGGGGGGAAGAAAGCCAGTGTGCACTCTGTGTGCATTCCGAGAGGAGTCATTCCAGATGTGGAAAGGGTTCTTCCGGATGTCATGAACAGTACGGGGTGCAACCAACTGCAGGTGGTAACTCATGTCGGTACCAAGAACGTGTGTCGCTTTGGATCGGAGCAGGTTCTGTATGGTTTCGTGTGGCTAGCGGAAATTGCCCTGATTATAACAATGTATTACAGAATAACCGTTTGACATAATAATTCACATTTGATGCCGTTATATAAGTTAGTGTTACTAGCTTTTTTAAAGGCCACTTACGTTAGTAAACCACAACGTGTGCTCCCTTGGTAGCTCGGAGAATGTCGACGCGGTATTCCAGTTCCCGCCAGGTGTTTCGTAACACGTGGTCTGTCACAGTACCCACAGCAGCTTGTATCCTAGTCTTCAGTTCGTCGACGTCAGCAACTGGTTTGACGAAGACTCTGTCCATGACACAGCCCCAGAAAAAAAAATTCAAGGGGCTTAATGTCTGGAAAGCGGGGTGACCGTGATATTGGACCGTTCCTTCCAATCCACCTATCTGGAAATTTTTTATCCATGAAATCACAGATTATCAAAGCCCAGTGGGGGGAGGGGGGGGGGGGGTGCTCCATCTTGCTGGAAACGAATCCATGGTTGATATTCTTTTAACGGGGGGGGGGGGGGGGGGGACAACGAACTGCTGCAAAACGTCTACGTAAATGTTGGCACTAATGGATTTTTCCGCGATGAAATACGGTATAAAAACGTTGTTATGCATGAGGCCACATTCACTTTCTGCTGTCTCGCTGTAGCTGTACAGTTGCATGTGGAGACTCTGAACCCCCATATCCGTACATATGCCTATTTAACATTCCATTGACATGAAAGATGGATTCATCGCTAAAGTATATACTATTTAAGTAATCGTTAGCGCCATCAATTCTGCTGGGAATCTCAGTTGCACATTCAGCACGTGTCAGCAAATCATTCGGTGGCAAGGCCTGCGCGATTTGCACTTCGTAAGCATGCAGCCTAAGCCTTTCATGAAAAATCTTCACCACACTTGTTTTGCGGTAGTTATAGTTAAGGAGATGGGACCTGGATAAACTGACTAAACCAGAGGTTGTACAGAGTTTCAGGGAGAGATAGTAGGGGAACGATTGACAAGAATGGGGGAAAGAAATACAGTAGAAGAAGAAGAATGGGTAGCTTTGAGGGATGAAGTGGTGAAGGCAGGAGAGAATCAAGTAGGTAAAAAGACGAGGGCTAGTATAAATCCTTGGGTGACAGAAGAAATATTTAATTTAATTGACGAAAGGGGAAAAAATAAAAATGCAGTAAATGAAACAGGCAAAAATTGGGGAGAAGAAATAAAAATTTTTAAGTTCACTGATGACATTGTAATTCTGTCAGAGATATCAAAGGACTTGGAAGAGCTGCTGAATGGAATGGACAGTGTCTTGAAAGGAGGATATAAGATACACATCAACAAAAGCAAAACGAGGATAATGGAATGTAGTCGAATTAAGTCGGGTGATGTTGAGGGGATTAGATTAGGAAATGAGACACTTAAAGTAGTAAAGGAGTTTTGCTATTTGCGGAGCAAAATAACTGATGATGGTCGAAGTAGAGAGGATATAAAATGTAGAATGGCAATGTCAAGGAAAGCGTTTCTGAAGAAGAGAAATTTGTTAACTTCGAGTTTAGATTTAAGTGTCCGGAAGTCGTTTCTGAAAGTGTTTGTATGGAAGTACAACATGGACGATAAATAGTTTGGACAAAGAGAGAATAGAAGGTTTCGAAATGTGGTGCTACAGAAGAATGCTAAAGATTAGATGGGTAGATCACATAACTAATGAGGAGGTACTGAATAGGATTGGGTAGAAGAGGAGTTTGTGGCACAATTTGACTAGAAGAAGGGATCGGTTGGTAGGACATGTCGTGATTCATCAAGGGATCATAAATTTAGCATTGGAGGGCGGCGTGGAGGGTAAAAATCGTAGAGGGAGACCAAGAAATGAATACGCTAAGCATATTCAGAAGGATGTATGTTGCAGTAGGTACTGGGAGATGAAGGAGCTTGCACAGGATAGATTAGCATGGAGAGCTGCACCAAACCAGTCTCAGGACTGAAGACAACAACAACAACAACATAGACAGTAGAAATAAAAAGTCCTGTGGTGACTCTCCTTCTCCAAGTCGGCCCGTTTGACGTCCTACCACCGTTAAAGACCACTTAGGTTAGTAAACCTCAACGTGTGCTCCCTTGGTAGCTCGGAGAAGGTCGAGGCGGTACTCCAGTTCCCGCCACGTGTGTCGTAACATGACTGTGTCCTTGATATAGCCCCAGAAAAAAAATTCAAGGGGCTTAATGTCTGGAAAGCGGGGTGACCGGGATATTGGACCGTTCCTTCCAATCCACCTATCTGGAAATTTTTTATCCATGAAATCACAGATTATCAAAGCCCAGTGGGGGGAGGGGGGGGGGTGCTCCATCTTGCTGGAAACGTATCCATGGTTGATATTCTTTTAACAGGGGTGGGGGGACAACGAACTGCTGCAAAACGTCTACGTATATGTTGGCACTAATGGATCTTTCCGCGAAGAAATACGGTATAAAAACGTTGTTATGCATGAGGCTTTTTCGCTGTCTCGCTGTAGCTGTACAGTTGCATGTGGAGACTCTGAACCCCATATCCGTACATTATGCCTATTTAACATTCCACTGATATGAAAGGTGGATTCATCGCTAAAGTATATACTATTTAAGTAATCGTTAGCGCCATCAATTCTGCTGGGAATCTCAGTTGCACATTCAGCACGTGTCAGCAAATCATTCGGTGGCAAGGCCTGCGCGATTTGCACTTCGTAAGCATGCAACCTAAGCCTTTCATGAAAAATCTTCACCACACTTGTTTGCGGTAGTTACAGTTCACGTGACGAGTTGATTTAGACAGACTCCGTAGAAACGATGGCCGAACACGATCGACAGTTGCATCACTCACACGAGGCCTGCCACTTCGAGGACGATCTTCAGCGCTGCCTGTTTCGTTAAACTTTGCGTACCATCGATTTATTGACTAAACGTCAGGAGGGATACGTCCATAAGGATCCCGAAATTTACGATGAACACGTAACATGGGCGATTTCGTTTCGTGAAAGCAAAGCACACATTGCGCTTTCCCCTGCTTCGACGCCATTTCGCCACCAACTAGCGTGACCTAACAGACCGCGTCGGTGTTGTGGAGCAGTAGCGCCATCTATTGGTTACAACAACTAGTAACAAAAAAAAAAGGGTTCAAATGGCTCTAAGCACTATGGGACTTAACATCTGAGGTTATCAGTCCCCTAGACTTAGAACTACTTAAACCTAACTAACCTAAGGACACCACACACATCCATGCCCGAGGCAGGATTCGAACCTGCGACCGTAGCAGCAGCGGGGTTCCGGACTGGAGCGCCTAGAACCGCTCAGCCACCGAGGCCGGCCAACAAGTAACACTAACCTATGTAACGGCATGAAATGTAACTTATTATGTCAAACGGTTATTCTGTTATAAATTTTTATAATCAGGGCAAGACTTTGTGCTCACCTTGTATTTCGTTGACACCCGCCTACGCAGTGAGGAATGACCATCGTTAAAAAAATGAGAAATCAGAGCTCTCTCGGAGATATTTCAGTGCTCGTTTTTACGGCGCGTTGTTCGAGAGTGGAACGGTAGAGAAATAGTGTGAAAGTAGTGCGATAAACCCTCTGCCAGGCACTTGATTGTGAAATACAGTCACGTAGATGCAGACACGCAACTTAAAATTCACCCCAAGTTTCTATCTTCATGCATGTAGAAGATAGCCGACCGGAGTGGCCGTGCGGTTCTAGGCGCTACAGTCTGGAGCCGAGCGACGGCTACGGTCTCAGATTCGAATCCGCCCTCGGGCATGGATGTGTGTGATGTCCTTAGGTTAGTTAGGTTTAATTAGTTCTAAGTTCTAGGCCCCTGCTGACCTCAGAAGTTAAGTTGCATAGCGCTCAGAGCCATGCAGAAGATAAAGTCTTGTGAAACTGTTTGAACTATTTTGAAACACCGTGTATTCCATCAGAACGATGTCGACTGAAGTCGTGGAGCTGTTATCGACATTTCCAATCGTGAGGGAGTCGAGTAACGTGATGATCTCTGTATATAAAGAGCAATTTCCCGACTGATTTACTGACTCATGGGCACCCAGCACAACCCACTAAGGACAGAAACTTGAAATTTTGAGAAGCTATGGATGTTATAGTGTAGGCGTCGTTTAAGGAGGGATTTTTCGAAATTACAACACTAACTTGGGTATGGAGGATTTTTTGAACAAAATCGCTACTAAGGCAATTTTCAAGCTAGACCTACGAAAACTCCTATTTGGTTTCTCGGTCAGAAATAAAGAAATACGAGGAGTTTTAGAAATTTAATCCTATAGGGGTGAACTAGAAGGTGAAAGCTTTTTTCTCGAATATACAAGTATTAAAGAAATACTAAAGTATTTTAAAGCTACATGTATGAACACTGATATCTGACGAAATTGAGCCGGCCGAAGTGGCCCAGCGGTTCTAGGCGCTACAGTCTGCAACCTGCGACCCCTACGGTCGCAGGTTCGAATCCTGCCTCGGGCATGTATGTGTGTGATGTCCTTAGGTTAGTTAGGTTTAAGTAGTCCTAAGGTCTAGGGGACTGATGACCTCAGAAGTTAAGTCCCATAGTGCTCCGAGCCATTTGAAACACTTTTTTGACGAAATTGAACGCCTAAAGGAGATGAAAGAGAGAATGAGATTTTTTATGAAAATATTTTATTATGAAAGCGTTTATGAAATTGAATCTACGAAAATTTAAATTTAGCTTCTCAGTTAGAAAAAAAATACTTATTTTGCTGTCTTTGGAAATTCAACTTCTGTGGAGGTGAAGGGGAGGATGAAAGTTTTTGTGAAAATATTCCATTGTGCAAGCAAATCTGTAAAATTTTGTATTTGTTTGTTCTGTAGAAATAAAACATATGCATGTCACTGTTTTTGGAAATTTGACTCCCATGCGGGTGAAACGGGATCAGACTGATTCACTGACTTATCATTGGCCAGACCAAGCCGCTTAGGATAGAAACTTGAAGTTTGGAGAGGGCGTGAAACTTATACTGAAGGCATCGTTTAAGAAGGTATTGACCGAAATTCCGCTCCTAACAGTGTGAAATAGGGGTGAAATGCATTTTGAAAGTAAGTCGCTATTAAAGGAATTTTGAACTACGAAAAGTGGTGTTTGGTTTCTCTGACAGAGAATAAAAAAATACATGTTTAAGCATTTTTGGAAATTCAAGCACTACAGATGTAAAATAGTGGCTGGAAGTTTTAATAAATAATTACTAAAGAAGTAATGAGGGATTTTTAAGGCTACGTCTATGACAACTGGTATTTGACTTCTCGGTTAGGGAGGGAAAAAAGAAAAGGTTTTCAGAAATTACTGCAACCAGTCACCTTTTATGTAGATGTATTTTATTTAACCATGACCGGTTTCGAGCTGCCTAGCAACTCATCATCAGATGGTATATACATTCAGTGCTTTTTTGTACCCATTGTGTGGGTGGTTGAGTATCTGTGGAGATAAATCTTTCTGCAGGTATATATATCTCTTTTAGGAGGTATTCTTGAAACCATTGTTGTTATTGTTTTTCACAATTTCACAAGTGTTCAGCGATGATTACGAAAAACAAGATATATGTTTTCCAACAGTGCCTCATAAAAGTAATATACATCTAGAGAAAGTTTTAACTTGTGAAATTGTGAAAAACAAGAACAACAATGGTTTCAAGAATACCTCCTAAAAGAGATATATATACCTGCAGAAAGATTTATCTCCACAGATACTCAACCACCCACACAATGGGTACAAAAAAGCACTGAATGTATATACCATCTGATGATGAGTTGCTAGGCAGCTCGAAACCGGTCATGGTTAAATAAAATACATCTACATAAAAGGTGACTGGTTGCAGTAATTTCTGAAAACCTTTTCACACCACAGTCGCAGTGCTCCACATCCACAATGGATAAAAGTCTTATGGAAAAAAGAAAAACAAAAGAAAAAAAGACGCGTTTCAGTTTCTCTGGAAATTCAACCCCTTAGGGTGTGCAATATGGGATGAAAATTTGTAAGAAAATATTTCGTTACATTAAAAAATATTAAGCTAAATTAATGAAAATTAATATTTCGCTGATCGGTTAGATATGAAGAAATGTTTTGTAGGGGATAAAAGTTGCGATGGAAATATCTCTACAAGAATGCAAAGGGCACGATTAACAAAAACCTTGCACTCCAGCTACCAGAATCGCTTAACGTGAAAAGCTTAGAAGACGTTGCAATTTGTGGATAACATAAAAATTCGGTCAAGTAAAAACAAACGAAAAACATCTATGAAGGCCATACGGTCTGTGTTGCGACTGAGCCGCATCTCTTTTCCCAGAAAGAGACCCGCGGCAGATGTTTGTTTCAGCAGATCCTCGTAATGCATTTTCTCGCGAAATCTTCTGCGCAATTGTCGAGGGTGTTTTCGTCGTGCGTATCCTGTTTACGTGGACCCTGCTGTGGTGCAACATATTTACGACCGACCGGCACTGGAAGGTTCTCACCTTGCTGTTACACCGGGCTAGCCCCCCTCACGGCAGTGGGGGCTGTACTGGAATTGACTTGCCCACTCCAGCCTGGAGAGGTCCACGAAAGATGACGACTCGAAGTGTAGCACGGTGACGTCACTTGGTGCGAATTCACACCTCCTGTTGTGGTACGTTTCCGAGAAAGACGTCAGGGCAAAACAGTGGCTGGGGAAACGTGTTTTGCTCCGTTGCTTTGCTGTATTACGTCAAACGGTAAGGAAAGGCGGAACACAGAAGCCAGCGTACAGCTGTTCTGTCCCACCGCCTGCGGAACCCTTAAAATGATCGTAAATACTTAGCTACTAATTACTCACCATGTGCATCAGGAGGGAGACAGAAAATGAACGCTCAGGAGGTGCGGAGACCAACCTTCTGTGGGATGTATGCATTACACTTCAGAAAAATTGACATCGCCGGCCGCTGTGGTCGAGCGGTTCTAGGCGCTTCAGTCTGGAACCGCGCGACCGCTACGGTCGAAGGTTAGAATCCTGCCTCGGGCATGGATCTGTGTGATGTCCTTAGGTTAGATAGGTTTAAGCAGTTCTAAGTTCTAGGGGACTGATGACCTCAGATGTTAAGTCCCATAGTGCTCAGAGCCATTTGAACCATTTGAAAATGGACATCGTAGACATGCAAGAAATTTTAAAACAAACCGTTAATTGCTACCATGAATACCGAATGAAAATTGCGTGCCACGGCGATCACAAACGTTCCCAGCATCAAGATCGAAGGCGATTTCCTTGAGAGTTAGAAACCGTACACGACGTTCAGCTGCGTATCCACTCGTAAAGGATGGCTATAGAATCATATTGGTGTAACGGGGTGATGACGACAGATGGAATGTGATGGCATGCAACTGAATGTGAAACAGACTGTCATGGACCTCATCATGAAGCTAGCTGTGCTCTGAGATAATGAGATAGCTGCAGATAGTGAGATAATATGTCTTGTAGGCACGGAAAGAATAAACATCCAGAGGTCGAAAATGACGTGCTTTCGGGTGGTATGAATTGCAATGTCACACACTTTTCAGGAGAGATAGTTTGCTCTAAGGGTGTAAGATTTCTATACGTAGACCTGGAATCGAGCGAAACTTATTTTTGTCAACTATTGCCAAATGCAGTGCTTTCACCATATTCGTAGTTCTCTTGCACACATTTTCCCAGTCTTGCTGTGACGTAAATATTCCCTACTGCCCTTGCAAGGTCACGCGCAGTATAAATAATCGTAGAGGGCAGAGCCCTCCACCTTCTTACGTTTTCCAATGCCGCCCCCCCCCAACCCCACCCCCAGGATCGTAGGTGCCACCACAACGGAGGGGTATCAGTTGAGAGGCCAGACAAACGCGTGGTTCCTGAAGAGGGGCAGCAGCCTTTTCAGTAGTTGAAGGGGTAACAGTCTGCATCATTGACTGGATTGGCCTAGTAACATCCACCAAAACGGCCTTGCTGTGCTAGTACCGCTAACGGCTGAAAGCTAGGGGAAACTACAGCCGTAATATTTCCCGAGGGCATGCACATTTACTGTATGGTTAAATGATGATGGAGTACTCTTGGGTAAAATATTCCGGAGGTAAAATAGTCCCCCATTCAGATCTCTGGGCGGGGACTACTCAGGAGGACGTCGTTATCAGGAGAAAGAAAACTGGCGTTTTACGGATCGGAGCGTGGAATGTCAGATCCCTTAATCGGGTAAGTAGGTTAGAAAATTTAAAAAGGGAAATGGATAGGTTAACGTTAGACATAGTGGGAATTAGAGAAATTCGGTGGCAGGAGGAACAAGACTTTTGGTGAAGTGAATACAGGGTTATAAATACAAAATCGAATAGGGGTAATGCAGGAGTAGGTTTAATAATGTATCGAAAATAGGAGTGCGGGTAAGCTACTACGAACAGCGTAGTAAACGCATTGTTGTAGCCAAGATAAACACGAAGCCCACGCCCACTACAATAGTACAAGTTTATATGTCAACTAGCTCCGCAGATGACGAAGAGAATGAATAAATGTATGGTGAGGTAAAAGAAATTATTCAGATAGTGAGGGGAAACGAAAATTTTATAGTCATTGGGGGGCTAGAATGCGATTGTAGAAAAAGGAAAAGTAGAAAAAGTAGTAAATGAATGTGGACTGGGGATAAGGAATGAAAGAGGAAGTCAACTTGTAAAATTCTGCACACAGAAAATCATAGCTAAAACTTGGTTTAAGAATCATAAAAGAAGATTGTATACATGGAAGAGGCCTGGATATACTGGAACGTTTCAGGTATATTATATAATGTAAGACAGAGATTTAGGAACCAGGTTTTTAATTTGGAGGCATTTCCAGGGGCAGATGTGGATTCTGACCACAATGAACTGTAGATTAAAGCTGAAGAAACTGCAAAAAGGTGGGAATTTAAGGAGATAGTACCTGGAGAAACTGAAAGAACCTGAGTTTGTAGAGAGTTTCAGAGAGATCATTAGGGAAGAATAGGGGAAATGAATAGAGTAGAAGACGAATGAGTAGCTTTGAGAGATGGAATAGTGAGGGCAGCAGTCTCTGAACTGAAGACCGCAACAACAACAACAACAACAACAACGTCTTCCAGCTGTGCTTGAAGTTACGCAACCGCCCACTGCCTGTCTTGCAATCGCTGTAACCTATGTCGCGCGTAATTTGATGGGCGCAACGTAGTAGGTCGCTATCGTGCACATGCTGTAAATTGTATCGATTGGAGCATCCTTGAAACGCGCAAAAACCTATTTTTGTAACCACGGTGATATTGCTGCGGACTTATTCTTCATCGGTTCATAACTTTTATTTTTTAGTGTAATACATACGTAATTATGCTTTATACGCGCTCCTTGGATAAAGATTGTCATTTACTGTGTTTCACTAGAGTCGGGATTTGTGGCTCCCTGCCCTACAAGGATCCCTGTTAAGCGCCTATCGTCGTCACTGCACTCCTCACGTACATTGTCCGCGCAGTGGAGCATATATGAAACCACATATTCCACGGATACATCTTGCATCTCCCACTTCTTCCTGTGAAATTCCTCGAGCTCCTCTCTGACGAAAGGTCTACTTCGGCAACTATTGCTCTGCATATCTAGATATAATGCAATGTTTGCTTTGTTTATCGTTGCCATTCCTCTGATTCGTATCAACACGGCTAACACTGTTGCACTGTAACGAGTTCCCTGCCGTCTAAGCGGTTCAACTACGCCCCGTAGCCCCATACTGTGCTCGCCACTGGATATCTCCAGCGCCCCCCCCCCCCCCCCTCCCTCTTGCCATTAGGAGCCAGTATTGTGGTTTTATGGTAGACAGTAATGGCGCCATCGAATGCCGTAAACGTGTTTGTCTTTTGCGACGTAACACTCAAGGGGTTCCTTGTAACATTTTGTCGTATGTGTATAGGAAACACTACAATAGGGCGTTTTTTCTGTTTTCAGTTCTGACGGAGTAACGTGCACTTTTAATCAGAAAATCATTAAAAAGCTGAGGCTGAGGGCATCTTGGCGATCAATGGAGAGATTCGGAATGGCTAGGAGAAACAGGAAACGAAGAACTGTATCAGGGAACAGACTGGAATGAAAGAACTAATTATGAAAGTACCGTATTCACAAAGTCCTGCAGCCTTTTTAAGTTGCCGCGCGAGATTAGCCGAGCGGTCTCAGGCGCTGCAGTCATGGACTGTGCGGCTGGTCCCGGCGGAGGTTCGAGTCCTCCCTCCGGCATGGGTGTGTATGTTTCTCCTTAGGTTCAAAATGGGTCAAATGGCTGTGAGCAGTATGGGACTTAACATCTGTGGTCATCAGTCCCCTAGAACTTAGAACTACTTAAACCCAACTAACCTAAGGACATCACACACATCCATGCCCGAGGCAGGATTCGAACCTGCGACCGTAGCAGTCGCGCGGTTCCGGACTGAGCACCTAGAACCGCTAGACCACCGCGGCCGGCCTCCTTAGGTTAATTTAGGTTAAGTAGTGTGTAAGCTTAGCGACTGATGACGTTAGCAGTTAAGTCCCATAAGATTTCACACACATCTGAACATCCTTTTGAAGTTGATGTGTTTATGTAAGTAGACAAGGCTACTTGTCCCATTGTCTTATTTACATCTCTGCAGGCTCTGTATCCCACTACATCCTCAGCAGTCATATAATTTCTTACTGTGTCTCACAGAATTTATGAAGAATTTTTTATAAATTTTACTTTAATCTTGACTGGTTTTCGGCTCGTCCTCGTTTTGTTACAGATGAGGAAGCCATTCGTCAATCTAATTGTCACTATAAGGGAAAGGAAATGCAGACGGAAACAAGATACAGTGACGCTAATGGCAAGCACTGGATCAAAGAAGCTTCTGTTGCATTTCGAGAAACGTGTGTCGTGTACCACACACATGATGATGGTTGCCTCCCCGAAACGTCTCATACAGACGTAGTAAGAACGCTGCTCTGATAAAGGCATGATTCATGAGTGTCTTGCAACACGGGAGTGAACACTTTTCGCTGATTGAAATACAGCACATGTAAGTAATAAATAATTTCTATTGATATTGAGACACAATAATTGACTAGTAATCTGCCCCATCTTCTCAGGTACAGGAGTAAGTATATACGAGCAGGCGACGTGTCTGGCGTAGAGGTGATGTGCTACACACACAAAGCTTCCTCGTGAAACTGCCTGTTGGTGAAAAGTCGTAGCAAAATCCCTACGACAATTTTGTGTGTGTGTCTTGTTCATTAACGTCTCTCAAGAGCTTAGATGGAAGATCGTTACATAACTATTCGTTTCTGTGACAGCCAGGCAGTGTTCATTTGTTAGCCTTTCCCGATGACACCTCCACAGCTGTATCGCTAACGCGTGCTTTTACGGTGGCACTCAACTCGGGGGGTACTCGGTTAGAATACCGACAGTGGGACCTCTTCCCGTCGCCAGAGTTTCTCCGTTAAAGTTATGAGTGGCGACCAAGTACAGTTCTGGACATCACACTTCGCACCAAGGTTCCGGTTTAAATTCAGACCTCTGCACAGTGTCTTGTGGAGCGAGGGCATATCAACAACGATCAAATTCTTTTAGCGCTGCACGGGGTCTTGCTAACTCAGGAAACTTCACCAAAATTTAGGGAAATTTGCAGGAGGTATGAAAAGAATCAAGTGTCTCATGTAGGTCAACACATGCTGTGTTCTCTTTCAGTTCCAACTCAATGTTACTATCTATTAATCTTTAGTTCTGGAGAATAATCGTAAGGTGGAAATTGTGAAGGAAATCAGGGAAAATAGGCTTTTTGAAATGCTGGTGACAATATATGAACTCTGAAAACAAGGTTTTAATTCTAGGTCAACATTAGACCATTTTGAACCGTAGGCTAGAAACCGAGAACCATTCGCTGCAAACGGTTTACATTAAGGCGCTTTTGTTTTGTAATTTATGTTGCAGATGCGACACAGACATTTGTTCCACTGCCTGCCAAAAACAGCTGGTATCAGTTAGGGTCTCTGACAAACAAACGATTTTGGTGGCGTATAACATCTCCGTCTGAATATGTTGCCGCTATTGTCTCTTTTCCTTCTAAGTTCCCCGAGTTTGCCATTCAACACGCTGAACACACTTTTCTGACCTACTGGCTGCACCAAAGTGTAAATGTTAGTACCTGTATGTCCTTCTTTTTTATTACGTATGTCTGTTAGTTTTTGCTCCTACTATGAAAATGCTGTCGTCTCTGATTGCAGTTTTCTTTCAACTAACCTTTTAGTTTGTCGATTAGCGAGCATAATTAATGTAACTGCTATGAACAATCTACAGCAGATGACAACTTCCACGTTGGAGTTGAGTGAACTTCATTAACTCATGACAACTCCCGTAAGTAGATCTGCTTGACAATTTTATCCAGAAATTCTCCGACAATAATCAAAATACGTTGAATATCGCCTGTAAGTTTCTTTCCGTCAACGTTTTTCCCTCCATACACTTTCATTTTTAACAATAATTAACTTGGTTTTTGACCATCTAGTTTCAGTTCACTGACTATTTTTTTTATTTGGCGCCCTTCACCTTCATGGAACATTGTTAACTCTCTCTCATTACACTTGGAACTGGGAACGTTTCCCTAATGTTTTCTACTATTACTTGCTCTGTTTCCGCTAGTAAAGTATCAAATTTCGATGTGTGATTTGTTATAGCAGCGACAAGAAATTGTGCTTCCGCTTGGGGGAAGGAAATATCACATTTTTCTACCCAAAATGGCGCTTATTTCACACAGACTTTATTCACTTCAACTTCACTTGAAACTTTTCTTTGGTGGTGTATATTGTCATATTTTTCTACTGTTTCAGTTTGATAAAGTCGGGTCTTCACTTGTATTCAGGAATCTTTTCGTACGAAACTTAATAAGAGAGACACGCGTTCTTTACGACACTTCTGTGTTGCTTCTCACTTATACGTTATTCTCTTATTTATATAAAACGAAAGCATAGAGGAGGTATCAGTCTGAGTAGTTTCGTACAATTTTGGAGACATATTCATTAAAACAAATGAGAAGCGAAGTGTAGTAAGGAGAGTTGTCATGACGTCACCAACTTGAAACCGACGCCCGCCATGTCTGTTGTCCCGAAACGTTAGAATCTGGTGAAATGTTTTGATAAAAGACGCTATCTTGCACCATTCACCGATGTACTCAATATTCTGATAATTGTCTAAAGTCTGTGTCGCCTGTCCACCAAGAGCTGTTGCAGGACGATTTGATTCACGGATCCAGTTATATGGCTCCTTCCGTGTATAGCGATTTTACGACTTTGACGAGTGGGGCCTGAAGATGGCATCAATATAATGCCGAAACTGGTAGCACATAGAAGTTCATAAAATAAAATAAATTTCTGTTGGTAAATTATTACATCAAGAAGTTCATTCCAGCCGTCGTACCACGATCCATAGTGGATCAAAGAAGATTAAAGTGTAAAGAAGTCATATTTCATATGTTCAGGCGATGTTTCCTTCTGTAAATGGGTAAGGGGCGGACAAATCATAATCAAACAGAGGGAAAAAAGTAAGTGAACTGTCTGTTATTTAAAAACTGATCGCCATAACTGTTAATACAGTTATCCCAGGATGAGAGAACAATTTCAGTGCCTTCATGGAAACATGTTTGTGTGTGCCCACGGAACCATGATTCTAGCCAGGAGTGCAACTCTTCGTCTGAAGCAAATATACGACCACGAATGTTTTTCTTGGAATATCCGGGAATACAGAAATCGCAGGGGGAGAAATGGGAACTGTGTGGAGGATGTGTAAGGCCTTCTGTAGCGTGTCGAAACAGCCGAGGTAACAAATGGGTATGCCCACCGCCGATTTGCTTCGGACTTATACTGTTTTACCTATACGATATGGGTATAGGATTTATTTTTCTCTTTTCATTTTAGCCATTAATTCGCCCAGGTAGTTCACTGTAAAGATTACAATGCGGTGTGACCACAGCAATAAAGGCCGCGGAGATAGCGAGAAAAAATGAAGGAGAATAATTTTCTTATGTTTGAAAAAACTCCTATCGAATGTTTCATTGATCTTATACTGTCGTTGTTTTCCCATCCATGGCAGAGGGAGGACGTGGATTTCTGCTTAGTTCGCTAATAATGTCAAATATATTATTTCTTCTAGTAATAATACAATGTCGCTAATTACTTCTTTACTTCACCTCACCTATCTATCTACACTCCTGGAAACTGAAATAAGAACACCGTGAATTTATTGTCCCAGGAAGAGGAAACTTTATTGACACATTCCTGGGGCCAGATACATCACATGATCACACTGACAGAACCACAGGCACATAGACACACGCAACAGAGCATGCACAATGTCGGCACTAGTACAGTGTATATCCACCTTTCGCAGCAATGCAGGCTGCTATTCTCCCATGGAGACGATCGTAGAGATGCTGGATGTAGTCCTGTGGAACGGCTTGCCATGCCATTTCCACGTGGCGCCTCAGTTGGACCAGCGGTCGTGCTGGACGTGCAGACCGCGTGAGACGACGCTTCATCCAGTACCAAACATGCTCAATGGGGGACAGATCCGGAGATCTTGCTGGCCAGGGTAGTTGTCTTACACCTTCTAGAGCACGTTGGGTGGCACGGGATACATGACGACGTGCATTGTCCTGTTGGAACAGCAAGTTCCCTGTCCGGTCTAGGAATGGTAGAACGATGGGTTCGATGACGGTTTGGATGTACCGTGCACTATTCAGTGTCCCCTCGACGATCACCAGAGGTGTACGGCCAGTGTAGGTGATCGCTCCCCACACCATGATGCCGGGTGTTGGCCCTGTGTGCCTCGGTCGTATGCAGTCCTGATTGTGGCGCTCACCTGCACGGCGCCAAACACGCATACGACCATCATTGGCACCAAGGCAGAAGCGTCTCTCATCGCTGAAGACGACGCGTCTCCATTCGTCCCTCCATTCACGCCTGTCGCGACACCACTGGAGGCGGGCTGCACGATGTTGGGGCGTGAACGGAAGACGGCCTAACGGTGTGCGGGACCGTAGCCCAGCTTCATGGAGACGGTTGTGAATGGTCCTCGCCGATACCCCAGGAGCAACAGTGTCCCTAATTTGCTGGGAAGTGGCGGTGCGGTCCCCTACGGCACTGCGTAGAACCCTACGGTCTTGGCGTGCATCCGTGCGTCGGTGCGGTCCGGTCCCAGGTCGACGGGCACGTGCACCTTCCGCCGACCACTGGCGACAACATCGATGTACTGTGGAGACCTCACGCCCCACGTGTTGAGCAATTCGGCGGTACGTCCACCCGGCCTCCCGCATGCCCACTATATGCCCTCGCTGAAAGTCCGTCAACTGCACATACGGTTCACGTCCACGCTGTCGCGGCATGCTACCAGTGTTAAAGACTGCGATGGAGCTCCGTATGCCACGGCAAACTGGCTGACACTGACGGCGGCGGTGCACAAATGCTGCGCAGCCAGCGCCATTCGACGGCCAACACCGGGGTTCCTGGTGTGTCCGCTGTGCCGTGCGTGTGATCATTGCTTGTACAGCCCTCTCGCAGTGTCCGGAGCAAGTATGGTGGGTCTGACACACCGGTGTCAATGTGTTCTTTTTTCCATTTCCAGGAGTGTATCTATGTCACCGATATCTGGCAGGATCTGTAATACTTCGGAGAAGCAGGAAATTCTAGCACAGCAAGCTGGACACCATAATACCGTCTTTAAAGAAGAAGAACAGGCAAATAATTACAAGGCTCGAACAACTATCAGCTAAAAATACAATCTTATATGTTAAAGATTTTTCGTCTATGCCTGACTGACTGGAGTGTGCGTCGCTGTGCGTAAATTAGCCGAAACACACGCCCCCGTGAGAACTCGCTATTGCTGCGGGTCTTGTGCGGCGCTACGAACTCTTCGTCGTAATGTTAAAATTGTTAAAATTCTTAATTAATCGGTAGAGGACGGAGATGTGCCGGCCTGGATACAATCGAGGTTCCTTAGGCAAACGCAAACCATTTTCCTATGAACGCTTTCACTGTCTTGTGTCACAGTGGGACGAATGTATTTACTGTTACAGCGATTACTTTTTGTAAGTAATAAAGAGTTTACATACTTTTCTCCATCTGTATCGTTTTCATTTGACTGCCCCTTGCAGCGGAATTTCGGTAGCGTTGTTTGCCTGTACTACAGCGGCTTTATTTCTGACATCTGGCTGTGGATTTCCTGTCAGTCCAATTCGAAAAGCTCTCTGTGTCAACGCTGTGAGAAAGAAAGATTGGAAGCTCACCAAACATAGATGAATGTGTCTCAGCATTTTTGGAAGAGGTCATAGGCAGAAAACTTCGTCAGTACCTACTAAGGAAAATGATAGATTACGAAAGCAGCGTTTTCACATCGCGTAGCGCAGAGCCTAGCAAAGAGCCCAGTGGCACCCCGCGGGCTATGAAATGGCGCGTGGACTGCTCTAACGCATTCTCCCTCGAGGCCCCAGTAACCCCATGAAGTCTAACCTGGTTTCTGTGCAGGTACGAAGTGTTATAACAATTTTCGTGGATTTTAGTTATCCTGATGTAAGCTAAGGCAACGGCCTTGCCGCAGTGGACCCGCCGGTTCCCGTGAGATCGCCGAAGTTAAGCGTTGTCGGGCGTTGTCGGCACTTGGATGGGTGACCATCCAGGCTACCATGCGCTGTTGCCATTTTTCGGGGTGCACTCAGCCTCGTGATGCCAATTGAGGAGCTACTCGACCGAATAGCAGCGGCTTCGGTCAAGAATACCATCATAACGACCGGGAGAGCGGTGTGCTGACACCATGACCCTCCTACCCGCATCCTGCACTGAGGATGACACGGCGGTCGGATGGTCCCGATGGGCTTCTTGTGGCCTGTGGACGGTTGATGTAAGCTAAGTGGTCAGTTTGTGCTTTTCTTGTGGAGAGGCAATGTTAGCCACATCTTTTTAATGACATTGTGTTGGAAGTTTCATATCTTTACTCCGTATCCTATTTTAATCACTGAAACTTCGGTCATGCTTCTACAGGACATACGGCGTTTGTGTTACGACGTCTACGCGGGCAAAGTGGCCCCCACGGTCGTGGCTTGTGGCCACTTTCTGGAAGGAGAAAACGTAACGGCCGTAGCCGAAATGAGGCCGATGCTTACAGCAAGTCCTTACGAGAGTGACCTAGGAGCAGTAAATAAAGAAAGAGAAGGAAAAGAAAGAAGGAGGAAAGGAAAGCATTTATAGAGAAAAAAACTTTGTGTTCTACCTCACGGCAGGTCTTGTCATGGGAGAAGCCTCGTCAGAGAGGTCCACCGCATGAGCATCTAGGGCAGTGGTACACTAATGGCGATTAAAATTGCTACACCACGAAAATCACGTGCTACAGACGCGACATTTAACCGACAAAAAGAAGATGCTGTGATATGAAAATGATTAGCTTTTCAGAGCGTTCACACAAGGTTCGCGCCGGTGGCGACACATACAACGTGCTGACACGAGCAAAGTTTCCAACCTATTTCTTATACACAAACAGCAGTTGACCGGCATTGCCTGGTGAAACGTGGTTGTGACGCCTCGTGTAAGGAGGAGAAATGCTTACCACCACGTTTACGACTTTGATAAAGGTCGGATTGTAGTCTATCGCGATTGTGGTTTATCGTATCGCGACATTGCTGCTGGCGTTGGTCGAGATCCAATTACTGTTTGCAGAATATGGAACCGGTGGGTTCAGGAGGTTAAAACGGAACGCTGTGCTCAATCCCAATGGCTTCGTATCACTAGCAGTCGAGATGACAGGCATCTTATCCTCATGGCTGTAACGGATCGTGCAGCCACATATCGATCCCTGAGTCAACATATGGGGACGTTTGCAAGACAACAACCATCTGCACGAACAGTTCGACGACGTTCGGTGTAGCATGGACTATCAACTCGGAGACCATACCTGCAGTTACCTTGGACGCTGCATCACAGACAGGAACGCCTGCGATGGTGTACTCAACGACGAACCTGGGTGCACGAATGGCAAAACGTCATTGTTTCGGATGAATCCAGGCTCTGTTTACAGCATCATGATGGTCGCATCCGTGTTTGGCGACATCGCGGTGAACGCACATTGGAAGTGTGTATTCGTCATCGCCATACTGGTGTATCACCCGGCGTGTTGATATTGGTTGCCATTGGTTACACGTCTCGGTCACCTCTTGTTCGCATTGACGGCACTTTGAACAGTGGACGTTACATTTCAGATGTGTTACGACCCGTGGCTCTACCCTTCATTCGATCACTGCGAAACCCTACATTTAAGCAGGATAATCCACGACCGCATGTTGCAGGTCCTGTACGGGCCTTTCTGGATACGGAAAATGTTCGACTGCTGCCCTGGCCAGCACATTCTCCAGATCTCTCACCAACTGAAAACGTCTGGTCAATGGTGGCCGAGCAACTGGCTTGTCAGAATACGCCTTCCACTGATCCAAAGAGAAGAAAGGCAATAAGAAGAAGAATGCGAAGAGCAGGAAATCCAGTGCTAGGCGAGCTCTGTTTGACGACAACAATGAAGTCAGAAACAATAAATAGTGCGAAGAAAAATTCCTCTTACCTCCCGTTTTGTAGCAAAAGATGAGCAACAGTTTTTGACTTTTATTTGCGAAATATGTAATTCGAATCGTGTTTTACAATAAAAAGTATTTACTTCTTAGTTAAAACAGCTTTTTATCCATATCAGATTAAAAATAAGTGGACACTTTGCAATCTCACGACGCGCAAAATGGCCGTTTTGCCACTTTGTGAAAAATGAATAAAATTTGCATTCATGATGAGAAAAACTCGTGAAAAGATCATCCTATCGTTGTGTTATTCACGAAAGTACTGTAAAATATATTATTGTAAACAAGTGTTCCGTGGTTCAAAACAATGGCTCTGAGCACTATGGGACTCAACATCTGAGGTCATCAGTCCCCTAGATCTTAGAGCTACTTAAACCTAACCAACATAAGGACATCACATACACCCATGCCCGAGGCAAGATTCGAACTTGCCACCGTAGCGGTCGCGCGGTCCAGACTCTAGAATCGCTCGGCCACACCGGCCGGCAACTGTTCCATGCACATGGCAGAAATTAAGAAGCAAAAAGAATCGCAAACGTTTAAAAGATTTCCCTCCGATAATAATGACATGCAACGCTCTGTTCGCTAGGAGCTATTCAAAGAAAGCACACATCTCATCAAATATTTCATATGTCATATTTCTTCCTCTAGGCACCTTTCGAGAACTGTATGGAACACCTTCTGGAAGTCAAGGAATTACTGATGGAGGTTCTATGTAGAGAAATACCTGTACACTTCAGTTTTCCAACATTTGTTCTGAATCAAATGATGTTGTTGTGGTCTTCAGTCCCTAGACTGGTTTGATGCAGTTCTCCACGCTACTCTATCCTGTGCAAGCTCCGCCATCTCCCGGTACTTACTACAACCTACATCCTTCCGAATCTGCTTAGTGCATTCATCTCTTTGTGTTCCTCTACCATTTTTACCCTCCACACTCCCCTCCAATGCTAAATTTGTGATCCGTTGATGCCTGAGAACATGTCCTACCAACCGATCCTCTCTTCTCGTCACTTTGTGCCACAAACTCGTCTTCTCCCCAATTCCATTCAATAATTCTTCATTAGTTATGTGATGTGCCGAACTAATCTTCAGCATTCTGCTGTAGCACCACATTTCGAAAGCTTCTATTCTCTTCTTGTCCAAACTATTTATCGTCCACGTTTCACTTCCATAGGTGGCTAGACTCCATACAAATACTTTCAGAAACGACTTCCTGGTACTTAAATCTATACTCGATGTTAACAAATTTCTCTTCTTCAGAAACACTTTGCTTGTCACATTTTGTCTACATTTTATATCTGCTCTACGTCGACCATCATCAGTTATTTTGCTCCCCAAATAGCAAAACTCCTTTACTACTTTAAATCTCTCATTTCCTAACCTAATTCCCTCAGCATCACCCGACTTAATTCGACTACATTCCATTATCCTCGTTTTGCTTTTGTTAATGTTCATCTTATATCCTCCTTTCAAGACACTGTCCATTCCGTTCAACTGCTCTTCCAAGTCCTTTGCTGTCTCTGACAGAATTACAATGTCATCGGCGAACCTCAGAGTTTTTATTTCTTCTCCATGGATTTTAATACGTACTCCGAACTTTTCTTTTGTTTCCGTTACTGCTTGTTCAGTATACAGATTGAATAACGTCGGGGAGAGACTACAATCCTGTCTCACTCCCTTCCCAACCACAGCTTCCCTTTCATGGCCCTCGACTCTTATAACTGCCATCTGGTTTCTGTAGAAATTGTAAATAGCCTTTCGCTCCCTGTATTTTACCCTTGCCACCTTTACAATTTGAAAAAGAGTATTCGAGTCAGCTTTATCAAAAGCTTGCTCTGAATCAAATAAATTTCTTTAATTTTATTAAAACCAACCTGATGTTGTCAAGGAACATGGGATGCACCCATTGCTTACTTAGACATTGCAGGTTTTAGGTAGAGAAATAAAACGCACTTAATACCCTCGTACTCTGTGAGTGACGGCAGACACTTAGGAGGACTGCTGTTGGGCGAGCTCCTAACATTTCACCGGCTGCCCTTGAACTTGGCCGGTGTGTTGGCCGGCCTGTTCAAACACCTGCGGCGCCGGCCGGGGGACAGGTTTACGGCCACTGAATCAGCGCCGGGCTGCTACCTGCCAGTCCTGCCACCACAGCTGGGGGCAGGGAGGGGGGACAGCCGTGATGAAGTGGCTGGCGCGCGCAAGCTCGAGCCACGGCCAGGGTCAGGAGTGTTTGTAGGAGGAGAGGCAGGCGGCCGGGCGCGCCCCACCTAGGTCTCCAGACGGCGCACGAGGCCCGGCTCGTTAAGTCCAGGCCGGCCGTAATTCCCGGGAACTCCCGGTTTGTTCTCTTCTCTCCAAGGGTCTGTTTAATTTTCCTGTAGGCAGTATCTATCTTACCCCTAGTGAGATTAGCCTCTATAGCCTTACACTTGTCCTCTAGCCGTCCCTGCTTAGCCATTTTGCACTTCCTGTCGATTTCATTTTTTGAGACGTTTGTAGTCCTTTCTGCCTGCTTCATTTAATGCATTTTTGTAATTTCTCTTTTCATCAATTAAATTCAACATTTCTTCTATTACCATCTGGTGAGCAAGATGTATGAGACAGGCGAAATACCCTCAGACTTCAAGAAGAATATGTTGTTGTTGTTGTTGTGGTCTTCAGTCCTGAAACTGGTTTGATGCAGCTCTCCATGCTACTCTATCCTGTGCAAGATTCTTCATCTCCCAGTACCTACTGCAACCTACGTCCTTCTGAATCTGCTTAGTGTAGTCATCTCTTGGTCTCCCTCTACGATTTTTACCCTCCACGCTGCCCTCCAATACTAAATTGGTGATCCCTTGATGCCTCAGAACATGTCCTACCAACCGATCCCTTCTTCTGGTCAAGTTGTGCCACAAACTTCTCTTCTCCCCAATCCGATTCAATACTTCCTCATTAGTTATGTGAAGAAGAATATAATAATTCCAATCCCAAAGAGAGCAGGTGTTGACAGATGTGAAAATTACAGAACTGTCAGTTTAATAAGTCACAGCTGCAAAATACTAACATGAATTCTTTACAGGCACATGGAAAAACTGGTAAAAGCCGACCTCAGGGTAGCTCAGTTTGGATTCCGTAGAAATATTGGAACACGTCAGGCAAACCTACGTATGTAGCATATGTAGACTGAGAGAAAGCTTTTGATAATGTTGAGTGGAATATGCTCTTTCAAATCTGAAGGTGATAGGGATAAAATACAGGGAGCGACAGGCTATTTACAATTTCTACAGAAACCAGATGGCAGTTATAAGAGTCGAGGGCCATGAAAGGGAAGCTGTGGTTGGGAAGGGAGTGAGACAGGATTGTAGTCTCTCCCCGATGTTATTCAATCTGTATACTGAACAAGCAGTAAAGGAAACAAAAGAAAAGTTCGGAGTAGGTGTTAAAATACATGGAGAAGAAATAAAAACTTTGAGATTCACCAATGACATTGTAATTCTGTCAGAGACAGAATGGACAATGTCTTGAAAGGAGGATATAGGATGAAGATCGACAGAAGCAAAACGAGGATAATGGATTGTAGTCAAATTACGTCGGGTGATGCTGAGGGAATTAGATTAAGAAATGTGACACTTAAAGTAGTGAAGGAGTTCTGCTATTTGGGGAGCAAAGTAACTGATGATCGTCGAAGTAGAGAGGATATAAAGTGTAGACTGGCAGTGGCAAGGAAAGCGTTTCTGAAGAAAGAAATTTGTTAACATCGAGTATAGATTTAAGTGTCAGGAAGTCATTTCTGAAAGTATTTGTATGGAGTGTAGCCATGTATGGAAGTGAAACATGGATGATAAATAGTTTGGACAAAAAAAGAATAGAAGCTTTCGAAATGTGGTGATAGAAGAATGCCGCAAATTAGATGGGTAAATCACATAACGAATGAGGAGGTATTGAATAGAATTGAGGAGGAGTTTATGGCACAATTTGACCAGAAGAAGGGATCGGTTGGTAGGACATGTTCTGAAGCATCAACGGATCACAAATTTAGCATTGGAGGGGAGTGTGGAGGGTAAAAATCGTAGAGGGAGACAAAGAGATGAATACAGTAAGCGGATTCAGAAGGATGTAGGTTGCAGTAGGTACTGGGAGATGAAGAACCTTGCACAGGATAGACTAGCATGGAGGTCTGCATCAAACCAGTCTCAGGACTGAAGACCACAACAACACCTGTTTTGTAGCAATAGTTTTCTTCGTCCTCCTGGCTCCCTTACTAACCATCTCTTTATCACATAAATTTCCTCAGTGATCACGCTTATAAAATACAATCGATAGTTTGGATTCCCTGACCGACAGATCTCGAAACTTTATTGTATAATAATCGATACTACACTGAGCAACAAAAGTAAGGGATCACTTTTTCGGAACCCCTGTCTGCCTCTGCGATTCATAGGTTTGAAATTTGGTGGAAAGGTTTCTACAACGGTCCTCTGTAATGGTGCAAAAGTGGAACCCCTAATCCACCTGATCAGACGCGCCTTCCAACAGCAACGTGTCGATACTTGAGAAAAAGGCCACAGGTCGAGAGTGACAAGTTCATTTGAGCTGTAAGGTGGGTTAATGATGTCACGTCGGCACCAAATTTCAGAACGTCTGCCCAATGTCATCGTGGCCTGACCACAAGACGGGGAGATAGTCACAGTTTCTCTTACCCACAGGTCAGCCCTTCTCTTGACACCTCAGTACTGGAGGTCAGAACCGCAACACTCAGGGTTGAAATCACACAGTTTCCTTATTTGTGGCTGAGTAAAAATTTCACATACAGTAAAGCTCAGAATCGACACGAAGAGGCCTTAGGGATTGGCATAAAGTGCGTCAATGACATCAGACACCACCGCTTTCCTTAGGTGGGGGGGGGGGGGGGGGTTGACTCCCCCACATTTCGCAGGCAAAGACGACATTTCAGAGTCCATTGAGCGACATGAAGATGTTCTTGAGACTTTCATACTGCTGACACCCTCAGACATTTAAACACTGCCGCGCGGGGTTAGCCGAGCAGTCTCAGGCGCTGCAGTCATGGACTGTGCGGCTGATCCCGGCGGAGGTTCGAGTCCTCCCTCGGGCATGGGTGTATGTGTTTGTCCTTAGGATGGTTTAGGTTAAGCAGTGTGTAGGCCTAGGGACTGATGACCTTAGAAGTAAAGTACCATAAGATTTCAAACCCATTTGAACTTTTAAACACTTCTCTAGGGGCATCCCAGTTGAACGTGACCATACCCCTTTGAACTGCAGCACGACCACATTTCTTTGCTCTCCTTTACAGGTTGAAACCACTAGGGACTGTTAAAAAGCATACGTACCCTCTGATACTTCGGATCGCTAGGGGTTGCACAACGCCATTCGACGAAATATGAAAGTGATCGAAGCATCGAAAGGTACTTACACATTTCCAAACTTTCAGTTTTTCTCCCTCTTGCGACGATCTCGCACGGCAGTGCACGTTTAACATGTGTCCCTCTAACATCCCCCCCCCCCCCCCCCCCGACTTTGACAGCACCCTCAGTGCCACAAAGGCAATCTTGTTGAAGACATGCAAATGTACCATCAAATCAGCTGCGGAAATGCTAAAGGGCACGTGGGTTAGGCAACCCCATTACACATCCTTTCGTGCGGTTTGCCTACCTTCAGGAACGAGAGAAGCCGCCAGTTCACATCAACTTCTGAGCTCTGGTCTTTTTTCGCATTTGTCAACACCTTGCTGTCTAACGCATCATCGAGGCTGTGGGTGATGTTACAGGATACCACGCTTGTGCACCAGTACAGGGAGGGTTGTAGGTGGCTTTGAGTCAAATTTCCAACTCATGTGTCGGACCGGAGGCAATTACAGTGTTTCGAAAAAGTGATCGATTAATTCTGTTGTGTAGGGCATTATTCATATATAGTCTTTTTTCTTGAGAGTTCTCAAGCCTTTGCAAGACACACATATGTATATGAGCTAATATTTTAAATTTCACTGTCTTTAAATTTATGTGTAATATGGAATGAAAGAACTTTTTTTTTGCTTGGATCAGATTTAATTTTTCATGCCACAGACCCATAAAGAAGAGGATCTTTGTAGTTGTGGAATATGTCATAAAATGACAAACGCATTTAGAACACATGAATGTAATACTCATTTCACTGATTTTTCGTCCAGAAGCTGACATTATATACAGTGTAAGTACATTAAAATAAACTTGGATAAATAAGTATGCACTTTTAATATGTATATCATACACAAAAGTAACTAATTACTTGACTGTTCCAAAAAAAAAACGAATGTAAAAAAGTATTGGTCATTTTTATCTAAACTGGTCACCAGCTGCTTTAGGTAATTCATCTATAGGAGAAGAAAGAGTTGGCCACGAAAAAGTCTTTAAAGCTCGTTTAAACTGTTTTTTGTCTGAAAGTAAGTGCATAATGGGTGCAGCGAAGTGACTGAAAATACGCATTCCTGAATATCTGACACATTTTTGGACCAATAACTTATTTCAAGACCTTACGTTAATAATTTTTGTTCCTAATGTTGATATTGGGTACTGAGTTGTTGATTAGAATAAGAGACATCTTACTTACAAAAAACTTCATTAAGAAATAAGAATTCTGACTGGCATTATGTAGAATATCCTATTCTTGTTCTTGAACTTTCACCACAAATGAGTTGTGTTACATGGTTTTGCATTTTAAAAAGTTTCGCCTGGTGTGTGAAGTCCACAAAAATTTGGTAAAACTAAACATGAAATAACGCTAAGCAAACTATGCTAGTTCTTTGCATTGTCAGTCATTGCACGAAAATGCGCTCTCTCAAACTCATATCAATGTTGGTCGCCTACTTCTTACGTATCATTTTTTTAGTTCCTCAAATGCAGTGAACGTAAACGTAAGTCAGAATTCCAATTTCCTGACATGGAAGATTTAGATTATCCGCCATCTTCACTGGACGAAATACAGACTCAGGAAATGAAGCTTAAGAAGCACATTTCTGGGTAAAATCGAAGGCGTTCGGAAGTAATTCAAGTAGCAAGGGAGAGTCGACTGGAGAATTCAGCAACTATAGTCCACTTGTTTGTTCCTACGCCGTGTCGTATCGATAGCCCGACTTCGAATGTCACATCGGAAAACTGTAGAGCCGTTCCAATGCTGTCCTCAAAAAGGTAATGGTCAAATGTGTGTGAAATTTTAAGGGACTTAACTGCTAAGGTCATCAGTCACTAAGCTTACACAGTACTTAACCTAAATTATCCAAGGACAGACACCCACAGCCATGCCCGAGGGAGGACTCGAACCTCCGCCGGGACCAGCCGCACAGTCCATGACTGCCCAATGCTGTCCTACTCAAGTGTGAAAGATCGCTTATAACCTCGGGGGATCGATACATGCTATCTTCGTAATGAAAAACAAAAGGCTTGGAAGTATATCCGACAAACTGCAGCGCCGGATTCCTGACTGGAAGTAAAGGAAAAAAGGTGGATGGCGTGCGTGAAACGCAAAGAATCGACTCGGAACACACTGCAGCGCTGCATCGCATTCACGTCACAACACACGTTCAGAACGGCCTCCATGGGATTGCAGGTGACAGGGACAATATGCGATTGTCTTGCTGGATACACAGAGTCGTGTTCTGGCTTACACCGTGTTGGCGGGCCACTTGTCTGGAGTTTGTGCTACGGTTCGTCTCAACATCCTGTACTACCCGGGCCTCCAAATCTGGTGTACGCGCAGGCCGCCGCCTCCGTCTAAAAGGAACCATCAACACACAGACGACAAAAAGAGCGTGAAATGTTGTGTGACGTGGTTGGTGTGCGTGAGGGTACTTGTTTTGGTATATTCCTGCTTCCTCTCGACCGTTTCCATTCGCTGGCCGTACGCAGACATCATCTCAGCTTGTTCCCGACACGAATACCAGACCATTCTGCTGTTTACAGTTCGCTGCGTCAATCACACAGCCTGCAACGCTCCAGGAACACACGCCACGAGGTCAGAGGAAGTGTCATTCGTCAGCGCCGTCCACCGCGGCGACGATGCATTTCCGGACAAATGTGCATAGGATCTCATTTCCTCCACTTCCAGTCCGTAATCCGTCCCTGGACTTCATTTTATTAATGTTCACCCTGTGTATGTCGAGATAAGGAAAGGTTTACGATGTTTTAATATTTCAGTTCATGTGATAATTAAGAGATGTTTCTGTTTCCTGCGTCTTACACAAGAGGATAAGCTCCACCGTCTTCAAAGAGTGTGTCGCTATTTCGACATCTATGCCACTGTTACTGTCTCCTCTCCTCCTGCTGCTGCTCTCACCCTCTAATCATATCATTTTCATCCTTTCTTCCAGTGCACCTTTTAGTTGTCATGCCTCAGGTCAGATAGCTGAGTGTCTGGCTGGACCGGAAACTACTCTGGGATGACCACATTCAACACGTGACCAACAAAGGAAACGCGAGACTCAAACTATCCTATGCTTAACAGCCGTAGTACGTTGAGTAGGAGGGTGTCCAGGTCCATGTACACCACACTTATCAGACCTCTGATGACGTATGCTGCTCCCGTCTTGGGAGACGCTGCGCCCACATGCGTGCGCCGTCTGCAGCTCATACAGAACAAAGTACTCAGTCATAACCAATGCTCCGCGTTACAGACGCACCGCGGACCTTCACCGGGAATATCGGCTAGATACCCTCTTGCAGGCATTCCCTAACCTCTCCACACGACTGTACGAGAAACATGAGACACTCGCGTAGCCCGTTTATTCTTTCTCTGGGTATTACGACCACAACCACAGCTGGATACATAAAAGACCAAAGACACTACTAGCAATGAATTAAACATCTAGCGCGGTAACAGCAGTACTGGCGAGCCCCTGCAACACAGCTGCTACTGGCAACCCCAGATGCTCGACCCGCCGAAAAAAACAGGCAATTGCACGGAAGCCGTACTGTTCACAGCACGAAAACTAGCCACACACGCCCCCTAAGCTGTGAGCTGATGTATGGCCGATGGCCCACTATTGTATGGCGACCTCGGACTGTTACAGGAACCCATCCGCTGCAGCAGGCCCAGGAGAAATCACAGGAGCCCAGCTGCAGCCCCTCTACAACGAGCACCCTCAACGTCAAAGGTAACGGTGCACGATGTCTCGCACTAACGTAGTCTCACCTTGCATGCACTGCCGCTACTGCCCTTACTGCCCGTCCTACTGTCACAGAGGTTTTCTTCCCTTGGCCCTTGCCTTGGCACTTTGTTCCCTCTGCCCTTACAAACCGATACCCTTCGATCGCTTTCGTCCACTTGATAATCCTACCCAGACGCAGGGACAACATCACAGCCCGCATCCTGTGATTCGAAAACGGACATATTGTACGGAGGTGACAGTAGAACTTTTGGTTAGGTCACCACGCCGATGTGGGCGTGCAGGGGCCCTATCCCACAAAAAAGTACTACACTGCCCACCGCACAATTAACACCAACTGTGAAAGGTCTCTGTTGGATTCCTGTCGTGGTAATTTCTGAAATCTGTTGTCATTTATGGCATACATTCCTCTTCTAAATTTACTGTACTGTTTCTGACTCTATCTGGGAGGAGACAGAGCAGTTTAACGTGTTACTTTTACACGTAACCAAGAACGATCTGTCACACTACTACACTTTAAAACACACCTTATATGTAATTCATGTCACACAGTCTCATACGGAACCTACATCCGCTTTCTTTTATGTACTGTATATGATAAGATACTATCATCTCCCTTCCCTTCTGTGTGAAAGGATGAATGAGCAAATGTACTTCTACTTGCATGCTTGATGGTAGCAGACAAGCCTGTCTGCTACAGAACAGTAGGACCAACGTCGGAACAGGTAGCTACGCTTTCTAAAAGCAGAGAGGTTTCCATTCTTAGTATGTTTCTGTCCGTCCCTTGTCATGTTGGTATAGGAAGCTGCCTCTCTGGTCACTTCCATTTGTATCTGTGAAGCACCCTCGGTAGGAGCGCAGGTCAGTCTGTCCGCGGTGAGCGTCTGAAGCGGTAAGATCTCCGGCTAAGCGGGCGTCTGCTAAGTTCAGCCTAACTGAAAATTTAATTACCTTTATTTCAGGTTTAGCTCTAAAATATCTTATGTTATCTTAAATTGCAACGCAGTCTAATTCGAGTGTGACGTTCAGAATATCTTCCAGTAGTTGCTTTGTCACTAGTTTGTGAGTAAAGTGGAACCACGTGTTGAAGTTCCGTAACTGTATCCAAGATCATCAATCGTAAATGCGAATGTGCGTGAGATTATAACGTCTCGTCTTGACAATATTTTTCAATATAGCAACTTTTCTTGATGTTCAACTACGTGGGGTGTACTTTGTGTGACCAGTACCACGTGCTTATACAATTGTTTGACCCACCAGGTGAATAGTAAGACGATAGTAACGAGTTTGAGGTTTTTCTTTTGTAAATTGGGTTTCGATGTAATTTATTTTAATTATCAAAATTATTGTGCAGTTACACTCTTTGTGTAAACCAAGTTGACCACGTGAAGCATGTGGTGTAATCATCAAAGTAGCCCTCACCTCTTCTTTTCGGGAAAATTTCACAGAGAGTTAGTATGAATTTAGTATACCAGTGTGTGGTAATTTCATGACGGACAGGAGTGCGCTACGAACGTAACTTCTTTGGGTGAAAGTTGAATCGGTTAGTTGTGGTTAATTTCCTCTTGCATATGTTTCAACGTTCTTCGTGTGTTATTTCATGAATGCAGTGTTGTATGCAGTCTCACAATCTTGGCTCCATATTTTATCTATTCCGTAAGGTTACAAACTCACATTTTCACAATCCTAAAGAAGACACCAGTTTAGTTATGAATCAAGTTTAATATGCTGAAATTTTAACGGAACAATGATCAATGTTAAAATAAATGTCCAAATATAAACGGATTTACTTCTTTTTATTATATATATATATATACAGGGTGTTTCAAAAATGACCGGTATATTTGAAACGGCCATAAAAACTAAACGAGCAGCGATAGAAATACACCGTTTGTTGCAATATGCTTGGGACAACAGTACACTTTCAGGCGGAAAAACTTTCGAAATTACAGTAGTTACAATTTTCAACAACAGATGGCGCTGCAAATGATGTGAAAGATGTAGAAGAGAACGCAGTCTGTGGGTGCGCCATTCTGTACGTCGTCTTTCTGCTGTAAGCGTGTGCTGTTCACAACGTGCAAGTGTGCTGTGGACAACATGGTTTATTCCTTAGAACAGAGGATTTTTCTGGTGTTGGAATTCCACCGCCTAGAACACAGTGTTGTTGCAACAAGACGAAGTTTTCAACGGAGGTTTAATGTAACCAAAGGACCGAAAAGCGATACAATAAAGGATCTGTTTGAAAAATTTCAACGGACTGGGAACGTGACGGATGAACATGCTGGAACGGTAGGGTGACTGCGTACGGCAACCACAGAGGGCAATGCGCAGCTAGTGCAGCAGGTGATCCAACAATGGCCTCGGGTTTCCGTTCGCCGTGTTGCAGCTGCGGTCCAAATGACGCCACGTCCACGTATCGTCTCATGCGCCAGAGTTTACACCTCTGTCCATACAAAATTCAAACGCGGCAACCCCTCAGCGCCGCTACCATTGCTGCACGAGAGACATTCGCTAACGATATAGTGCACAGGATTGATGACGGCGATATGCATGTGGGCAGCATTTGGTTTACTGACGAAGCTTATTTTTACCTGGACGGCTTCGTCAATAAACAGAACTGGCGCATATGGGGAACCGAAAAGCCCCATGTTGCAGTCCCATCGTCCCTGCATCCTCAAAAAGTACTGGTCTGGGCCACCATTTCTTCCAAAGGAATCATTGGCCCATTTTTCAGATCCGAAACGATTACTGCATCACGCTATCTGGACATTCTTCGTGAATTTGTAGCGGTACAAACTGCCTTAGACGACACTGCGAACACCTCGTGGTTTATGCAAGATGGTGCCCGACCACATCGCACGGCCGACGTCTTTAATTTCCTGAATGAATATTTCGATGATCGTGTGATTGCTTTGGGCTATCCGAAACATACAGGAGGCGGCATGGATTGGCCTCCGTATTCGCCAGACATGAACCCCTGTGACTTCTTTCTGTGGGGACACTTGAAAGACCAAGTGTACCGCCAGAATCCAGAAACAATTGAACAGCTGAAGCAGTACATCTCATCTGCATGTGAAGCCATTTCGCCAGACACGTTGTCAAAGATTTCGGGTAATTTCATTCAGAGACTACGCCATATTATTGCTACGCATGGTGGATATGTGGAAAATATCGTACTATAGAGTTTCCCAGACCGCAGCGCCATCTGTTGTTGACAATTGTAACTACTGTAATTTCGAAAGTTTGTCTGCCTGAAAATGTACTGTTGTCCCAAGCATATTGCAACAAACGGTGTATTTCTATCGCTGCTCGTTTAGTTTGTATTGACGTTTCAAATATACCGGTCATTTTTGAAACACCCTCTATATATATATATATATATATATATATATATATATATATATATATATATATATATATATATATATCACCGGCTGTCGTAAGATGACTATTAAAAGATTATAATTAATGTACGTCTGGTTGGGAATTTGGTAAGATAGACTGGATAGCTGGTGAAACAGTTGCTCAGTAATGCAAGGTTAACTTCCCCAAATAGGTCACAGCTTTTAACCCGGTTTTATTGTCATGAATATCAGCACCGCTTTCAGCACAACTTAATGCATCAACTTTAGAACTGAATTGGTAACACACAATCTGCGTCAAACGGCGGTCGACCTTGAGTTTTTGTGATGACAATGCAGCACCTTCACCATGGCAACCTTTACCAATTCCAGACTGGCGCACACAATGTTATCCACGTTCATTCATGGACATTCCTCTGACGGCCAGACAGTAATCAAGGAGGACCCGTGTACTGGAGGAGATCCAAGAAGGCTGCCAGTCATCTATCATTCACAACAGAAAGATGAAAAAATCGACTGTACCAACTGAAGAGGAGTCGCCCTGAAGGACGTATGCTATAAGACCCTGTCTGCTACAGGATCCAGGATAGAATGCAGCTGTTTGCGAAACAAGTGACTTTCAAATATCTGGGTGGTTCCAGAATGTCGTTCAACTGTCCACGACATCTCTGTAGTGTTCACCTCAAAGGGTGCGAGTCGGATGAATGAGCCTAACCGAGTTTGCAATACCCAAGTCTAGCGCTAGTGTTTCTCACTGACTCACAATACAAAGTGACACTTCGGTTCTAAGCGCTACAGTCTGGAACAGCGCGATCGCTACGGTCGCAGGTTCGAATCCTGCCTCGGGCATGGATGTGTGTGATGTCCTTAGGTTAGTTAGGTTTAAGTAGTTGTAAGTTCTAGGGGACTGATGACCTCAGAAGTTTAGTCCTATAGTGCTCGGAGCCATTTGAACCCATTTGAAACTTTGGCAGCAGATCATGGAGAGCGTTGACGTAATCGCAAGTTTCAGACGAGAAGATGGCGTCTCACCAGTATTGTTTAGCTCGACGCTCGAGAAAATAATGAGGTGAGCATTCGAAAACAATTTTAATGGAATTGGTGCAAAAGGTGGGAAACGTTTTATTACTTTTTATTTCATCCTTCTTTGTATGTATGAACTGTTTGTGAAATAACTACGTACATGATGCATCTGTGAGCTTACTTTAAAGTTATGCATTTGCGTGAGTGTATCGACTCCTCGTATCTTATCGCTTGACTACATTCGTCTGATATTTTTGAGCTTCGGATATTTTGTTTTCTCTCGAGAGCTTTGTTGCTGTTGTGAGTTTTGTCATTCGTTGTCTCGCTCTGGTAAGGTACGCCATTCTGCTGTGCGCCTTGTGAAGATTATTACGAGTGTGAGTCAAATTAAAACTTTAAATTTGTAACAACAAATCGAAATTTCGCGCCGTTGTCCTGTAAGTTGGTCAACGTGCTACAAACAGCTTGCAGAATGGCCTGTAGGTGGCAGCATAGTGCAGATGCACACATACCGTCGCAGTATCAGTATAAAGATGGCCGCCGCTCAGGCGACGTGCACCAGGGAAGAACAGCGTTCTCTTATTCGGCTCTTGCGTAGTGAAGGTGTGAAACCTATTGAAATTCATCGACGAATGAAGGTTCAGTATGGTGATGCATGTTTGTCACAGGAGCAAGTCTGCGAATGGAGTAAGAAGTTCGCAAATGGTGTGACTGCAGTGGAAGATGCTCCTCGTCCAGGTCAGGCACAACGAGTTGTGACTCCACAGAACATTGCAGCAGTTGAAGCCATAGTGAAGGAAAACCGCCGAGTGACACTGAATGACACTGCAGCATGTTTACAGATTAGCCATGGGTCAGCACACCACACTGTGCACGATGTGCTCCAGTTTCACAAAGTGCCTGCAAGATGGGTGCCACGGCAGGTGACTGCTGAAATGAGAAAACGACGTGTTGATGCTTGGGAAGAACTTCTTCGGCGCTTTGTACGAGAAGGTGATGGCTTCCTTGCAATAATCGTTACTGAGGACGAAACCTGGGTTCACTTCCACCAACCTGAAACGGAGAGAGCGAGAAAGGATTGGCGCCATTCCTCATAACCATAACCAATTTCGAACAGAACCATCAACAGGGAAGGTTATACTGACTATTTTGGGACGAGAAAGGCGTCATTTTGGATCATTACATGCCTAGAGCGACCACTGACAGTGCATCACATACAGATCTCCTAAAAAAATCATCTGCGGCCTGCAATCAAATCAAAGCGACATCGACTGCTGTCAGCAAGTGTCTTTTTGCAACAAGACAATTCAAGGCCCTACACTGCCCGTACAACAGTTGCAACAATCACAGACCTGCGTTTTGAGTGTCTTCCTCAGCCACCATACTCACCAAGTGATTTCCATATGTTTGGACCACTCAAAGACGCAATGGGAGAAAAGAAGTTCCGTTCTGATGAAGAGGTATGCCACGCGGCGCTTTCGAGGACTACCAAAAAAAGAATTTTTTTCTAAAGGAATCTATGCACTTTGTAAGCGCTGGAGGAGCGTGGGGGGAAATTATGTTGAAAATTGTTACAGCTTTGTACCACTTCTGCACAATAAATAATATTTACAAAACTGTTTATGATTTTCGTTTGACTCACTCTCGTATGTAAATGATAATTAGTCTCATTATCAAAGGTGTGCTTATTTTTAACCGCATGACAACTTGATAGGAGTTCTAGTGTAAAATGAACACGTTTAATAATAAAACGATGTTTTAAGACCTCAACATGACATCGAAGTCTGTCGAAACTAGTAGTGTTAGACAAATAAAATTTATGGACTCTCGTCTGTCGAATGATTTTAGAATGGAACCACACATTAAATGGCGTCACTGCGGCTGGTTGTATGGGTATGTAAACATCTGACCCAATTTGAACTACATGGCACGGTAATGACGTGTGCATTTACAGGACTGTTTACCTGACTGATCTCAACCCGTCTGTTTCGTACTGTGGAGTTTGTAATTCAGTGTAACTATGATGCAAAGAGTGATTCTTACTGGAGCTTAAAACCTCCCTAAGCGATGTAGACGACGCCGAGACAAGTAATTTAGTATGAGACACGTGGGACGGCAACTGTCGGCAAATACCCCAAAATTGAATGGGAAATGTTGGACACGCAACGCCATCAGATGACGTACTTCGCCGCACGTCTTAGTAGTGGAGCCAGCTGTTCCGTCGCACCTGATCATCCCATCCCAAGCGAAGCATCCACGTCGGTGTGGCTCTGGGTCCACGCACGCGACTTTAGCGTGTGGGGTTCAGGGTTCGAGTCTTGAATCTGCCAGGCAATACTTTTATGCATTACGTTACACGGTATTTACATTGAGGTGAGATTTATTATTTTATTTACCAGTCTCGCAGAAAATTAGCCTACCATGTCACAGTATCAGCTTCTGAATTGCTGCGCTATCAGTGAAGTACGTTTCCTTTACCAAATAATTGAGGCAAGCGAGAAAAGAAGGTAAAAAGGAAAGAACCACAAAATAGAAACAGTCTTCGCCTTGGTTATACCGCGGGCAACAATTTTGTAACTTCTACGTTTTCAGCAGCTCGCATTTACAAACAGTTTTGCAGATTTGCGCCTTAGCTCGAATGCAAATACTGCATCGCTCAATCATCCCTTCAAGCTCAATCTCCAATGTCCGATCGCTGCCCTTATGGCGACGTACATCATCAGATAACGTCACATGCTCATAATTTGTCATCCACTTTTGCTGTATTTTCCGACATATGTGACCCTATATGTCTAAAACAAAATGGTTCAAATGGCTCTGAGCACTATGGGACTTAACTTCTGAGGTCATCAGTCCCGTAGAACTTAGAACTACTTAAACCTAACTAACCTAAGGACATCACACACATCCATGCTCGAGGCAGGATTCGAACCTGCGACCGTGGAGGTCGCGCGGTTTCAGACTGAAACGCCTAGAACCGCTCGGCCACCCCAGCTGGCCCATATGTCTCATACTAAATTACTTGTCTTAGCGTCCTCCACGTCTCTTTATGGGATTTTAAACGTTAATAAGAAGCTTCCTGTAGATTTTGTTTATCCAATTCAATGTGCGATTCACCAGCGAGGTGGCGCAGTGGTTAGCAGACTGGACTCGCATTCGGGAGGACGACGGTTCAAACACGCGTCTGGCCATCCTGATTTAGGTTTTCCGCGGTCTCCCTAAATCGCTTCAGGATTAATGCCGGGTTGGTTCCTTTGAAAGGGCACGGTCCATTTCCTTCCCCATCCTTTCTTAATCCGACGGGACAGATGACGTCGCTGTTTGGTCCCCTTCCCCAAATCAATCAAGCAACCAATCAATGTGTGATTCCTTTATACTTCTTACACGTCTACTACTGGCCATAGCTGTACTGAAGCTGAGCTGCCCGCCTGCTTAGCTCAGAGTTAACGTGTCTGCCTACCATGCAGCGGACCCGGGTCCGATATGTTATACGCTTGCCGACTCGGTGTTGAGTTGTCATCATCATCATTAAATCATCGCCACAGACTTGCAAGTCGCCCACTGTGGCGTCAGCTGAAATAAGACTGGCAACTCGGCAGCCGAACTTCTCCGGACGTGGCGTTCCGGCCACCAACGCCAATTATCTACATCTACATCTACATCTACATGGATACTCTGCAAATCACATTTAAGTGCCTGGCAAAGGGTTCATCGAACCACCTTTACAATTCACTATTATTCTAATCTCGTATAGCGCGCGGAGAGAAAGAACACCTATATCTTTCTATACGAGCTCTGATTTCCCTTATTTTTATCGTGGTGATCGTTTCTCCCTATGTAGGTAGGTGTCAACAAAATATTTTCGCATTTGGAGGAGAAAGTCGGTAAATGTAATTCCGGGAGAAGATTCTGTTGCAACGAAAATCGCCTTCCTTTTAATTATGTCCAGCCCAAATCCTGTATGATATTATTTCATTTCATTTGTAGTTGAAATCTAGATTTGCAATAAAATACAGACTCAATCACGACTGACTGCGGATTTCCTTGCTGCTTTAGGGAAAAAAAAAGTACTTTGAGAGCTGCGAAACGTTTTAAAATGGTTCAAATGGCTCTGAGCACTTCTGAGGTCATCAGTCACCTAGAACTTAGAAGTAATTAAAAACTAACCTAAGGACATCACACACATCCATGCCCGAGGCAGGATTCGGACCTGCGACCGTAGCGGTCGCTCGGTTCCAGACTGCAGCGCCTAGAACCGCACGGCCACACCGGCCGGCGAAACGTTTTACATCAGACCATGCTGTTCAGTGTATGTTATTTCAGAGCAATGACTTGATTTTTTCAAATGGTAGGGGGATTATTATGTGCTCAAAGAAGGTATGGAAAGCTTCCTCAGTAGCGCAAGCCTTTTGAAATCCAAACTGCCATTGACTAAGTATCCCATTAGTACTCAGGTGGGTGGAGACACACACACACACACACACACACACACAGGGAAACAGAGAGGGCGAGAGAGAGGGGGGACTGAGTGAGAGGGTGAGAGAGAGAGAGAGAGAGAAAGAGAGAGAGAGAGAGAGAGAGGAGAGTCGGCAGTGGGTGAATGGCGCAGCGGGCGTCATCAGCAAACACGAGAGCTGGGCGGTGGTGCTCTCTGAATGGCGGGTTTGCTTTGCCCAGAGCAAACAGCACACATACACACACACAAACACACACACACACACCACGGCCAAGCCGAAGTCTCACAGCTCTGCCGCTGTGTTCCGCTGCTGGGTTTAACGACCGGTCGAACGGCAAGGTCACATCAGCTGGGGCTGCCTCTGTGTTTGGGAACAGAGCCGGCCAGAGGTTTTTGGTAGACTGCTCCACTGTTACCTGCACTGACAATCCAAAACACTGTAAGGATACGCGCAGCACGGAGGAGTCGAGAATCATTCTAGCGACGATACGATTCGGACTGCAAACGGGGAAACCCGCTGACATAGCAGGCCGGGGTGGCCGAGCGGTTCTAGGCGCTACAGTCTGGAGCCGCAGGTTCGAATCCTGCCTCGAGTATGGGTGTGTGTGATATCCTTAGGTTAGTTGGGTTTAAGTAGTTCTAAGTTCTAGAGGACTGATAACCACAGAAGTTAAGTCCCAGCTCAGAGCCATTTGACCCATTTGAACCCGCTTACATAATCCATTCCGTAGACGGTACATTGTTGAGGTCCGGCGCCTGGTAACCGGCGTGTAGGAAACAACGAACCAAACCGTCTATTCGCGTCCTACTGCAGATAGTGGATGTAGTTTCCACAACGAAACTTTGTCTCGGAACCCGGCAGAAAATGCAAAGAGATTCTGGTCGTATGTAAAGTACCTAGCGGCAAGACGCAATTAATGCCTTTTCTGGGTGACAGAAATGAAGATATTATCGAAGACAGTGCTACAAAGCAGAGTTACTAAACACAGCCTTCCGAAATGCCTTCACAAAAGAAGATGAAGTAAATATTACAGAATTCGAATCAGTAACTGCTGCCTACATGAGTAACTTAGAAGTAGATACCATCGTAGTAGTGAAGCAACTACAATCACTTAACAAAAGGAAGTCTTTGGGTCCAGACTATATACTAATTAGGTTCCTTTCGGAGTAAGGTGATGCATTAGTTCCATACTTAACAATCATATACAACTGTTCGCTCGACGAAAGATCCGTACCCAAAGACTGAAAAGTTGCACAGGTCACGCCAATATTCAAAAAATGTAATAGGAGTAGTCCACTAAATTACCGGCCCATATAATTAATGTCAATATGCAGCAGGATTTTGGACCATATATTGTGTTTAAAAAATGGTTGAAATGGCTCTAAGCACTATGGGACTGAACATCTAAGGTCATCAGTCCCCTAATTTAGAACTAATTAAACCTAAATAAACTGAACATCTGAGGTCATCAGTCCCCTAGATTTAGAACTAATTAAACCTAAATAAACTATTACATGCACAGGAGAGAGCAGATAGGTGGAAAGAATACATTGAAAGCCTCTATGAGGGTGAAGATTTGTCTGATGTGATAGAAGAAGAAACAGGAGTCGATATAGAAGAGATAGGGGATCCAGTATTAGAATCGGAATTTAAAAGAGCTTTGGAGGACTTATGGTCAAATAAGGCAGAAGGGATAGATAACATTCCATCAGAATTTCTAAAATCATTAGGGGAAGTGGCAACAAAACGACTATTCACGTTGGTGTGTAGAATATATGAGTCTGGCGACATACCTTCTGACTTTCGGAAAAGAATCATCCAAACAATTCCGAAGACGACAAGAACTGACAAGTGCGAGAATTATCGCACAATCAGCTTAACAGCTCATGCATCGAAGCTGCTTACAAGAATAATATAAAGAAGAATGGAAAAGAAAATTGAGAATGCGCTAGGTGACGATCAGTTTGGCTTTAGGAAAAGTAAAGGTACGAGAGAGGCAATTCTGACGTTACGGCTAATAATGGAAGCAAGGCTAAAGAAAAATCAAGACACGTTCATAGGATTTGTCGACCTGGAAAAAGCGTTCGACAATATAAAATGGTGCAAGCTGTTCGAGATACTGAAGAAAGTAGGAGTAAGCTATAGGGAGAGACGGGTCATATACAATATGTACAACAACCAAGAGGGAATAATAAGAGTGGACGATCAAGAACGAAGCGCTCGTATTAAGAAGGGAGTAAGACAAGGCTGTAGTCTTTCGCCCCTACGCTTCAATCTGTACATCGAGGAAGCAATGATGGAAATAAAAGAAAGGTTCAGGAGTGGAATTAAAATTCAAGGTGAAAGGATATCAATGATACGATTCGCTGATGACATTGCTATCCTGAGTGAAAGTGAAGAAGAATTAAGTGATCTGCTGAACGGAATGAACAGTCTAATGAGTACACAGTATGGTTTGAGAGTAAATCGGAGAAAGATGAAGGTAATGAGAAGTAATAGAAATGAGAACAGCAAGAAACTTAACATTAGGATTGATGGTCACGAAGTCAATGAAGTTAAGGAATTCTGCTACCTAGGCAGTAAAATAACAAGTGACGGATGGAGCAAGGAGGACATCAAAAGCAGACTCGCTACAGCAAAAAAGGCATTTCTGGCCAAGAGAAGTCTACTGATATCAAATACCGGCCTTAATTTGAGGAAGAAATTTCTGAGGATGTACGTCTGGAGTACAGCATTTTATGGTAGTGAAACATGGACTGTGGGAAAACCGGAACAGAAGAGAAGCGAAGCATTTGAGATGTGGTGCTATAGACGAATGTTGAAAATTAGGTGGACTGCTAAGGTGAGGAATTAGGAGGTTCTACGCAGAATCGGAGAGGAAAGCAATATGTGCAAAACACTGATAAGGAGAAGGGACAGGATGATAGGACATCTGCTAAGACATGAGGGAATGACTTCCATGGTACTAGAGGGAGCTGTAGAGGGCAAAAACTGTAGAGGAAGACAGAGATTGGAATACGTCAAGCAAATAATTGAGGACGTAGGTTGCAAGTACTACTCTGAGATGAAGAGGTTAAGAGGTTAGCACAGGAAAGGAATTCGTGGCGGGCCGCATAAAAAAAAAAAGAAACAAAAACAAAAAACTAAGGGCATCACACACATCCATGGCCGAGGCAGGATTCGAAACTGCGACCGTAGCAGCAGCGCGGTTCCGGACTGAAGCGACTAGAACCACTCGGCCACAGCAGCCGGCTATATTGTGTTCGAACATTATGAAATGCCGCGAAGATAACGGTCTATTGACGCACAATCAACACGGATTTAGAAAACATCGTTCTTCTGAAACACAAGTAACCCTGTGTTCGCACAGAGTGTTGAGTGCTATTGACAAGGGATTTCATATTGATTCCGTATTTCTGGATTTCCAGAAGGTTTTGACACTGCACCACACAATCGGCTTGTAATGTCATTGCGTGCTTATGGAATATCGTCTGAGTTATGTGACTGCACTCGTGATTTCCTGCCCGAGAGGCCACAGTTCGCAGTAACTGACGGAAAGTCATCGAGTAAACCGGAAGCGATTTCTGGCGTTCCCCAAGGTAGTGTTGTGGTGTCACCGCCAGATACCGCACCTGGTAGGTGGTAGCCTTTAAATCGGCCGCGGTCCGTTAGTATACGTCGGACCCGCGTGTCACCACTATCAGTGATTGCAGACCGAGCGCCATCACACGGCAGGTCTAGTCTAGAGAGACTCCCTAGCACTCGCCCCAGTTGTACAGCCGACTTTGCTAGCGATCGTTCACTGTCTACATACTCTCTGATTTACAGAGACGACAGTTTAGCATAGCCTTCAGCTACGTCATTTGCTACGACCTAGCAAGGCGCCATATTCAGTTACTATGTCTTCTGAACAGATAATATTGTGAATCACGTACCGTCAAGGGCGACGTTCATGATTAATGGATTAAAGTTAAGTATCAAACTAATTACGTCCGCTTTCTGAATTCTCATGCCTTGTCATGTTCCAGACCTCACGTCAGTATAGTTCTTCCCTCTTCACGCCAGCCTGCGTGAACTAAAACGCGTGCATTTCGGCCTCCTCTAGTAACACAGTGTGTAACGCCATATCTCTAATTATTGATTTATTGATTATCTGATTTATTTTGCCTTTTGCTTTGGTTTAATGATACATCGTTGAGCTTGTGTAAATGTGTGTGATTGAATCGATAACATAAAACTGTATACTGCTTTCTTTGTTAAATCTTTGATGTCATGATTTGATTCTATGCAATGTAGTATATCTGTCATTTCAATTCTTTGTCCCATTTGGAGGGAACAAAACTTACTATATATAATTGTAATTTCTGTGTGAATAATTTTTTGTAGGAATGTCACTATGTGCAAATGTTCTGTTTTCTTTAATGTGTTTGTGTGCTGTTATGTAAACTGCTGACCTTTAGTTAGGATTCTTAGTTACTTTGTGTGTAAAAGGTGTAGTGATTCCCCTCGGGAACGGAGCTGTGTAGCGCGCGCAAATTGTGGTTGGCCTAGGTAGAAAAGGTGGAACCAAGAGTCAGTCGGGGACGAGCTACCAAACTGTGAACTGCCGTGTAAAAGTGGAATATTGTCCTGGTTCCGAGAGAGGCTTTTTCTGCTACTTTCCAATTCCTCGGATGGATGCATAAATACACTCCTGGAAATTGAAATAAGAACACCGTGATTTCATTGTCCCAGGAAGGGGAAACTTTATTGACACATTCCTGGGGTCAGATACATCACATGATCACGGAACCACAGGCACATAGACACAGGCAACAGAGCATGCACAATGTCGGCACTAGTACAGTGTATATCCACCTTTCGCAGCAATGCAGGCTGCTATTCTCCCATGGAGACGATCGTAGAGATGCTGGATGTAGTCCTGTGGAACGGCTTGCTATGCCATTTCCACCTGGCGCCTCAGTTGGACCAGCGTTCGTGCTGGACGTGCAGACCGCGTGAGACGACGCTTCATCCAGTCCCAAACATGCTCAATGGGGGACAGATCCGGAGATCTTGCTGGCCAGGGTAGTTGACTTACACCTTCTAAAGCACGTTGGGTGGCACGGGATACATGCGGACATGCATTGTCCTGTTGGAACAGCAAGTTCCCTTGCCGGTCTAGGAATGGTAGAACGATGGGTTCGATGACGGTTTGGATGTACCGTGCACTATTCAGTGTCCCCTCGACGATCACCAGAGGTGTACGGCCAGTGTAGGAGATCGCTCCCCACACCATGATGCCGGGTGTTGGCCCTGTGTGCCTCGGTCGTATGCAGTCCTGATTGTGGCGCTCACCTGCACGGCGCCAAACACGCATACGACCATCATTGGCACCAAGGCAGAAGCGACTCTCATCTCCATTCGTCCCTCCATTCACGCCTGTCGCGACACCACTGGAGGCGGGCTGCACGATGTTGGGGCGTGAGCGGAAGACCACCTTCCGCCGACCACTGGCGACAACATCGATGTACTGTGGAGACCTCACGCCCCACGTGTTGAGCAATTCGGCGGTACGTCCACCCGGCCTCCCGCATGCCCACTACACGCCCTCGCTCAAAGTCCGTCAACTGCACATACGGTTCACGTCCACGCTGTCGCGGCATGCTACCAGTGTTAAAGACTGCGATGGAGCTCCGTATGCCGCGGCAAACTGGCTGACACTGACGGCGGCGGTGCACAAATGCTGCGCAGCTAGCGCCATTCGACGGCCAACACCGCGGTTCCTGGTGTGTCCGCTGTGCCGTGCGTGTGATCATTGCTTGTACAGCCCTCCCGCAGTGTCCGGAGCAAGTATGGTGGGTCTGACACACCGGTGTCAATGTGTTCTTTTTTCCATCTCCAGGAGTGTAGCTGGAACGATTCTGGAATTGGTATTCATCCTCGTCACCAAGAAGGGCCAAAGTCCAGTAATTCTGTCTGCAAATCCGCCTACCAACATGCAGTTGCCACCACATTACGCAACCACTGTAAAGGAGTACTATAATAATGTACAGTGAGGGATCAGCTTATTGGGCGATTTAGTGTGCACAAATATTTGGTAACTTATAACTGAGTTTATGTACCTACCTTGATTTTTTCCTACCACAACACCTCTCAGGTTCCTCTCGATTTGAATTATGATTACCGAGTGTAATAGTTTGTGAAAAAAAAATGAAAGCCTCCAAGTTAGACAGTTAATTACATAAAGTTATTTGATCTTTGATGAGAAGGGCATATTCAGTTTTACTGTGGATTTAGTGAAATTGTGGGAGGCAGTAAATGTAGTTTGTGAAGTTTCAAAGTCACCTATTTAATCCATTTACTTGAAAGTAAAATTTGTTCTTCCTTTTATAAATTAGAGTTCTTAAAATTGAGGCTTATGAAGTTTTGCTCATAGTGCTACCTGTAGTAAATTTTAAAAGGTGACTCAGTTTCTTGCAATTTTTTCAACATTGTGTTTCACTGTAGTAAAAGTGGAAAACTGCAATAGTAGAAAATTATATGTCCATGATTGCTAAGTATTTGTCTCTCCTGTGTATTGGAAGTGCATATTAATAGTATAACAGGATCCACATTCTGTCTATTGTGCTAATGCTAGGTAACAAGTAATGGGAAGACCACTACTTATGAAAACCATAATTTATTTATTCAAAAGATAGTGAGACGCAACTTGTTAGTGGATTCCAACTAACTTTCATTTCATATAGTAAAGTATTTAACTGAGAGAGACTTGACCTATGTCCAATTTATGAACCTGCAGTGAATGTTTATAGTAATGTTATCAAGACCATTCAGTTTGAAGAAGTCCTGAAAGTAATAGAGTGTTCACTTGTTAGTGAATTCCAGTTAACTTTCATTTCAAATAGTAAAGTATTTAACTGAGAGAGACTTAACCTATGTCCAATTTATGAACCTGCAGTGAATGTTAATAGTAATGTTATCAAGACCATTCAGTTTGAACAAGTCCTGAAAGTAATAGAGTGTTCACTTGTTAGTGAATTCCAATTAACTTTCATTTCAAATAGTAAAGTATTTAACTGAGAGAGACTTAACCTTTGTCCAATTTATGAACCTGCAGTGAATGTTAATAGTGATGTTATCAAGACCATTCAGTTTGAACAAGTCCTGAAAGTAATAGAGTGTTCACTTGTTAGTGAATTCCAATTAACTTTCATTTCAAATAGTAAAGTATTTAACTGAGAGAGACTTAACCTATGTCCAATTTATGAACCTGCAGTGAATGTTAATAGTGATGTTATCAAGACCATTCAGTTTGAACAAGTCCTGAAAGTAATAGAGTGTTCACTTGTTAGTGAATTCCAATTAACTTTCATTTCAAATAGTAAAGTATTTAACTGAGAGAGACTTAACCTTTGTCCAATTTATGAACCTGCAGTGAATGTTAATAGTGATGTTATCAAGACCATTCAGTTTGAACAAGTCCTGAAAGTAATAGAGTGTTCACTTGTTAGTGAATTCCAATTAACTTTCATTTCAAATAGTAAAGTATTTAACTGAGAGAGACTTAACCTATGTCCAATTTATGAACCTGCAGTGAATGTTAATAGTAATGTTATCAAGACCATTCAGTTTGAACAAGTCCGGAAAGTAATAGAGTGTTTCGGTATCTGTTATATTTTTGCAAATAGTTTGTGCTGCTCTAGCTGCTAGCTGTTGCGGACAGGAGTGTTAAAGGTGTTGGCTCTTCTGCCAACCCAACAGTTCACGGCAGTCGCATGTGAACAGCCTCGCTGTTTACGACATGCTGATTCCCGGAGTTTGGGTCATAACAATCTACCCTTCCTTAAAGTCTCTTATGCGAGTGTACACTAGAATGTTTCCCATTTCGCGTCTGCTCCTCTTGCAGTGTTTTGTTAGCGTATGACGTGCCCTCAGTGCCGCCGGGCGGATTTCAGTTCCGCGGCTGGCAGTGGTTTCGGTTCGTCAGGCTGCCTGGTCACGTGTCGCAGAGAGACTGGCGCGCCAACGGTCGTCAACCTCTGCGACCGACCAACTCTTCTGCTGTCGTTCACGGTATTGCAAGTTAAACGATCGGCGGCGTAAAGTGAAACGCGTAATCAGCATTAGCTTCAGCCCGCGGATATTTCTCGCCGGGCCTCCGGTGAGCGCAGCAGCTCCGTCTCCCCACGCGAGTGCTGTATGGGCCGGCGTAACCCCGCGGCACTTCAATCCCGCCGCCGGGCTGTCGGCATTTCTCCGGCAGGGCTCGCCCGCGCTGCCCTAAAGGGGCTGCAGGAGCGGGAGGCGCCCGCGGCGCCACCTTTTGTACGGCCGAGCCGGCCGGCCCGCAAAACTTCCAGCCGGCGCCATATTTTCTTTACGCCCTTCCCGCGGCGCGCGGCTGTTTTTGGCGTGCGTGTGTAACCTGCAGAGTGGCGCGCGAGTGAGTCTGAGAGCTGCCGTGCGCCGAAGCAGGAGCGGCAGCGTGGCTGGACTAGCGCTGCGTCGCAAGGCTTCCCCCTGGGGTGGTAATTTGGTACCCTCTCTCCCAGCGCTACTGCCCACAGTATGCGTTTAAGGGGGCGGACATTCATGAAACAGACACACTATTTCAAAAATGGACCAAATCCACAGGTTTGGAGATGTGGCAGTGAACTTTTGTACCACGCTTTACATGAAAGTAGCACATTTACATATAAAATCCTTTGCTTATACAGGGTGTCCAGAAAAGGGCTCCCTCAATTCAAACTTAAATATCTCGAAAACAAAGATCGATAGAGGAATGCAGTAAAAGGTAGCTGTAAGAAGTTTATACAGCAGTTTGAAATAATAGTTACAAAAGCTGCTTACAGATGGAGCTGTAATCGCCATACGTAATACCTAGTATAAATAGTGATTCGAAGCCCAGAGCGATCAGTTCTACTATTGAAACCTGAAAGGAGGTTAGCGTACCGAAGGAAGAGGTTAAAACCATGTACTCCATTGAACAACGCGTTTTTCTGGTGCTAGAGTACCACAGGTTAGAAGAGGGTCATACGGCAACAAGGAGAAGTTTTCTTTGCGAAAACAGACATAATGTCTTGTGGGACAACAGCAATCAGTGAAATTATAATGTTACTTAAAAACCGTCTTGATTGCAAATATTTTTATTCATATGACCGGTTTCGGTTCATTCAGGACCATCTTCAGATCTGATATTTCAGTTACAGGAGTAACCCGTCCAAATCCAGCAGTTTTCACATGCTACGTCACATAGCAGTTTTCACATGCTACGTCACATCTATCTGACGTAGCATGTGAAAACTGCTGGATTTGCACGGGTGACTCCTGTAACTGAAATATCAGATCCGAAGATGGTTCTGAATGAACCGAAACCGGTCATATGAATAAAAATATTTGCAATCAAGACGGTTTTTGAGAAGTTTTCAATTCACGATTTAATGTTCCAAAAGGACCCGATGCGAAAACCATTCGTACGCTCTTCCCAAAATTTCAACGAACAGGCAGCGTAACTGATGATCTAGTGGGGCATGTTGGCCGCAAGCAAACCGCAGTTACGCCTGAAAATATCGCCACAGTTTCTGGAATTATTCTGCGAAATCCAATGTCATCCGTCCGTAGAATTGCATCTGAGGCTGGTTTGAAGCGTTCCAGCACGCAGAAAACACTGAGAAAGAGCCTACACATGTTTCCATTCAAAATTCAAACGCACCAGGCCATACCCGCACGAGCTGTGCAACAAAGGGTTGCCTTTGCTAATCAGATTCAATGATTGATAGTGAAAGATTTGATGTTGGCTGCATGTAGTTTACAAAGGAAGCACACTTCCACCTGAATGGATATGTGAATAAGCAGAACTGGCGATTTTGGGGCTCCGAAAAGCCATATTGGTGTGAAGCGAAACCCCTGTATTCTTCTAAAGTTACTGTGTGGGCTGCAATATGCAACAGAGGCATTATTGGCCCTTTTTTCATTCGAAGAACGGTCACTGGTGCACGTTGCGTCGCAATTTTGGAACAATTTGTGGCCACACAGCAAGCGTTAGAGGATCGACCAGGTACTGAATGGTTTATGCAAGATGGAGCCCGACCACATCATACCGAACAGGTGTTTCGCTTTCTTGCGGAATACTTCGGGAATCGAGTCATTGCTTTGAAATAGCCCAAATTTATTGGCGCAGGCATGGATTGGCCTCCATATTCGCCGGATTTGACTCCCTCTGACTTTTTTTTGTGGGACACACTGAAAGACATGGTCTACCCGAAGCATCCCACCACGCTGGACGAGCGTGAATCGGCGATCTCTGTGGCATGTGAATCCATTTCGGTTGAGCCGCTACGAAATGTGATGGCGAATTTCATTCTTCGTTTGCGCCACCTCTGTAGTGCCAATGGTGAACATTTTGAAAACATTGTGATGTGATTATTTGCAAAGATTGTTTTCATACGATTATTTCACTTATATACGCTGATATGAGCTGTACAGCGTACAGCGCCATCTGTTAGCAGCTTTTGTATCTATTATTTCAAACTGTTGTATTAACTTCTTACAGCTTTCGCAGTAAACATACCGTTTACTGCATTCCTCTATCGATCTTTGTTTTCGCGATATTTAATTTTGAAATCAGGGAGCCCTTTTCTGGACACCCTGTATATATTCAACTTTTTTTGAATAAAATTTGAAGTTTCATTTTCAAAAAATAATGTATGTTTTTTTTTAAAAAGTATTCAAGAGATTTCTACAAAATGTCTGTTTCATCTCTTTATATGTTGTAAACTTCTCTCATGAGGTTTTTGGAATAGGTCAAATAGGAGAATTTTCATAATTTTTTGATTATAATTCTACAAGTACAATTTCAGATTCTCGCAAAATCCCATACACTATGCCCTATATCTTAGCTTGCAATCAGAATTTCAAAATTTGCTCATGAGATAACGTTTATTAGGTTTACAGAAATATGCGTTCAAAATTTCATAATTCTAGCACTCATAGAATCTGAGGAAAAGGTATATAAACTTTATAAAACAAGCTTTTCAGGAAACGCAATTTAAAGTCCAATCTAACTTTTTTCCTTGTGTCACTTCTTCAGAAGGCACCACATTTGTACTCTGGGTCGTCCTACACTTCAAGGCTTCTCTTCTGCTTTCTTGTTATCTGTCTTCTTTCCTTTACCAGGTCTTCAACTGACTTTTCAGCTGCAGAGACGCGCTGTAAATCTATTTTTCTCAGGATGTTGTAATGTCCCCACAGCAAATACCCTCTACCACGCACCAATTAATCATTTTCAATCTAACCATCCACATTCATTCACTTTGGAAAAGTTATCTGATCTGATTTTCTCGTAATATATGTGGCGACAGCTCGTCGACGCCAAAGTATTTTCTAGTGCGTTTATTCTTTGAAATAACAGAGATGCACTCTCCATGGTTGTTAGAGTGGTAACTAGGACAGCTTCCTGAGTATCTGTTGAGGGATTGACGTGTTTCTGAGAGATACATATTCTGCTTTCCTTCTCGCTAAAGCGAGCCAATTAACATTTGTGCCGCTAGCGATTTGTTTTGATGAGAAAGAGATTATAAAAGGAAAATAATTAAGGCGTGGAATCACCGGAGATCTGGACATGTAATGGAGATGGATTTAATACACGATTTCCTCCATAAATAAGGTTTGTGAGTTGTTCTGGAGTGAATGAACGAATGAGTTTTTTTCTGAATCATTTGTTGATCACGTTGGCCCTGTGATTGGTGGGGAAGTTTCGGCTGTGTCGAAGAGAGCCTGCAATCACTGAGGCTGTGTTAAATCGTCCAAAAAGGCTTCGTACACATCTGGAATTCGCAATCTTTTGTAAAAGGAACAAATTGTCCAAACGATTGATTCTCCCGACTGACTGCAGTGTTTAACAGTAATAATAAATGTAAAGATCTCTTACAGCAAGCCAGCCGCTGATTACCAAGACGGACTCCACAAAAGATTCTATTTGGCTGATTCTTTTTATCACTATATCACGTAATGAAATCTTATATTAAAAACTATACATAGATAAAGGAGAGAAAGAGGGAGAGCGAATGAAAATAGAGATAATACTAATAATCCTCCATGAGTCTAATTTTTCGCCTGTCTTATCACGGATCAGACAAGAACTGGGAGGGCCTTACTTTACTGTGTAGACTTGTGTGTGAAGGTGAAAGGATCTTAAAGACAACAGATACACGTCTGTACAGACAAGACATTACACAGCGGCTAGCTGCATTGATCATCTATTCTTAGATTAAATAGACGGCAACTTATTATACGAAGATAAAAACATTAAAATGTCTTGAGTAAAATTTTCCTATCTTGAAGCCCATTCTTTCTAATACCTTCATCCTCCCGACGTTCCCATCATTAAATACAATGACTGCACCATAAGTTGTAATTCTGACAACTGTAGCAGATGCAAGTGTGTTTTTAGGGCATCGTTTCCATATGAGTGAATTTAGAGACTGATTTGGATTTTGGGTTTTACCAAGAAAACACTTTTTGAGAAGTCCAGGATCGGCCAAAGATGATCTGTAAAACCAAGGAGTATGTATCACGCCCTTGTAGATGTATCCAGCACACGTTTGGTTCGAATTAATAACGTTCAAGGGCTTCTCCGCGGTCATTTTCTGTGCGTTTCCCCTCTTCCTACCTGCAACGCTGCAGCACGGAAACCCAGGATCCTTTCACCTTGAGACTTTTTTTTTCGTCTTGAAGCTATTCGCTGACACGGAAGTTCTGACTGTAGAGAACAGCTGTCACACTCGCGTGTTTAGAGAAGCTATAGAAGTACGAGAATACCTTCAACACGAAAGAAGAAAGTCTCAACGTAAAAGGATCCTGGATTGCCGTGCTGCAGCAAACGAACGTCGCAGGTAACAAGAGGAGAACCGTGCTGGAAATGACCGCGGAGAAGCCCTCAGACGTTGAAGCGCCAGCTGCACATTGTTTGCGGCCGCCAGCTCGGCTCCAGACTACCCCCACCAATGGAGGGTGAAGCTTTGACAAAAATGGTTCAAATGGCTCTGAGCACTATGGGACTTAACTGCTGTGGTCATCAGTCCCCTAGAACTTAGAACTACTTAAACCTAACTAACCTACGGACATCACTCACATCCATACCCGGGGAAGGATTCGAACCTGCGACCGTAGCAGTCGCGCGGTTTGAGTCTGTAGCGCCTAAAACCGCTCGGCCACCCCGGCCGGCGAAGCTTTGACAATGCCATGCACTCGTGCTGGCGAAACGTCAATAAAATCATCACACAAGTCGGCAGAAGAACCCGAGTCAGAAGCCAACAGGCAGTTTCTCATACATGATTTACTCACTTGCGAGTATTGGTAAAGTCTAACCTAAAAAGCCGCGACATTCAATCTACATCTACGTAATTACTCTGCTATTCATAATAAGGTGCCTGGGAGAGTATTCAATGAACCACCTTAAAGCTGTCTCTCTACCGTTCCACTTTCCAACGGCTTGCGGGAAAAACGAGCACTTCAATTTTTCTGTGAGAGCCCTGATTTCTCTTATTTTATCGTGATCATCATTTCTGACTACATAGGTGGGTGCCAACAGAATGTTTTCCCAATCAGAGGATAAAACTGGTGATTGAAACTTCATGAGAAGATCCCGTCACAACGAAAAACACCTTTATTTTAATGATTGCCACTCCAATTCAAGTACGATACCTGTGACACTATCTCCCCTATTCCGCGATAATGCAAAACGAGCTGCCCTTCTTTGTACTTTTTCGATGATACCCGTCAGTACCACCTGATGCGGATCCCACACCGCACAGCAATACTCCAGAATACGGCGGACAAGCCTTTAGTAGACCTGTTGCACCTTCTAAGTGTTCTGCCAATGAATCGCAGTCTTTGCTTTGCTCTACCCACTGTATTGTCTATGTGATCGTTCCAATTTAGGTTATTTATAATTATAATCCCTAAGTATTTAGCTGTCAGGAAGGTCGCAGTTCGTAGTAAGAGACGGCAAATCATCGAGTAAAACTGATATCAGGTGTTCCCCAGGGAAGCCTCCTGGGACCTCTGTAGTTCCTGATCTACATAAATGACCTGGGTGACAATCTGAGCAGTTCTCTTAGGTTGTTCGCAGATGATGCTGTAATTTACCGTCTAGTGAGGTCATCCGAAGACCAGTATCAGTTGCAAAGCGATTTAGAAAAGATTGATGTATGGTGTGGCAGGTGGCAGTTGACGTTAAATAACGAAAAGTGTGAGGTGATCCACACGAGTTCCAAAAGAAATCCGTTGGAATTCGATTACTCGATAAATAGTACAATTCTTGAGGCTGTCAATTCAAGTAAGTACCTGGGTGTTAAAATCACGAACTACTTCACTTGGAAAGATCACATACATAATATAGTGAGGAAGGCGAGCCAAAGGTTGCGTTTAATTGGCAGGACACTTAGAAGATGCAACAAGTCCGCTAAAGAGACAGCGTACACTACACTCGTTCGTCCTCTGTTAGAATACTGCTGCGCGGTGTGGGATCCTTACCAGGTGGGATTGACGGATGAAATCGAAATGGTGCAAAAAAGGGCAGCTCGTTTTGTGTTATCACGTAATAGGGGAGAGAGTGTGGCAGATATGATACGCGAGTTGGGATTGAAGTCATTAAAGAAAAGACGTTTTTCGTCGCGGCGAGATTTATTTACGAAATTTCAGTCACCAACTTTCTCTTCCTAATGCGAAAATATTTTGTTAAGCCCAATCTACATAGGTAGGAATGATCATCAAAATAAAATAAGAGAAATCAGAGCTCGAACAGAAAGGTTTAGGTGTTCGTTTTTCTCGCGCGCTATTCGGGAATGGAATGGTAGAGAGATAGTATGATTGTGGTTCGATGAACTCTCTGCCAAGCACTTAAATGTGAATTGCAGAGTAGTCATGTAGATGTAGACATCCGGTTTGTGTGACTAACAGCACACTTTTCTTTATTCAGGGTCAATTCCCACTTTTCGCACAATACAGATATCTGATCTAAATCATTTTGCAAGTCGTTTTGGTCATCTGATGACTTTACAGGACGGTAGACAGCATCACCTGCAAACAGTCTAAGCCGCCTACTCAGTTTGTCTCGTATGTCGTTACTATAGATCAGGAACAATAGAGGGGCTATAACACTTCCTTGGGGAACGCAGAATGTTACTTCTGTTTCACTCGATGACTTTCCGTCTAATACTACGAACTGTGACCTTTCTGACAGGAAATCACGAATCCAGCACAACTGAGGCGATATTCCATAGGCACGCAGTTTCGTTGGAAGGAACGGTGTCGAAAGCCTTCTGGAATTGTAAAAATATGGAACCAATTTGACATCTCCTGTCGATAGCACATTCGTGGATATAAAGAGCTGGTTTTGTTTCACAAGAACGATATTTTCTTAATCTGTACTAAGTGTCAATAAATGCTTTCCTCCGGGGTAATTCAAATATTCGAATACAGCATATGTTACAAAACTGATGCTGTGTAAGGTGCTACGTCTGACAGCTGGAACACCAGTAGCGCTCATGGTGGCGAGAAAGCCAGCCGGACCGCTGATGTTATTTCTGTCCTAAATACGAGGGTCATTCGGAACGTTAAGAACGTTTTGTTTTGACTCGTGACCGCGTCGCGCCACCAACACAACCCACCGACCACTGGCCTTGGTACTTATCCGATTTGTTTTGGAGGCAGCTGCGATCCAATACGGCAGCTCACTGCTTAGCCATGCGGCTTTAAAATGTGTGACAAAGTTGACGATCCCGCCAAGTGCGAGATGCGCAGTGTTATCCGATTTTCCAGCTCGAAAGAAGTTCGACCTATCGAAACTAAAAGACAGACTACTGAGGTTTACGGTAATGTGGTGAACGAAGCGCCAGTTCGGAATGATGCAAATTGCTCGGGCTGTCCCTCAGTCATGATTGACGAACTGAAAGCGATGATTTAAACAAAAATCAAAGAAAATATGCGTTCCACAATTAGTGCACTGCAGCAGCCTACACTGCCGCGCCATTAAAAACAAGCTGCACAGAATGACAAACAGTGGTGTCGTCCTCCTTCAGCATAATGCACGTTCGCATGCAACACGACTCAATTCAGCGGTTTCAGTGGGAAGCGTTTCAAAAATGACTCTGAGCACTATGGGACTTAACATCTTAGGTCATCAGTCCCCTACAACTAAGAACTACTTAAACCTAACTAACCTAAGGACATCACACACATCCATGCCCGAAGCAGGAGTCAAACCGGCGACCGTTGCGGTCGCGCGGTTCCAGACTGTAGCGCCTAGAACCGCTTGGCCACTCCGGCCGGCGGGAAACGTTCTACCATATAGTACAGACATAGCCCCAAGTGATTACCCTTTAGTCCGAAAACTAAAATTTTTTTTGAATGGACAGCGCTACAGAATTGAAGATAAACTAAAAGAAGCCTTCAATCAGGGGCTCAGTAACTTAGCGGCAACTGGGTATGCAGAAGGCGTAGAGAAACTGGCAAAACAATTTAAGAATTTTTAATTTCACAGTAGATATGATACTGACTGAAAAATTTGATAGCGCACTGAAAGACCTGAGTCGAAACAAGGCCCCGGGGGTAGACAACATTCCATTAGAACTACTGACAGCCTTGGGAGAGCCAGTCCTGACAAAACTCTACCATCTGGTGAGCAAGATGTATGAGACAGGCGAAATACCCTCAGACTTCAAGAAGAAGACAGTAATTACAATTCCAAAGACAGCAGGTGTCGACAGATGTGAAAATTGCCGAACTATCAGTTTAATAAGTCACGGCTGGAAAACTCTTTACAGACAAATGGAAAAACTGGTACAATCCGACCTCAGAGAAGGTTAGTTTGGATTCTGTAGAAATGTTGGAACACGCGAGGCAATACTGACCCCACGAGTGATCTTAGAAGATAGATTAAGCAAAGGCCAAACTACGTTTCTCACATTTGTAGACTTAGAGAAAGCTTTTGACAATGTTGACAGGAATACTCTCTTTGAAGTTCTGAAAGTGGCAGGGGTTAAATACAAAGAGCAAAAGGCTATTTACAATTTGTACAGAAACCAGATGGCAGTTATAAGAGTCGAGGAGTATGAAAGGGAAGCAGTGGTTGGGAAGGGAGTAAGACAGGATTGTACTCTATCCCCGATGTTATTGATTCTATACATTGAGCAAGCAGTAAAGGAAACAAAAGGAAAATTTTGAGTGGGAAATAAAAACTTTGAGGTTTGCCGATGACATTGGAATTCTGTCAGAGACAGCAAAGGACTGTGAAGAGCAGGAGGATATAAGATGAACATTAACAAAAGCAAACGGATGATAATGGAATGTAGTAGATTTAAATCACGTGATGCTAAGAGATTTAGATTTAGAAATGAGACACTTTAAGTAGTAGACGAGTTTTGCTATTTGGGGAGAAAATAACTGATGATGGACGAAGTAGAGACGATATAAAATCTAGATTGGCGATGGCAAGAAAAGCATTTCTGAAGAAGAGAAATCTGTTAACATCGAGTATAGATTTAAGTATCAGGAAGTCTTTTCTGAAACTATTTGTGTGTTGTGTAGCTGTGTATGGAAGTAAAAGATGTACAATAAATAGTTTCGACAAGAAGAGAATGGAAGCTTTCGAAATGTGGTGCTACAGAAGAATGGTGAAGATTAGAAGGGTAGATCGCGTAACTAATGAAGAGGTACTGAATAGAATTGGAGAGAGAAGAAATTTGTGGCACAAATGACCAGAAGAAGGGATCGGTTGGTAGGACAAATTCCGAGGCACCAAGGGGTCACCTATGTGGTATTGGAGGGAGATGTGGAGGTAAAAATCGTAGAGGGAGACCAAGAAATGATTGTAGAAATCAGATATAGAAGGATGTAGGATGCAGTAGTTACTCGGAAGGGCAATCACCAGTATAGTATAGCATGGATATCGGATTCAAACCAGTCTCTGGAATGAAGACCACAACAAAAACAAGACCACAGTAAAAGACAAGCACACATGCGCAAGAAAATGTTGCATTGAAATAAGCGTTCAGTTCATAATGCTGTGTAATGTGGGGTAAAATCGCAAATTGGCATTCATAAGAAGAAGAACAACACCAAAAATGCAACAGGAGCGTAATATGTAAGAAATTGTCCACGCAACTGATGATGCCTTGCAGAAAATAAAGGCGAAACGCGTATGGCACTAAAATTGTGTTATATTCAGTTGCTGTCATACGGTCCATAAGTAAAAGTTATCAATATACCGTACTATTGCGGAAGCAAATTAAAATACGAGTAGTTCCACTGCCTCATCCCAGTTAAACCTTTTGCAGGTTTCGCTATTCCAGAACTATAAATTGGAATCAACTGTTTATTCTTCTGATTGGTCTGATGCGGTCCGCCACGAATCCCTCTCCTTAATCACCCTTTTCACCTCAGACTTTCTTCCACCCTACGTCTTCCATATCTGCTGAATGTATTTCAACCTGTTGTTTCCCCTACAGTATTTGCACCCCACAGCTCCATAAAAGCTACTTCCTGATATCTTAAAACAGTTCCTATCGTCCCATCCCTTCGCCCTTTCGGTGTTTGCCACGAGTTCCTTGCTTCTACGATTCTGCGGAGAGCCTCTTGATTCCTTATCTTTATCAGTCCACCTGGTTTTCAACATTCTTCCTTAGCACTAGTCTCTAACGCTTCGATTCTTTCCTGTTCATTTTGCCACAGTCCATGTTTCACTACCATTCAATGCTGCGTTCCAAACATGCATTCGCATAAATTTCTTTCTGAGGGCCTATGTTTGATGCTAGAAGACTTCTCATGGCCAGCAATGCTCTTTTTGCCAGAGCTAGCCTGGTTTTGATGTCCTTCTTGCTTCCTCCGTCCTGGCTATTTCCAGAGCACAATTCCTTAACTTAGCCTACTTCGTGATCACCAAAAATGACGTTAATTTTCTCGGTGTTCTATCTAATTCCTGCTGCTTCTCATTACTACGATTTTTTCCCTCTTCACTTTGAATATACATTCTGCATTCATTAGACTGTTCATCTATTCAATTCTGTAATTCTCTTTCACTTTCACTGAGGATAGCAATATCATCAGCGAATCTTATCACTGATAACCTTTCTCCCATTTTTTAATTACCTTCGTTGTTTCCCTCCCCACATACGCCCTGCCGTCTGCGCTTCTACCAGTCATGGTATTTTGCGGTGGACTCTGCACAGGCTGACATCCAGTGACTGGTCCATGTCGTAAGTCACTCTGCTCCCCTGACTAACTCATTCTGCTGTCATTGCTTCTATTCTGACACACAGCATTCCCTTAACCTTTTATACTGACAAGTCTGTGTACTGTGACATCTACACGTTAGCTACGCTTTACATAAGAGCGTCCGGATGCTGTTTTTCTGATAGTGTATACTGTCAGATGTAATTCCCAGTGTCACACCGATGAAATAAAGGTGTATGAATCTGAGACGTCACTACCAGAAGCTGTCAGTAGTGTTGGCTGTGGTGAAAATGATGGGAGACGAGAACTGCAGTGATGGTGAATGACCTCACCCGGCCGCGGTGGCCGAGCGGTTCTAGACGCTTCAGTCCAGCAACGCACGACTGCTACCGTCGCAGGTTCGAATCCTGACTCGGGCATGGATGTTTGTGATGTCCTTAGGTTAGTTAGGTTTAAGTACTTCTAAGTTCTAGGTGACTGATCACCTCGGATGTTAAGTTCCATAGTGCTCAGAGCTATTTGAACCATATTTTTAAAATGCCCCATTCCCCCCCCCCTCCTCCCCGGCCCGGAAGATGTCAGTGTATTTTGGGATTCGTAGAAGCTAAATCTGACATCCAGGACCAGTAAGACTCCCGGACGTATTACAGAAGCACACAACCTTGCAAGGTACCAATAATTTGCCGATAATAACGCCTTTTATTTAATGATAAAAGCAGAAGTAATGAATTAAAATTTGTGCTGTGGCCGGGACTCGAATCCAGACCTTCTTGCTGGCTAGGCAGAAATGCTAACCATCACACCATCACAGCACGATGGTCAACATTGCTGTACGAACTGCCGAAGCTGAGTGTCCTCTCTAACACAAAATTCATTTCACGTCTTCTGCTTATTTTCCCTTACATTGTCTCTACTGCCACGGCTCTCCGACACTGGAATAGCACCCCAGCATTGGACGTAATGGGAAAGTCCTGTAACACGTGGGAGAGTCCTGGCAGCAGTGACAATGTAATGGGAAATAAGGAGTGCATACGAATTAAAGTTTGTGTTGGGGAGGGCACTCAGCTTGAGTAGTTCGTGCAGAAATGTTTATCATAGTGCTGTGGTGGTGTAATGGTTAGCATTTCTGCGTAGCAACCACGAAGATTTGGGTTGGAGCCTCGGCCACAGCACAAACTTAAATTCATTACTTCTGCTTCGATCATTGTCATAGATAATGATGAGACTTAAGCGTCTCAGCGAAACATTTAACTATAAGCATTTTATTTTGTTACCAGTTTTGCTATTTCACATGCTGTAGAGAATGTAGCAGCGCTGCAGTACATACGGAATAAGCAGGCGGCGGTAGCTTCCCAATCTGGCTAGCAGAGGCGGTTGATCGTCTTGCGCTCTCAGAGCCAGTGGGTTCAGGTGTCGAGGCAGAAATCGCTCGTGACGTTAGCAAAGAAATGCATAGGGAAAGTACATTTATTCTGGCGCGAATCACGTAAATCTCATTAATACATATTTGCTAACAAAAGTTGCCTTTTGCCACTCAGACATTAGGAGGAGTCTACAGGACATAAGTACTCCATTTCGATCATTTTTCAATGTCAGGAAACGTTCCTGTTAATAAATAAATGAATAACTTTGGTAGAACCGACGATGTAAGATCGTATACGATCTACACTCCTGGAAATGGAAAAAAGAACACATTGACACCAGTGTGTCAGACCCACCATACTTGCTCCGGACACTGCGAGAGGGCTGTACAAGCAATGATCACACGCACGGCACAGCGGACACACCAGGAACCGCGGTGTTGGCCGTCGAATGGCGCTAGCTGCGCAGCATTTGTGCACCGCCGCCGTCAGTGTCAGCCAGTTTGCCGTGGCATACGGAGCTCCATCGCAGTCTTTAACACTGGTAGCATGCCGCGACAGCGTGGACGTGAACCGTATGTGCAGTTGACGGACTTTGAGCGAGGGCGTATAGTGGGCATGCGGGAGGCCGGGTGGACGTACCGCCGAATTGCTCAACACGTGGGGCGTGAGGTCTCCACAGTACATCGATGTTGTCGCCAGTGGTCGGCGGAAGGTGCACGTGCCCGTCGACCTGGAACCGGACCGCAGTGACGCACGGATGCACGCCAAGACCGTAGGATCCCACGCAGTGCCGTAGGGGACCGCACCGCCACTTCCCAGCAAATTAGGGACACTGTTGCTCCTGGGGTATCGGCGAGGACCATTCGCAACCGTCTCCATGAAGCTGGGCTACGGTTCCGCACACCGTTAGGCCGTCTTCCGCTCACGCCCCAACATCGTGCAGCCCGCCTCCAGTGGTGTCGCGACAGGCGTGAATGGAGGGACGAATGGAGACGTGTCATCTTCAGCAATGAGAGTCGCTTCTGCCTTGGTGCCAATGATGGTCGTATGCGTGTTTGGCGCCGTGCAGGTGAGCGCCACAATCAGGACTGCATACGACCGAGGCACACAGGGCCAACACCCGGCATCATGGTGTGGGGAGCGATCTCCTACACTGGCCGTACACCTCTGGTGATCGTCGAGGGGACACTGAATAGTGCACGGTACATCAAAACCGTCATCGAACCCATCGTTCTACCATTCCTAGACCGGCAAGTGAACTTGCTGTTCCAACAGGACAACGCACGTCCGCATGTATCCCGTGCCACCCAACGTGCTCTAGAAGGTGTAAGTCAACTACCCTGGCCAGCAAGATCTCCGGATCTGTCCCCCATTGAGCATGTTTGGGACTGGATGAAGCGTAGTCTCACGCGGTCTGCACGTCCAGCACGAACGCTAGTCCAACTGAGGCGCCAGGTGGAAATGGCATGGCAAGCCGTTCCACAGGACTACATCCAGCATCTCTACGATCGTTTCCATGGGAGAATAGCAGCCTGCATTGGTGCGAAAGGTGGATATACACTGTACTAGTGCCATATTGTGCATGCTCTGTTGCCTGTGTCTATGTGTCTGTGGTTCTGTCAGTGTGATCATGTGATGTATCGGACCCCAGGAATGTGTCAATAAAGATTCCCCTTCCTGGGACAATGAATTCACGGTGTTCTTATTTCAATTTCCAGGAGTGTATACCGATTGCACGCTCAAGCTATAGTCTGTGCGACATAGTCGGTAGCCGTTGATGTGGTACACCACGCTCTCGTTCTGTTAATAATTCACTGCCAAAAAGTTTATTTTACAGTGTTTCTTAAGTAAACGCACCATCATGGAATGCTGTGTCAAAATTATTTGCATAAAATTTTATCCCGCTTCATCACATAGAACATAGAGACTAGTGTTGCGCTTTCAGAATCCGACGGCGCTGTTACAGCTTTCTTAACGGAAGAAGGGACTAATGACTTTGCAGTTTAGTCCCTTTCACTCCAAACCAACCAACCAACCAAGCCTCTGGAAGGGGCCATCAAACGACGAGAACACTTCCACATATCAGATAGGGAGAATTCCTACGTGGCATCTCACTGAGTCAGTTCAAGGACGGACAGGCTTCATAGCAAAGCTGGTGGGAAAGCGTGGCCAATTATACTGTACCGTCTTACACTACCGTCTATGGACTCACCAGCTGTACCGAGACAATCCTGGCGGTTTAATACTAGTAGGGGGCGGGCGTTGTTGCAACCTCCAAGCCCAGCCATCAGACAGCGGTACATGAGGTCCAAACTCTGTGATGAATAGAACGAGTTTTGTGCGTCCAGGAATCATGATGCTGATGTGATGCGGGTGCGACAGACATTTATTTATCCGGAGGCCAGTCAACCGTCTCGACAGATGCAGCAACCAGCAGCCACGGTCCACGTGTGCTACTCTAGGCTGCCGTACGCACTTCGACCTCAGGGAAAGCTTTTGCCATTCAGATTCTGTCACATCGATGATGGTGTACGCTATCTGAAAAAGGAGATTTTTACGGACGAAGCCTGCTTTCGAGTATCTTGGAAGGTAAAACGACACAGTGTATCTGGAACTCTGAGAGCTCACGCAATAGTGTAGAAATTGTGAGCAACGGTCCAATGGTGAGCTTTTAGTGTGGCCTGCTTCGCCACAGTGTGATGGGACCATTTTCTCTGCAGAGACTTCAGTAACGTCTGCTGTTTACCTGGTCATGCTGGAATAGTCGAAGAACGACAACCTGACAAAGTGCTGTAACGGGATGGTACCCCTTCCAACTCGGCCTCTTTAGGAAGGCTTGGGACGTCTATTTGCAGGTGCTGCGCTGGCACATTTCCTCGTCACCTACGTCTACAGACATAGCCCCACGAGATTCTGTACTTTGGGGACTTGATAAAGGGTGCTGTCTACCAGACCGCAGTGCCGGACCTGCAGGAACTGTGGCGTAGGATTACAACAGCCACTGTATACATTAATGAGGAATGGGCATGGGAGCAGCTGGAATATCCTGCGTCCTGCAGATGGCGGACACATTGAACTTTATTAAATGGCTTCTAAAACTTTAGGTGTTCGTGAACAATATGGCATAAACCGGAGCTTTCTATTTATCCGTATTTCTGAAATGTACCTGATCAAAGTTGTAAAGATCACTTTGGAACACTATTTCCTTCACAATTTCGTACATATTAATTCGTTGCTCTGTCTATAACTCTAATACATTTATCAATAGCAATAACTAATTATTTACTTGCTGGTAATTTTAGTATTAAGTAATGTTCTTTGCTTAAATAGCTACGCATAGAAGTTACTGAGGATAACATTAAACAAAAAGAGCGTATAGTTGGACAGTTAAACTTAATGCTTAGAAGTAATAAGATCACAAAAATATAATGCGATCACACAAATGCCGTGCGGTTCTAGGCGCTGCAGTCTGGAGCTGAGCGACCGCTCCGGTCGCAGTATCGAATCCTCCCTCGGGCTTGGATGTGTGTGATGTCCTTAGGTTAGTTAGGTTTAAGTAGTTCCAAGTTCTAGGGGACTGATGACCTTAGAACGTAAGTCCCATAGTGCACAGTGCCATTAGAACCAATCACACAAATACTACAAACACTATGTAAATAAGTATAGTAGAAAGTATATGTATATATGTGCCTGAAGTTGGAAATAGGAAAGTGATAAAAGGATCAACTGCCGTCCATGGAAATGTGTTACTACAAGCCGGCCCCGAGTGGCCGAGCGGTTGTAGGCGCTACAGTCTGGAACCGCGCGACCGCTACTGTCGCAGGTTCGAATCCTGCCGCGGGCAGTGTGTGATGTCCTTAGGTTAGCGGACTGATGACCTCAGTAGTTAAGTCCCATAGTGCTTCAGAGCCATTTTAACCGTTGTTCTTACTGGAGGTGAAGATCTGGAGCCCTATCAGGAATGAAGAAATCAGAATAATTACGGAAGTGGAAGGCAACATCGTGGAAGCTACTGTAAGAAAAAGCTTACCATAGTATGTTCATTTAAAACGAATGGGTGAGAACAGGAGGACGAAGAAGGTATGGTGATCGGTCTCAGAGGAATGAGGAGAAGAGGTCAGCCACATAGGAGATGGGGCATAGATGTAACAGAAACTGCGAACTGCACATGTCTCAAAGAGCGGGACTGGGAAACCCACAGGCCGTGAGTCTGAGCAGCGGGAAATGTCATCAGCTTGTAAGCAATTCGCAAATGTAGTACATTATATTTTTGGAAATATTGCACAGATTGTCTTAGACTGCAAAGTGAAAATAAGAAGTGCAGCGACCTGTTACACGGCAGAAACTTTATTCCAGAAATCCACTGAACTTAACAGTGATAAGTTTGCGACTTATTACCACTCAAGATCAAAAGAAGACATTGTTATGTAACTTGATCATTTACTAACTTGTAAAAAGTAACAGTAGTATAAAACACCAACAACAGCGGTATTGTATTGGGAAGTGCACAAGCAAATGACGTTGTAGTGATCTTGGAATCATTAGACATACAAGGAAACAGCGAAACATTCGCTGGTGGCCTTTCATGGTGCATATGCAGTATGAGTCTGGGATACAAAGAAGTGAGGGATATCGACCTGTAATCCAGAGTACCTGTACTACCACAAATCTCCATACCTGTGTTCCGGAAAGTCTTCACAGTTGCTACTGCGCTACTTCGTATTTGTGAGCCGTATCTGCCGCGCGGTTCGAGACGCCATGTCACGGATTGCGCCGCCCCTACCGCCGGAGTTTCGAGTCCTCCCGAGTGTATGTGTCGTTCTTAGCATAAGTTACTTTGAGTAGTGTGTAAGTCTAGGGACCGATGACCTGAGCAGTTTGGTCCCTTAGGAATTCACACACATTTGAACATTCGAGCGCTATCTTTGTGATACTGCGATGTTTCGTTGCAGACCGATCTTTCCGCTTGTTTGCTGCGAGCGAGACGGCGGGTTTTCCCGCCTTTAACATTAACTGCAACTGTCCGGACTAGCGGCGGAATACAGGTCGCCTTTACTCTCGATGTTTTCCTGTAGCAGCTGTTACATCGTGAAGGTCTTCAAATGAGGCCGACGCTGCACCGTGTTGTATTCGAGCGGGAGGCAATTACCCACTGACACAGTCCTTGCTGTGCTTCTTTGCGGAGCGTAAACACTGAAGAATGACAAACGAGGCCAACTCGGACGGACATGTCCCCTAGAGATAAAAAACTGCATCTCTCCCTCCAGGATCATAGATCGCTCCATTCTTTTTTTTTTCTTTTTGTTCAGTAGCAGCACAACCAAATTACAGTTTTATACGTTGTCCTCCGATGCTGTCTGACGATTTCAGTGTTTTTTAGATTGTATTTTTTTAAAATTCCAGTGAAAGCATAAATAATGTGGCAGATAGCTACAGAATCTCTGTAATATTGTTCGCAGATGATGTTCTAGTATACACGGTAATACCAACAGCGACTCAAATGACGGCCTCGGCGCTTGTTGGTGACGTCACGTCAGCTAGGCGCAGTCTGTTGCAGGCATACTCGTAATGGTTGTGTCTCCCTCCCTGACACAGGAAAATGTGAAACTATTGGCGGTAGTTGACCGACACGCACTGTTCCGAGAGATTTCTGCAATCAATTAATTGTGCAATTCATTACACTTCTTAACAAATAGTCTACTCCTGAACTTAAATTTCCACCTGTTTTAAGGATTTGGGACATACAAAAACAACTTCGTGGTCCAGCAGCAACAGAATTCGTGCTTCTTTACCTTATTTGTAAATCTGAGGAAGTTACGTTTGTACTGGGTTGCTTTTACAGGAAACTGTGAACACAGTGGTGCTCTTCTTTAGTCATTTTGGTTGACTATGGGGTGAGGAGCACTGAATGATAATGAAATATCTTGCGATTGTACACGTTGGGGGAAGAGGCGAAAGAGAGATACTTGTTTTATCAAATAAAATTTTTTTATCTTTTGAAGTTTCTCCTTTCAGTTGCATGAGGGGAATATTTCTCTATTCTAATGCGTATGCTTAAAAAAGTTTCTCTTCAGTATTCTCGGTGTATGAAGCTATTTTGTTTCCTGTTTAGAATTCCTTTCGTTGAAAACGACTGTAATGTAATGAATGGTAACAGTTGGACAATTACACATGTAAATTAGTTCACATTTCCAGTGACGATATCAAACGAAAATAAATAAAGGAAATGAGTTAGATGTAAGGGGGTTGGGGTAAGTTTCGATAACAAAATGGAGCAAGTAAATATAGTTACTTGAATGTAAAATTTCCGAAGCTTGCAATGGGGCAAAGCATCTTCTCATATTGATCTACGTTTGTTTCGACAAGATTCAATAATATAGAACCTTTGATCTTCATTTGTAGCTTTACGATAGTAACAAAATCTTTCATCTAAATAAGACTGCAGAATCCAAATCAATACCAAACATTTTGTCCAAAAATGAGAGATTTATAGTGATACGCACGCCCAGGCGTTTCTGCCTGCGACAGAGCTGGCGTTCGCCGTGCCTAGCCGACGAGACGTCACCAACAAGCTCCGAGGCCTGCCTTTGAGTCGGTGTTGGTAATACTCGTATGGCCCTACGTGTGCCAAACTGGTTAAACAGGCCACCATATCATCCTCTGCCAATGACATCAATGGGCGCGGATAGAAGTCTGCCCACTGCGCTTTCCGTCGTCATCTCATTTTCCGACCTTTGAACTGCTATTAGTCCATCGAGCACCCCCTCAGTTGGCTTCAAAGAAGCTCAGCATACCCTGATCTAGTGCTTCCATATCGGAAACATCTTGGGCGGTACTGGGAGTGGAGCCAGGGTCCTTCAGCTGGCAGTCAGCACTGAACACTCAGTTACACAAATGGACAGTATGTAGGTGTAACAACCTAAACTGACTTGGGAAAAACTCAAAGTCAATAGAAGTAAAACTAAAGTTTTTAATATGGTAATAATTTTGATATTTTGCCATACCCATCACTTCTGTTGTCGTTGATATACACTCCTGGAAATTGAAATAAGAACACCGTGAATTCATTGTCCCAGGAAGGGGAAACTTTATTGACACATTCCTGGGGTCAGATACATCACATGATCACACTGACAGAACCACAGGCACATAGACACAGGCAACAGAGCATGCACAATGTCGGCACTAGTACAGTGTATATCCACCTTTCGCAGCAATGCAGGCTGCTATTCTCCCATGGAGACGATCGTAGAGATGCTGGATGTAGTCCTGTGGAACGGCTTGCCATGCCATTTCCACCTGGCGCCTCAGTTGGACCAGCGTTCGTGCTGGACGTGCAGACTGCGTGAGACGACGCTTCATCCAGTCCCAAACATGCTCAATGGGGGACAGATCCGGAGATCTTGCTGGCCAGGGTAGTTGACTTACACCTTCTACAGCACGTTGGGTGGCACGGGATACATGCGGACGTGCATTGTCCTGTTGGAACAGCATTCCCTTGCCGGTCTACGAATGGTAGAACGATGGGTTCGATGACGGTTTGGATGTACCGTGCGCTATTCAGTGTCCCCTCGACGATCACCAGAGGTGTACGGCCAGTGTAGGAGATCGCTCCCCACACCATGATGCCGGGTGTTGGCCCTGTGTGCCTCGGTCGTATGCAGTCCTGATTGTGGCGCTCACCTGCACGGCGCCAACCACGCATACGACCATCATTGGCACCAAGGCAGAAGCGACTCTCATTGCTGAAGATGACACGTCTCCATTCGTCCCTCCATTCACGCCTGTCGCGACACCACTGGAGGCGGGCTGCACGATGTTGGGGCGTGAGCGGAAGACGGCCTTACGGTGTGAGGGACCGTAGCCGAGCTTCATGGAGACGGTTGCGAATGGTCCTCGCCGATACCCCAGGAGCAACAGTGTCCCTAATTTGCTGGGAAGTGGCGGTGCGGTCCCCTACGGCACTGCGTAGGATCCTACGGTCTTGGCGTGCATCCGTGCGTCGCTGCGGTCCGGTCCCATGTCGACGGGCACGTGCACCTTCCGCCGACCACTGGCGACAACATCGATGTACTGTGGAGACCTCACGCCCCACGTGTTGAGCAATTCGGCGGTACGTCCACCCGGCCTCCCGCGTGTCGACTATACGCCCTCGCTCAAAGTCCGTCAACTGCACATACGGTTCACGTCCACGCTGTCGCGGCATGCTACCAGTGTTAAAGACTGCGATGGAGCTCCGTATGCCACGGCAAACTGGCTGACACTGACGGCAGCGGTGCACAAATGCTGCGCAGCTAGCGCCATTCGACGGCCAACACCGCGGTTCCTGGTGTGTCCGCTGTGTCGTGCGTGTGATCATTGCTTGTACAGCCCTCTCGCAGTGTCCGGAGCAAGTATGGTGGGTCTAACACACCGGTGTCAATGTGTTCTTTTTTCCATTTCCAAGAGTGTAATTGAATCGTCATCACTGGAAAATGAGCGAAGTCCGACTTACCCATGAAAAGTAAACCATTCAATCAGATTGGAAGTCAGCATTGTAGACACTGCACACAAAGCCCAGGAATACAGTGTTCAAAGCAGCTGACTGAATAATTATGTACATTCTTCTTCATCGTCTGGGGATGATGAAACCCTGTCATGGATATTATACTAGTCAGGGTAACTAATGTCAGTGGTCTGGCTGAAGTGGTCACACATGTTCCTACCAGATCACGTGCTGTTGGTCTTGGCCAGCACTTGGGTGGGTGACGGTCCGGGTCTGCCGAGCACCGTCGGCAAGTGGGGTGCACTCAACCCTTGTGAGGCAAACTGAGGAGCTACTTTTGACTGAGGAGTAGCGGCTTCAGTCGCGAAAAGTGACAACACCTGGGAAACCGCACACCCCTCCATGTCCAAGGCAACGTCGAGCAGATGCGCAAAACTGCCTCTGGCGTCGATCTGTTGTAGAATTTTAGACTGTGTTTTTTGCTCGCGTATCATGTCATTTCTGGAAACCCAGAATCTACTCTGTAGGAATCAACATAGATTCCGGAAACAGCGATCGTCTGGGACCTAACTCGCTTTTTCATGAGACCCCCCCCCCCCCCCCCCCCCCCCATGAACCATGGACCTTGCCGTTGGTGGGGAGGCTTGCGTGCCTCACGATACAGATGGCCGAACCGCAGGTGCAACCACAACGGAGGGGTATCTGTTGAGAGGCCAGACAAACGTGTGGTTCCTGAAGAGGGGCAGCAGCCTTTTCAGTAGTTGCAGGGGCAACAGTCTGGATGATTGACTCATCTGGCCTTGTAACACTAACCAAAACGGCCTTGCTGTGCTGGTACTGCGAACGGCTGAAAGCAAGGGGAAACTACAGCCGTAATTTTTCCCGAGGACATGCAGCTTTACTGTATGATTAACTAATGATGGCGTCCTCTTGGGTAAAATATTCTGGAGGTAAAATAGTCCCCCATTCGGATCTCCGGGTGGGGACTACTCAGGAGGACGTCGTTATCAGGAGAAAGAAAAGTCGCGTTCTACGGATCGGAGCGTGGAATGTCAGATCCCTTAATCGGGCAGTTAGGTTAGAAAATTTAAAAAGGGAAATGGATAGGTTAAAGTTAGATATAGTGGGAATTAGTGATGTTCGGTTGCAGGAGGAACAAGACCTTTGGTCAGGTGAATACAGGGTTATAAACACAAAATCAAATAGGGGCAATGCAGGAGTAGGTTTAATAATGAATAAAAAAATAGGAGTGCGGGTAAGCTACTACAAACAGCATAGTGAACGCATTTTGTGGCCAAGATAGACACAAAGCCCATGCGTACTACAGTAGTACAAGTTTGTATGCCAACTAGCTCTGCAGATGACGAAGGAATTGAAGAAATGTATGGTGAGGTAAAAGAAATTATTCAGATAGTGAGGGGAAACGAAAATTTTATAGTCATGGGGGGCTAGAATGCCATTGTAGAAAAGGAAAAGTAGAAAAAGTAGTAAATGAATGTGGACTGGGGATAAGGAATGAAAGAGGAAGCAGTCTGGTAGAATTTTGCACAGAGCATAACTTAATCATAGCTAACACTTGGTTCAAGAATCATTAAAGAAGGTTGTATACATGGAAGAATCCTGGAGATACTAAAAGGTATCAGATAAATTATATAATGGTAAGACAGAGATTTAGGAACCAGGTTTTAAATTGTAAGACATTTCCAGGGACAGATGTGGACTCTGACCACAATCTGGTTATGACCTGTAGATTAAAACTGAAGAAACTGCAAAAAGGTGGGAATTTAAGGGCATATGATATGGATAAGCTGAAAGAACCACAGGTTGTACAGAGTTTCAAGAAGAGCATAAGGGAACAAGTGACAGTAATGGGGGAAAGAAACACAGTAGAAGAAAAATGGGTAGCTCCGAGGGATGAAGTAGTGAAGGTAGCAGAGGATAAAGTAGGTAAAAAGATGAGGGCTGCTAGAAATCCTTGGGTAACAGAAGGAATATGGAATTTAATTGATGAAAGGAGAAAATATAAAAATGCAGTAAATGAAGCAGGCAAAAAGGAATACAGACGTCTCAAAAATGAGATCGACAGGAAGTGCAAAATGGCTAAGCAGGGATGGCTAGACGACAAATGTACAGATGTAGATGCTTATCTCACTAGGGGTAAGATAGATACTGCCTACAGGAAAATTAAAGAGACCTTTGAAGAGAAGAGAACCACTTGTATGAATATCAAGAGCTCAGAAGGCAACCCAGTTCTAAGCAAAGAAGGGAAGGCAGAAATGTGGAAGGAGTATATAGAAGGTTTATACAAGGGCGATGTACTGGAGGACAATATTATGGAAATGGAAGAGGATGTAGATGAAGACGAAATGGGAGATAACATACTGCGTGAAGAGTTTGACAGAGCACTGAAAGACCTGAGTCGAAACAAGGCCCCCGGAGAAGACAACATTCCATTAGAACTACTGACGGCCTTAGGGGAGCCAGTATAACAAAACTCTACCACCTGGTGAGCAAGATGTACGAGACAGGCGAAATACCCTCAGACTTCAAGAAGAATATCATAATTCCAATCCCAAAGAAAGCAGGTGCTGACAGATGTGAAAATTACTGAACTATCAGTTTAATAAGTCACAGCTGCAAAATATTAACGCGAATTCTTTACAGACGAATGGAAAAACTGGTAGATGCGGACCTCGGGGAGGATCAGTTTGGATTCCGTAGAAATGTTGGAACACGTGTGGCAATACTTACCTTACGACTTATTTTAGAAGAAAGATTAAGAAAACGCAAACCTACGTTTCTAGCATTTGTAGACTTAGAGAAAGCTTTTGACAATGTTGACTGGAATACTCTCTTTCAAATTCTGAAGGTGGCAGGGGTACAACACAGGGAGCGAAAGGCTATTTACAAATTGTACAGAAACCACATGGCAGTCATAAGAGTCGAGGGGCATGAAAGGGAAGCAGTGGTTGGGAAAGGAGTGAGACAGCATTATAGCCTCTCCCCGATGTTATTCAATATGTATATTGAGCAAGCAGTAAAGGAAACAAAAGAAAAATTCGGAGTAGGTATTAAAATTCATGGAGAGGAAGTAAAAACTTTGAGGTTCGCCGATGACAGTGCAATTGTGTCAGAGACGGCAAAGGACTTGGAAGTTCAGTTGAACGGAATGGGCAGTGTTTTGAAAGGAGGATATAAGATGAACATCAACAAAAGCAAAACGAGGATAATGTAATGTAGTCGAATTAAGTCGGGTGCTGCTGAGGGAATTAGATTAGGAAATGAGACACTTAAAGTAGTAAAGGAGTTTTGTTATTTAGGAAGTAAAATAACTGATGATGGTCGAAGTAGAGGGGATATAAAATGTAGACTGGCAATGGCAAGGAAAGCGTTTCTGAAGAAGAGAAATTTGTTAACATCGAATATAGATTTATGTATCAGGAAGTCGTTTCTGAGAGTATTTGTTTGGAGTGTAGCCATGTATGGAAGTGAAACATGGACGATAAATAGTTGGGACAAGAAGAGAATAGAAGCTTTCGAAATGTGGTGCTACAGAAAAATGCTGAAGATTAGATGGGTAGATCACATAACTAATGAGAAGGTATTGAATAGTATTGGGGAGAAGAGAAGTTTGTGGCACAACTTGACTAGAAGAAGGGATCGGTTGGTAGGACATGTTCTGAGGCATCAAGGGATCACAAATTTAGCATTGGAGGGCAGCGTGGAGGGTAAAAATCGTAGAGGGAGACCAAGAGATGAATACACTAAGCAGATTCAGAAGGATGTAGGTTGCAGTATGTACTGGGAGATGGAGAAGCTTGCACAGGATAGAGTACCATGGAGAGCTGCATCATACCAGTCTCTGGACTGAAGACAACAACAACAACAACAACAGAAAACATTAGATACAGGCTCCCAGGTAGATGCCATTTTCCTCGACTTCCGGAAGGCGTTCGATACAGTTCCGCACTGTCGCCTGATAAACAAAGTAAGAGCCTACGGAATATCAGACCAGCTGTGTGGCTGGATTGAAGAGTTTTTAGCAAACAGAACACAGCATGTGGTTCTCAATGGAGAGACGTCTACAGACGTTAAAGTAACCTCTGGTGTGCCGCAGGGGAGTGTTATGGGACCATTGTTTTTCACAATATATATAAATGTCGTAGTAGACAGTGTCGGAAGTTCCATGCGGCTTTTCGCGGATTATGCTGTAGTATACAGAGAAGTTGTAGTATTAGAAAATTACAGCGAAATGCAGGAAGATCTGCAGCGGATAGGCACTTGGTGCCGGGAGTGGCAACTGACCCTTAACATAGACAAATGTAATGTATTGGGAATACATAGAAAGAAGGATCCTTAATTGTATGATTATATGATAGCTGAACAAACACTGGTAGCAGTTACTTCTGTAAAATATCTGGGAGTATGCGTACGGAACGATTTGAAGTGGAATGATCATATAAAATTAATTGTTGGTAAGGCGGGAGCCAGGTTGAGATTCATTGGGAGAGTCCTTAGAAAATGTAGTCCATCAACAAAGGAGGTGGCTTACAAAACACTCGTTCGGCCTATACTCGAGTATTTCTCATCAGTGTGGGATCCGTACCAGGTCGCGTTGACGGAGGAGATAGAGAAGATCCAAGGCAGAGCGGCGCGTTTCGTCACAGGGTTATTTGGTAAGCGTGATAGCGTTGCGGAGATCTTTAGCAAACTCGAGTGGCAGAGGCCGGTGTGGCCGAGCGGTTCTAGGCGCTCAGTCCGGAACCGCGCGACTGCTACGGTCGCAGGTTCGACTCCTGCCTCGGGCATGGATGTGTGTGATGTCCTTAGGTTAGTTAGGTTTAAGTAGTTCTAAGTTCTAGGGGACTGATGACCTCAGATGTCAAGTCCCATAGTGCTCAGAGCCATTTGAACCATTTTTTTGCTGTCGAGGTTAGTTAGGTTTAAGTAGTTCTAAGTTCTAGGGGACTGATGACCTCAGATGTTAAGTCCCATAGTGCTCAGAGACATTTGAACCATTTTTTTGCTGTCGAGGTTTGAAGAGGGCGCGTTTCTGGATGACGTATCGAACATATTGTTTCCCCCTACCTATACCTCCCGAGGAGATCACGAGTGTAAAATTAGAGAGATTCGAGTGCGCACGGAGGCTTTCCGGCAGTCGTTCTTGCCTCGAACCATACGCAACTTGAACAGGAAAGGGAGGTAGTGGCATTGGCACGTAAAGTGCCCTCCGCCACACACCGTTGGGTGGCTTGCGGAGCATAAATGTAGATGTAGATCTGCATCCAGTGACACTTGTGGGCTGACGTTGTGATGGGTCTTCTGAGGCATGTTTGGGGGAGTTTAGTTTTAGTTTAAGGCAACTATTTGTGGTAGATACAAGACAGATAACGGGATGTCAGAATTTTGGTATGAATAGATTTCAACAAAGGATTTGACACCATCACCTGTGATATGCTGCTCACAAAACGAATGTCACATACCAAGCCAATGATGCGTACCAAGCATCCCCTCCTGATACGCTGATCGCTTCACTACGATTCAGATGCATGATAATGGGATGTGCAAGGAAACGGAACAGGCGGGTGGCCCTGACAAACGAATCATAATACTCAGGTCTTGTATTAAATTAGAAATTGTGGACGTAGATGAGGTGACACCTGTCTATGAAAATTAGAATGGTATTCATGAAAATGATAGTTAAGTCACAATTATGACGCACTGTGCAACACTAAAGGGCGTGAATATGCGAAGTTAATCGTATCGTCGAGTAGAGATGGGTCCAGGACGAAATCAGAGGCTATGCAATCAGTCACCTATAGGCTATTGGATAGGAAAGGATATCTCATGGAAGGCTGGAAGATTAGACTGGTAATAAACTCACGAAGTACCTAATTGGACTGAAAACACGGAGTCGCATTGGTGTTGATGATTGCATAAATTACAGTAAATGATGCAACCACGCATGCATAAAAGCCGACAATGGGTGGTCACGCAGGGGCTCTAGTTATGTGACACATAAACCGTGCTTAAACCCACGTCACTAATATTGACTCGCAGCAGTGTTGCGTGAACTTACTCTCAATATGGTGAGTTGGTTAGCAACTGTTACTGCAGCGGGCTATTCACCGCAGAGGCCCTTTGCACATCTCGTGAATGCCAAATTACGAAACGGAATTGGTATCTGCAACTCGAATGGCGGAAACCGAGAGAAAGCCACAACCTGTGAGTGACCACCAAACGCTAAGTGACATGAATGACTTTCACAACCCAAAATGACGCTACAGTTTACGTTCTGTCCGAGATTCTGCCAAAATTACGTTTAGGCCGATCTGTGGGATTGTATCAACCATGTCCAGCAAGAGTCTACGTCTCCAATATTGTCTTCTCTAAATGGAGACTTTTGTTATTTCTCTACCCAGTAGCATTATTTTTATTAAGTTAAGAAAACGATGGGAAACCGCTACTTCAGAAAGTTGCAAGTTTTGTCGAATAGCAGAACCAATCAGAATGCAGCCTAATTTTCACGCCAGACTCCCGTGGAGTGTTCCTAAGTAGTTGAGCTAGCAAGTCTCGGGTAGACTAAAAATTTGTCTCTTAATGGTGGTGTTATGTATTTCCCACACCGTATGGGTCCGCAGCTTGTGGTCTAGTGGCTAGCGTTGCTGCCTCTGCATCACAGGGTCCCGGGTTCGATTCCCGGCCGCGTTGGGGGTTTTCTCTGCCTGGGGACTGGGTGTTCGTTTTGTCCTTATCATTTCATCATCATAATCATCATCATCATTCGTGACAGTGACTAGATTGGACTGTGTAAAAGTTGGGACTTTGTATAGGCACTGATGACTGTGCAGTTGAGCGCTGCACAACCCAAACCTTATGATGGGTCTGCCAGAGGCGCTTGCTGTTCACAGCCTGACATCCAGTCGTCCACACCCACTTCCTGCAGTCTGGAGGTGCGTTACTGATATGTTTCATAGCCCCATGCATGTGTGGCAGACTTTAAGGTTACCCATTCCTAGGCTGATCAGTCAGACAACCCCTGCTCAGTGGGATTGCCCTGATTTTATAGAGGCCAGGTCCACAGTCAGGGCGTGTAGGCTCTACTAGCGCCCCGTTACCTGCTACTCCTGATCACTACACGCCACGCCACCTCACCTTTTTGCCCTCTTCCCCTTTGTTTTGCCACGGTGAAAGGTGCCGTGCAACTGGGTAAGGTTTGCCATTGAGTCACAGCGTGTCCACACGCAGCCAGATAGGTCAGCGACCTATTCAGTGGCGAGGGGGTTGTCCAACTTGTCGACCTGTGAATGGGAAACTTAAGATGGCTGCGCCAACCTGGCACCCCGATATTACTGAAATGTTAATCCTCTCAAATGGCAGTCTCTCATTGCCCACCTGAACAAATGGTATGAAATAGCAATACCCTACTGCCATATAGTAGCCAAATTCCCATCTAGATATAATAACGAAAACACTTTGGCTGCTACGACCAGCAATATACAGACTCTTTACAGAAAAGCACATCGCAAAAAACAGAAATGATTGAAAAAACATGGTTCAAATGGCTCTGAGCACTATCGGACTTAACTTCTGAGGTCATCAGTCCCCTGGAACTTAGAACTAACCTAAGGACATCACATACATCCATGCCCGAGGCAGGATTCGAACCTGCGACCGTAGCGGTCGCCCTGTTCCTGACTGTTGCGCCTAGAACCGCTCGGCCACACCGGCCGGCTGACCTCTGCAGTTATCATTCCTACCCTATATATGAATTACGTCCCACATTGTGCTTGCATTATGCCATCAAATATACAGTCTACATATCATATTGGAGAATTAATTTTGGTGTTTGATAAAAACGAAACGCCACATTGAGTACAGACAAATGCATTTCACTACTTAGAAAAAAATATGACAGCAGTGTGTTCTCAGTGTGACTGATAAGTTGTCCTGGAAGCATGTTCTCTCTGGAATGCCAGAGAGGCCTTTCCTGATTCCATTATTGCTCTCATTGTGTATCAATGTCATCTCATCGGTTCTGTCCTTCAGTAAACACCATTTCTTTGCCAATGATCGCTAGCTTCACTCAAGCACATGAGCCGAAGATGTCAGTATTTCTGTCTTACATATGAATGATGATCTGTCCCGAGTAAACAAAATATGAGCCCAAAACTGTATGTGAAGTAGTCCCAAGCAAGTTTAACACTTCATCAAGCGTTAATTAAGCATGAATCCCACGAGTGTTAGTCACATATTTTCCTTGACCGTATCTCAATATCGTGCTAGACAATGGTAAAAATTTGGAACAACTTTCGATGAGAAGTTCCGACAGACGGAAATCGCTATCACTTGGCGGAGGAAACCTTCCGTTACCCTATGTATCCTCCAAAGTTGCGGAACATGTTTCCCACACGATATGGAAGACACTCATTCTGATGAGCCCCCGCTATCGTGACGTAATCCAGCATGGCTGGACTTGTGAAATCTCTTCGCAGGTAGAACTAACCGTGAATGCTTGTGCATTTTACGTCTACAACATCCGTATATTTCGCCACGGCATTGCATCATATGGCCAGTTATGATGCTTCGGGCCAGACACGTTATGTGACTACGATTTGTTAATTTAACAGAATCACTTATTGTTCTAATATCCCAGCTGTTCTCGCCATAAGAACATATTCGTAAACACATTCTCATTTGCTGGTGACTGTTTAGTGTATGAGGAAGCATTTTCTTTGAGCGATAGTAGGAAGGTGGCTCGAGTACTTATCGAGTGTTTGGGATCTCCCCCCCCCCCCTCCCTCCTCCTAGGTTGGATAAGATGTCGAAGCAATTCAGAAGTGTGCCATTAGATTTCTTACCGCTAAGTTCGATCAACATACGAGTTCTCTGCAGATACTTCATGCCCTTTGAGGGAATTCCTCGAAAGAGGATGACCTCCTTTGTGCGAAACACTACTGTAACATTTATGGACAACATGGTTGTGGAGAGAATCAGCGATTACTATGATTAATCAATAATTCAAGAACAGTCTTAATCGCATTTATTATTTTTATAATACCGTCAACCGGTTTCAACCCGATGTACGGGTAATCTTCTGGACGTTTACACCATACTGGATAGTTTCCTGCCGTGATGACAGGAGTGATACCACCGGCAGTCGACCAATGGTGTAAACGCCCACAAGATGACCCCTACTTGAAACCGGTTGGCGGTACTATAACAATAATAAATGTGATTAAGAATGTTCATGAATTATTGACTATTGTAGCAAGTGAAAGAAGCACAGAACCGTAACCAGGTCGCAGCCATGCTCTGCCCATCGGACAATGCCAAAGCCCATACTAAACCAAAACTTAGCAGACACCAACACTGCTGTACCGCTACCGACTGCCGCACCAGCAGTGGGCACAGTCCAGCCACCGACCTCTGTTTCAGAGATTTTTAGGCGCCTCTGCCACACGGCGCCTTCGCAGAGTGCATTTAAACCCAGTCCAGTTATTCTCATCGGCCCAGCCGTGCACTACTATGACGTACATCCCATGCGAGTCACGACGCAGTCGTGTTTGCCGTTTCCGGGCTATGGACCAGTGACCGTCGTCTTAACTCCGTGAAGCCCAGGACAGCCAACACCTGCTGGCACCTGCAGCCACGCGGTTTTGGGTGCCTTGCACGGTTCGCGCGGCTCGCCTCGTCGGAGGTTCGAGTCGTCCCTCCGACATGGGTGCGTGTGTTGTCCTTAGCGTAAGTTAGTTTAAGTTAGGTTACATAATGTGTAGGTCTAGGGACTGGTGACCTCAGCAGTTTGGTCCCATAGGAAGTTACCACCATACCATGAGTATATCGATGGTCGAGGCTGTGAGCAGTGGTTAGCACATTGGATTCGCATTCGGGAGGTCGACGGTTCAATCCCTCGTACGGCGATCCTGATTTAGGTTTTCCGCGATTTCCCGAAATCGCTTCAGGCAAATGTCGTGTTGGTACCTTTGACAAAGGGCACTGCCGATTTCCTTCTCCCAGCCGCTGTGGCCGAGCGGTTCTAGACGCTTCAGTCTGAAACCACGCTGCTGCTACGGTCGCAGGTTCGAATGCTACTCCGGACATGGATGAGTGTAATGCCCTTAGGTTAGTTAGGCTTAAGGAGTTCTAAGTTCTACGGGACTGATGACCTCAGATGTTAAGTCCCATAGTGCTCAAAGCCATTTCAACCATTTTTTGCATTGACTTAGCAGTTACGGTTCTAAAATATCCGTAACGTGTAAGTTTAACCTGTTAACAAAGAGTTTTGACAGTAGCTTGGCTGCCTCCATCGCCAGCAGCTTCACGACCTCCATCACAATACCGCTCGCTCACACGTTCCGACACCAACGTCTCGGTGCACTATTGGGGAAATTTTCGGAAATCGGCAGTTGCGGCTGACTATAGAAAGATTGTACAGTTGCGGAAGTACATTTCCCCTAACGACTGCAAAGCCGAAGTAAGAGAAATTACGGCTATCGTCAGCGAAAAATCTCCTGTAGATCGGCCAGAATCAATTGATATTCCAAAAACGATCAGTATTGCTCGCAGTATAAATCATCGGGAATCAGTGTGTGACTATCAGCGAGTTGGAAGCTTCATTAGGCATATTGGAGATTGTAAAATTAGTGAAAAACAGTCTAGACTGCTGTGGTTATTTCATTTAAAATAACCAGTTTCGGTCTAGTCTTACATCACTTCCAGAATAACACTGTGAAGAATAGATATCGTGCTAGTTACCTAAAGAAATCAGTGACTTAAAATAATTTATTCTTACTAAAATCAGAGAGTTGTTACCAATCAGTTGAAGTTGATGATGTCCGGAAGAGTCATTAGACAGCAGTCGCTGTGGCCGAGCGGTTCTAGGCGCTTCGGTTTGGAACCGCGCGACAACTACGGTCGCAGGTTCGAATCCTACCTCGGGCACGGATGTGTGTGATGTCCTTAGGTTAGTTAGGTTTAAGTAGTTCTAAGTTCTAGGGGACTGATGACCTCAGATGTTAAGTCCCGTAGTGCTCAGACCCACAGCATTCGCTATATACTGCTGCTGTCGGCTAGACAGCATTGCGTTATATATGTCTGTTCTGTCATATAGACAGTAGTTTTTTATAATTACGCACTTTTAGATGAACTGTATCTTCGAACGATGCGTAACGTACGCAAATCGTTCCTCATTGGCTGACGATGACATCATACAGCGCAAACACGCCCCCGCCAGACCTATGTAACGCAACGCTGCCTAGCCAAGCGACTGAGGTCTACTGATTGTTCTGGACACCATCAGCTTCAGCCGGTGGGTAACGAAGCTTCGATTGTCAAAAGTATAAATTACTTTACTTTAAGTCACTGACTTCTCTATTTAACTTATCCTTCACCGTACTATTCTGAAGATAGCCTAAGACAAGGCCGAAGCCGTTAATTTTAAATGAAATTACTAATACGATCCAGACTATTTTTCATTAATTTTATATAGCTTTCAAGATCGCTGTTCCCCGAAAATGTTACCAAAATATTGATTTGCTAGCTTTTTCATTCTGCTGTGAAAGCACCTGTTCCCAATGGAATTCACGCTATTTGACCGAAGCTCAAAATCATGCTTATATCACTTGCTGCAAGGAAAGGATTAAAAATGTAAAAGAGGAAATCAAAACCCTTATACAACATCAGGAAAAGAGACCATCCTCGGATATCCTGCTACGAGCCTGAATTTAACCAGCGATCAACTGCGTTGGGAATCGAAAGTGTAGCGAAGCCAACAAAAATTGTTGATTCATGAAGCAGTGCCAAGAAATTAATGATAAACAGAACACGATAGTATGTTTGCCCCAAGTCACACAGAAAATCAAACAACAGAGAATTTCACAAAGAACAACATCAAGCTAACGCATCATTGCCCGTATGTACAGAACGACTTCTCTTTGCTCCCTTCTGTCATATAAGAAATGTGACGCATGCACCACAGACGTTGCTACTGCGTTACTTCCGGGCAGATTTCGCGGTAGTCCAGGCAGGGGACACGCCAAGAGTTGGAGAAGGTTGGTTTATTTGGGGGTTCAAATGGCTCTGAGCACTATGGGACTCAACTGCTGAGTTCCCTAGAACTTAGAACTACTTAAACCTAACTAACCTAAGGACATCACACACATCCATGCCCGAGGCAGGATTCTAACCTGCGAAAGTAAAGGTCGCGCGGTGCCAGACTGTAGCGCCTAGAACCGCTCGGCCACCTCGGCCGGCTTCAGGAACGTGTCCACTGTTCTTCGTGCAATTATCTGAACCTCTATTTTCATGTTTAAAAGATTTATTTCTACGAAACTTGTGTGGAAATATGGAAGATGACTGGTTATATGGATCCTGCACCACGGTCGTCGCCTTATGAGCATACCATTGGATCACGTAATTCCATTTCATAATTAGAACTATTTGACAACCCGTTCATTCTGCACGCAGAGCGCCGTCATGGCACAAATGTAGGATCGCTGCCGCTCATAATCACAACGCAGACGGAATAGCAAACGCATCTGTTAATGTGCTGCCGACCGCTGTGGCCGAGTGGTTCTAGGCGCTTCAGTCCGTAACCGCGCGACCGCTACGGTCGCAGGTTCGAATCCTGCCTCGGGCATGGATGTGTGTGATGTCTTTAGATTAGTTAGGTTTAAGTAGTTCTAAGTTCTAGGGGACTGATGACCTTAGATGTTAAGTCCCATAGTGTTCAGAGCCATTTTGTTAATGTGCTACTATAAATGATCTTATTTCAGCTCTGATGCGGCGGAGCTTCGCTGAACGTGCCAAATCACATTTACCTCGAGAAGGTATTCAAACTGTATTTCAATTGACATAATGAGGCTCCAGTGGTAATTTACTGAACGGAAGTGATAAAACACCTAGCAGAAAACTTTCGTTAAGTCACAATATTTCAGAGATCTTAAACACATCTTAAAGTTCCAGTTTGAAGTTCACACTCACCTGTGTCAAACGTCAAATTACTGTTGTAGAAATACTACAGTGGACGATATGCGCCTCCGGTTTGCTTGCAAAGAAACATATTCCAGTAACTCACGGTAGTTGCCTTTTTTTTCTTTTGAGTCATCACTTTTCTTGCTGATTTGATGCAGCCCGCTACGAATTCTTCTCCTGTCCCAACCTCTTCATCTCCGAGTAGCACGTTCAACCTACGCCCTCAATCATTTGCTGATGAATTCCAATCTCTGCCTTCCTTCACAGTTTTTACCCTCTACAGTGTTCTCCAGTACCATGGAAGTCACTTCCTGATGTCTTAACAGATGTCCTATCACCCTGTTCCTTCTGCTTGTCAGTATTTTCAACATATTCCTTTCCTCCCCGATTCTTCGCAGAACGTCCTCATTCAAACGGTATTTCAATTGGCATAATGAGGCTTCAGTGGTATTTTACTGAACGGAAGTGATAAAACACCTAGGAGAAAACTTTCAACATTCTTCTGTAACACCACATCTGAAATGCTTAGATCTCCTCTGGTTTCTCCAGAGTCCATGTTTCACTACCGTACGTAGTATGCTTCAAATGTACATTCTCAGAAATTTCTTCCTCAGATTAAGGCCCATGTTTGACACTAGAAGACTTTTCTTGGCCAAGAATTCCGTTTATGCCATTGCTACTCTGCTTTCGATGTGCTCCTTGCTTCCTCTGTCTTTGGTTATTTTGGTGCCTAAGTAGCTGAATTCCTTTACTTCGCCTACTTTGTGACCATCACTTTCTCGCTGTTCTCATTTGTGCTACTACTCATTACTTTCGTCTTTGTTCAATTTACGCTCAATCCATATTCTATACTCATTAGATTATTCATTCCATTCAGCAGATCATAAAATTCTTCTTCGGTTTCACTCAGGATAGCAATGCCTTCAGCGAATCCTATCACTGATTCCCCTTCACCTTGAACGTTAATTCCTTTTCTTTCCATCATTGCTTCTTCCAAGTACAGATTACACAGTAGTGACGAAAGACTACGTCTATGTGTTACACCTTTCTTAATCCGAGCAATTCGTTCTTGGTTGTCCGCTCTTATTATTCCCCATTGGCTCTTCTACATGGTGTATATTATCTGTCTCCCCCTACAGCTTACCGCTATTCTTTTCAGGAGTTGCAACATCTTGCACCATTTTACATTGTCGAACGCTTTTTCCAGGTCGACAAATACTATGACCGCTTCTTGATTTTTCTTTAGTCTTGCTTCCATTATGAACCGCAACGTCAGAACTGCCCCTCTGGTGCCTTTACCTTTCGTAAAGCCAAACTGATCGTCTTGTAGCACATCAGCAGTTTTATTTTCCACTGTTTGTATGTTATTATTTTAAGCAAGTCTGATGCATGAGCTGTTAAGCTGATTGCCTTCAAATGGCTGTGAGCACTATGGGACTTAACTCCTGAAGTCATCAGTCCCCTAGAACTCAGAACTACTTCAACCTAACTAACCTAAGGACATCACACACATGCATGCTCGAGGCAGGATTCGAACCTGCGACCGTAGCGGTCGCGCGGTTCCAGGCTATAGCGCCTAGAACCGCTCGGCCTTTCCCGCCGGCCTGTGAAGCTGATAGTTCCGTAATTGTAGCACTTGTCGCCACTTGCCGTCTTTGGAAGTATGTGGATGATATTTTTGCGAAAGTCAGTAGCTGCCTATTTTGGTCTTCACCCTGAAGGGTGCATTCAGTACCGCCCCATTATGTCTCGTGTGTGCTTTCCCGGTAGTGTTAGTTGCACGTTACCAGTGGCACACAGCAGCATCGGGTAGGTTCACTGAAGGAGATGGCGGAACTGCACCTCCCGTCTGTAGTCACTCAAGGCAGTGAAAGAGGAGCGTACCGATGCTACGCTCAGCTGTTCCTGCAGTGGCTGCGGCCACGTCACACTAGGCTCACAATCTGTACGCAGGACCATACAACAAACCGAGTCCTTCGGTGTTTGAATCGTGGCAACTTAAAGGCTCGTGGAGTACTGTAAAATTCTTTTTGATATGCGACAATCCATGAATCAAATTGCTCTGCGAACTATGGGACTTAACATCTGAGGTCATCAGTCCCCTAGAACTTAGACCTACTTAAACCTAAGGACGTCGCACACATCCATGCCCGAGGCAGGATTCGAACCTGCGACCGTAGCGATCGCGCGGTTCCTGCTTGAAGCGCCTAGAACCGCTCGGCCACACCGGCCGGCTTACTTTACCAAAAAATCTTCAAATGTGTGTGAAATCTTATGGGAGTTAACTGCTACGGTCATCACTCCCTAAGCCTACACACTACTTAGCCGCAATTATCCTAAGGACACACACACCCGTGCCCGAGGGAGGACTCGAACCTCCGCCGGGACCAGCCGCACAGTCCATGACTGCAGCGCTCCAGACCCCTCGGCTAATCCCGCGCGGCCATTTACTTTACATTTAGTAGATAATGCATTACTACATGCATGTTACATGTATTCAGTTGAAGCACCTAGAACCGCTCGGGCACACCGGCCGGCAAACCCAGATCACTCCTGTCTGTAAGTAGACTAGAAGAACGGATCCGCAAAATTGCAGACCAATAACCCTAACTTCTGTTCGTTGCAGAATCCTTGAACACATTCTGAGTTTGAATATAATGAAATTCCTTGAAAGGGTAAGTCTTTTGCGAAACTCAGATTGTCCTTTTGTCACATGGTATACTGCGAACTATGGATGAAGGGCAACTGGTTGGTTCAATATTCCTAGATTCCCTTAAATCGTTTGATACGGTCACCAACGCCGACGAAGATACTAGAATGCGGAATACGTTCCCAGATATGTGGGTCGCTCAAAGACTTCTTAAGTAATGGAATCCAGCAATTTGTCGCCGGCGGCGAGATGTCATCAGCGGATGTGTTATTCTCTGTATACGTAAATTATGTGGTAGGCAGGGAGGCCATCAGTCTGCGGTTGCTTGCTGATGATGCCGTGGTGTACGGTAACGTGTCTCAGTTGAGCGACTGTAGGAAGATACTACTTTCACAAAATTTCTAGTTGGTGTCATGAATGGCAGCTAGTCCTAAATGTAGAAAACTGCAACTTAATGGGGATGAATAGGAAGAACAAAGCTGTAATGTTCGGGTACGGCAGTGCAGCGTCTTGATTGGCACAGTCAAGTCATTTTAATATCTGTGCGTAACGTTTGGAACAAGTCCTCGGAAAAAATTAATGAATTACTGTGCTGATAAACCTCTTACGTTATTTGACTTTCAAACAGCTGAGCAGAACTGAACGTACTTAGAGATTTCTGTCTTTAGTTATTCTGATCAACACTAAACTGACACACAATATTTTTAGCGCAACGCACTCTGACTTTCAATAATCCCTACAAAAGAATGGCCCTGACTAACAATACCTTATATCTTCCATGAATCACTTACCTCACATAAATCTTCGTTTCTCGAACTACTGCAATACAGCGAGCGCCAATACTGCCAGCTAAATAAAAGATTCAAACTACTGAAGGCACTAACTACTGATAGGCATAGTTAGCAAATGAAAGATTTTGATAGAGGACAAACAATGTATTTACGTTAATAATGTTCAAAAAAATTGTTCAAATGGCTCTAAGCATTATGTGACTTAACTTCTGAGGTCATCAGTCGCCTAGAACTTAGAACTAATTAAACCTAACTAACCTAAGGACATCACACACATCCATACCCGAGGCAGGATTCGAACCTGCGACCGTAGCGGTCACGCGGTTCCAGACTGAAGCCCCCAGAACCGCACGGCCACACCGGCCGGCCTAATAATGATCAAAAGTCATCATATATATATATATATATATATATATATATATATATATATATATATATATATATATATATATATCCGCCTCTGATGGCGGCTCACCTCCAAGTGCCCAACGCTACGCGCTGTTCACATCCAACTGCCCAACACTACAATAGCAAACATTCCAACAATGCCAACTAGCCACAGACTGCACACAGCACAGTCAGCGATTTTCATACAGAGCGCTACGAGGCGTTGCCAACATAAAAACCTAAACAGCTTACTTACACGTTGGAAAGCGACATCAAAGCGAACGAGGATGTGAGGGCTTTGGTAGGGAAGGCGAATGGTCGACTTCGGTGTTTTGGGAGAGTTGTGGGGAAGTGTGGCTCATCTGCAAAATGGGAGACTTATGCGACCCGCTGTTGTGTCCTGCTCGAGTGTCTGTGGCCACCACCAGGTCGGATTGAAGGTTGGCTACCATATTTGTTACCTGTAGTTTCGATCAATAGGCAAGTGCTACCGACATGCTTCGACAGACCTCCACGGTAAACTTTGGGAGAAATTTAGAGAAACCGCATTCGAGGCCGATTGCAGAAAGATTCCACTGCGTCCAACATACAATTAGCGTAAGGCGATAATAAGAGGAGAGACTTTAGGGTTCGTGCGGAGGCACTATTTGCGGGTGGAACATGACAGAAAATCTGTATCAGTGGTACAGCATACCCTCTGCCACGCCCCACAAGGTCACTTGCGCAGTATGTATGTAGATGTAGATTTAGAACTGCCGTGTATAGAAGGTAACCTCATGAAAGGTGGAGCCCAGAAATGAACGGTTCTGCATCTTAACTCTCGGTCCGATAGAAGTTGCTAGAATTCCGTGAAGACGTTTCCCTCAAAGCTCCGTCTTATTATTCCTCTGCATCAGACCAATGAGCAAATTGCTGAACGCGCTCGTCTGGAGGCGGGTGACCGATCAAGCTACTACAATCCTTATGAAAAACATCGCGTGAGCTATTGAAGAATGATCGGTACAGAATGTCTCAGCCAAGCCTTTGTAAGGTGGCTATAATTTCGCACCTTACAAGCACTCATCCACATACTTTGCCGTCAACTACAACTACAGTCAGACATCATTTGATAGGTTGTACATCGTGTATATGAATGTATAAAGGAGACCGACATTGCCTCGTACGCCTTGTGAATGATTGCAGGCTGGGTTACATCCAAGGATTTTTACTCAGAAGCGTACCATTGATTGAGTATAGGTATTTCCTTGCAAACTTTCCGCTCTGGACGACAAAAGACTAAAATATGGTAGGTCGGCGCTCGGAAGGATTTGTGGAGGGGGAGAATATTCCGTGGTTTTGGGAATATGATTCGTTTTCGGAATTACGATGGTGAGAAGCCGGGCCTTGATGGGAGACCACCGCTCGAGACACTAGGTCTTCCGTTGTGAGCGCCCGTATGTGACATTCGTTCGATATAAGCTTTTGTTAGTACAGACGGACTTGCTCTCTGGAGAGTTTATGGTTAGGCACTGTTTCCAGAATGAGATTTTCACTCTGCAGCGGAGTGTGCGCTGATATGAAACTTCCTGGCAGATTAAAACTGTGTGCCCGACCGAGACTCGAACTCGGAACCTTTGCCTTTGGCGGGCAAGTGCTCTCCCATCTGAGCTACCGAAGCACGACTCACGCCCGGTACTCACAGCTTTACTTCTGCCAGTACCTCGTCCCGAGTTCGAGTCTCGGTCGGGCACACAGTTTTAATCTGCCAGGAAGTTTCAGTTAGGCACTGTATTGTTGCTAACCTATACGATTCAGGACTTCACCTCCGGGTAGGAAGTTCAGTACGCAGCGGCCAGGAATTGAGAGCACTTACGCTGCCAATACTTACGTTGAGACATTATCTGATTTCCGTCCTTGTGGCTGGGAGTTCACGTTTCTCGTCTGTAGAACACAGAGAGGAGGAGAAGTGTTAGAGTATATTAGTCAGAGGACCGCCTTCTGCCGTCCTAGTGTTTGAAAAAGATTTGTGGCTGGAGTTCTTCCATCATCGCAGACGAGTACGAGAACCATATACGGTGATTCCGCAAATTGCTTCGGATTATTAGGGCTATGAAGCTAAACAGCTGTGATAACGTTAGTTTATTTCCCCTGAGGTTCCACACCACCGTAGATCATCTTTGAAAATAGTGTCTTCTAGTGTTTGGTACGTGGATGAAGTCAGTCATTCCGCGTTGTTGATATTAGACCGCGCAGTCATAGTAAGGGGCAGAGTTGGGCAATTGATAAGTAGTTTTACTTAGGAAATGTAAAGTTTGTAATATAAAGTTTTTTTAATGTGCAATACATATATAAGCAGGAACAACGTTTATCATTAACTAGGATTAGTTCCCTTCACGATTCATTTATGTTTAGATTGTAGTTTATAGAATTAAGAGATCCTAAGATCTGCTTCAGGGGGTAGTCAGACAGGACCAAATCTTCAGTTTAGCGTTTATTATTTTCCGCTGCGCACATTCATTGAACACCAGCCTGGAGTAGCATCTTGGACCTTAATTTCGTATACAGAAGCAAGCAACGAGAGAAGACGATTAGGGTTCGCTCGTTCGTCGTCCGCCAATTAGTCGCCAACTCCGTCATATGAGGCCTGACATAAAATTCTAAAAACAAAGTGAGAATTATTTGGATGAGAAGGCATCCGATAGGTAATGAAATTAAAGTGTTCGACACAGTGGTACGTCATTTTAAGCAATTATTTTTCAATTAATTTACCACAAAGATTAATATTTCCGATATATTATCGAGTATATACGATATTTTAGTGTCTGTGTTACTCCGAATTACGATGCGCTGGCGATAGGCTGGAAATACGGGTTCGATCCGCGGTCCGGAACAGATTTGCGTTTTCGTCATTCGTTTGCACAGCTGATGCTTGTCCATATTCGGAACTGCTAATATTTTTCATGTAAATATCACATAAGGGAGTGAGTGAGCTCATTGGCTCCCGGAAGTAGAAGCGCGGTTCTTATTCACTTTTTCCCACTACACCATGCGGGGTACCCCAAATCTTTTGTGTCAAACTGGAACAGGTGATAGTTGGGCCACAGCTGATTATACTGAGGCAGGCAACCAATGGTCAGAAATGCATAGTTATTGTGTTAAGGACATAGATAACGTACACCATATTGTGTTACGGACATACACAGCGTACACCACATAACAACGTAGCTGACAGTAATTGTTCAAAGCGAAGACTGCCAGTCTCAATGCATGTTGGTGGTGGTAAGTTCGTATGGGACCAAACTGCTGAGATCATGGGTCCCTAGTCTTACACACTACTTAATCTAACTTACGGTAAGGTCAGCACACACACCCATGTCTGAAGGGCGACTCGAACGTCTACAGGGGGAGCCGCGCGAACCGTGGCACGGCGCCTGAGACCATGCGGCTACCCCGCGCATCATTACATGGCAACGGCTCATGCATTTCTGCAGCGCTCTCGCAAAGATCCACCAGCAACGCCTATCTGGCAACCTACTGGTGGGCATTCTACATCTACATCTACATCTATATCCATACTCCGCAAGCCAGCTGACGGTGTGTGGCGGAGGGGTACCTTGAGTACCTCTATCGGTTCTCCCTTCTATTCCAGTCTCTTATTGTTCGTGGAAAGAAGGATTGTCGGTATGCCTCTGTGTGGGCTCTAATCTCTCTGATTTTATATTCACGGTCTCGTCGCGAGATATACGTAGGAGGGAGCAATACACTGCTCGACTCCTCGGTGAAGGTATGTTCCCGAAACTTCAACAAGAGCCCGTACCGAGCTACTGAGCGTCTCTCCTGCAGTCTTCCACTGGAGTTAACCTACCATCTCCATAACGCTTTCGCGATTACTAAATGATCCTGTAACGAAGCGTGGTGCTCTCCGTTGGATCTTCTCTATCTCTTCTATCAACCCTATATGGTACGGATCCCACACTGCTGAGCAGTATTCAAGCAGTGGGCGAACAAGCATACTGTAACCTACTTTCTTTGTTTTCGGATTGCATTTCCTTAGGCTTCTTCCAATGAATTGCAGTCTGGCATCTGCTTTACCGACGATCAACTTTATATGATCATTCCATTTTAAATTTATGCTGACCTGCTATATTGTAGGTAAATGATAAGGGATCTTTCTTTCTATGTATTCGCAGCACATTACACTTGTCTACATTGAGATTCAATTACCATTCCCTGCAAAAAAAATGGTTCAAATGGCTCCGAGCACTATGGGACTTAACATCTGTGGTCATCAGTCCCCTAGAACTTAGAACTCCTTAAACCTAACTAACCTAAGGACATCACACAGATCCATGCCCGAGGCAGGATTCGAACCTGCGATCGTAGTAGTCGTGCGGTTCCGGACTGAGCTCCTAGAAATTCCATGGAGCATGCGTCAATTCGCTGCAGATCCTCCTGCATTTCAGTACAATTTTCCATTGTTACAACCTCTCGATATACCACAGCATCACCCTCAGAAAGCGTCAGTGAACTTCCGATGTCATCCAGAAGGTCATTTATGTATATTGTGAATAGCAACGGTCCTACGACACTGCCCTGTGGAACACCTGAAATCACTCTTACTTCGGAAGACTTTATTAAATTAAAGGTAGAAGTTTTGGAGTAATGAAGTTAGTTTAAAGTGTGAAGAAACACTGGGAGGCAGAAGTCACATGTGTGTCACATTCGGTTGCGCAGTTTAGTGCTATGATACCGTGGCGTAACTGGGTCGGGGTAGAGCCGAGTCTAGCAACACGGAGGAGAATGTGTCAGCGGCCAGCACAGGACGTGACGAGAAGCAGCTCGTCGCATTGCGAGGTTGTCCACACCGAGGACGGTAATCGGGTCAGTTACGCCAGCCGAGCGACACCAGAAAATTCTACCGAACTACTGGGGAAGGGAAACTGCAGACGTCAGCAGCAGAAAGGCGTATTTAAGGACCGGCAGCAGGGTCGGCAGCGTCGTGAGGCGTCGGAGTGACGCAGAGCCTGTGTCGCTCAGCGCCGCCACCAGTTGGGAGTCGTGACTGTGCATTTAAATCAGGAGCCCCCAGAACGAAGCCGCCGCCGGGCGCCGTTAACAGGTAGTCGCCAGTCATGGGAGCCACTGGCTGGGGTGGTTCGTGGTAACGCCACGTCACCATCGCCCTCAGACGCTGCCGCTACGGAACGCCGTGACCGGGGCAGGAGCCGGGGACCCTGCCCGACCGACGCCACGCAACCGCCTGCGGGGATGTGCGCTGAGACTGCACTGACCTGTCCCGCTGCCACGCCCCCAGCCGCCAGCACAGCAAGGGGGCCATGGCGCGTGGTCGCAGCTGCCGCAGCGGATTCGAGTTCCGCCAGCTGTCGCGTCCCGAGAGAGTCCCAGGAGGACAAGTTGCGAATAAGGGTTTAACTCAGTCGATGTAATCGATGAGCGAATGTCGCGTAGGGAGCTCGCAAAACTCCACCCTGCAAAGAATCTACCGGCTAAAGAAGGTGTTCAGCGACACAGGACTCGGTGCACGGCGCTAGGAAACTCAGGTATCCACTCAGACTAGTAAAGTTCATTGGAAGCTCACTTCTGCCTTTCCTTTTAATTATGATTTTAGGGCACAAAGCAGGTATGGTCATAAGCGCCCATTCTATGTGTTGGTCAAAGGTAAAAACTGGAAATTAAATCAGTAGCAATGAGAGCGAGACTCAAGGAGAGGGGAAACTAAAAACGGAAGGAAATCTTAGAAAAGTGCTGATGAAGGGGCGTTGTTTTCCCCGAAAAGAGCTTCAAATGGCCGATGGCAAGCCACTAAGGGATCTTTCTTCCTATGTATTCGCAGCACATTACACTTGTCTACATTGAGATTCAATTACCATTCCCTGAAAAAAAATTGTTCAAATGGCTCTGAGCACTATGGGACTCAACTGCTGTGGTCATCAGTCCCCTAGAACTTAGAACTATTAAGTAGTAACTAACCTAAGGACATCACACACATCCATGCCCAAGGCAGGATTCGAACCTGCGACCGTAGCAGTCGTACGGTTCCGGACTGCGCGCCTAGAACCGCGAGACCACCGCGGCCGGCAAGACACTAACACTTGTAAATTCAAGAACGCGATCAGCTGAGCTCGCGTTATGTATTAAAATGGAAGATAAGTCAGGCGACGGCTGTAAACCGGCGCGTAGCGGATTAAAACAGGGGCAACGAAGTAGAAGGTGTCTCACCGTCCACGAGTGACAGCAGTGGGGACAGAGTGGGGGAGGATCGCCACTTTAAAGATGTCGACGGCTAAAAAGGCAGCGCCGAATCCGGAGTCTAGTTAAAATTACCTCCTAACGACGACGAGGCCGGGACGAAGAGGTCCGAGCACAGGGAAGCGGTTTTATGTCCCCAAATTTATTATCCTGAACTGTAGGCCAATGTATGTGCTATAAAAGAGCAACCGACGACATAAAACGCTGTGTAGTTCGGCAAAGGGGACCGTGAGAACAGCAGGCCGAGGAAGAGACGCTGCAGCCTTTGTCGCTGTATCGGCTGCCTCTTTTCCGCGTATGCCAACAAGCCCTAGAGATGACCCGCAGGTGAAGCATGTGGAGGCAGTCCTGAATATGGTGGAACATAGGCAGCACGAGATAAAGAGCACGCAGGTTGAGAAGAGGGCTGAGCGAATCCGAGCATAGAATATACTATATCCAGTGATGGTCACGGATATGTTTTGAACTGCCTCGAGAACAGCGTAAAGCTCGGCAGTAAAAACCGAACACCGGTCGGGAAGCCGAAATGTAATTGTCGTCAATGATATAGGCACTTCCGTCGCCAAAGGTGGTCCTGGAGCTATCACTGTAAATAAATGCGGCATCCTTCATTTGTGCGGATAGAGCAGTAAATGACCGACGATAAATTATGGGTGACGGGGGGAGGGGCTACCCTTGGGAAGCCAAGGTGGCGCCGTACCCCAGTTTTAGGAAATTGGAAGGAAAGTGAATGTAGGAGTTGACGGAAGCTGACTCCCGGTGGTAGTAGAGAGGAATGGTGGCGTTCATAGCCTAAGTCCAAAGAGGTGTCGGAAAAAAAGGTCATGGCTCGGATGAGGAGGCATGGAAGAGAAATGGCTAGCGTAATGACTCTGAAGGACAGCAGGCCGATTGGCTACTGAGTTTAGTTTCTTCTATTCCGTGCACAATGTAACGATATACAGCTTCACGTAACTCTCACCTGCCTTCTATCTCACAGTCTTGACACTATCTTCTCAGTATTGCTGTGGCCGAGCGGTTCTAGGCGCTTAAGTCCGGAACCATGCGGCTGCTATGCTCGCAGGTTCGAATCCCGCCTCGGGCATGGATGTGTGTAATGTCCTTAGGTTAGTTAGGTTTAAGTGGGCGACTGAAGACCTCAGATGTTAAGTCCCATAGTACTGAGAGCCATTTGAACCATTTTCTCAGTGTTATCTAGATCCCGACGTGACTGTTCAAAGTCCTCAGCCTGGCGACGCTCGGCACAGGGTTCTCGTCCCAGATGACTACCAACTCCCTTGGGTTGCGGCTGGCCCCCTTTTTATACCGCTCGTCGATTTTTTTAGAGCGTTCCCTCTGACACACATCGCTAACGATGAGTGTACATTACCATACGTGGGAAACTCACGAGGCACTTCCATCACTGCCACGAGCTGATATACAGGACCTCGGTCACACGCTGGCTGACCAGAGGGTGTTTCCATGCGTACCGACCGTCGCCAGTCTGCCGTTCTTTGACTACCAGTTTGCGCCAGCTCCTCCGCCGCCTCCCCAAGCAGCCCCTCGCTTACAGCTTGGAATTTAATGCCCCATTCCATCCCTCAATGGTGGATTTCGCGACACCACAGCGCAGCTCCAGGCGCAGCAGCGGGCGCACCTGTGAACATGCGCCTATCACCTGCGTAGGCACCACGAATATTAGGAGTGGAAGCAAACCTCGCCCAGAGGGCCCACAACCAATGTACTACACTTGATCAATGTTGTTGTGGTCTTCAGTCCTGAGACTGGTTTGGTGCAGCACTCCATGCTACTCTATCCTGTGCAAGCTTCTTCATCTCCCAATACGTACTGCAGCCTACATCCTTCTGAATCTGCGTAGTGTAGTCATCTGTTGGTCTCCCTCTACGATTTCGACCCTCCACGCTGCCCTCCAACACTAAATTGGTGATCCCTCGACGTCTCAGAACATGTCCTACCAACCGATCCCTTCTTCTAATCAAGTTGTGCCACAAGCTCCTCTTCTCCCCAACCCTATTCAGTACCTCCTCATTAGTTATGTGACCTACCCATCTAATCTTCAGCATTCTTCTGCAGCACCACATTTCCAAAGCTTCTATTCTCTTCTTGTCCAAACTATTTATCATCTATGTTTCACTTCCATACATGGCTACACTCCATACAAATACTTTCAGAAACGACTTCCTGACACTTAAATCTATGCTCGATATTAACAAATTTATCTTCTTCAGAAACGCTTTCCTTGCCATTGCCAGTCTACATTTTATATCCTCTCTACTTCGACCATCAGTTATTTTTCTCCCCAAATAGCAAAACTCCTTTACTACTTTAAGTGTCTCATTTCCTAATCTGATTCCCTCTGCATCACCCGACTTAATTCGACTACATTCCATTATCCTCGTTTTGCTTTTGTTGATGTTCATCTGATACACTCCTTTCAAGACACTGTCCATTCCGTTCAACTGCTCTTCCAAGTCCTTTGCTGTCTCTGACAGAATTAGAATGTCATCGGCGAACCTCAAAGTTTTTATTTCTTCTCGATGGATTTTAATACCTACGCCGAATTTTTTCTTTGTTTCCTTTACTGCTTGCTCAATATACAGATTGAATAACATCGGGGAGAGGCTGTAACCTTATCGTACTCCCTTCCCAACTACTGCTTCCCTTTCATGCCCCTCGACTCCTATAACTGTCATCTGGTTTCTGTACAAATTGTAAATAGCCTTTCGCTCCCTGTATGTTACCTCTGATCAATAAGTGTTGTTATTCTGTCATCGGGAGCCACCCGTGGTCACATACTCACCACTCTCTTTCTCACTATGTGACAGACTAAAATGTGAAAAATCAGTAGAAAATATATTTATCTAAAGACAAAAGTTCCGCAACAACAATCTTAAAATTTATTTAGTTCATTACAACAGAGAAGACCTAAGATGTGACAGTTTTCAGCTTCAAGAATCAGACTCCTAGACAAGAAGAACTGGAGCCAACTCAACATGACTTAAGAGTTTATTGTAATCTTTACTCCCCTAAAATCTTCATAGAAGACTTTGCTTATAATTACCTCGTCTGGGCATTGTTTAATGTGGACAACAGATGGAAGAAGGAAGGAGGGGAGAGATTACAGTACCCACTATCACCTGCCTTAGTTTGACCCAAAACGTTTCAGACACCCTGCATATTCTTCCTTTTACGAATTTCACACACAGTAAACACTAATGTGATTACATAAAAATGTTAACACTAATATTATACTTCCTGGCACATTAAAACTGTGTGCCGGACAGAGACTCGAACTCGGGACCTTTGGCTTTCGCGGGCAAGTGCTCTACCATCTTTTTTTTCCCTCTTTTAATCTCATTCTGTTCGTTTCAGTTCGTTGCATCTGCTGGGAGCGGACGTCGCAAGACACTCGTGTCAGTTCATCATTGATCCATTCACTCAGTTATTTTATTACAGAGGGCATCTAGCCCTCTGACTGAACACGCTTTTTTTTTTTTTGAGCTCATTTTGGTTCAAATGGCTCTGAGCACTACGGGACTTAACGTCTATGGTCATCAGTCCCCTAGAACTTAGAACTACTTAAACCTAACTAACCTAAGGACATCACACACATCCATGCCCGAGGCAGGATTCGAACCTGCGACCGTAGCAGTCTCGCGGCTCCGGACTGAGCGCCTAGAACCGCTAGACCACCGCGGCAGGCGATCTCATTTTGTTCTACATTGTTCGTTGAATTTGTTCGGGGCGGATGTCCGCTGACACCCGTTTATGTTCTTCGTTGATCCATTCACTCAGTTTTTTTTATTAGAGAGGGTAGCTAACCCTCTGACCGAACACGCTGAGCTACCGTGTCGGCGTACACGCTGAGGTACCGTGCCGACTCCATCTGAGCTACCCAAGCACGACTCACGCCCCGTCCTCACAGCTTCACATCTGCCAGTACCTCGTCTCCTACCTTCCAAACTTCGCAGAAGCTCTCCTGAAGTTTGGAGGGTAGGAGACGAGGTACTGGCAGATGTGAAGCTGTGAGGACGGGGCGTGAGTCGTGATTGGGTAGCTCAGTTGGGAACCCCCCCCCCCCCCCCTCCTCGAAAGGCAAATGTCCCGAGTTCGAGTCTCGGTCCTGCACACAGTTTTAATGTGCCAGGATGTTTCATATCAGTGCACACTGCGCTGCGGAGTGAAAATCTCATTCTGGAAAACTAATATCGTTTTTAGACTAAGATGTAAGTTTCAGGGATAAGCGCTAAGATGTCCGTTTCTTTCGCAGTAAGACTTCTTCACTTATTTCAAAAGTAATACTTTACTCACTTACAGACTTAACGACCACAACATGTAACACATTAATTTACCTGTAAAGTAGTCAGACGTTTGTAGTTGTGTTATTCATGAGAATTAAGTAATCAGTTCAATTTTCCTGGTTACTCTAGTGAGCCACGGGAGAGCTCGGATTGCTTACACAGAAATACTCATGAAATATCCCTGAGAGACTCCGAAATTTGGTGGCTGGACTTCGGATTCATCCAACATATAAGATGGGTTGAAAACGTAACGGCTGGTTACTTTTTTTTTTAATTTCGATTGTTGTGTTATTCCGATACGAGTTATTTTTTAGTTGTGTTGGTAAACATGTCTGAAAATTATCCGTGCACAATATTGTCGGCGATGATTCGTTTTGTATAAAAATGGATCAGTAAATTTATGTTACGTTATGCTATAAATGGAAAAAAAAGTGCAGTAAAGTTTCAGATATATTAAATATTGCTTCTTGTGAGTGCACCATGTACGATTGGTGTAGGCGTTTTAAAGAATTCCATGAAGCAGCTGTAGGTGAAGAGGGCACCGGACGCCCCAGAGTGTCACCATCATCGACGAAACTATCGAAAAAATGAAAGAAATGATTATTAAAGATCGTCATATCGCATGGAGAGAAGGTAATGACGATGTCGTTATAGGAACTGGTTCATGTCATCTACTCGTAATTTATGCGCATGTTTATGAGATGAAATTGCTCATGTGACAGTAGATGAAGTCGAGAACGATGCAGAACTGCTGAAACGTGTCCAAGTTGTCAGAGCTGGGCTCTCGTTAACTGCGGAACCATCCTGTGACCCGTGCATCGCCTCTTGCCGGTCACGTTACTTTTTTTTCCCCCGTGACAAACTCGGTGTGTCCACAGCCTAGCAGACGGGATGACAGGCCGGAAAGATTACCGTGTCTCGTCCAGCTCGGACCGGTTTCTGCTAACAGATTTTGTGCGGAGAACACGTTCACGGGGCAGCCGCTTTAGCGGGAACACCTGATACCCGCGAACTGCAATCCGTTGTCGCTGAAATACGAACGAGCGAGGACCTTTAAAAGCCGGGGTGTCGCTGCCCTCTTCTGATGGCGGGGGGGGGGGGGGGGGGGGGGAGGCGCACGGGTGGAGGCAAGACCCTCTAGGAACCAGTTTCTTCGCACTTCTGCATTCAACGACTCCAATGATAAAGATTCAAGCCACTGTGTTCTCGTCCCAGGAAACAGACCTCGTGTTCGGCGCCTTGCAGTTGTCGTATAACCTGCACAAAACATAACCTGGTCCAGCGACAGATGTGAAAACATGCAAGTTCTTAGGCCTCTTCTCCATAAAATTGTTCGCAAGGTACAAAACGTGATGTATCTTTCTCCATTCAGAACACGTGGTTTTTAGTCTACATCCACATTTGTACTTCGCAAGCCGTCAAGAGCTCGTGGTCTTGTGGACAGTGCTGCTGAGATAAATCACAGGTCCTCGGGTTCGATGCCCGGGCGGGTCGCGAATTTTTTCCGCTCGTGACTGTGTTTGTGCATTATTCTTATCATCATTTCATCAGAGCTTGGATGGCGTGTACAGGTACAGCTGCCCATGCAGCTTCAACACGATACCACAGTTCATCAAGAGTAGTGACTGACGTATTGTGGAGAGCCATTTGCTCGGCCACCATTGACCAGACGTTTTCAGTTCATGAGAGTTCTGGAGAATGTGCTGGCCAGGGCAGCACTCGAACATTTTCTGTATCCAGAAAGGCCCGTACAGGACCTGCAAAATGTGGTCGTGCATTATCCTGTTGAAATGTAGGGTTCCGCAGCGATCGAATGAAGGGTAGAGCCACGGATCGTGACACATCTGAAATGTAACGTCCACTGTTCAAAGTGCCGTGAATGCGAGCAAGACGTGACCGAGACGTGTAACCAATGGCACCCCATACCATCAAGCCGGGTGATACGCCAGTATGACGATGAGGAATACACGCTTCCAATGTGCGTTCACTGCGATGTCGCCAAACACGGATGCGACCATCATGACTCTCTAAACAGAATCTGGTTCGTCGTTGAGTACAACATCGCTGACGCTCCTGTCTGTGATGCAGCGTCAAGGGTAACCGCAGCCATGATGTCCGAGCTGGTAGTCCGTGCTGCTGCAAACGTCGTCGAACTGTTCGTGTAGATGGTTGTTGTAAACGTCCCTATCTGTTCAAAAATGGCTCCGAGCACTATGGGACTTAACTTCTGAGGTCATCAGTCCCCTAGAATAGAACTACTTAAACCTAAGTAACCTAAGGACATCCCAAACATCCATGCCCGAGGCAGGATTCGAACCTGCGACCTTACCGGTCGCGCGGTTCCAGACTGTAGCGCCTCGAACTGCTAGGCCACCCCGGCCGGCTCCCTATCTGTTGACACAGGGATCGAGACGTGGCTGCACGATCCGTTACAGCCGTGCGGATAAGATGCCTGTCATCTCGACTGCTAGTGATACGAGGCCGTTGGGATCCCGCACGGCGTTCCGTATTACCCTCCTGAACCCACCGATTCTATATTCTGCTAACACTCATTGGATCTTGACCAACGCGAGCAGCAATGTTGCGATACGATAAACCGGAATCGCAATAGGTTACAATGCGACCTTTATCAAAGTCGGAAACGTCATGGTACGCATTTCTCCTCCTTACACGAGGCATCACAACAACGTTTCACCAGGCAACGCCGGTCAACTGCTGTTTGTGAATGAGAAATCGGTTGGAAACTTTGCTCATGTCAGTAATTTGTAGGTGTCGCCACCGGCGCCAACCTTGTATGAATGCTCTGGAAACCTAATCATTTGTATATCGCAGCATCTTCTTCCTGTCGGTTAAATTTCGCGTATGTGGCACGTCATCTTCGTGGTGTACCAATTTTAATGGCCAGTAGAGTATGTTGGAATTCCGCAGTACTGCTCTGAGTGATAAATAACGGCATAGTGGAATTCGGTGAGCAGATATGTTGCGCCCTCTTGCCGACTGACCAATCCTGACCAATCCCATAGCGAAACGCGCCGCTTTTCCTATGATCTTCTCTGTCTCTCCTGTTAATCATGAATTAAATTTCCCTAACATTATTATAATTAGTTTTGGGTTGGCAGTTACTTTTCTACAATTGATTTTGCGTAGTCACTCCAGTTTAGGTAGCTCCGAATGCTTGTTACTGGGTGTTACACTGTACTGACTGTTTCTAGAGATTTGTGGTTGATGGTAGAATCGCACAGTAATGGGTATTATCGTCTTTTTACCCTGAATACAGTCCAGTCGCATTACTGCCAACGTCCCAGCCTCAGTGGAAACACCGGTTCCCGTCAGATTAGCGAAGTTAAGCGCTGTCGGGCTGGGCTAGCTCTTGGATGGGTGACCATCCGATTTACCGAGCGCTTTTGGCAAGCGGGGTGCACTCAGCCCTTGTGAGGCAAACTGAGGAGCTACTTGACTGAGAAGTAGCGGCTCGGAAACTGACACACGGCCGGGAGAGCGCTGAGCTGACCACGTGACCCTCCATATCCGCATCCAGTGATGCCTGTGGACTGAGGGTGGCACGGCGGCCGGTCGGTACTGTTGGGCCTTAAAGGCCTGTTCGGGTGTAGTTTAGTTTAGTCGCATTAATGTGGCCACAATCTCAGAGAAAAGTGCTTCGGAAGATCTTAGGCCCAGTTTTGGATACAGAGGGGAATGGAGGATCAGACACAACCAAGAGATTAGGGAGCTATACCAGCAGCCCATCATAGCAGGAACTGTCAAAGCCAAACGAATCCAGTAGACCAGCCATGTGGCCGGGATCGAAGATCACAGATGGCCTCAGAAGCTCCTGGATTTCACACTTACAGGAAAGAGACCGCCAGGGAGACCCGAGAAACGTTGGATCAGTAGATGTGGACGGATGGCGGATAGCAACGTGTGGTTCACTGGGCCCGATCACGTACAAGAAGAAGAACAGAAGACAATCTAATCTATCTTCAACGTCAATGTGCAATAACCACCCGCAGACCGCACCTGGCAGCAATAGCAGTGGAGGGCACATAATGCGTGTAAGGGGAGACTGAAAAGTGGAGCCGTTGTCGTAAGGCGGAAGCGGGACAGTTTATCTGACATCCAAATCACCATGATTATTGGCTTTCGAGCCAAGGATGGAAACATTTTCGAAACGGCTGAGTCTCTTAACTGTTGACATGCAGCCGTTTTTAAAGTATACCGTGTACTGCAAAAATATGGCTGTCCGAATATGGCAGCAAGGCAATTGTGGTGTATCACGAGCCACAGATAACACGAGAGAACGACGGCTGCGGAGATGTGAGCGTGCAGCTGTTCAGCAGCTGACCAGGAAGCGAACCAGGGGCCACCGACAGTGTCTGCTCGACAACCGTTCAGCGAACGTTGCTGCGTGTGGGCTTCTGCAGCAGGCATCTGCGTGACGCACCCTCGCGAACTGCTGTTCATTGGCGATGCGACTGCACATCCGCTGTGTGGCGACACCTGGCCTTTTCAGTCGAATCACGTTTTATGTTCCAACGGACACACGGGATGGCCACCGGCGTGTGCCACGTGGGACGTCTGATAGCAAACACCCTGCACGCTTCATGATCTGTTCCGCACCTAAAGACTCGAAAATTGCTCACGTCACACCAATACCCAAAAAGGGAAATAGGAGTAATCCGCTGAATTACAGGCCCGTATCACTAACGTCATTTGCAGTAGGTTTTCGAACATATACTGTGTTGCAACATCATGAGGTACCACGAAGAAAACCATTTACTGACATATAGCACGGGTTCAGAAAATATCGTTCTTGTGAAACACAACTAGCTCTTTACACTCAAGTGATATCGACAGAAGAAGATTGACTACATATTTTTAGATTTCCAGAAGGCTTTCGACACCGCTCGTCACAAGCGTCTTCTAACCAAACTGCGTGCCTGTGGAATATCGCCTCAGTTCTGCGTCTGGATTCGTGATTTCCTGTCAGAAAGGTCACAGTTCGTAGTAATAGACGGAAAATCATCGAGTAAAACAGAGGTAATATCCGGCGTTCTTTTCCCCAACGAAGCGTTATAGGCCCTCTACTGTTTCTGATCTATATTAACGACACACAGGAGACAATCTGAGTTGCCGGTTTACATGGTTTGCAGATGATGCTGTCACTTACCGTCTCGTAAAGTCATCAGATGCCCAAGATGAATTGCAAAATGATTTAGATAAGAGATCTGTATGGTGCGAAACGTGGGAACTGACCCTGAATAAAAAAAAGTGTGAAGTTATTCATATGAGAACTAAAACAAATTCACTAAATTTCGGTTACGTTCTTAAATTCGTACCAGCCGAGGTGTCAGATGCAGCGAGTAGGTACTTAGATGTTATTCTGAAAAGAGCTAAGGCAAGCATGGCTATTGACTTTGTAAAATTGTAAAACAATGTAACTGTTTGTGTTTTCCTTTTCTTTTTCGTTTATACATGTATAGCTATGGTGTACTTTTAATAATTGACAAAGGCCTTCTTAGGCACTTGTGGGTTTTATTGTTGTTCTGAAGAAGGTGTAGTTATCTACGCCGAAACCTGGGTTAACACTTAACACTAGGTGCTTTTTTCGCAATCCAGGCGGTTTTTAGTTTTTTAATACACTAACCAACGATTGCTGACGCGCTGCGATATTGAAGGTTCTTAATGCAGTTAAGTCCAATAACGTGAACAGATATGAAGTTATATACACAGTGATGACCTCACTGTTGAATAAGACCACTGCGAAGGGTATTAATTGGTACTTTTGTTAATATCAAGTAAAATTTTCTGAATCATTACTATTTAAAACTTTTAATTTTGTGTTGCAACCTAACATTATATGCGACTCACTATATTATTTTTGTAATATTTTCTTTATTTCACAACTCCTTGGATACACTGTATCCAGCCTATAACAATGTAATTTTACATCACTGAGTGTCATTTATATGCATGTGAATAACATAATAAGGTACGCTATTGTGTTTACCGTTTAGATACGTTAAAACAGTAAGTAAATAATTTTCAATATCTTTGACGTATTTTCTGTCAAATTATTATCGTTATTGGCACACGACAAGTTTTCTGATTCATAGAATCAGTTACTATAGAAACTGCCAAGTATTTAATCTTGCCCACTCTTGGAATAATTTCTGTGGACGCCCATGCCATCCACAGAATCCCGAAGATAGTAAGAGTAGACAAATGCGAGAACTGTCGCACAATCAGCTTAACAGCTGAAGCATTCAAGAAGAATGGAGAAGAACGAAAAAATAAATTGAATATCTTTCAGAGACGATCAATTGTCTTTACGAACTGTAATGGCACCGAGAGGTTGTTCTGGCGTAGCGCTTGGTAACGGAAGCAAGACTTAACGAAAAATCAAGAGACTTTCGTAGGATCTGTCGGCCAAGAAAACGCGTTCGACAATATAAAATGGTGCAGGCTGTTATAAATGCTGAAGGAAATAGCTTTACGTTGTAGGGAAAGACCGATAACTTAGAATATGTACAAGAACGATGGGGGCGAAATAAGAATGGACGACGGGGAACGAAGCGTTCTGATTATGAAGTGCCGAAGACAGAGCCGCAGTCCTTCGACGCTGCTGTCTAATGAGCACACACTTTGGCTTGAGAACAAATTGACGAGAAACGAAAGTAATGAGGAGTAATAGAAATAAGATTAGCCATAAACTGTTGATGAAAAGTGGCGAACACGAAGCAGACGAAGTGACCAAGAAGGTGAGACCTACATAGTAGTATTAGTAGTAGTTTTTGATGTAGTAGCGGTAGTGGTAAATGAATTCTGCTACTTTGCAAGTAAAATAACTCATGATGGACGAAATGAAGAGGACATGGAAAGAGGTTAGCGCAGGTAAAGTGGCCATTCGTGGACAAGAAAGGCCTGCTATTATTACAAGCAGGCCTCAGTAAGTGTCTGAGTACATATGGTCGTAACACAGGCTTGTGTGTGAGTGAATCAAAGACCATGTGAAAACAGAAAAGTAAGACAATCAAAGCGTTTCAGATGTGATTCTGTAGAAGACTGTTGAAAATTACGTGGATTGACGAGGAGAGGAATATATGGAAAATATTGACAAGAAGGAGGGGCCAGATGACAGAATATGTTTTAAAATACTCTCACATACACAGAAACGTGATATTCCAGGAAGCTGAAAGAGGTACCTACTTGCTGCTATGCACATAATTTGAGCCATCCTGGTGAAAACCATCCCACGCCCTTGCCTTTTAAATTTGGAGTAGGTCTACCTAACTTTTCAAGCCTTCCTCTTCCGAAGATCCACTGGAAAAAGACCTCTTCAGCAGATCATGTAGGGAATCAGCCACGTTGTTTGGAATCTAGGGATACCGTCAGGGATGACCTCAGATCTGAGAATGTGCAGTCGAAAACAGACTTCAGCACTTGATGCTGGACTCTAGTTACCACTGTAGGAGTGCTCAAACTATGCTTTCGTCCATTTCATTTGGACGCCACTATGCACTCGAAGAGAAGTGGCGTAATTTTAGTGCGACTTCCGGCTCGCATTTTAAGAGGAATTGCGCAATTCAGTAGAATTTTCTACTCGAATTCGAAGAGAAATGACATAGTTTTAGTGCGATATTTACAGTGTGCTGTAACACATTAGCACATGGTAACTAGCCGTCGACATAACGGAATGATAAACACGGATTCGACAGGCCACGATGCGTCTGAAACGTGGCCATAGTCAACGTTGGCAACAGTTAAAGCGAGTTCCCCACCAGTTTCAAGTGCAAAAACCAGCAGATAACCACTAACAAAAATGCCCATGCTCTCATAATCGCTAAAATTTCCACTAAAATTATTTTTAAAATTATTACGAAAGGAAACAATAAGTATATTAGTAATTAGTTTCCTTTATTATTAAGATATAAAATATTCACAATCGTTAAATGAACATACAATAAAAAAATCAGCAAGTCAAGTTCAGGAGCATACAAAAAGTTCCATAACAATAGCTAATCGTTTAAATGAATTCGTCTTCTTCAGATGAATCAATTTTGTCTGCATCATCATCATCGTCGGTTTCAGATTGATACGATTTTTTGTTTAACAACGTTTATTGGAATTTTATATTCGTTGCAGCATTTTCCTTCCAACCTCAAACCACAGCGTATTCTTAATACAGCAGATAAAAGGTGTCACTTCACTTTATTCCTCAGCTTGTTTTTTATTGCAGTCATACTGCTAAACAGTCTCTCAGCATCGGAATTGGAATGAATCTGTATTAGGAGAGCAATCGCAAAAGTCACTAATTCCTCAAATCTGGATTCCCCTTGAGCATCTTCGAAATGCAATACTTCCTTCCAAAATTTTTTTGTATCTCTGATCTCGTTCCAGTTCAATAAATGAATTTGTTGTCAGTGGTCATCCACTCTTGCTATAAATTCTACACTTTTATTGAACTGAGACATTACATCAATGAGATTTTCTTTGTTGTGATTAGGTGCTTGTTCAACTCTTATAATGGTAATTTTCTTCTTCAACGTCAAATTTTCTGGTAACCTGGTTTTTATTTCTTCAATCAGACTTACTATAAATATGCACCGATTACGCAACATTTCTTCGTGTCCCCGTCGTAATCGTTTTTCTCTCATTTCAAGCAACTGCTTCTCAACGCGAAATCCCTGATAGCATCTTCGATTGAAGAAATCACGAATAGTTTCAGTAAATATATTAACTTAATTGCAGATAACGTAACTTTGCTGACAAACATATCTATCAGATTGATCATCAAAGAGTTTGGTGTGAGCTGTATCTTCCGACTAGAACATTTTATTGCCTCTGTTTATTTCAAGGAATATTGAATATAAGAATGGAATATATGCGTAATTAATCTCGTTCGCATTCATAGCGTGGATGTGGCACCTTTCGCGCACTTTAGCTACGGAAAAAATGAGTTTTTAGCTCTGACGATTGCGTCTATATTCTTGATACAACGGATTCTATTGATAACCACCTTGTCTGGCACGCTTGAAATTTTTTAACTGTTTCTAGCCGCCGTTGATGGTTTTGTATAGCTCCTTATAAAGAGGTTGTCTGGACGAAGAGCAACTAAACCACTCATATGCCTCTTCAACTAAAAACTCCAAATTTCTCGGTAAAAATTCTTTTGCAGGAAGGAATGGCACGTAATAAAATCAGGTGTGGTAGCTCTTCTTCCAATTTCGTAAATCGTTATTTACTCCAGCCATTATCTCTACAAATGCCCATTAAATTTTCAGTTCGCGAAACGATTCGTTGAAGTGTCTTCTGTATAGCAAAAGGACAATAGCTTCAGCATTACCATCGTGCAGTTCAGCAATGTCAAGGTATGTAGATACTATTTTGTGGTGTAGTTTAGTGTAATGAACTATAACCAGTGCCCAGTATTTAGGTACAGGAATGTCAGTAGATTTATCACTCAATAAGTTAAATGGTTGTTCTTTGCAATCTTGTTTTAGAACGTAACTGAAATGCAGCGCTAACACGTCTTTTACAACAAAGTTCGGCGCAGCTGAACTTTTACGATATCTTTTTCATGGCTGTCATTAAGTACCTCTCCCAAATGGTAGACTACTCGTATACAGGTATACATGGCTGTGAATAATGCAAGTCCTGCTTCTTCAGTTTTTTTTTTTAAATTCCCAATGGGCCTTTACTCAAAAGCTATTATAGGCCGCATAGTTACAATATCTGTAACAATTCACTTTGTCGAAGACTGGTTAAAGATGTAAAACTGATCAATGAATGACTAATCACTTTTTTCAAAAAAGGTTGCTTATCTTTTTATTTTTGAGATGCTTCTTTGACATGCCATGAGACTGCAAATCTTCATACTGACTGTTTAAAACTGTACCACAAAATTTGTACCTCGCCATCTGGCCCGTAGTACTTTCGTTAACTTGAAGCCAGTCTTTTAAATATGGATCTTAAAGCCAAGCATCCCGAAACTTTTGCGTATATTATGGTTTCGGCATAGTTATAGACGTATGAAGTCGTGAAACGATACCATACACTGAGTATCAGAACTGTATAGCGCACACCACGAACGACAACAGCCGAGTTACTTTTGTACACATCTGACGTGACACACCCTGCATGAGCCAACAAGCGCTTACTGGCTACTCGAAGCGAAAGCGAGCAGTCACTGTTTCAAACCGGTTGCTGCACTCCCTACACCTGAGCAAGCCGCCTTCGCTCGTGAAATGAACTAGGTGCTTCTAAATACTGTTCATTCGACAGCGAATCCCCGCATGTAGCGTGTGATCAAAGAGTCAGTATAAATTTGAAAACTGAATAAATCACGGAATTGCTTGGAATGACATGGGGTTTTATTGGAACCAAAAAAATACAAACGTTCAAAAAATGTCCGACAGATGGCGCTTCATCTGATCAGAATAGCAATAATTAGCATAACAAAGTAAGACAAAGCAAAGATGATGTTCTTTACAGGGAATGCTCAATATGTCCACCATCATTCGTCAACAATAGCTGTAGTCGAGGAAGAATGTTGTGAACAGCACTGTAAAGCATGTCCGGAGTTATGGTGAGGCATTGGCGTCGGATGTTGTCTCTCAGCATCCCTACAGATGTGGGTCGATCACGACACACTTGCGACTTCAGGTGACCCCAAAGCCAGTAATTGCACGGACTGAGGTCTGGGGACCTGGGAGGCCAAGCATGACTAAAGTGGCGGCTGAGCACACGATCATCACCAAACGACGCGCGCAAGAGATATTTCACGCTTCTAGCAATATGGGGTGGAGCGCCATCCTGCATAAACATCGTACGTTCCAGCAGGTGTTTATCAGCCAGGCTGGGGATGATGCGATTCTGTAACATATCGGTGTACCTCTCACCCGACACGGTAGCAGTTTTGCTGTCAGGCGCCATCTGTCGGACATTTTGTGAACTTTTTTTTTCTGTCGTTGTAATAAAACCCCATGTCATTCCAAGCATGTGTGTAAATCTGTACCTCTCTAGCTACATTATTCCGAGGTTTATTAAGTTTTGAAATTTATACTGACTTTTTGATCACCCTGTTTATCGAGTGTGATGGTTCGTTCGATGTCACATTGTTAGGCATGAGTGTTGTCTTCGGAGTAGTAATTAAATACTCCTGAAATCAAATATAGCAAAAAAAAAAAAACATACTTCGGTACATATAAAAATAGCTTAGTGCATGAGAGATTGCGTTTTCAGTAACTGAAACTGAATTCTAGTAAACCGCTGTAAAATCCACCAGTCACTAGATGCAATTTTTCGCCACTAAAAGGACGGTAGAAACCACAAGTTTTAGTGGAAAATCCACTAAGTTGGCAACACTCGTCCACACGCGCTTCTCTTTCTTATGCTAAGCAGAACATGGATTTCTCACAAACAACATTTAAATACACTGCTCGCCACTGAAGTTGAATCACCGTGAGGATGGATGCAGTCGTAACACTGTGTATAGAGGAGCGAGTTTCTGATTACAAAATGGCCTTTGAATGTTGTTTGACTAGCTCCAGATGTTCATTACTGGTGTTGTTGTCAGGGACTAGCAGGTTTTGTTCTATAAATACCAGTTCACAGGGACGTAATCGGCGGTACTAGTAATCTGAATACCGTAAACTGCAGGACGTCTGAAATCTGTGGGTCCCGTCTTCCTTCGCCATCTCTACGATCAAAAAATGGAAAATTGGAAACAAAATGACTCTGAGCACTATGCGACTTAACTTCTGAGTTCATCAGTCGCCTAGAACTTATTAAACCTAACTAACTTAAGGACATCACACACATCCATGCCCGTGGCAGCATTCAAACCTGCGACCGTAGCGGTCACGCGGTTCCAGACTGAAGCGCCTAGAACCGCACGGCCACACCGGATGCAAAAATTGGAATCAAAGATGTGGTTCTAGGCACTACAGTCTGGAACGGCGCGACTGCTACGGTCGCAGGTTCGAATCCTACCTCGGGCATGGATGTGTGCGATGTCCTTAGGTTAATTAAGTAGTTCTAGGGGCCTGATGACCTCAGAAGTTAAGTCCCACAGTGCTCAGAGCCATTTGAACCTTTTTTTTGTAATTTTGTTAAGAAAGACAGCATTCCTCGCGTGTCGCTTGATTTACGCCCAGTAAAACTGTCGCCTTAGGATTAGGACGCCTCTGTGTGCGCCATTTCGGCAGGAGACGCTCGTCAACACGACGCGAGGCTCATCGCGGCTGTTCCGCCTGGCGCTTTTCCGAGCGGCCGGCGCGCGCGGCAGTCGCCATTCGGCGGCGGGCCAGAAAGGAAAGCTTTTAGCGCGGCGGCCCAGCCTCCGCCCATTATACTCCACCCCCACACCCCGGCGGCCGGCGGCCGTTCACCACCTGCGACGCATTGTTCTCGCTCTTTTGTCCGAAACCTGTTCCCGAGCGTGCCGGCGCATTACCTCGCGCTGTTCAGAGAGCTCGCGTCTCTATAGCGACTGCAGTTTAAGAGGCTAGCAGCAAAAAGGAAAAACGGCCAACGATACTGTTGCGGTCTGCGCAAACAGTCCGCGAGGATTTGCCGGCACATGTCTCGATTGCGGTCTTCTGTGCGGTCTACTCAAGGACAGTTGCTTGTTGACCTTTTAAAGTCGTGGAGTGCACTGGTGCGTATCTACCTGCATTCAGCAGCTTCATTAGTCCTCTGCAAGCCACGCGATGTGGCGCATCGTATGGAGAGTATCAAATTATTCCCACCCCTCTTCTCCCCAGAGACCCACCTCGTCCTCTAAGTATTTCAGTCACGCGGTATCAACGTTCGATATCACACTTGTTAGGGGCTGCAGTTATCGACCACAGTCCGTACCACGAGGTACATTCAAGTTCTAAGGCCTCCGATTTTTTTTTTCTACGGACTGGAAAGAGATAGAAACATGCGCATTGTTTTAAAATGAGGCCGCGTTCGTTGTCAATACGTCCCAGAGATGGCAGCACCGTACGGCAGATGCAATTTTACCGCCAGCGGCGAGAATGAGAACTGTTTTAAATACTTAAAATGGCGACGTTTTCCTTACTTGAACAGCGTGCAATCATTCGTTTTCTGAATTTGCGTGGTGTGAAACCAACTGAAATTCATCGACAGTTGAAGTAGACATGTGGTGATGGAGTTATGGATGTGTCAAAAGTGCGTTCGTGGCTGCGACAGTTTAATGAAGGCAGAACATCGTGTGACAACAAACCGAAACAACCTCAGGCTCGCACAAGCCGGTCTGACGACATGACCGAGAAAGTTGAGAGAATTGTTTTGGGGGATCGCCGAATGACTGTTGAACAGATCGCCTCCAGAGTTGGCCTTTCTGTGGGTTCTGTGCACACAATCCTGCATGACGACCTGAAAATGCGAAAAGTGTCATCCAGGTGGGTGCCACGAATGCTGACGGACGACCACACGGCTGCCCGTGTGGCATGTTGCTCAAGCAATGTTGACGCGCAACGACAGCACGAATGGGACTTTCTTTTCGTCGGTTGTGACAATGGATGAGACGTGGATGCCATTTTTCAATCCAGAAACAAAGCGCCAGTCAGGTCAATGGAAGCATACGGATTCACCGCCACCGAAAAAATTTCGGGTAACCGCCAGTGCTGAAAAAATGATGGTGTCCATGTTCTGGGACAGTGGGGGCGTAATCCTTACCCATTGCGTTCCAAAGGGCACTACGGTAACAGGTCAATCCTACGAAAATGTTTTGAAGAACAAATTTCTTCCTGCACTGCAACAAAAACGCCCGGGAAGGGCTGCGCGTGTGCTGTTTCACCACGACAATGCAGCCGCACATCGAGCTAACGTTACGCAATAGTTTCTTCGTGATAACGACTTTGAAGTGATTCCTCGTGCTCCCTACTCACCTGACCTGGCTCCTAGTGACTTTTGGCTTTTTCCAACAATGAAAGACACTCTCCGTGGCCGCACATTCACCAGCCGTGTTTATATTGCCTCAGCGATTTTCCAGTGGTCAAAACAGACTCCTAAAGAAGACTTCGCCGCTTCCATGGAATCATTGTGTCAGCCTTGCGAAAAATGTTTACGTCTGCAGGGAGATTACGTAGAGAAGTAACGCCAGTTTCATCGATTTTGGGTGGATTAGAAAAAAAATCGGAGGCCTTAGAACTTGAATGCACCTCGTAATATCGCTGGACTTGCGAGTCGAGACTAGTGCCGCTCCGAGGCTCGTATCAAGTTTCTAGCGAGCTCTCGTCTACTCTTCCTCGGGACGTCAAGTAGTAAAGTAGTGTAAGTAGGCTGTTTAGGTTTTTTATGTTGGTAACGCCACGTAGCGCTCTGTATGAAATTCACTGGCTGTGCTGTGTGTAGTCTGTGGCTGGTTGGCACTGTTGGAGTATTCGCTACTGTAGTGTTGGACAGTTGGATGTGAACAGCGCGTAGCGTTTCGCAGTTGGAGGTGAGCCGCCAGCAGTGGTGGATGTGGGGAGAGAGATGGCGGAGTTTTGAGAGCGGATGATCTGGGACGTGTGTCCATCAGAGACAGTACATTTGTAAGACTGGATGTCATGAACTGATATATATATATTATAACTTTTGAACACTAATAAGGTAAATACATTGTTTGTTCTCTATCAAAATCTTTCATTTGCTAAGAATGCCTATCAGTAGCTAGTGCCTTCAGTAGTTTGAATCTTTTATTTAGCTGGCAGCATTGGCGCTCGGTGTATTGCTGTAGTTCGAGTAACGAAGATTTTTGTGAGGTAAGTGATTCATGAAACGTATAGGTTATTGTTAGTCAGGGCCATTCTTTTGTAGGGATGATTGATGAGCTAAAAAATATTGTGTGTCAGTTTAGTGTTGATCGGAATAAGTAAAGAGAGAAATGTCTTAGAACGTTCAGTTTTGCTCAGCTGTTTGCAAAACAAATAACGTAAGGGGTTTATCAGCACAGTAATTCATTAATTTTTCTAAGGGTATGTTTCAGTAGCATAGCCTTCAGCTGATAGGAAGCAACCTCTAACAAGGCGCTTTGTAATGTATGGCCTAAGTGAGGCCTCAATAGCTATCTGTTTATAATTAGATGTATGCAGCCAAGAAGAATCCTGTACAACCAGTTAAGCACAATATATATTACTTTTTACCAACAACATCTAGATATTTTAGTCGTAGCAGATCCAGACCACGGAGGCAACACGTTGTAGAAGTTACTGACAAACCTCCTGTGACTTATATGTCTGTGTATGGAATTGACGACCAGTCAACACCGGCGACCACTAGTTCGTCGTCATCATAGCAACATACAGCGTCGTCCATTGATCGTGGCCGTGAAACAGCCATCAACACGAAAAAACTGGAAAGAACGAAACTCGTCTAGCTTGAAGGGGCATACCAGATGGTGCTATTTTTGGCCCGCTACATGGCGTTGCCATAGGTCAAACGGATATCAACTGCGTTTTTTAAAATAGGAAACCCAATTTTTTTTACATACTCCTGTAGTGCGTCATGAAATATGAATGTGTTAGTTGGACCACTTTTTTCCCTTTGTGATAGATGGCGCTGTAATAGTCACAAACGTGTAAGTACGTGGTATCACGTAACATTCTGCCAGTGTGTACGGTATTTGCTTCTGATACATTACCCGTGTTAAAATTAACCGTTTACTAATTGCGGAAAACGTCGATATCTTGCTGAAGTATGGCTATTGTGATCAAAATGCCCAACGGGCGTGTGCTATGTATGCTGGTCGGTATCCTGGACGACATCATCCAAGTGTCCGGACCGTTCGCCGGATAGTTACGTTATTTAAGCAAACAGGAAGTGTTCAGCCACATGTGAAACGTCAACCACGACCTGCAACAAATGATGATGCCCAAGTAGGTGTTTTAGCTGCTGTCGCGGCTAATCCGCACATCAGCAACAAAATGGTTCAAATGGTTCTGAGCACTATGGGACTTAACATCTGTGGTCATCAGTCCCCTAGAACTTAGAACTACTTAAACCGAACTAACCTAAGGACATCACACACATCCATGCCCGAGGCAGGATTCGAACCTGCAACCCTAGCAGTCCCGCGGTTCCGGACTGAGCGCCTAGAACCGCTAGACCACCGCGGCCGGCACATCAGCAGCAGACAATTGTAAATCTCAGAAAGGTCGGTGTTGAGAATTGGGAATCTCAAAACGTCTGTGTTGAGAATGCTACATCAACATCGATTGAAGCCGTACCATATTTCTATGCACCAGGAATTGCATGGCGACGACTTTGAACGTCGTGTACAGTTCTGCCACTGGGCACAAGAGAAATTACGGGACGATGACAGATATTTTGCTCGCGTTCTATTTAGCGACGAAGCGTCGTTCACCAACAGTGGTGATACTACGCCATAATACGGGCATAACACGCCACGATGGCTGCGACAAGTGGAACATCAGCGACCTTGGCGGGGTAATATATCGTGCGCCATCATGGGAGGAAGGATAACTTGCCCCATCTTATCGATGGCGATCTAAATGGTGCAGTGTATGCTGATTTCCTACGTAATGCACTAGCGATGTTACTACAAGGTGTTTCACTGCATGATAGAATGGCGATGTACTTCCAACATGATGGATGTCCGGCACATTGCGGTTGAAGCGGTACTGAATAGCATATTTCATGACAGATGTATTGGTCGTCGAAGCACCTTACCGTGGCCCGCACGTTCACCGGATCTGACGTCCCCGGATTTCCTTCTGTGGGGAAAGTTGAAGGATATTTGCTATCGTGATCCACCGACAGCGCCTGACAACATGCGTCAGCGCATTGTCAATGCATGTGCGAACGTTACGGAAGGCTAACTACTCGCTGTTGAGAGGAATGTCGTTACACGTACTGCCAAATGCATTGAGGTTGACGGACATCATTTTGAGCATTTATTGCATTAATGTGGTATTTACAGGTAATCACGCTGTTACAGCATGCGTTCTCAGAAATGATGAGTTCACAAAGGTACATGTATCACATTGGAACAACCGGAATAAAATGTTCAAGCGTACCTACGTTTTGTATTTTAATTTAAAAAAACCTACCCGTTACCAAGTGTTCGTCTAAAATTGTGAGCCATATGTTTGTGACTATTACAGCGCCATCTACCACAAAGCGAAAAAGTGGTCCAACTAAAACATTGACATTTCTTTACGTACTACACGAATATGTAATAAAAATGGGGGTTCCTATTTTAAAAAACAGAGTTGATATCCGTTTGACCTATGGCAGCGCCATCTTGCGGGCCAAACATAGCGCCATCCGGTTTGCTCCTTCAAGCTAGACAAGTTTAGTTTTTTGTAGTTTTTTCGTTTGACGTTGGTTTCGTGAGATATTTGGCCCGGTCACGATGAATGGACCACCCTGTATACTGACTGATCCACCGACTCATCATCACACAGTCCAAACTGCTAGAGATGGAAACTTGAAAAAGGTTTTGATCTTATATGGTAGGCATCTTTTAAGAAGTACGTTTTCAAAATTTCGTCCATAAAGGAGTGAAACACGTGGTGACAAGCTTTTATCAAATATGATGTTACTAAGCCAATTTTGAAGCTACAACTACCAAAACTGGTATCTGATTTCTCAGTCAGAATTTAAAACATTTATGTTTTAGTGTTTTTTGTAAATTCAGCGTATAAGGGGTTGTAATAGGGTATGAAAAGTTTTGTGAAAACTATTAAAGAAGCATTCAGCATAAACAAAACTTTTCAGATGTCCCAAGAGCTAAAAATCCAGGGGGCTTAAGTCTGGTGACCACGCGTCAGGGCCTCTGTGTGCTATCCAACGCCCAGGGAGGAGGATGTTGGGGTGTTGATGAACCACAGTGCGGAAGTGGGTAGGTGTTCCATGATGCAGAAACCACAGAAACTGTCACATTGCCGCAGGTACATTCTCAAGCAACCTAGGCAGAGTATTCCGCAGGAAGTCCAGGTATGTTCCTACGGTTAGGCATTGTGGCATAATAACCAAATACAGTATGTGGTCACCAAGAATCCTGGCCCACACCTTTATGCTGAACCAGTACTGATAAGACACCTCAACTATTCACCTAGGAGTGCCTGTAGCCCGCACAAGCCGATTATGGCAATTGATGATGCCGGTTGTTGAAAAGGTTGCTTCGTCTGTAAAACTGATGAGAGAAATCGAATAACTGTGATGGTCTGGTGCTAAAATCATGGACAAAATGCTTCATGCAGGGGGAAATCTGTTGCTGGTAATTCTTGCACTCATTGCAGGTGATAGGGATAGTAGCGGCTGTCATGTAGGATACTTTAATCGTACTTTGGCTTACACAACGTTGGTCGGCCACGTGTACCAGCGTTCATCTCAATATTCTGTAGGATCCAGCCCTCCGAATCTGGAGTGTGAACTGCCCACCATCTCCCTGCACGTTTGTCTGTCTGAAAGGACCCAGCATTACACAGACGCCCAAAAACGGCTTGAAATATTGTGTGATGCGGTTGGTCTCTGGTTGTTTTTGGTATAGTCCTGCTGCCTCTCGACCGTTACCATCAGCTTGACCGTACGCAAACACTATCTCAGCTTGTTACTGACACGAATACTGGACCATTCTGCCTACAGTACGCTTCGTCAACCACGCAGCTTGCCCACACAAGAAACACACAGTATTTGGTCAGAGGAATTGTCATCTGTCAGCGCCATCTATTGCGGCATTTGTAGAGACATTTTCTTAGGACTCTTCTTCCTCAATTTCCAGTCAGAAATACGTCACTGCAGTTTTCAGTTTTTGTAATGTTCACCGTATATAAAAGATGAGAATAGCATCAGATGGTGAGTGACCATTGTCAGACACAGGGGGATGCCGCTTACATGGGTAGATAGCGATCTCAACACCTGACAGACTACGAATGTGTCCTCATTTGTGGTAACCATTTGGCTGGCTGGCCGAAACTTGCCAGATTTGTAGGGTGTTAGGATGTGACAGCGGCCTGATGTTGGACTCCAAGGGAATGAGAGAGCAGGCATATTTATCGTCAAGGTATGGTCAACCACATCTGACCACAATGTAGGATCGCCACATTGTGCACCAGGGACACCGTAACGCCTTCACATCGACACCTGCTATCCATCAACAAGTAATGAACTATCTGCAACATTGTGAGTCATCCTACACAATTGATTGGAGTCCAGCAACAGCTGGAGTAGGAAAATACCGTGTCATGCATAGGCTGTCGCCAGCACCACAACGCAGACGACTCTGATTAGACTGGTGCTATGTCAAGGAAGCTTGAACTGCTGGTCAGTCGCATCACTCTGTCTTACGATGAACCGCAGTCCAGATGACACATCGTTAGGGAGTATGGTGGCGACCTGTGATGTTGTCTCATTCTTCCAGTATTTCGTAGAGCCTCAATGGCTTCACTCCTGGCGTCCTGGTGTGAGGAAACCTTTGGAACTCTGACAGCACAACATTACATCGCGGAGATCCTGTGTCCTCGAGACGGTGTCGCAGTGCCATTGCGATGTCATTTGTCAATGGGTCAATGCTTGTCCACAATGAACTTTGTGGATGATAAAGTTAACTAAAGTTAAAATCTTCTGGGGTCTTAGATCGCGTCATATTTCCTCTAAAACAATCGACGTTTCGACATCTCTGCTGGGATCTTCTTCAGGATATTTCGGTGTCCACTATTGCTGGAACACTGCGAGAGACCAGTGCCGCTTTCTCTTATAAAGGGAAGTTCTCCCGCATTTGCGCTGGAGAACTGGTTAAAATTCTTGTTGCTACCATTGGTAGGCCATAGTCTAATATTCCATCGCTGATGCATAAGAAGAAGCGTTATTGGCTAAATTCTTGTGGACATTATTGGTAGCCCATCGTCATTAGACAGAAAAGCAGTACTCTACATTTACGCTTGAGAAGGGTTGTGGATAATGGTGAGGTACTCACGAGGTCAGCTATATCCCTACATCTATCCCTGATGGAAGATGTACGGAACCAGCGTGGGGCTCGACTCTGAGTGCCAGTATCCAGGATATCAAGGATCAGTTAGAAGTTGCTGGCCATTTTGTTTCATGAGACTCCGGCTTTATGACTCTCTCGCCGACCAAATCAGTGGATGTATCCAGTCAGGAGAGATTTGTGGTGGAGGGGGGGGGGGGGGGTGCCATGTTATACTCGTAAGTTCGCTGATACTGCCAAGTTTCGTCTCTTCCTTCATTTCTCTCTACTGCACAGTTTTGTCATACATACAGTTTGAGAGAATCCACCCCAAATACATCTAGCTAGAATAAATACACCGAGATGCGGTTTTTGCAAAGTTACAGCGGACATTATGGCAAATTATCAGATGTTCACATGTAATTTTTATCATTTATATCTACACATATACCGATTAAACCTTGTGTGTGTGTGTGTGTGTGTGTGTGTGTGTGTGTGTGTGCGTGTGTGTGTGTGAGCGTTGCCGTGAATGCACATTCGGACATTACTGATATGTATTAACTGCAAACTGGACTCTGAGGTAACAAAGTTTGTGTCCTGTTGTTGCGAGAATTGTACCCCGTGGACTGCGAGGGTCATTTCGTAAATAATACATGGTTGGTATTACTGTGGATTGTTTGATGCAGCAAGAATGAAAATTACATCAGACATAGTTGGGAGTTTGAGGAAGAAGCAAGTGTTGCTATTTTTTTTCCCTGCTGTGTACTCTAACATAAAATTGGAGAGAGGTAGAAATGGACGCTGCAGGCGTCTCTAGCACTGTCGCTAAGGCCAAAGGTCTTAGATCAAGATCGAAACTTTACACGGCAAAAAGCCGACAGATATTCACAGAGCGTTGCGTAAAGTTTGTGGTACATTTACTCGTACAGTTGACCACTGTCGAGTTTCACGTCGGATTAAAAGTTTTAATGGTGGGGGTACTAGCATAGCTGATAATCCAAGACCCAGGAGGCCAAACCCATCAACAGATGGACGAAGCGTCAAACTTGTGGCAGATGCTCCATTAGAATATCGCAGTGCAATTTGTGAAGAATCCAGGGGAATTCCCCAAATATCAGTATTCCACATTCTGGGGAATAGCCCCAACATCAGTATTCCATATTCTGACAAGTGATTTAAAGAGGAGAAAAATTTCTGCGAGGTGGGTTCCGCATTGTCTGACTGCTGAAGACATGCAGAAACGCATCGACATGGCAACCTTGCTCGAACAATGTTTCGGACGAGAAGGTTAAGGATTCTTGTGTCGAACTTTTGCTACTGATAAAACGTAGAGTTGAAATGTCAGTCTGGTTAGTGGAGAGCTTCGGACTCAACACGTCCAAAAAAATTTCAACACCTCAAACGACTGCTCCAGCAAATGATTCTTTTTACTTATGATCACTGAGGAATCATTATGACAGATACCCATGTGGAACAAGAGTCACAGCAGTGTATTATCATAACTTAACGCAAAACCTGAGCATGTTGTTGTTGTGGTCTTCAGTCGCGAGTCTGGTTTGATGCACCTCTCCATGCTACTCTATCCTGTGCAAACTGCTTCATCTCCCAGTACTTACTGCAACCTTTATCCTTCTGAATCTGTTTAGTGTATTCATCTCTTGGTCTCCCTCCCAGATTTTTACCCTCCACGCTGCCCCCCAATACTAAATTGGTGATCCTTTGATGCCTTCTTCTAGTCAAGTTGTGCCACAAACTCCTCTTCTCCCCAATTCTTTTCAATACCTCCTCATTAGTTATGTGATCTACCCATCTAATATTCATCATTCTTCTGTAGCACCACATTCCGAAAACTTCTATACTCTTCTTGTCGAAACTATTTATCGTCCATGTTTTACTTCCATACATGGTTATACTCTTTCAGAAACGACTTGCTGGCACTTAAATGTATACTCGATGTTAACAAATTTCTCTTCTTCAGAAAAAATTTACTTGCCATTGTCGGAGTACATTTTATATCCTCTCTACTTCGACCACAATCAGTTATTTTGCTCTCCAAATAGCAAAACGCATTTAGCACTTTAAGTGTCTCATTTCCTAATGTAATTCCCGCAGCATCACCCGATTTAATTCGACTACATTCCATTATCCTCGTTTAAAAGCTGTTGATGTTCATCTTATATCCTCAATTCACAACACTGTCCATTCCGTTCAGCTGCTGTTCCGGGTCCTTTGCTGCCTGTGACAGAATTACAATGTCATCGGCGAACCTCAAAATTTTTATTTCTTCTCCATGGATTTTAATTCCTATTCCAAATTTTTCTTTTGTTTCCTTTACAGTTTGCTCAATGTGCAGACTGAATAACATCGGGGAGACGCTACATCCCTGTCTCATTCGCTTCCCAACCATTGTTTCCCTTTCATGCCTCTCAACTCTTATAACTGCCATCTGGTTTCTGTACAAATTGTAAATAGCCGTTCGCTCCCTGTTTTGCCCCTGCCACCTTCAGAATTTGAAAGAGTACAACAGTCAACATTGTCAAAAGCTTTCTCTATGTCTACAAATGGTAGAAACGTAGGTTTGGTTTCCATAATCTAAGATAAATTGTACGGTCAGTACTGCATCACGTGTTCCAACATTTCTGCCGAATTCAAACTGATCTTCCCCGAGGTCAGCTTCTACCAGATTTTCCATTCACCTGTAAAGAGTCCGTGTTAGTATTTTGCAGCCGTGGCTTATTAAACTGATAGTTCGGTAATTTTCACATCTGTCGACACCTGCTTTTTTTTGGGATTCGAATTATTATAATCTTCTTGAAGTATGAGGTTATTTCGCCTGTCTCATACATCTTGCTCAGTAGATGGTAGAGTTTTGTTAGGTCTGGCTCTCCGAAGTTCTAAAGGGATGTTGTCTACTCCCGGGGCCTTGTTTCGACTTAGATCTTTCAGTGATCTGTCAAACTCTTCACGCAGTATCATGTCTTCCATTTCATCTTCATCTACATTCTCTTCCATTTATACAGTATTGTCCTCAAGAACATCGCCCCTCTATATACTCCTTCCACCTTTCCGCTTTCCCTTCTTTGCTTAGAACTGGTTTTCCCTCTGAGCTCTTGATATCCATACAAATGGTTCTCTTTTCTCCAATGGCCTCATTAATTTTTCTGTAGGAAATATCTATCTTACCCCTAGTGGTATATGACTCCGCATTCTTACACTTGTTCTTAGTCATTTTACACTTTCTGTCGATCTCATTTTGGACGTTTGTATTCCTTTTTGCCTGCTTCATTTACTGCATTTTTATATTTTCTCCTTTCATCCATTAAATTCAATATGCCTTCCGTTACCCAAGGATTCCTATTAGCCCTCGTCTTTTTACCTACTTTATCCTCTGCTACCTTCACTACTTCATCTCGGAAAGCTACCCATTCTTCTTCTACTGTATTTCTTTCCCCCATTCTTGTCAAGCGTTCCCTAATGCTCTCCCTGAAACTGTCTACAACCTCTGGTTCTTTCAGTTAATCCAAGTCTCATCTCCTCAAATTCTCACCTTTTTTGCAGTTTCTTCAGTTTTAATCTACAGTTCATAACGAATAGACTGTGGTCAGAGTCCACATCTGTCTCTGTAAATGTCTTACAATTTAAAAGCTGGTTCCTGAATCTCTGTCTTACCATTACATAATCTATCTGAGACCTTCCAGTATCTCCAGGTTTCTTCCTTCTTTTATGATGATTGAACCAAGTGTTAGCTATATTTAAGTTATGGTCTGTGCAAAATTCAACTAGGCAGCATCCTCTTTCATTCCTTAATCCCAATCCACATTCACCTACTTCGTTTCCTTCTCTTCCTTTTCCTTTTTCCAGTCACCCATGACTATTAAATTTTCCCCTACCTTCACTGTCGGAATAATTTATGTAATTTGATTATACGTTTCATCAATCTCCTCGTCATCAACCTGAGCATAAGAATGCACAAAACCCGGCGTCAGTTGCTGGAGGCTGGGCCAGTCATTCTCCACGACAATGCTCCCTCGGATATCGCCAGTGTTGTAGCCCAAAAACTGCACGAATACGGAAGAGAAGTGTTGCCGTATCCTTCCTGCAGGCCAGATGGGAGTCCACCAGACTTGGGCTTGTTTTGTTCCCGAAGTTGAAAAAAACCCGTGCGTGGACATCGTTATCTTTCTGTGAAGGAGCTTTCTACCAGCTGTTGGACAGGTGAAGAGGTGTTCTGGATGGAATAGTAGAGAAAATATTGAAGTACTGTAGAGAGCCACTGAAAATAAATAAACGTGCAAGTAGAAAAGAAATTAGTGTACAGTATTTAGTAAATGTCCCTAGTATCTGCCGGAGTGAGGGAGTCGTGAAACGCAGCCTGTGGGCTGGGTGGAAACGGACCATCTGCAGTTGCAGTAACCGGCTGCCGCTGTTGACTCGGCGGGAGCCCACCTTACGCTGCCCCCGCGGTGTAGCGTGTAGAGATGGGTAGTTCGCGAACGAACGGATGCAAAGGAACGGTTCACCAAGATGAACGAAAGGACCGAGGAACGAATTCCAAGGAACGATCGGTTCATAGTTCACTTCGGTCGCGGCGGTCACTTGGGCAGTTCTCGTTCCAGCCTGGGTCACGTGCTCGTCTCAGCCTCGGCCTCCCTCGGCCGCACTCGTCGTTCTTCGCACGGCCGCCTGCCTCAGTTCCACTGCCGACTGCTCCTACTTAGTTCAGTATCCAGTTGTTCGTTTCGTTCACTGCGACAGCCTATTTTACATGTGTTCTAAACTGTTCTTGCACTTGGTTCTGGCTATTTACCGTCCACGATCGATAATCAAAAAGTATTTTATAGCTATGTAAATTACATAGAAGTTACGTTGTATGTAATAGGTACGTCTTTTCAGGTAACAAAAGGGCATATCAGCTCACTTCATTATATCGATGAACAGCAGAAGACGTACTCATAACAAGGCAAGTTTTTTTTGGTTATTCATATATTTTTTTGGTTTCATCGATTTGATTTAGCAACTAACTTTCAATAATTTGCTTAATTTTTAGTGTAAGAAAATTCATATAAAACGATTTTCGTGTATCTTTCATATACAAACCATTACATTTAGGAAGGCTCTAATTATTTTTAAGTTTGGTTGTTTCCAATTTGCATTACTTGCTATTTTGGTTTCCTTGAGAAAAAAAAAAGTGGGTTGTGGGTCATTTTGGCTCAGTAGGAAAAGCGGTGCCTCTCCATTTGAAAAGACATAGATTGCCATAAATCGTATTTACTTATTATCTCAAAAAGATTTGTTCAGAAGGAGCTTTCAAAGCAAAAACTTTATTACTGCGAACTTTGCGTCATTAACTTTAAGAATACAACATACAAACCAAATTTTTACTAAGCGTTTGACGCAAGTATGATGAGAAAACCACATTTTATTTTATGCTTCCAAAAATTCTCTACTTCGCCTACGAACTCAGAGACAACGCCAAATATATATAGGGCGTAAACGATTATTGTTTACAACGTAGCATAGCTATGTAGTGGAAGACGAAACGAAGAATTTCATACAAGACACTTGTGGTCTATTAAATTGGGAAACAGCCAACAACAGGTTTACAAGACTACATGAGCTATAGCCCATGCGCGACACGTGAGATTTTCATGTTCTCTTCTCCAGCTCTCTGCACATCGATTGTTTCGCCATTGTTGCTTGCATTAGCTTGTTATTTCTTCAAAAAATGGTTCAAATGGCTCTGAGCACTATGGGACTCAACTGCTGTGGTCATTAGTCCCCTAGAACTTAGAACTACTTAAACCTAACTAACCTAAGGACATCACACACATCCATGCCCGAGGCAGGATTCGAACCTGCGACCGTAGCAGTCGCACGTGTTATTTCTTCACTGCTTAATTATTACATGTTTGTCTGTTTGTTGTATCTGCTCGTAACGGGCAACACATCGTCCGTAATTGGCGAGCAGTCTGTACCCGGGGCCGGTTTTCCTTTCGCCACCCTATATTATTTGCCTGCGACCAGCCACACAACGCTACAGTTGGCTGAACGAGAGGTTCTGCAGAATCACAGCAATTACTTCTAAAAGTGTGTAAGATTTCTGTAAGGAATATAAACTCTATGCTCCAGGGCAGAGGCAAGTGCCCCCTCTTGGTGCCCTCCATCCTTCAGTCACCTACACTACTAGTTTTCAGCTTTTCGTAAGAACCATATACCGAGCACAAATGAACGGTGAACGAGTAAAAATGAACGATTCCAAAAAAAAGAACGATCAGCAGTGAACTCGTTCCCAAGGATGAAGCAGTTTGCCCGTCTCCAGCAGCGCCCTCCCAGACACACACGTGCCGGCCGGCGCTCTCTCCGGATGCCGGCGCCCGCGCCGCCGCCTCCACTACAGCCACAGAGTCCTCCTGTTTACGCCGCTTTTACGGCCGCCACGCGCCGTATAAAGATCGCTGTTTAACGGAGAAACGTGCGCCGCACATCGCACGCCGCCGCGCAAACTATCGATTTCCTCGACAGCGCTACCGGCGCTTCAGAAAATATTTGTTTTCGCGAGGTGTCGTGGCTGAGATAACGTATGCATCTTATGTCGATAGAATTTTTAGCAATGCCTGTAGCAGCGAACAGACTCCACGCGGCTGTATGCGATTGCAGCAATCTTGAGCGCGTGGGCATGCAGCTGGATGACGTCATATTGTAAGCAGACCGGCCAAAGAATATTATCGTTGTAAATAGTCTCCACGGTTGGTCCTGGTGGAGGTTCCAGACCTCCCTCGAGAATGGGTGTGTGTTTTCGTCCTTAGGATAACTTAGGTTAAGTAGTGTGTAAGCTTAGGGACTGATGACCTTAGCAGTTAAGTCCCATAAGATTTCAAAAAAATAAAATAAAAATAAAGTCTCCACGGGTTTGCCGCCAGATCACGTTGTGTAAATTCCACAATATTTCCTCGGATCAACTGTATGAAATTTTCAGGTGGTTCAACCTAGGTCGTACGTAGCCACCTGAAGATGTCCGACAGTTGCTCCGAGGAAATATTGTGGAGACTATTTACAACACATTCTCCCGGAAAGCTTGGCGAGTCACAATATTGTTGTTCTCCGTCAGAATCTATAACACCAAATACGCCTTTACCCTTCATAACAGCCCAAATTCGGCGACGAAACCACTCCAGATGTTTCTTATGCACCAGGAAAAACAAAATGCTTTTCAAGTTTTCGTCTTTAGCAGCTGTAATAAAAGTCTCATTCAGACCGGACGTGGTTTAGTCGTGAGATCACACGAAGCTACGTGCAATATATTCGCTACAATTACATTCCAAGGACTTGGATGAGTAACTGAATGGAATGGACAGTCTCTTGAGAGGAGGATATAAGATGAACATCAACAAAAGCAAAACGAGGATAATGGACTGTAGTCGAATCAAGTCGGGTGATGCTAAAGGAATTATATCAGGAAAAGAGACAGTTAAAGTAGTAAAGGAGTTTTGCTATTTGGGGAGAAAAATAACTGATGATGGTCGAAGTTGAGAGGCTATAAAATGTAGACTGGCAATGGCAAGGAAAGCGTCTCTCAAAAAGAAAAAAATTGTTAACTTCGAGTATAGATTTAAGTGTCAGGAAGTCGTTTCTGAAAGTATTTGTATGGAGTGTAGCCATGTATGGAAGTGAAACGTGGACGATAACTAGTTTGGACAAGAAGAGAATAGAAGCTTTCGAAATGTGGTGCTACAGAAAAATGCTGCAGATTAGATGGGTAGATCACATAACTAATGAGGAGGTATTGCAGAGAATTGGGGAGAAGAGGGGCTTCTGGCACAACTTGGCTAGAAGAAGGGATCGGTTGGTAGGACATGTTTTGAGGCATCAGGGGATCTCCAATTTATTGTTGGAAGGCAGTGCGGAGGGTAAAAATCGTAGAGGGAGGCCAAGAGATGAATACACTAAGCAGATTCAGAGGGATTTAGGCTGCAGTATGTACTGGGAGATGAAGAAGCTTGCACAGGATAGAGTAGCATGGGAAGCTGCATCAAACCAGTCTCTGGACATAAGACAACAACAACAACATTCCACAAGCAAGCAACTTTATCCTTGATCTGTTTAGGCTTTCTTTACTCAAGGGGCCGATAAATAAATCACTTTGTAGCGTCTGTATGGACGTAAAATAAATTACGAATAGATCGGTGTGGAGCATCTCAATCATTCACTTTTAAAAATATTCTCAGGATTATAATGGCTCTGAGCACTATGGGACTTAACTTCTGAGGTCATCAGTCCCCTAGAACCTAGAACTACTTAAACCCAACTGACCTAAGGACATCACACACATCTATGCCCGAGGCAGGGTTTGAACCTGCGACCGTAGCAGCCGCGCGGTTCCGGACTGCGCGCCTAGGGACTGTATTGGAATGCCTTTTAGTATGGATAGTTATTTATACTTTCGTTGACTCTAGTGAAGAAAGGCGTTTTGCGTGGTACACATATTATTAATTCAAAGCTGAGTAGTTTCTTGACTGTGAAAAATCTGATCACTTGAACTGAAGAGATGCGGCAACCACAAGAATGTCTTTCGATACCGCTAGTACTCTTTGCAAAATGAATGAAATTAACTTGACCTTAGTCTGTTCATTCAAGAATTAATTGTAAAACATAACCTTTTTCCTTTATGACACGTAATATTGGAATAATTTAAAAAAGAATCCGCCATCTTGCAAATAGCGCCCCACAGTAGGTATTGCAACTCACGCTGTGCCGCGTGTTATTAATCTATGAAAAACGCGCAGCTAATTTTTTATACGTGTTGGGATGCTAATGCTGCTGAAATAACTGATTTGGTTATTAATAACAACATAAATTTACTAAATATAAATTATAAGATACATACACGCCCATCCACGTTTTTCTCGTAGGAAGATTCTAACAAAAGTAAAAAGGTTCAGAAAATATATTTATATTGTTTTCGCTGTTCTCAGTATCTTTACTTCCAAACATGATTCTTATCGTGAAATATCGATACTGTTTTTCGAATACATCACAGCGAGACAATTAATATTCTCACGTTCTCTTTTCTACACAGAATAACAGTTTGTTTTATTACCTAAACATTTCATGTCTACCATAAATAAATGTTTCTCGCCCGTAGAGGACATGTACACCCATATTAAGTTATGGATGACAGCTACATCACTGATGCAGGAGCACAGTTGAACTGTCAGTTTCAACTAAACTCTGTACACAGACCACTAACTGTCTGGAAAGAATCGCTGTCAGGGTAAGGACCTCCTACCTATCAAAGGGTTGGAGAGGGAGAGAGGGTGAACAAGTGCAACATACGACGTGTCGGTATGCATATTTTATTCATCCAGTACTTTAGAATGAGAGTAATTAGTGACTTGCAACGAACTTTACATACGTTGTCAAATACTTATTAAACACTTTCTTGCTGATAACTTCCATGAAACGATCAAAGGAAAAAAATTATCATTTACTACATTTCGCTCTTCATGGAGTAAAACCGCCGCATCGAGTACGACATTTTGATTTACTACTTCTTTACTACTAACTGTATTCGCAACAAATTTAGCAGACAGTTTTCACATATACCACTGAATGAACCTGCAAAAGCACGTCATTCTAGGACACATAATTCATGAGGTATGACGGGATAAATACTCAGATGAGTGAAAAACTGGCGCATCATGCATGACATTTTAATTTATTACGCCCTTACTATTCACTCTATTCGCAGCACATTTCACACACAACATTCAAATATCTCACTAAATGTGCCTAAAAAGGTACATCACTGTACGACACATAATTGAGGAGATAGGATTTTATAAGAATTGAGATGCGTGTAAACCGAGCTGTAGGACGAAATTCGTTGCAGATACAGGCGAGATACCTGTAGAAATACATGTGAAATACAGAGATAAAACAGGCAGAATATGACGCTGTCGTCTCCAACGCCTGTATAAGACAACAAGCGTCTGGCGCAGTTGTTAATTGGTTACTGCTGATACAATTGCAGTTTATCAAGATTTAAGTCAGTTCGAATGTGGTGTTGTAGTCGGCTCACGAGCGATCAGACACACCATCTCCGGGGTCGCGATGAAGTGGGGATTTTCCCGGACGTCCGTTGCAGGAGTGTTCCGTGAATATCAAGAATCTCCGACGTCGCTGAGGCCGGAAGAAGATGCTGCAACAGCGGGACCAACGACGACCTTCAAAGTGACGGAAGTGCAACCTTCTCGCAAATTCCTGCAGATTTTTAATGCTGGGCCCTCAACAAGTATCAAAATGTCAACAATTCAACGAAGCGTCATTGATATGGGCCTCCTTCGGAAACAATGGGTCACTCATGTACCTTTGATGACTGCATGACACAAACCTTTACGCCTTGCGTGGCCCCATCAACACCCACACTGGACTACTGATGACTGGAAACATGTTCCCTGGTCGGACGGGTCTCGTTTCAAATTGTATCGAGCGGATGGACATGTATGGTTACAGAGACAACCTCATGAATCCGAGGACCCTGCATGTCAACAGGGGACTGTTCAAGCTGGTGGAGGCTCTGTAATGGTGAGGGGCGCATGCAGTTGGAGTGATATCGGACCCCCGATACGTCTAGATACGACTCTGTCAGCTGACATCTACGTAAGCATCCTGTCTGATCACCTGCATCCATTCACGTCCACTGTGCGTTCCGACGGAAAAATTGGAAATTTGTGGTTAGATCTTATGGGACCAAACTGTTGAGGTCATCGGTCCCTAAGCTTACGGACTACTTAAGCTAACTTAAAATAATTTACGCTAAGGACAACACACCCATACCCGAGGGAGGTCTCGAACCTCCGACGGGGGGAGCCGCCCGGACCGTGATAAGATGCCCTAGACCGCGCGGCTACCTACGGACTAGGGCAATTCCAGAAGGACAATCCGACAGCCCACACTTCCAGGGTGCTACAGAGTAACTCCAGCAACGCTCTTTTGAGTTTAAACACCTCCGTTGGTCACCACACTCCCCACGCATAAACATTACTGAGAATATCAGGGATGTCTTGCAACGTGCTGTTCAGAAAAGGTCCCCACCGCCTTGTAGTCTTAGGGATTTATGGAGAGTCCTGCAGGATTCGTGGTGTCAGTTCTCTCCACCACTACTTCAGACATTATTCGAGACCATGCCACGTCGTGTTGCGGCACTTCTGAGTGCTCGCGGTGGATCTACACGGTATTAGGCAGCTGTACCACTTTATCTGCCTCTTCATTGGACATATGTGTGAGATACATCTGACACGGGCGGACTCTAGCAAAGCAACGGGCAAAAAACTTCATTTAAAACCCCAGTTCGATTTCAAGCAATCTTGATGTGGTGTGCGTACTGTGAGACCTTCAGTACACACACCATCAGATTATTTGGCTTGTCGCTCTAACGAAGTAGGCAAGAGTCAGCAATATGTCTTGTGGTCTTATCGTGGAGTGTTTATCTTCTGCTGTTAGTCAGACGATAGAAATTTCACTTGCACTCTTAGAGTAGCAGATTGACAGTGACCAACTTTAAACAGAACTTGATTAATTTTCACACACATTTATTAAAATAATAATTAGTATAAAAATTACTTAACTTGGTTCTGGATGCCATTTACAATTGACAATCTGAAGTTCCTTTGGTCTTGGTACGTTAAACTTATTCTCACATATCTCTGATACTTGACAAAGTGTCTATACATTTATCTTCATGGCTACGTACAGGAATATGGTAATCTTATTAGGTGCAGACTTAAACTTGACTATAGACTGGTACAGACAAATGTAGACTGGTACAGATTGGTGCAAACTGGTACAGACTGGTGCAGACAAATGCAGACTGACTAATCGGAGGTCTGTACACTCGTTATAATACCTCGCGCGTTCAGGTATCACTGCGCGAGTGTAATCCGCAAGAAGAAAAGGTTATACATTAGCAGCAATCTCATTGGCTGCGTTAAATATTAATACGTGGATCGGCGGAAGCAGAATTTGGTCCATCTCTAAGGCAGCGCCATCTCGTAGTGCGGAGGCGGACGAGCGCTGCGCCTGCGCTGTTGTGCTTAGCGGGCCGCGCTCTAGTGGGAAAGTTGTGTACGCGCTGACTACGCGGAACTATGTACACAACACTTGATATGCAAATTACTTAGCTGGAAATAAATACTGTGGGAGTAAGAATCACCAGCCTGCTATTTGGATGGCGGTAACTTGGTGATGCAGAGAGAAGGCAGGTAGGAGGGAAGAGGGAGAGAACGAGATGAACAGAGAAAGGGAAGAGGATGACATGGACGGTGGGAGGGAAGAGTAGGAGATAGAGATAGGAGGAGGATGAGGTGGAGGAGGAAATGGGCAGACAGAGAGGGGATGAGGAGACTGACAGACAGAGGGATAGTTCGATAGGGTGGGGAGGAGGAGCTTGACGTTCAATAAGTGAGCAGGTGTTTTATTGTTTTGTAGAAATTGCCTCCCTTCTGTAACCTCCTATTAATTTCGTTAGTTATTCTTCCATTCCTCGATATTTCACTCCCTACATAAGTGAAACTTTCTGCCACTTTGAGGGGTTCTCCATTCAAGGTAATATATCCGTCATCGACTTTTCGATATACACAGCCAATGCGATTAAAATTCGAAGTGAAATGATATCGAAGAAACTATTCGTTGACGATATACTCCGTGAAACTCTGGAAGAACTGCAGGACCTGTTGAATGATATGAACAGTCTAATGAGAGCACACAATAGATGAAGAGAAAACTGAAGGAAGATGTAGAAGTACAGGAGTGATGACTTATTAGTGTGAACATATGAATAGAAAGTAAATTAAAAAATATATGAAAAATAATGAAAACTAGCAGGATTGGGAATCAAGAAGAAATCTAAATGGAGGAATTCTGCTACCTTGGAGGCAAAACAACACGTGGCGCACGAAGCAAGAAGGTCGTATAAGAAGCAGACTATCACAGACAAAGAAAGAATTCCTGGCCAAGAGATGTCTACTACCACCCGACATACGCCTAAAGCTGATGAAGGAGTTTCTGAGAATGTACTTTGGAGCACAGCATTGTATCGTTATGAAACATGGATTGCGGGAAAACCGCAACAGAAGAGGGAAGAAGCATTTGAGATGTGGTGTGTTGTGGTTGACAGGAGAGCCAACACCGTGTTACTAGAGGAGGCCGGAAGGCACGCGATTTAGCTCATGCAGAATGGCATGAGGTCTGGAACAGGACAAGGAAATTAGAATTTAGAAACAACGGACGTAGCTGGTGGAATACTTAACTTTAATTCATTAATGACGAACGTCGCCTTTGACGGTACATTATTTACAATATCAATAGTAACTGATAATGGCGCCTTGCTAGGTCGTAGCAAATAACGTAGCTGAAGGCTATGCTAACTATCGTCTCGGCAAATGAGAGCCTATAAGTCAGTGAACCATCGCTAGCAAAGTCGGCTGTACAACTGGGCGAGTGCTAGGAAGTCTCTCTAGACCTGCCGTGTGGGGGCGCTCTGTCTGCAATCACTGATAGTGGCGACACGCGGGTCCGACGTATACTAACGGACAGCGGCCGATTTAAAGGCTACCACCTAGCAAGTGTGGTGTCTGGAGGTGACACCACATGGTGCTACTAAAGAATGTTAAAAATTAGGTGGAGTGATAAGATAAGAAATGAGAAAGAACGAATCCACGAAATGTATCAAAAATGATAACGCTAAATGCAAGACCTACTTTGAGATGAAGAGGTAGCGCAGAAGAAGAACTCATGAGGGGCTGGATCATATCAGTCGGCAGACTGATGAAAATAATAAAATGAATTTGTGTAGTTAAAATTATGTAAGAAGAACAAACTAAAGTAACATCCTCGTGAATGCTTTAGTAAAAGGAATGCTCCTGTTTAGCAGTACACGAACGTGTAACCGGAACAGTCATTCTGATAATGTGTAGACAGTTACCTAAGTTTTATAAGGAGGAAAGTTACCAGTTACTGATGTAAACATAAGAATCTACTGCTTCTTTCACCATCTTGGTTGGTTGGCTGGTCGTGAACGAGGTCATCGGTGCCATAGGAGTAGGGAAGAATGGGTGAGGAAGTGGGCCGTGCGTTTTCAAAGGAACCATCCCGGCATTTGGCTGAAGCGATTTATGAAAATCACGGAAAAGCTAAATCAGGATGACCCGACGCGGGTTTGAACCGTCGTCCTCCCGAATGCGAGGCCAGTGTACTAACGACTGCGCCACCATACTTGGCTTTACTTAAACGGAATTAGACGTGGCAAGAATCCAATTGTTTAGAAGAAAATATAAATAACTGGCCTATAAGGACTGATAACCCATTTCAAGTTTTGGTGCTGTACTTGCTGAGAAGAAAATTACCCAGTCGAAATATTCCACTGGTAAGCAGGCAAAAATGCCTTTCGGAAGTACAGTAACTGCATTCAAATTTAGTGCCTCGTGTTACATGACTGTATGTCTTTACATCGTTGCTCTGCAGTGGCATTTCAACGTTAGATCCTTAGTGAAATTGGCCTCCACCAGCTGTTTTAATTTGTCTCGTTGATGCACTTTCGTAGAGTAACAACTAAATTTTTCTGCATTTACTAAAAAGTCATAGAACACCATTTCAATGTCTGAAATAAAAGACTCATCTTTCTTGTGTCCATTTGAGACAGCCGTTGTCTTCTGGAAGGTTCTTAAGCATTTTTAATAGCGAAAGAGGAAAGTGGCAGTTGATCATTTTCAGCATTTACTGAATTACGCAGGTAGAAACAGTCAAGAGACTACTTTTGCTTCAGCCAAAAGACCTTCCTTTTGCAAAAGCACTTCGAAGTCTGTGCAGTCGAAAAAATAAATACAGAAAGAAAAATACATGACATCAAAGCACTGTGTAAGATAGCTTATCACTCCAGTACATCTAAAATACGACTGACATAATTTTGGGAGCAAGCACTGGTATTTACAATAAATTGCACTATTCTATACCATACTGCAACAATTCTGTCAAATTAATTTACATATGTAACATACGGTACGTACAAACTGTGAAAAAGTACTAACGAAATTCACTATCGGTGTTTAAAAACTGTCTAAATCATATTTGTGATGGTATATTATTTTAATAAAACCTAAATATCATTAAGAATGTGCAAAATATTCGACCCGCAGTAGTTGTTTATGTTTAACAAAATTGCATTCTTCAACATGTGACAAAATTTTGAGTAAAGTTAATACGTTTTTATAATCAGATAACCAAATGTTGTTTAGTGAATAATAAAATATTGCAGCATATATATCATGAAACAGATTTGGAAACGTTTGGTTTCTTTGAAACGGGGTTTTATTAAATTGGAAAGAAAGTATTTCTTTTTGGCATACTAATGTTCTTTAACATTTCTTTCTATAAATGCTTTATTGTATAATTAATAGGACGACTATTGTCCTCTGACGTTATGTTCGGTTGTCGAACTTTATCAACAAAGATGAAATTTACCTAAATCGAAAACTAGCATTATGTGTCGTCTTCGTCAGCTGAAGTCTAGTATAAAACTGTTATCGTATGATTCATTTGACCACTTTCCCCTGGTTATTGCCTATTGAAATAATATAAGTGTTTCTTTTGTTGAACGGTACGTTAGGTTGGAAACATTGCAACACAGGGTTTTGACAGCAAATATTTCGTAACATCTGTGTTTACGTTAAGCCAAGTATAAATTATGATATAAGCAAGAAGTAAGAAAAGTAAGTGATATTAAAGGTAAGGGAATAAAAAAGAAAAAAATAAGCCCCAGTGGGTAATAAATCGTCGCACACGATACCCCCAACGTTATACTACGGTCAACCGTCGCCAAGTGAATTTTATGGACGTAGGTAATCGCAGGCTCTTACATCAATATTAGAGTTTGTCTTCGGATTACGCAAAATCTCGTAGTTTTGTAGCAGCTGTGAGCAGCGCGGCCTTGAGTGCGCGCGGCCTTCGTAAACAGCGGTCCGCCGCCCATCTTCCGTGCCCGCCTCCCCGTCAGTCATCTGTTTGTTGAGGTAACAGCAGTCTGGCGCGTCGTAGCGGCCAGTGCGTTACGCACGAACCTCAGCTCCCTGCGACACGCTGGCAGTCGACACATACCAAACGCAGTCGCCCAGTGCGTGCTCTCTTCATCTGTTCACCAGCTACACTGCCCACAACTAAACTTAAAGCAGGACAAGACGTCAATCTACATCTTTATCTACATCCATACTCTGCAAGCCACCTGACGGCGTGTGGCGGAGGGTACCTTGAGTACCTCTATCGGTACTCAATGTCTATTCCAGTCTTGTATTGTTCGTGGAAAGAAAGATTGTCGGTATGCCTCTGTGTGGGCTCTAATCTCTCTGATTTTATCCTCATGGTCTCTTCGCGAGATATACGTAGGAGGGAGAAATATACTGCTCGACTCCTCGGTGAAGGTACCTTCCCGAAACAAGAGCCCGTACCGAGCTACTGAGCGTCTCTCCTGCAGGGTCTTCCAATGGAATCTATCTACCATCTCCATAACGCTTTCGCGATTACTAAATGATCCTGTAGCGAAGCGCGCTGCTCTCCGTTGGATCTTCTCTATCTCCTCTATGGACCCTATCTGCTACGGATCCCACACTGCTGAGCAGTATTCAAGCAGTGGGCGAACAAGCGTACTGTAACCTACTTCGTTTTCGGATTGCATTTCCTTAGCATTCTTCCAATGAATCTCAGTCTGGCATCTGCTTTATCGACGATCAACTTTATATGATCATTCCATTTTAAATCACTCCTAATGCTACTCCCAGATAATTTATGGAATTAACTGCTTCCAGTTACTGACCTACTATATTGTAGCTAAATGATAAGGGATCTTTCTTTCTATGTATTCGCAGCACATTACACTTGTCTACATTGAGATTCAATTGCTATTCCCTGCACACCATGCGTCAATTCGTTGCAGATCCTCCTACATTTCAGTACAATATTCCATTGTTACAACCTCTCGATATACCATAGCATCATCCGCAAAAAGCCTCAGTGAACTACCGATGTCATCCACAAGGTTATTTATGTATATTGTGAATAGCAACGGTCCTATGACACTCCCCTGCGGCACACCCGAAATCACTCTTGCTTCGGAAGACTGCTTCTCCATTGAGAATGACATGCTGCGTTCTGTTATCTATGAACTCTTTAATCCAATCACACAATTGGTCTGATAGTCCATATGCTCTTACTTTTTTTCATTAAACGACTGTGGGGAACTGTATCGAACGCATTGCGGAAGGCAAGAAACACGGCATCTACCTGGGAACCCGTGTCTATGGCCCTTTGAGTCTCGTGGGCGAATAGCGCGAGCTGGGTTTCACACGATCGTCTTTTTCGAAACCCATGACGATTCCTACAGAGTAGATTTCTAGTCTCCAGAAAAGTCATTATACTCGAACATAATACGTGTTCCAAAAGTCTACAACTGATCGACGTTAGAGATTTAGGGCAGTCAGTCCTTGGCACAGCGCGCTGGCCGGAATATGGGATTAGCGCGGTAAGGTGGGGAAAGGCTTTAATTTTTTATTTCTGCGCTTTGCCTTTGAATTACAAGGACCATTCAGCCAACAACGGTTATAAAGGGCCAAATAAACATAACTGCAAAAAAAAGCAGAGTAGGACAAAATTCGAACTTATAATTAAATGTTTCCCTGAGACATTTAAGTCTCTTGGAGAAACGAATTAAACTTTGTGTTGGCGCCGGGACGCGAATGCAGGTTTTCCTGGAGCTGCGGCCAGGAACCGGACGCAGGTTTTCTTGCTTGATGGGCACGAACTACCCAAATTGCGTGCCCTCTCCAACACAAAATTCGAAGTTAACGTAAAAACGCACACTTTAAGTGTGTTTGTATGTCGCTGGCTAGAGTGGCCGAGCGGTTCTAGGCGCTAGAGTCTGGAACCTCGCGACCGCTCCGGTCGCAGGTTCGAATCCTGCCTCGGGCATGGATGTGTGTGATGTCCTTAGATTAGTTAGGTTTAAGTAGGTTCTAGGGGACTGATGACCACAGCAATTAAGTCCCATAGTGCTCAGAGCCGTTTTTGAATGAGAATCAAACCTCCACAGTCCCAGTACACGGTGATCTTGACCTTACCGGCAGAAGCAGTTGCTTTGATTTTTTTCTTCTGAGTCGGAATGGCACCCTGCCATCGACTGTCGCTTTGTTTCGGGCTCAAAATGGTGAACTTAGGTTTGGTCGCCTCTCACAATCTGAGACATGATGGCCACCCCCTCATATTCAAAATGTTACAACAATCCGAGACTTTTTTTTCTGTGCTATTTGTGATCCACCGTTCGCAGCTCGTGGACTTGCGGTAGCGTTCTCGCTTCCCGCTTACGGGGACCCGGGTTCGATTTCCGGCGGGGCCAGGGATTTTCTCTGCTTCGTGATGACTGGATGTTGTGTGTCTTTCATCATCTTTGACTCGCAAGTCGCCGAAGTGGCGTCAACTAAAACGGACTTACAACACGGCGGCCGAACTTCCCCGCATGGTGCCTCCCGGTCAACAATGCCATACGATCATTTCATTCCATGTGACCCACTCACTGTTAGACACCACAAGACCCATCTTGCGGATAATTGCATCCACACTTCCTTTACCGATTGACAGATGCAGCGCCAACTGCAGACTCGTAATACGTCTGCCTTCGCGAATGACATCAGCTCGCTGAATGTCAGGTGTGACAGCCGTGGACGGTCTCCCAACCAATGCAAATCGTGGAGCTCCGCCGAAACGCCTTCTGATGATCCCACCCTCCGTTCCTAGCGACTTACTGTACTTCTCTCGACAGCAGATGCTCCAGAGACATTGTGTTTCTTGACTTCCGCAAGGCGTTCGATACAGTTCCCCACAGTCGTTTAATGAACAAAGTAAGAGCATATGAACTATCAGACCAATTGTGTGATTGGATTGAAGAGTTCCTAGATAACAGAACGCAGCATGTCATTCTCAATGGAGAATGATTTCAGGTGTGCCGCAAGGGAGTGTCGTAGGACCGTTGCTGTTCACAATATACATAAATGACCCTGTGGATGACATCGGAAGTTTAATGAAGCTTTTTGCGGATGATGCTGTGGTATACAGAGAGGTTGTAACAATGGAAAATTGTTCTGAAATGCAGGAGGATCTGCAGCGAATTGACGCATGGTGCAGAGAATGGCAATTGAATCTCACTGTAGACAAGTGTAATGTGCTGCGAATACATAGAAAGATAGATCTCTTATCATTTAGCTACAATATAGCAGGTCAGCAACTAGAAGCAGTTAATGCCATAAATTATCTGGGAGTAGGCATTAGGAGTGATTTAAAATGAAGTGATCATATCTAGTTGATCGTCGGTAAAGAAGATGCCAGACTGAGTACCATTTGGAAGAATCCTAAGGAAATGCAATCCGAAAATAAAACTTGTTCGCCCACTGCTTGAATACTGCTTAGCAGTGTGGGATCCGTACCAGATAGGGTTGATAGAAGAGATAGAGAAGATCCAACAGAGAGTAGCGCGCTTCGTTACAGGATCATTTAGTAATCGCGAAAGAGTTACGGAGATGATAGATGAACTCCAGTGGAAGACTCTGCAGGAGAGACGCTCAGTAGCTCGGTACGGGCTCTTGTTGAAGTTTCGGGAACATACCTTCATCGAGGAGTCAAGCAGTGTATTGCTCCCTCCTACGTATATCTCGCGAAGAGACCGTGAAGATAAAATCAGAGAGATTAGAGCCCATACAGAGGCATTCCGACAATCCGTCTTTCCACGAACAATACGAGACTGGAACAGAACGGAGAACCGATAGAGGTACCCTCCGCCACACACAGTCAGGTAGCTTTCGGAGTATGGATGTAGATGTAGATGTAGATATCCCGCACATTTTGTTTCTCTGCAGTGAGAAATTCAATGGCGGCACGTTGCTTATAACGTACATCAGCTACAGACGCCATTTTGAAACAGCCCTGCAGCTACGCTGTTTGTCGGAAGTGACGGAAACTTGATACGCACACTCAGGAGTCTTCAAATAGTACGTTTCGCATTCATGGCAGTGTTTTCCGCTCAGAAAAAAAGTAGTGCATTACTTTCTGGGCGACTCTCGTAAAAACGCAGTTACAGAAACACTAGACAGCCGGCAGCAGTGATGACAATGACATTGTTAGAGAACAAACAGCACTCTATAGCAACGTCATGACGATGGGCGTGTTAGAGACGTCATAGAACAGTATGGAGCTACCGCCTTCGGACGTGCTATGAGCACACTGTGGACGAAGTTGAACGATTTCTTGGTGTATGAATGGAGACTGTCCAACATGTCTACATGGAATGGTTCACCACTTACAGCAAAAAAGACCTTAATAGACGGACCGTCGTACCAGGTATAGAAAAGTCAAAACAGCCTTCAGTGAAATTAAAAGCAAGGGCGGTAATGTTAGGAGTGCAACGGGAATTCACTGTTGAGTGCATAGATGTTAGCAGGTAGGTAAGAGGGCACTCTGAAGGCGTCTATCAGGGGGAAGACTTGTCTTCCATGGGGAAGAGACAGGGGATCAAGTATTAAGAGCTTTGGAAGCCTTACGATCAAATAAGGGAGAGAGGATAGGTAATATTCCACCGAAATTTCTAAAATAATTAGAGGGAGCCACAACAAAATGACTATTCACGTTGGCGCGTAGAGTGTATGAGATTACCATCAGGTTTTCAGAGAAACAACACCCACGCAATTACCAAGGCCGCAGGAGCTGACAAGTGTGGGAATTACCGAACAATCAGCTTAACAGCTCATGCATTCATATTGCTGCAAGAATAAGCTACAGAAGAATGGAAAAGAAAATAGAGGATGTGTTAGATGACGACCAGTTTAGTGTCAGGGAACGAAAACGCTCCAGGGAGGAAGTTCTGACATTGCCGTCGATAATGGATGAAGAAAATGAATCGAAGAAAAACCAAGACACTTTCACAGGATTTGTTGATCTGGATAAAGCTTTCGACACTATAAAATTGTGTCCGCAGCTCGTGGTCGTGCGGTAGCGTTCTCGCTTCCCACGCCCGGGTTCCCGTGTTCAATTCCCGGCGGGGTCACGGATTTTCTCTTCCTCGTGATGACTGGGTGTTGTGTGATGTCCTTAGGTTTAAGTAGTTCTAAGTTATAGGGGACTGATGACCATAGCTGTTAAGTCCCATAGGGCTTAGAACCATTTGAACTATAAAATTGTGCAAGATGTTCGAAAATGTGAGATAGATAGGAGTTAGAGGAAAAGACGGGTGATATACAACACGTAAAGAACCAAGACTTAACAATAAGAGTGAAAGACTAAAAAGAAAGTGCCTGGATTGAAAAGGGTCGACTTTGCACCAACTATGTGAAAATCGATAACCTTCAATCGAGTATAATGACGTCAGTCAGAGATAGACTTACGGTCGGCCCCACGTGACATATGGCAGTGCCCTCTATGCGCTCTATATAAACGTGACCTCCGCGGCCTGGTAACCAGTCGTTGACTCACCTCTGAAGATGTTGCCCGCTGTTGGCAACGAAACGTCAGGATGAAGAAGTCTTACAGATCCACCACGACCTCTCAGCCCGGAAGTTTTAACTAATGAAGACGTCGGCCGTGAAAGCATACACGTTACGATTGGTGCCACGTATGTTCTGCAAGAGGCAAATATAGGGATCTCGCTGGCTACAGGGGTACCTAAATATCACGGAAACTCTTCAGAGAGACACGTGTCGGGTTTGGAGGAGCATTATCCTGTTGAAAAATGGCACTGCGACATTACTGCGAAAGAGGTGAGATGTAGGACACTGTTTGCTACCACTGTGGCATCACAACTCCCTCAGTCACTAGCATCCGTGACCTCAAGATGTACAAGGCTGCTCCACGCACGACGACACCGGGTGTAGCGCTGCTCTACCTGTTCAAAACAGCCGGCCGCTGTGGCCGAGCGGTTCTGGGCGCTACAGTCGCTACGGTCGTACGTTCGAATGCTGCGTCGGGCATGGATGTGTGTGATGTCCTTAGGTTAGTTAGGTTCTAAGTTCTAGGGGACTGATCACCTCGGATGTTAGGTCCCATACTGCTCAGAGCCATTTGAACCTGTTCAAGACACTGGAAGAATGGCGCGTATCCTCAAGCTGCTCCCGTACTCGCCGATGTTGACAACGGACAATGATGTTTCGGATTGTGGGGCGCTCAACTGCGTGGTTACCAGCGGCCATACAAATTCCCAACCTTTGCTCAGTCCAATCTCGCCACTTTCATGAATAATGATGAAACGACGAGGACAACACAAACACCCAGTCATCTCGAGGCAGGTGAAAATCCCTCACCCTGGAATCTGCTCGGTAAACGAGAACTCGACCGTGCGTTGGCAATAGGCGAGGGGGAGGGGGGGGGGGGCATTAGTGAGAACCGCGATTCACCACACCACACCATGCTATTCATGTCAGTCCGTGCTTCCCGTTCGCAACACCATTCCAAACGTAGCCATCTGTGTTGTCGTATTAACATCACCTGTAAGTGTAACAGCGATTGCCGAGACAGGCTGCTGGTAATTTCCAACGCGTGCGATGGTCCAGAATCTTACTTGGTGTCCACCACTTGTTCATGGGTCGTAAGCGCAGATTGTGCTTGGTGCCCAATAGGGCGATACTCCATTGTGGCGGTCAGAAGTGGTTGGCTGGAATCTTGACTACGGGTACGCTTGCACTCAGGTTCGCATGCAGTGCAACATCAGGGGGGCCGGCCGGAGTGGCCGAGTGGTTCTAGACGCTACAGTCTGGAACCGCGAGACCGCTGCGGTCGCAGACTTGCAACTAAATGTGCAGAACGTGTAAGGGATCCGTGATCCCACGACCATAGATGCTAGTATCCGACGCCCAGGTTGATAGTAGACAGGAGTCGATTGTCAAGCGCTGGAGGAGGCAGTGAGACGAGTGTGGAGTGCGCAGTAGCACTGGAGAGGGTCGAGTGAGAGACGGGCAAGAATGGTGGTCAAGTGAGTTGTAAACGGTGAAATTCACCGGAGTAAGGCGAGTGAGCGCGTCCCCCGGATCGTCGTGGGGTTGACCCTCACTATAACCGATTCGCGAGTGATATGAAACAGGAAGTGACAAGTGCCGAATTACGTGTTTCGCGTCAACCGCGTTGGCCAGCAACAACCATGGGTTGCAGTGAGGATTGTTGTGAATGTTAACCATCAGCATTGCGTGTGACGAAGCAGTGAAAGTCAGCCATCAATAAAAAGATATAACCGTAATTAGACGTGTAAGGCGAAGGTAGCAACTGCCTCAGAATTTGTGTGTTAGTAGAAAATATATATGTATCAGTTTGTACTTCGCTACCTTTGTGGTTCTTGATAATAGACAAACTTTCAATCATTCCACTATTCAGTTTCAAAACAGCTTCACTCGGTTGAAACGCCCCCGAAACCGCAGCAGAAAAACCGATAGCCTTTCATCCATTAAGCACACGATCATATAATCATAATAATTAACTGTTTGGCGGCTTCGATAAATTACACAAAACCCAATAAAGAATTTAAAAGGGAGTGTTTCAAACTCACAACGAACCAATTTACCGAATTATCAAAAACAAAAAAAGGGGGTTCAAATGGCTCTGAGCACTATGGGACTTAACATCTATGGTCATAGTCCCCTAGAACTTAGAACTACTTAAACCTGACTATCCTAAGAACGTCACACAACACCCAGTCATCACGAGGCAGAGAAAATCCCTGACCCCGCCGGGAATCGAACCCGGGTACCCGGGCGCGGAAGCGAGAACGCTACCCCACGACCACGAGCTGCGGATCCCGACTTATCGGCATAAAAAATCTCTCGGGTGTCAATCTACCTTAGGCTCAAAACGTTTGGTAATTATGATTCTTCTGCACATAGCTGGTACATACGCATAGGTTCTAATGGTTCCTTTGCATCCTTTGGAAGTTCTATTTGTACACTAAAAGCTTTGCACGGACCCAGTACTGAACCCTGTGGGACTGAATATTTTGTACCCCGTCACACATTTTCCTCTTAGTGGATAGGTGGTCTATAGTGAGAAATTACTTGAAAAAACATAGACTGCTTATCCTTTCAAAGGACGGAATTGTATTACATTGAGGTTGGTCACTGAATCACAATAACCAAAGTTATCTACCACGCTGAGGAACATTTCTGAAGACCTTGTCCCCTAGATCTGCTTAAACCTAACTATCCAACCCCATTGTGCTCTGTCCCGAATGACACGACCATCGACGGGACGTTGGACCCAAGTCTTCCTACCTGTCTCTGCTGCGCCTCCGCACACACCATCTTCCAATGCTGGCTGGAAGAGTGCGGTATTTGTGGCCTGCTCGCATGCATATGCATGCACACGCTTTTATAGCCGTATGTACACTCGCTGTCTGTAGTCTGCTGTTTCACGCTGTAGCCCTGCGATAACATGTCAGACACATCTATGTACTCTAGAGAGACCATGTGTTTGCTGATCCAAACAATTTAATTCTGTCGAGTCATAAATAAGCAGCAAGTCCTGCACTCAAGCCACCTCGAAAAATCTGCATCTACCCTATGCAAGTCACATTACGGTGCATGGTCGATGGTACTTTTGGTACTACCACCAGCACTTCTCACTTTCAAAAAATGGCTCTGAGCACTATGGGACTTAACATCTGAGGTCATCAGTCCCCTAGAACTTAGAACTACTTAAATCTAGCTAACCTAAGGACATCACACACATCCATGCCCGAGACAGGATTCGAACCTGCGACCGTAGCGGTCGCGCGGTTCCGAACCGAAGCGCCTAGAACCGCTGGGCCACACCGGCCGGCTTTCTCACTTTCCGTGTTCCATTCACACGAGATGCGTATAAGCGACTGTTCATAAATGTCAGCTGCAGCATTGATTCTCTGAAGCGCCAAAGAAATTGGTATAGGCATACATATTCAAATACACAGACATGTAAACGGCTGCGTTCGGCAACGCCTGTATAAACAAGTGTCTGGCGCAGTTCTTAGATCGGTTACTGCTGCTTCAATGGAAGGTTATCAAGATTTAACCGAGTTTGAACGTGGTGCTACAGTCGACGCACGAGCGATGGGACCCATCATCTGCGAGGTAGCGATGAAGTGGAGGTTTTGCCGTACGACCATTTCACAAGTGTACCGCGGATATCAGGAATCCGGTAAAACATCAAATCTCCGACTCCGCTAAGGCTTGAAAAAGATCCTGTCAACCACAGGACAAACTTCGGCTGAAGAGAAGCGTTCAACGTGACAAAAGTGCAGCCCTTCCGCAAGTTTCTGCAGATTTCAATGCTGGGCCATCAACAAGTGTTAGCATGCGAACCATTCAACGAAACATACGGTTTCGGATGGCCTTTAGCAAAACAACGAAACATCACCGATATGGGCTTCTGGAGCCGAAGGCATGGTCGTGTACCCTTGATGACTACACGACACAAAACTTTTACGCCTCGCCTGGGCCCTTCAATAACAACACCGAACTCTTGATGACTGGAAACATGTTGCCTTGTTGGACGAGTCTCGTTTCAGATTGTATCGAGCGCATAAACGTGTACGGCTATGGAGACAACCTCATGAATCCATGGATCCTGCGTGTCAGCAGAGGACTGTTCAAGCAGGTGGAGGCTCTGTAATGGTGTGGGGCGTGTGCAGTTGCAGCGATATGGAACCCCCCGATACGTCTAGATACGGCGCTGACAGGTGACACGTAGGTAAGCATCCTGGTCTGATCACCTGCATCCATTCATGTCCATTGTGGATTCCGACGGACTTGGGCAATTCCAGCAGGACTATGTGACACCCCACACGTCCAGAACTCCTACAGAGTGGCTCCAGGAACACTCTTCTGAGTTTAAACACTTCCGCTGGCCACCAAACACCTCAGACATGAACTTATTTACCATATCTGAGATGCCTTGCAACGTGCTGTTCAGAAGAAGAGATCTGCACCCCTCCCCCCCCCCCCCCCCCTCACCGTACTCTTTCAGATTTATGGACAGCGCTGCAGGATTCATGGTGTCAGCTCCTTCAACACTACTTCAGACATTGGTCGAGTCCATGGCACATCGTGTTGCGGCTCTTCTGGCCCAACACGATATTACGCAGGTGTACCAGTTTCTTTGGCGCTACAGCCGCGTGGGATTAGCCTAGCGGTCTGTGTGGCTGGTTCGAGTCCTCCCTCGGGCATTGGTGTATGTGTTCGTCCTTCGGATAATTTATGTTAAGTAGTGTGAAAGCTTAGGGACTGATGACCTTAGCAGTTAAGTCCCATAAGATTTCACACACTTTTTGAGCGGTTCTAGGCGCTACAGTCTGGAACCGCGTGACTGCTACGGTCGCAGCTTCGAATCCTTCCTCACGCATGGATCTGTGTGATGTCCTTAGGTTAGTTAGGTTTAAGTAGTTCTACGTTGTAGGGGACTGATGACCTCAGATGTTAAGTCTCATAGTGCTCAGAGCCATGTGAACCACTTTCTTTGTCTCTAGTGTAGATTACAAGTTTAAATGCAGAGTTCCTACGAAGCTGTGTTCTGTGATTCCATTTAAGTTACGTTTCTAAGGACTCCGCATATTATGAAACGAGTGCACTGTATCCAAACGAACAGCAAGTATGCTCTTCAGCGGGTAACTTCACATCTGACGGTTATACTAGTGGCGTCTGTGTTTTTCTAGGCAGATATTACAGTTTTATGGTCCATCTGGATTCCTGTATTTTAACAGCCTGCCGCTTTATTGGTCATATTGAATGCCGATGTAAGTCCGCTAATCAACTTGTGAATGTTAAACTCCTCTCTTGGAAACACAAACACATGCACACACACACAAAACAAGTACCACAAACATCAACAGCACTTCAGATTTTCAGACCTATTCGCCACAATTCAAACAAACACACCACACACGCCACGAAACACATGAAGACTACATAAACACAGCAACGCGTAATGGTTGGCGAACGAATCGTAGAGATTGCGGAAGAAGTGAATGTGCCACCTCGACACAAGCAAGCAGGATGACCACAATATCAAAAACTGTACGTAACACGCGAAATGATGCAAGACGTTGTGATTCTCGGTGGGAAATACATAATAAACACAAAAATAAAATATCGTTTTGCTGTTTGCAGATGACAAGCTGTAGCTAGCTTGCGTAGTGGACCTAATAAATCCTTGTGAGGTATGTAAACAAATGCATATATCCACTGTATTTCGAAGTGTACTACGAAACTAGAACCTTTACACACATCGTAAACAAACAACACGGAGTGGCACTGTTTAACTATTTACTGTACTCAAGCGAATGTAGAATATTCGACAATAATCGCTCATTTTGCAAATGTGAATGTTTTGTACCAGAAGTTTCTTTGAAGGGTAACATGTAACAACAGTTTTGCAGAAGGAAGATAAACAAGTAAAGCCATTGAAGATAGCACAGAAAGTACTGAAACATGTCTGGGTGGAAACACCCATTCCATCAGGCGGAATTCATCTGCCTAGCATTTATCTCTCAACGATGTGACAACTCGCCAGAAGCAACATGTGATCCGGAATCCACGTTAAACTGTTGGTCCCCTTTCCCCAGTGGGATACCACGTGTGGGTTAGGGGCACACATGTCGCCCAAGTGCCGTCCGATTGAAAGACTTGGTCCAGACTGTTGAACCACATGAAATTGTTCTTATTATTATTGTGGCCCATGCCCAAGGACATACACTTATAACAGAAAACATTATGACCACTGACGCCCCCTAGACTGAATAAAACTTCGTGGCATCGCGGATACGTGACGTAACGAGGGAAGCAAACGTGCGGAAGAAAGAAGGATGGGCCGTCATTCTAGCGATGATAGGGGCCGCAGACGAATAGATCCACTGACGCGTCTGCTCACGCAAGATTACTGAAATGAACAATATTTTTACCTTAAATACTTACTAAAATTAACCACTGGAAAGAAACCAGTTAAAAATAACTAGAGCAGACGGCCGTTGTTGATGGTGGATGCATCTACGTTAAGGGCCAAATTGAGTTCTAGTATTGCGGGGCCGGTATCTGTTATTTACGGGCGAAACTGAATCATATTTTGCAGACTGTGGCCGGATCATTTAAGGTTGTAAGTCAGCTGTTTAGGTTTTTTATTGGTAACGCCGCCGCCACGTAGCGCTCTGTATGAAAATCACTGGCTGTGCCGTGTGCAGTCTGTGGCTGGTTTGCATTGTTGTCTGCCATTGTAGTGTTGGGCAGTTGGATGTCAACAGCGCGTAGCGTTGCTCAGTTGGAGGTGAGCCGCCAGCAGTGGTGGACGTGGGGAGAGAGATGGCGGAGTTTTGAAATTTGTAAGAATTGGTGTCATGAACTGATATATATATATATATTATGATTATTAAGGTAAATACATTGTTTGTTCTCTATTAAAATCTTTCACTTGCTAACTATGCCTATCAGTAGTTAGTGCCTTCCGTAGTTTGAATCTTTTATTTAGCTGGCAGTAGTGGCGCTCGCTGTATTGCAGTAGTTCGAGTAACCAAGATTTTTGTGAGGTAAGTGATTTGTGAAACGTGTAGGTTAATGTTAGTCAGGGCCATCCTTTTGTAGGGAGTTTTGAAAGTCAGATTGCGTTGCGCTAAAAACTATTGTGTGTCAGTTTAAGCACAGTCTTGTATAAATTTTTCAAAGGGGACGTTTCAAGGTTCCGCGCTTGTTTTCAAGTTTGCAAAACGGAAAACCCGCAATTAATTTCCGGGATGACATAGCAAGTTGCAAGTGAATAAATGTCAGAATACTAATTGTATTCGGCCATTGCGTTTCCACGTCACGATCTGTTAAGCTAGTATTGGTCTTTGGCTGTAACAATAACGCATAAAACATTTCATCTATCATGTATCTATTAGGAGAACTGTTAAAATGCGAACTCATCAGACTTAATTAATTTGCGTTAATTTAATTGAAAATGGTTCTAGAGCTAACACATGACACATCACATTTGTCTACACAAAAGAAAGATTAATGAATGCCACATAAGGAACGCAGGTGTAGTGCGCCCTATCAATATAAGAACAGACAAGAAAGAGAGAGATCCCAGGGGTGGTCGACCGGTTCTAGGCGCTTCAGTCCGGAACCGCGCTGCTGTTACGGTCGCAGGTTCGAATCAAACCTTGGGCATGGATGTGTGTGATGTTCTTAGGTTAGTTAGGTTTAACTAGTTCTAAGTTCAAGGGCACTGATGACCTCAGATGTTAAGTCCCATAGTGCTTAGAGCCCGATCCGAGGAACGGCGCTCTTCACTTACTTTTTATTTAAAAAAAAATAAAATAAAAAACAGAATCAAAACCTCTTATAACCGATCGCTGTCAGCCACAGGCTGATTGCCTCTGTACCTGAGATATTTGTTGTTGTTTTGGTCTTCAGTCCAAAGACTGGTTTGATACACCTGCCCATGCTACACTCTACCCTGTGCAAGCGTCTTCATCTCCCAGTACCTATGGCAACGTACATCCTTCTGAAACTGTTTAGTGTATTCATCTCTTAGTCTTCCTCTACGATTTTTAACCTCCACGCTGCCCTCCAGTACTAAACTGTTGATCCCTTGACGCCTTAGAATACGCCCTATCAACTGATCCCTTCTTCTAGTCAGGTTTCTCTTCTCCTCAATTATATTCAGTACCTCCTCATTAGTTATGTGATCTACCCATCTAATAATCAGCATTCTTCTGTAGCACCACATTTCGAAACCTTCTATTCTATTCCTGACACTTAAATCTATACACAGTGTCAACAAATTTTTCTTCTTCATGGACGCTTTCCTCGCCAGCGCCAGTCTGCATTTTATATCCTCTCTACCTCGACCATAGCAAAACTCATCTACGACTTTCAGTGTTGCATTTGGTAATCAAATTCCCTTTTCATCACCTGAATTAATTCGACTAAATTCCAATATCCTCGTTTTGCTTTTGTTGGTGTTCATCTCATATTCTCCTTTCTAGACACTGTTCAACTTCTCTTCCAGGTCGTTTGCTCCCTCTGCCAGAGTTACAATGTCGCCGGCAAATCTCAAAGTTTTTATTTCTTGTCCATGGATTTCAATTTCTACTCTACATTTTTTTTGCTTCCTTTTACTGCTTGCTCAATATACACATTGAATAACATCGAGGATGGGCTACAACCCTGTCTCATGCCCACCCAACCATTGCTTCCCTTGCATGCTCCTCGACTCTTGTAACTGTCATCTGGTTTCTGCACAAATTGTAAATTGCTTTTCACTCCCTGTACTTTGCACCCACCACCTTCAGAATTGGAAACATAGCATTCCAGCCAACAGTGTCAAAAGCTTTCACTATGTCTACAAATGCTAGAAACGATGGTTTGCCTGTCCTTAATCTATCTTAATGGATAAGTCGTAGAGTCATTACTGCCTCGCGTGTTCCAACATTTCTGCGGAATCCAAGCTGATCTTCCCTGAGACTGGATTCTACCAGTTTTTCCATTCGTCTGTAAAGAACTGGTGCTAGTATTTTGCAACCGTGGTGCAGTGTACTGATAGTTCGGTAATTTTCACACCTGTCAACGCCTGCTTTCTTTGGGATTGGAATTACTTGTATTATACTCTTCTTGAAGTCTGAGGGTATTTCGCCTGTCTCATACATCTTGCTCACCAGATGGTAGAGTTTTGTCAAGACTGGCTCTCCCAAGTCTGTCAGTAGTTCTAATGAAATGTTGTCTACTCCGGGGCCCTTGTTTCGATTTAGGTCTTTCAGTGCTCTGTCAAATTCTTCATACAATATCATACCTGCAGTTTCATCTTTATCTACGTCCTCTTCCACTTCCATGAAATTGCCCTCAAGTACATCGTCCTTGTATCGACCCTCTATATACTCCTTCCACCTTTCTGCTTTCCCTTGTTGGCTTAGAATTGGTTTTCCATCTGAGCTCTTGATATTCATGCAAGTGGTGCTTTATCTCCAAAGGTCTTGAAAGGTGAATTTAATTTCAAAACCAATTCTTATAGAATTTACTTTATTTACTAGCGATTCACCAAGAACATTAACACATTTAATCACACTACATGAGCGTGGAAGCAGTTGCCAGGAAGTAACTGATGGAAAATAATATTACCTTTAATAAATGTGAATTTTATTCCTAAAAGCCTTTTCAAAACAGATTTAAAATTACTATCAGAAAGAACTCTCTAAATATCAAGTTACAATTATTCAGATGCCCTTCGGGCTGAGAAGCTTCCACCCACTTCCAATACGGCCGTAGTCACGACAGATCACAACGACCTCTGAAAAACTACACTGGTGCAAATCTGCAACACACTAAATTACTTTAAACTAAAAATTTTAACAACTCACACAAACACATTAACTATGCACCCCGCAAAAGGGATGGAAATGGTACAAAGACATTTAAAAAAATTATTTCCCAACAAAAGTGCAATCTGTTTTTAAAAGGGCTCTTACGGTGGACGGGTGGCAAATTTATAAAAATGACTATTTAAATAAAACCCATGAAATTCAGACTTACATAAAATGTACAACATGCTGTAAATTACACCTATACCACCTCGCAAGATGATAGGCAAGATAAAAACATATTTCAGGAATTAGGCCTTTACACCTTAATTCTATAAATTCGTTAAGACCGAATCCGACAAACATGACAGAGGCAGCTATTAACGTACGGCAGACCAACAGACAGACACTAACTGCCTAACAAATGCGGACGAGAGACTGACCAAAAACAAGTAGAATATAACAAGTAAATGAAACAACATATCCCGAATCACTTAACTCCTAATAAACTGCGATTTCTGGCGAAGACCTGGCGCAGCACCTCCAAATCGCTCTCCCGAACCGTCCGCTGCCGGCCGCTTCAACGGACGCAGGAAGGCGCGCCGATCTCCCGCCTCACGGCGTCGCAGCTCGCCCCGGCCAGCCCGATGTCGTGGGTTGACTCCTGTTGCTCTCGTGTCGGCCGCGAAGCCACTACCCCTCGCTATACGGCGCGGCCCACTGGACTCACGTGGCGACCTCACACGCGCCGACGCTCAAGGCGGACAAGGCATCTCGTGTCTCAGTGCGCGACCGATCCAACCGCCAATTACCATTACCTGAACAAACTAGAGCAGACTGGTGGCCTAACGTCCCTTAAATGCACGTGAACAGGCAACCTTCCCCCTTTCCGACTAGAGGGAGACAACAAAGCTCCTATTGCTACAGCGGCGCCACCGCCAGAAACGGAATGCGACTGCTTCACACTACGTGCTGCGGCGCGCTCTTCAAAACAGCAGTTTTTACCACGGCTCACGTACCGTCTTGTAATTTCAAGCTTAAACCCCTCTGTGATATAGAGCTCAGCTCTTGTAACGTATTCCTTACCATCCAACAGTTATTTGGATTCCACACAGAGCCTGAGTATCGATACGGAGGAAACGCCGGACTTCATCCTCCAGGCGCAGGTTCGTCCTGCAGAGATCGGCCAGCAAGACACGTGGGCCCTTCCACTGATGTGTCAGAGTCACTAAACATCGCACCCCAGCTCTCGTCCGGCACCTGTCGTTTTCCTGTCCACGTGCCATTGGTACAAAAGCCACTGCCCTTGTCTGTGTTTACGGTCTTCGGTTCATCACTTCCTGCACTGTCACTGTTCACCTATGAAGACTTTTGATATGTTCTGGGCTTTCTTTCTGGCTCGCCGCTCACTTCACGAACTCACCCATCATCGGCCACAGGGACCACCTGTTAGTTCCAGCAGTGCCTGCATCGCTTTCATTGTGGGTATTCGTAAACTGCCATCTGCCCGAAGCAGCAGACAAAACATTTAACGCGTGGAAAACAAAGAGGGAAGCCATATTGTATCTGCAGTGCTACGTGCAGCATGGTCTCTTCATTTGTTAATCACCTATCTAAGTACTGTCCGTCCCCATAGATGAGTGGTCAGCGCGGCAGTCTGCCACGCCCAGGGCCTGCGTTCGATTCCCTGCTGGGCCGGAGATTTTCTCCGCTCAAGGACTGGGTGTCGTGTTGTCCTCGTTCTCATTTCACCACCACTGGAATCACTGCCCTAGACGCTCATGTGGTGGACCTCTCTGACGAGGCTTCCCCCCATGACAAGACATGCCGTACGGCAGAACACAAAGTACTCGGCGTTGCCCAAATATGTATTTAATACAGTTGTGAATTAGTCCGTCTCCTGTGTCTCCTTTCTCTGATCGTCTGCCCCCTCTCTGTCCATCCTCTGCATCCCCCACTCTCAGCCCATCTCCTCGTTCCCCTCTCCCTATCAGTCTGCTGCCCCTCCCTCTCTCTGCCCGTCTCTTACTCCCTCCAAATCTCTGCCATAATCTCCCCCCCCCCCCCAATCTCTCTGACAATCTCCTCCTCCCCACTCTCGCAGTATATCTACTTCTCCACCTTCTCTATCCATCAGCTCCTCCTCATTGTCCATCTCCTTCTCCACCATCTCTTTCTTCTTCTCCTCCTCCTCTTCCCTGTCTCTGTCCATATCCTCCTCGATCCATCTGCTCCTTCCCTATATTGTATCCATCTTCCCCTTTTTGGTCTGTGAGTCCTCATCTTCCCTTTTGTAACTCTATCGCCACATTATCACCCCCACCCCAACAGGACGTTCGTGGCTCCCACCAACAGTGTTTGCTTCCAGATAGTAAGTAACATATGAACCAGAAAACAGAAACACTGTCTGAATAGGCCTTGGAGGCCCAACGGTACCGACCGGCCGCCGTGCCATCCTCAGCCCTTTGGTGTCACCGAATAGGTGCCAGTCAGGGATCCGTACCAGACGAGATTGAAAGAGGAAATGGAGAAGATCCAAAGAAGAGCAGCATGTTGGGTTACGTGCTCACTGAGTAAGCGCAAAAGCGTCACGGAGACGACCAACCAACTCAAGTGGCAGACGCTGCACAGGAGGCGTTCTGCATCACGGTGTGGTCTAACGTTAAAGTATAGAGGGCGTACGCTTCTAGGAGAGTCAGGTAATATATTTCTTGCTCCTACGTATATCTTGTGAAAAGACCAGAGACGTAGAATCAGAGAAGGACTGGAGCCTATGCGGAGGCTTGCTGCTAATTACAGGAAAAGGGGGAAATAGGAGTGGTACAGAAACTACCCTCCGTCACACACCGCAAGATTGGTTGTGCAGGGAAGATATAGATATAGTTACATATATATAGATATAGTTACAGATTTATTTGGTTGATTATTTTGTTTCACAAGCTGCGACATAGCCACGAACTCAACAGCCATCCGAATATACTCTACTGGCCATTAAAATTGCTACACCAAGAAGAAATGCAGATGATAAACGGGTATTCGTTGGACAAATATATTATTCTAGAACTGACATGCCATTACATTTTCACGCAGTTTGGGTGCATAGATCCACAGAAATCAGTACCGAGAACAACCACCTCTGGCTGTAATAACCGCCTTGATACGCCTGGGCATTGAGTCAAACAGTGCTTGGATGGCGTGTACAGGTGCAGCTGCCCATGCAGCTTCAGCACGATACCACAGTTCATCAAGAGTAGTGACTGGCGTATTGTGAGGAGCCAGTTGCTCGGCCACCATTGACCAGACGTTTTCAATTGGTGAGAGATCTGGAGAATGGGCTGGCCAGGGCAGCAGTCGAACATTTTCTGTGTCCAGAAAGGCCCGTACAGGACCTGCAACATGCGGTCGTACATTATCCTGCTGAAATGTAGGGCTTCGCAGGGATCGAATGAAGCGTAGAGCCACGGGTCGTAACACATCTGAAATGTAACGTCCACTGTTCAAAGTGCCGTCAATCCGAATAAGAGGTGACCGAGACGTGTAACCAATGGCAACCAATATCAACACGCCGGGTGATACACCAGTATGGCGATGACGAATACACGCTTCTAATGTGCGTTCACCGCGATGTCGCCTAAAACAGATGCGACCATCATGATGATGTAAACAGAGCCTGTATTCATCCGAAACAATGACGTTTTGCCATTCGTGCACCCATGTTCGTCGTTGAGTACACCATCGCAGTCGTTTCTGTCTGTGATGCAGCGTCAAAGGTAACTGCAGGCATGGTCTCCGAGTTGATAGTCCATGCTGCTCCGAACGTCGTCGAACTGTTCGTGCAGATGGTTGTTGTCTTGCATACGTCCCCATCTGTTGACTCAGGGATCGAGACGTGGCTGCTCGATCCGTTACAGCCATGCGGATAAGATGCCTGTCATGTCGGCTGCTAGTGATACGAGGCCGTTGGGATCCAGCACGGCGTTCCGTATTAACCTGCTGAATGCACCGAGTCCATATTGTGCTAACAGTCATTGGATCTCAACCAACGCGAGCAGCAATGTCGCGACACGATAAACCGCAATCGCGATTACCTACAATCCGGCCCTTATCTAAGTCGGAAACGTGATGGTGCGCATTTCTCCTCCTTACACAAGGCATCACAACAACGTTTCACCAGGCAACGCCGGTCAACTGCTGTTTGTGTATGAGAAATGGGTTGGAAACTTTCCTCGTGTCAGCACGTTGTAGGTGTCGCCCCCGGCGGCAACTTTGTGTGAATGCTCTGAAAAGCTAATCATTTGTATATCACAGCATCTTCTTCCTGCCGGTTAAATTTTGCGTCTGTAGCAGGTCATCTTCGTGGTGTAGCAATTTTAATGGCCAGTAGTGTATATTTTCTCTGTTCTTTAGCTAATTCAATATCTCCTCTGTTATCCAAGCATTTCTACTATCCCTCGTCTTTTTACCTACTTGATCGTCTCTCAAGGCTACCCTTTCTTCTTCTACTGTATTTCTATCCCCCGTATCTGTCAATCGTTCCCTAATGCTCTCTTTTAAACTCTCTACAACTTCTGGTTCTCTCCTTAAATTCCGACCTTTTTGCAGTTTCTTCAGTTTTAATCTACAGTTCATGACCAACAGATTGTGGTCAAAGTCTACATCTGTAAAGTGGGATAGATGGTGATCTGCGGCATCTCTGTCGAAGGAGCACACTGCTGGTGACCGCACAAGTGTTTCGAATCACGCTGTTCGTCGTTAATTGTCGAACACGAAGCTCCACAGCAGACCACTCTTTTGTTTTCATATTCTGACCCAACGACATCGTCAGTTACGATTGAAATGGACACGGGACCATCGGGATTTGATCGTCGATCAATGGAAACGTATCGGCTCTTTGGGGGAATCACATTTTTGCTAAGTAGGTCGATGATCGTCCCCACAAACGGCGTCATCGAGGTGAACGGCGGCCACGGACGCATTCTGCTGGGTGCAGTATTTATGCTGTGGGAGACATTCTGCTGCGCTCGCATTGCTGTGGTGGTCATCGAAGAAACCGTGACAAGTGCGAACCACTCGCATGTCTTCATGCTTGATGTCTTCCCCGACGGCGATGTCATATTTCAGCAGTATAGCTGTCCTTGTCTGGGAGCTAGAACCAGTATCACATTCGTTTAAGGAGCATTATACTGAACTCTCGATGTCTCGGCTAGCTAACTCGCCTGACGTAAAACCTACGGAACCCATGTGAGTCGTTATCGGGCGCCATTAACGGGTACGCAAATCAGGGGCCCGTTATTTACGCTAATCACATGTCCTGTGGCTAGACATTTAATGCAATACATATCTCTCCAAAGAAGGACAAAAAAGCCGTTAAGCAGGTGCTCATATTGTTTTGGCTCATCGGTGTAGTTTTATAGACAGCAATCATTGCTGATGATTTTTATTGAAATTATAACAGCGTCACCGTTCGAACCCGGGACCCAGGGCGTTTTGATTGCTAGTCAAAGAGGCTGTGCATATAAACACATAATGAGCGAAATAGGGGACATATCAGACCAGTTTTGTAAGTGGTTTGAAGAGTTTCTAGCAAGTGGAGCACAGCATGTAATTCTGAACGGCGAAGTGTGTTGAGGCGTAAATGTAGCTTCAGCTGTTCCCCGAGGGACTTCTATAGCACCATTACGTATCAGAACATATATAAAAATGGCCTAGTGGGTGAACTGCGAATTTTTAGGGGCCTTTCAGCCGATGACACTGTTACGGAAATTTGTGGTAATTTCCTCTGGGACCGAACTGCTGCGGTCATCGGTCCCTAGGGTTTCTCACTACTTGGTCTGACTTAAAGTAACCTACGCTAAGGACAACACAGACAGTCATGCCCGAGGGAGGACTGGAACCTACGACGGGGAGAGCCGCGTGGACCATGGCAAGGTGCCTCAGACCGCGCGGCTACGCCACTCTGCACGCTGCTGCGTACAGAGAAGTCGTGACGCTACAAAATTGTAGCGAAATGCAGGAAGCCCGGCAAGGGATCGACACTTGGTGCAGGGACTCCCAAAATAAAGAAATGCATCTGTTGCGAGTATGTAAACACAAATCACCTATCAGAGACATGGTAGAAAATCCTAAGAAGTTTCGGTCTTATGTCAAAGCGGTAGGGTACTGAAACAGAGGATAACAGACTAAAGGCCGAAATACTAAAACGTCTTTTTCAAAAGCTATTTCACAGAAGAACACTGCACTGTATTTCCCTCTCTAGATTGTCGCACAGATGAAAAAATAGTGAGCTCTGCAAGATCCATGAACTATTCTATATTTGCGTGACAAACCGAAATTCTAGGGGTATAATTTATTTTTGGCACATGGATATATACCGACAATTGTAAAAACGCCGATGGTACATTAGTCCTTACTCATGTAAAATAGCTACCTTCTGAAGAAGACAAATTTATATTTGTCGAAACCTAGGTAAAGATTTTCTTTATCCACTGCAACTGGTCGGCTGTTTATATTTTATTACGTTGGTTGGTTGGTTAGTTTGGGGAAGGAGACCAGACAGCGAGGTCATCGGTCTCATCGGATTAGGGAAGGACGGAGAAGGAAGCCGGCCGTGCCCTTTGAAAGGGACCATCCCGGCATTTGCCTGGAGCGATTTAGGGAAATCACGGAAAACCTAAATCTGGATGGCCGGACTCGGGATTTTATTACGTGAAACCGTTGCTGTGCAGCTATGTTTAAAATATTAAAATGGTGGATATCGAAATAGACGACAGAGGGATAGAGAATTAAAATCGCTCAAAAGAGGAAAGGCCGCTGGACCTGATGGGATACCAGTTCGACTTTACACAGAGTAGCCTACGTATATCTCGTGAAGAGACCATGACGATAAAATCAGAGAGATTAGACCCCAAACAGAGGCATCCCGACCATCTTTCTTTCCACGAACAATACGAGGCTGGAATAGAAGGGAGAACCTATAGACGTACTCAAAGTACCCTCCGCCACACACCGCCAGGTGGCTTCCGGAGTATAGATGTAGATGTAGATAGTGTGGTTACACGATTTGAGAGCAGCATGAGTTACTCGTATTAAATAACTTGGAGAATGCGTTCATAGTGAGTTGAAGTGGAAAGACCTTATAAGACTAATCAGATAAAGGCAGATGGCAGACAGAGATTCATTGGAGAAATCCTACGGAAATGTCGCCCATCGCAATTGAGGTAGCTCACAAAACAATTGTTCGACCAACACTTGAATATTGCTCAAGAGTCAGGGATCTGTACCAGACGAGATTGAAAGAGGAAAGGGAGAAGATCCAAAGAAGAGCAACGTGTTTACTGAGTACGCGCAAAAGCGTTACGGATACGATCAACCAACTCAAGTAGCGGACAATGAAACGGAGGCGGTCTGCATCACGGTATGGTCTAATGTTAGAGTTCAGAGAACGTACGCTCCTAGGAGAGTCAGATAATATATTGTTTCCTCCTAGGTATATCTCGCGAAAAGACCCGAGAGGTAGAATCCGAGAGACTAGGGCCTATGCGAAGTTTTACTCCCAATTACAGAAAAATGGGGAGTGGTACAGAAACTACCCTCCACCACACACCGCAAGATTGGTTGCGAAGGGAAGATGTAGATATAGAAGTTTCAGAATTTTTGGTCGATTATTTGGTTTCACAAGCTGCGACATGGTCACGAACTGAACAGTGACCCGAATATAGAATCAATTCCCTATGCGAAGTTTTACTCCCAATTACAGAAAAATGGGGAGTGGTACAGAAACTACCCTCCACCATACACCGCAAGATTGGTTGCGAAGGGAAGATGTAGATATAGAAGTTTCAGAATTTTTGGTCGATTATTTGGTTTCACAAGCTGCGACATGGTCACGAACTGAACAGTGACCCGAATATAGAATCAATTCCCTTTACGTCTCGTCTGTGGTCACAAATTTTTTGTCATCCGATTACCAGTTTCGGTCTGAAATGACCATCTTCAGATCTGTTTTACAAAAATATGGCTCCAGTATTTTGGGCCAGGTCTTTATAAAACAGATCTGAAGATGGACCTTATAGACCGAAACCGGCAGTGTGATGATACAAAATTTGGGACCATTGACGTGAAGTAAAGGGAAATGAATGTATTGTGACAAAGTCGGAGCTCTGAGACCTGAAGCGCAGGACTTATGTGCAGATGCATCAACTGCGTGCTGTGGTCTGCAGAGGTAATGATACGCGTGCTCCAGGGATCGTTAGGACGGGAGGAAAACATTGGCTGTATCGGTAGGCGGGCGATGCGTTCCCAGAAGTGATCTGCAGCTGTGATGCCCCGCAGCAGCAGCTCCAGAACGCAAAACACAAACAGAAGCAGCAGCCCGAGCACCGGCGGCCGAGTTCTACGAACCCGGAAGGCCGCCGTTGGCAGCCAGCTACGTGCTACGCTGCGCCATTAGCCGCTGGGGTCATTAGGTGGTCACTGGTGCCGGCTCGTCCCAGGGCGCCCCTCTGACGCGCCACCAGCCCAGGGTCACCGTGAATCCCCGTGGATCCCCCAGGACAGGATTCTTCAGCAGGCAGACTTTGATTTTATCCATACTGGATCAGAGGTCGTGGTTGTGAATGTCAATGTTAAAAAATATATCGGCTCAACCACTTGTTTATAGGGTAAAACACTAAGATTGACGCGTTTCGGAAGTTAAGCTTCCATCATCAGAATAATAAAAAAAAGAACCTGTTAAAACTCGCTGAAATGGAAGATGCACTAGGCACAATAAAATTGAAACATCGTGGCTACTTCCCTTGTTGCAGCTGTGTCTTCCAAGGTGCATCTCCTCATGTCCTGAGACTGGTTTGATGCAGCTCTCCATGCTACCCTATCCTGTGCAAGATTTCTTCATCTCCCAGTACCTACTGCAACCTACATCCTTCTGAATCTGCTTAGTGTATTCATCTCTTGGTCTCCCTCTACGATTTTTACCCTCCACCCTGCCCTCCAATGCTAAATTTGTGATACCTTGATGCCTCAGAACATGTCCTACCAACCGGTCCCTTCTTCTCGTCAAGTTGTGCCACAAACTTCTCTTCTCCCCAATTCTACTCAATACCTCCTCATTAGTTATGTGATCTACCCATCTAATCTTCAGCATTCTTCTGTAGCACCACATTTCGAAAGCTTCTGTTCTCTTCCTGTCCAAACTATTTATCGTCCATGTTTCACTTCCATACATCGCTACACTCCATACAAATACTTTCAGAAACGACTTCCGGACACTTAAATCTATACTCGATGTTAACAAATTGCTCTTCTTCAAAAACGCTTTCCTTGCCATTGCCAGTCTACAATTTATATCTTCTCTACTTCGACCAACATCAGTTACTTTGCTCCCCAAATAGCAAAACCCCTTTACTACTTCAACTGTCACATTTCCTAATCTAATTCCCTCAGCATCACCCGACTTGATTCGACTACTTTCCATTATCTTCTTTTTGCATTTGTTGATGTTCATCTTATATCCTCCTTTCAAGACACTGTCCATTCCGTTCAACTGCTCTTCGAAGTCCTTTGCTGTCTCTGACAGAAATACAATGTCATCGGCGAACCTCAAATTTTTTATTTCTTCTCCATGAATTTTAATACCTATTCTGAATTTTTCTTTTGTTTCCTTTACTGCTTGCTCAACACAAATTGAATAACATTGGAGAGAGGCTACAACCCTGTCTCACTCCCTTCACAACCACTGCTTCCCTTTCATGTCCCTCGACTCTTATAAGTGCCATCTGGTTTCTGTACGAATTGTAAATAGCCTTTCGCTCCCTGTAATTTACCCCTGCCACCTTTAGAATTTGAAAGAGAGTATTCCAGTCAACATTGTCAAAAACATTCTCTAAATCTACAAATGCTAGAAACGTAGATTTGCCTTTCCTTAATCTTTCTTCTAAGATAAGTCGTAAGGTTAGTATTGCCTTACGTGTTCCAGTGTTTCTACGGAATCCAAACTGATCTTCCCCGAGGTCGGCTTCTACCAGTTTTTCCATTCGTCTCCACATAGTCGTCAGATTATAAAAAACTCTGAAATGGTGTCGCCTATGGTTTTCAACATCTAAACACATGGCTCTCTCTTCTATCGTCGTTGATACCACACACCACGTAGCCGAACACAACACTGAAACACGAGTGAGCTCGCGCAAGTAAACAAGGAAGTCACAGAGATGTCCATACAAACAGATAACGTATACATGTTCCAAGGACCTCATGAAATGATGGTTTCCTGCCAATTGCTAAAAATGTAGTTACTAAAAGAAACCAGTGGAATGTTTGAAAAAGTTATTTGTATCACCAGTTAGCTGTTCATTTAGTGTGTTCTGATTATCCGCGCCATGTATCGTAATTTCCAGATGTTCTAGTAGATTCAGCTTTCTGCCTTTGTCCTGTCTATGTTAAATAACGAGATCCTGACCTATTCTCGACATGGGGTGTCCCGTTTCCCAAATATGCGTGGCTACAGCTGACTTTTCGAAATTATTAAGCCTGAAAGCATCGCTATGTTTTTTGTAACGTACTTTAAAGGACCTACCAATTTGGCCTACATAGCTTGCCTTGCACGTGTTACACTGAATTTTATACACCCCAGCTCTCTCATATTTATCGCTTTCCTGCTGTAAATTATTTCATAGTTTAAATCGCAGTGTATTATTGGTGTGAAAAGCGGTATCAAGTTTAAAACATTTGAAAATGTTAGCCACTTTGGGAAATATGTATGGTATTGTGATTCTCGCAATATTATTTGCGGTATTCTTCCTTGCATTCGCGCTCTGTTTCTGTCGTATTAATGTATTGACAACGTTTTGGTGATATCCGTTAGCTGTGGCTGGTTGTTACACGATGTTCAGCGCAGTCTTTGTGTCTTCTTCATTCATAGAGAGTCCAAAGGCTCTATCTATCGAAGATCTAAAAGCAGAATCTTTCTGCCTATTAGGATGGCAGGAATTATTTTGTATCAGCACAGCAGTTGTAGTTGGATTCATAAATATTTTAAAAACATGCCTACCATTTTGTTTCCTAATACCCCGGTAGAGAAATTGCAGTTCACCATTTTTCTCTTCTTCCACAGTGAATTTAATTTTACCGTGTAACTCGTTAAATTTATTTAGTATTTCTGCAACTTCTTTTTCTTGTCCATCAATAAGAAGCAGCGTATCATCTACATAGCGTTTGTAATGTACTATTCTATCCACGGGATGTTGCGGGTTAACGAGGAGTCTTTTTTCCAAATGATTTATAAAGATATCTGCTGTGGTTCCAGATATACTGGAACCCATAGCCAGTCAATCATTTTGCATATAAAATTTATTGTTAAAAGAAAAATAATTAACGTAGGCGGCAGATTCGGACTTTAGAATCGTCTGGTGGCAAAGAGGATCACTAAGCTCGGAACTCCGATCATACTCATTTTGACTGTTTCCTCGTCACATCAGAACGTACACTACCCAATCAAAACTATCGGGAGCCCTCTATGTACACAGATCAGCCAGGACCTACAATCCATATAAACCCGTCCAGCCGATAGGAGCGTCAACTGGCGAGGGATGACTGCTAGTTAGACACACCGTGCATGTTGTATTAGTGAGGTTGCTGGCCGTGTGGACAATGGGGAAGGCGGGCGATCTATGTGAGTTTGACCGAGGTCTGGAGGCTCGGCACGAGCGTTTCGAGAACTTCACGAATTGTTGGGTGATCGAGGATTGGTGTGGTGAGTGTCTTCAGTAAGGTGGTGGTGGTGGTTAGTGTTTAACGTCCCGTCGACAACGAGGTCATTAGAGACGGAGCGCAAGCTCGGGTTAGGGAAGGATTGGGAAGGAAATCGGCCGTGCCCTTTCAAAGGAACCATCCCGGCATTTGCCTGAAACGATTTAGGGAAATCACGGAAAACCTAAATCAGAATGGCTGGAGACGTGATTGAACCGTCGTCCTCCCGAATGCGAGTCCAGGGTGCTAACCACTGCGCCACCTCGCTCGGTTCTTCAGTAAGGTGAAACCATCCGGGGCAGGAAGAAGCGCCTGGTCCCCGGCGGATTTGTGTCGAGGTCCGGTGAACCGGCCAGTCTGTGGATGGTTTTTAGGCGCCTTTCCACCTGCCTCGGCTTCTGCGGACTGGTTCCTCTTATTCCGCTGCGCAAACAAGCTCTCCACGTACGCGTACACCACCATTACCATGCAAACATAGGGGCTACACTCGTCTGGTGTGAGACGTTCCCCGGGAGGGGGGGGTCCACCGGGTGCCGAACCGCACAATAACGCTGGGTTCGGTGTGGGGCGGCGGAGGGGTGAAGTGGACTGCGGTAGTCGTCGTGGGATCGTGGACCACTGCGGCTGCGGCGGGGACGGAGCCTCTCCGTCGTTTCTAGGTCCCCGGTTAACGTACAATAGAAGGTGAAACCACGTCCAGATAACGTGGCATTGGGCGACCACCCCACATTGGAGATATCGGACGTCGTGGGCTGGGCAGTCTGGTGAAGCAGGAGAGCTGGCGAACTGTGGCGGAACTTCCATCAGACTTTTCTGCTGGGTAGAGTACAAGTATGTCTGAACACACAGTGCCCTGAACACTCCCAACGATGAGCCTCTTCAGCCAACGACATATGCGTGTACCAATGTTAACACCACGACATCAGCAATTGGCACTATGCTGATGGCACATGACCATTGGCACTAATCATTGGCGCCGTGTCAGAGTGTTGCACGATCTTGTGAATCCCGACACCTTCTTCATCTTGCCGATGTGAGGGCAGGAATGCGTCAGCTTTCAGGGGGAAGTTGCTTGACGGAGACAAGCTGGAGGGAGCTTCACTATGCTTTGCGGAACATTCAAGTGGGCGTCCCTGGCTCCAGTGGAGCTCGTGCAAGGCACCATCACGGCCAAGGAGTACCATACACTGGCTGCAGACCACATACGGCCCTTCATGACGATCATGTTTGCTGAGGCAGTGGCATGCACAATGTCACAAGGCCAGGAGTTTGATGGAGTGGTTCAGGGAACATAGAGGTGAGTTCCAGTTGATATACTGGCCCCCTACTCACCAGATCTGAACTCGATTGAAAGCTTCTAGGATGTAATTGAACATGGCGTCAGCTGGCGTTGGTGCCCCCTCCCCAGTACCAGGTGTACCGGTATGAAATGAGCGTTTTTTTGTGAAAATGAAACACAAAATTTGAATTGAAAAGTAAAAACATTTTATTCAAAGTCCTGACCATTGCTTTCTATACATTTTGACCACATTTCTGGCAATTTGTGGACAACACGCCAATAGAAATGTTCGTCTTTTGAAGCAAAACAATGAGACACCCAATCTTCGACCTCTTCGTAGGAATCGAAGTGTTCCTCAGCCAATGCGTGTCTCATTGATGAAAACAAATGAAAGTCGGAAGGTGCCAAGTCTGGTGAATACGGGGGGTGGGGTAGCAGCTCCCAGCCGTTTTTTGATTGTATCCTTAACCAGTTGTGCTTTGTGTGCAGGTGCATTGTCGTGTAAAAAAACTACTTTACCATGTCTTCTGGCCCATTCTGGTCTTTTTTCGATCAATGCATAGTTCAAATTGATCATTTGTTCCCTGTAGCGATTAGTATTCACAGTTTCACCGGGTTTTAGGAGCTCGTGATACACCACACCTTTCTGATCCCACCAAATACAGAGCATTGTCTTCTTGCCGATTCGATCTGGTTTTGCAGTCGATGTTGATGGTTGTCCCGGATTAACCCATGATTTTTCCCGTTTAGGATTCTTAAAATAAATCCATTTCTCTTCGCCAGTAACAGTTCGATGCAAAATTGATTTTCTTTCATGTCTTTGAAGCAAAATTTGACAAATGGTTTTTCAGTTTTCCATCTGTCTTTCATTCAATCTATGCGGCACCCATTTTCCACACTTTTGGATCTTTCCCATAGCTTTCAAATGGCCAGAAATTGTTTGTTAAGCAACATTTATCATTGCTGCCATTTGCTTCTGACTCAAAGTATCATTTTGATCCAATATTGCTTGCAATTCGGCGTCTTCAAACTTTTTTGGCGGACTTCCACGTTCTTCATTTCTTACATCAAAATCATTATTTCTGTACCGTTGAAACCATCATTTGCATGTTGCTTCTGATAGAGCACGATCACCATTTGCCTCGACAAGCTTTCGATGCGACTCTGCAGCATTGTTTTAAAAATGAAAACAAAATATTAATGCTTTCCACAAATCACCACTTTCTGGTATAAAATTCGACATGGTTAACGCGACGAAAATATATGATGTTGTTTGTTCCATGACTTGTTTATACTAAATATCTTTGACAGGTGTCATACCAACCAACCAAACAGAAGAAAAGAAAAAAAACTTCAGGCTCGTTCACAAAAAATGTTCCCTATCGACACATTTGTATCTTAATGCTCATTTCATACCGGTACACCTCGTATTTATGAGAATTACGCGACATGTATGTGTAGATGTGGTGCCAGCAGCTTCTACTAAGACCTCATTGGTTTCGCGCCATGACAGGTCGCCGCTGTTCTCTGAGCCGTAGGTCAATATACCGGATATTAGGTAGGTGCTCTGGTCACTGTAATATGACCCGAGAGGTAAAAGTAGGTGGGAAGCACTGATTTGTCAGTAGACAAGGAGTATCGGTATAATTAGTCGGTCATGAGGGCTCGGTGGCCGGCCGTTGTGGACGAGCGGTTCTAGGCGCTTCAATCTGGAACCGCGTGACCGCTACGGTCGCAGGTCCGAATCCTTCGTCGGGTGTGGATGTGTGTGACGTCCTGAGGTTGTATTGTATTGTACTGTATGTTAACAGGGGACCTAGAAAGGATAGAGAGGCTCCGTTCCCGCCGCAGCCGCAGTGGTCCACAACCACACGACGACTACCGCTGTCCACTTCATCCCTCCGCCGCCCCACTGAACCCAGGGTTATTGTGCGGTTCGGCCCACGGTGGACCCCCCAGGGAACGTCTCACACCAGACGAGTTTAATCCTTATGTTTCCGTGGTAGAGTAATGGTGGTGAACGCGTACTTGGAGAACTTGTTTACGCAGCAATGCCGACATAGTGTAACTGAGGCGGAATAAGGGGAACCAGCCCGCATTCGCCGAGGCAGATGGAGAACCACCTAAAAACCATCCACAGGCTGGCCGGCTCACCGGACCTCAACACAAATACGCCGGGTGGATTCATGTCGGGAACCAGGCGCTCCTTCCCGCCCGGAAAGCCGTGCATTAGATCGCACGGCAAACTAGGTGGGCCTTAGGTCAGCTAGGTTTAAGTAGTTCTAAGTCTAGGGGACTGATGACCTCCGATGTTAAGTCCCAAAGTGGTCACAGCCATTTGAACCATTTTTAGAGTACCGTGGCTTCGAATGTGAACTGGGCATCAGAAGTTACCTGAGTAATCCATTTCAGCTCTTCTGTATCTGCCCAGCTGATGATACGATAGTGAAGCGGCAAGGCGAAGGAGGAACCACAGCTGAAGTGGGACCAGACAGGCATCATGTTCTAGAGGATAGGGACCGCCGTGGATTACAGAAGGTGGATACAAAAGAATATCGTGTAACCCGGGGACCCGGCCACTTCTGGCCTCCAGAGCGCCACCAGTAGTCCAGCTAGCGCAATGACTGTGTGGAGGCATCAACGGAGAAATAGTTCAGCCAACCGTTTGCGAATAATTTTTTAATAGATTAGCCTACGTTTCGGTAACTCTAAGGGTCTCTTCATCAGTATGAAATTTTATCAACCTTATAAAATACTGCGCAGAAAAATTAGTTTGACAGAAACAATAACAAAGATGAAAAATATTATAAAGTAGATAGGTTATTTATGTAAAATTACATTGCGAGAAGGCAATGGATAAAATTTTGAGGAGACACGGTCAGGTCGAAAATTAGAAACTAAAAATGTCCCAGTGTTTGGAACGTACACCTTACAATGAACAATAGCAGAATGATTACCCCAGTGGCTTACATTGCTGCTCTGAAAAGAATACACAAGTTGCGCCACCTATCAGGCGCGGACAGTGATGTACGTCCATTTGAGACATTATGACGGAAATAATCGAATCAACCAACAGTTAATTATAAAAGCAAAATTCAAAGAATGAGATCTTAATGTATTTTTGAAAGTACAAATAGTCAAGTAAATTAGGTACAACTAAGAACCATCTATTAGGCTTTCCAGAAACGCCCATTACAAAAAGAACAGAATATTGTAGAATATTTATACTAGCAGTTGCACAATCAAAAAAAGAAAAAAAGAAAAAAAAAAGCAAAGAAAGAAATTGCAAAATTGCATGAAGGTAACTTCAGTAGTACATACCAGTATGAGATTTGAAGAAAAAGTTGTTTCGGCACTAGAGGCAAAAGAACATAGTAAAAAATAAAGGAATGAAAATTCTTTCAGTATTGCATTAAAGTCTTTGAAAAAATCCTTGACGCACAACGTTTATTATTGCACTGTTATTCTATTTAAATGTACGTTCTTGCGCGCTACCTGCCGATCCTTATGTTCGTTTCTCAGAGTCTCTCAAGAGCGGTCGTAGAGGTCAGGCGTTTTGACAAAGAGTTGGAGTAGTCAAGTGACTCTTGCTGCATATATAACCATTTTGTCTGTTTCTTGGTCACTTACGTGATGCAACTATGGTTATTTTATATACTTTTACAAGCATATGTCCTGAATTACATTTCTTAGAACGATTTAATTTTACAGGTACATTTAGTGTAAATATGAATACTGTCTGAAAAATTTGCCCCGAATACAGTTAGTTGTAAAGAAGCAATAAAATAAAATTTCATGCCTCATGCGGCGTTGTTACTGCATGAAAAGCGAAAATATAGTTTGCGATAATTTTTTTCCCTTTCATCATTTTATGGGAGTTATTCAAGAGAACCCCCCCCCCCCCTCCCCAATGAACCATGGACCTTGCCGTTTGTGGGGAGGCTTGCGTGCCTCAGCGATACAGATGGCCGTACCGTAGGTGCAACCACAACGGAGGGGTATCTGTTGAGAGGCCAGACAAACGTGTGGATCCTGAAGAGGGGCAGCAGCCTTTTCAGTAGTTGCAGGGGCATCAGTCTGGATGATTGACTCGTCTAGCCTTGTAACACTAACCAAAACGGCCTTGCTGTGCTGGTACTGCGAACGGCTGAAAGCAAGGGGAAACTACAGCCGTAATTTTTCCCGAGGGCATCCACCTTTACTGTGTGGATAAATGATGATGGCGTCCTCTTGGGTAAAATAATCCGGACGTAAAGTAGTCCGGGCAGGGACTACTCAGGAGGACGTCGTTATCAAGAGAAAGAAAACTGGCGTTCTACGGATCGGAGCGTGGAATGTCAGATCTCTTGATAGGTTAGAAAATTTAAAAAGGGAAATGGATAGGTTAAAGTTAGATATAGTGGGAATTAGTGAAGTTCGGGAAGGAACAAGTGAGAGGGTTATAAATACAAAATCAAATAGGGATAATGCAGAAATAGGTTTAATAATGAATAAAAAATAGGAATGCGGGTTAGCTACTACAAACAGCAGTAGTGCAAGCATATATGCCAAGTAGCTCCGCATACGACGAAGAGATTGATGAAATGTGCGACGAGATAAAATAAATTATTCATATAGCAAAGGGAGAAAAAATTTAATAGTTATGGGTGACTGGAATTCGATAGTAGGAAGAGAAGGTAACGTAGTAGGTGAATGTGGAATGGGGGTAAGGAATGAAAGAGGAAGCCGCCTGCTAGAATTTTGCACAGAGCATAACTTAATCATAGCTAACACTTGGTTCAAGAACCATGAAAAAAGTTTGTATACATGGAAGAGGGCTGGAGATACTGGAATGTTTCAGATGGATTATACAATTGTAAGACAGGAATTTAGGAACCAGGTTTTAAATTGTAAGAGATTTCCATGGGCAGATGTGGACTCAAACCACAATCTATTGATTATGAACTGTAGATTACAACTGAAGAAACTGCAAAAAGATGGGAATTCAAGGAGATGGGACCTGTATAAACTGACAGAACCAGAGGTTGTAGAGAGTTTCAGGCAGAGCATTAGGGAACGATTGACAAGAATGGGGGAAAGTAATACAGTAGAAGAAGAATGGGAAGCTTTGAGAAATGAAAGAGTGAAGGTAGCAGAGGACCAAGCAGGTAAAAAGACGAGGGCTGGTAGAAATCCTTGGGTAACAGAAGATATATTGAATTTAATTGATGAAAGGAGAAAATATAAAAATGAAGTAAATGAAGCAGGCAGAAAGGAATACAAACGTCTCAAAAATGAGATCGACAGGAAGTGCAAAACGGCTAAGCAGGTATGGCTAGAGGACAAATGTAAGGATGTAGAAGCTTATCTCACTAGGGGTGAGATAGATACTGCCTACAGGAAAATTAATGAGACCTTTCAAGAAAAGAAAACCGCTTGTAAGAATATCAAGAGCTCAGATGGAAACCCAGTTCTAAGCAAAGAAGAGAAAGCAGAAACATGGAATAAGTATAGAGGGTCTATACAAGGGCGATGTACTTGAGGACAATATTATGGACAATGTCTTGAAAGACGGATATAAGATGAACATCAACAAAAGCAAAACGAGGATAATGGAATGTAGTCGAATTAAATCGGGTGATGCTGAAGAAATTAGATTAGGAAATGAGACACTTAAAGTAGTAAATGAGTTTTGCTATTTAGGGAGCAAAATAACTGATGATGAACGAAGTAGAGAGGATATAAAATGTAGACCGGCAAGGGAGTTTCTGAAGAAGAGAATTTTGTTAACATCGAGTATTGATTTAAGTGTCAGGAAGTCGTTTCTGAAAGACTTGAATGGAGTGTACCCATGTGTGGAAGTGAAACATGGACGATAAATAGTTTAAACAAGAAGAGAATAGAAGCTTTCGAAATGTGGTGCTGCAGAAGAATGCTGAAGATTAGATGGGTAAATCACATAACTAATGAGGAGGTATTGAATAGAACTGGGGAGAAGAGAAATTTGTGGCGCAACGCGACTAGAAGAAGGAATCGGTTGGTAGGACAGTTCTGAGGCATCAAGGGATCACCAATTTAGTATTAGCGTGGAGGGTAAAAATCGTAGAGGGAGACCAAGAGATGAATACACTAAGCAGATTCAGAAGGATGTAGGTTGCAGTAGGTACTGGGAGACGAAGAAGCTTGCACAGGCTAGAGTAGCATGGAGAACTGCATCAAACCAGTCTCTGGACTGAAGATCACAACAACAACATCCAAGATAAAAGTTTTTGTAAAGATTAGAAATTATGTATAAAGTTTGCTGCAAGTCAATGTCAGACATTACCCATAAAACTGTTAATTCTGTTGCAATTCTGGACGTGCGGCGTGTCGCTGGAATTGCCCAAGTCCGTTGGAATGCACAATGCTCATGGATGGATGAAGGTGATCAGACAGGATGCTTACTTGCATGTCACTTGCCAGAATCTTATTTAGACGTACTCGAATTGCACACGCCTCACACCATTAAAGAGCCCCCACCAGCTGACATGTGGGATCCACGGATTCATGAGATTGTCTCCATACCCGTTCACATCCAGCCGCTCTAAGCAATTTGAAACGAGACTCGTCCGACTACGCAACATGTTTCCAGTCATCAACAGTGCAGTGTCGGTGTTGACGGGCCCAGGCAAAGCTTAAAGCCTTCTTTTCTGCAATCATCAAGGGTACACGAGTGGGATTTCTGCTCCGTAAGCCCATATTGATGTTGTTTCGTTGAATGGTTTACACGCTAACACTTGCTGGTGATCCAAGATTGAATTTTGCAGCAAGGGTTGCACTTCCGCCGCGTTTAACGATTCTCTTCAGTCCTCGTTGGTTCCGTTGGTGCAGGATGTTTTTCTTCCCACAGCGTTGTCATATATATATATATATATATATATATATATATATATATATATATATATATATATATATTATACCGGATTCCTGATATTCACGGTACACTCGTGATTTTTTGTCCTGTTTATAAATTTCTCACATGTTTATTTTACTGCTTGTTCAGTACGGAGGTTAAATAACATTGGCGCTACAACTGTGTCTCACACATTCTTCAGTTACCGCCTCCGTGTTGTCCTTCCACTGGTTTAAGTGCCGCCTGGTTTCTGTATGAAATGTAGACACCACCTCTTGAGTTTAGCTGCGATGCAATATACGCTACGCCAAATAATTTGTTCCCCTCTAAATGTCTCCTTTGGGCTGTTATTTCTTCACTGCTGTAATCTCTTTCATTATTTATTGATTTCTTTATTTTTTCCTTCTTCTGTGCATTGCCATAGCACCTTTTTTAGCCACCCATCCGCTGGGAGATAATACTTGGAACTTCATCTACCTAGGTATGGAAGAGTCTACAATTTATCTTCATTTCAAGACTAATGTTTCCAGCAACATTGTTAACCCATGTGAAGTATTAGAAGAACTGTAACGAAATGTAATTCATTCACAAGAGTAATAGCTTACAAAACACCAGTTCAATATATTATTCAGTACTGCTAGTCTTTCTGTTACCTTTAGTTTACCTCATAAGGTGAATGGAGACGATCCGAAGAAGGGTGGAGAGTTTCGTCAAAGTTTCGTTTAGCAAGCGCGAGTGCGTGTCTGAGTTGCTCGACCAACTCCAATGGCAGACGCTAGACGACAGCTACTGTGAATCACTACATAAGTTACTGCTGCAATTCAGAGAGCTTACAGTTCAAGAAGAGTTAGTTAGACTACAGATAACGTTCTCAAAAGTTGATTTCGTGAAATCAATGCGACAGGAAAATCAAAGGAATTATAGCTCAAGTGGAGAATTACCGACAGCCGTTATTCCCATGAACAGAGCAAATAAGTGGGGACACCAACAGTGCACTGTGCCATGAACCAAAAATTGCTAGCAGAATAAGGAAAATAGGCTGTTAATGTCGTACATCAGTTTACACCTTGTATATAATGATGTGGTATATACAGTACGTTGAGTCAGAGTCCTGAGCTTTGTAGCTGTGTATGTCTAACGCTCACCACAGTCTCTGTCTTCTCTCATTTTCTCTGTCACTTTCTCCCTCTCTCTCCTTCTGTCGCTCAGTCAAAAGTTACACTCTGCCATTCTCTCTCCCTCCTTGCCCCCCCCCCCCCTCTCTGTATCTGATCTTCTTGAGTCACACCTTCTTTTTCTTGTTGTTTCACTCTCTTCGTCCACTACTTCTTTGACCTTCTAATCCACTGTGTGTTCTGTCTGTCTCTCTATCTCGCCTTCTCTCTATCTCTCTGTCAGTGTTCCTCTCTCTGAATTTCTCTCCTGTTATTTTTTCTCTCTCTCTTGTTCTGTTTTTCACTTTATTTTAGTCTCTCACTCATTGTTCGCTATCTCCTTGTCTTAATCTCATCTACTCTCTCACTCAATTTGTCTTCTTCTGCCTTATCCTCTTTTCATCATCCCCTTTCTCTCGTGTGTGTGTGTGTGTGTGTGTGTGTGTGTGTGTGTGTGTGTGTGTGTGTGTGTGAGCTCCTTTGCCTTCTCTGTCTCCCTCCCTCTCTCTCTCATTTTGCTCTCATTCTCTCTAATCTCCCCTTTCTGTCCCACCCCCTCTCTCTCTGGCTCCCTTTCTCCCTCCCTGCTTCTCTGTGTCTCTGTCGATTATCTCTCTCTCTCTCTCTTTTTGCTCTCTCGCTGCCTGCCTCGCACACTTGTACTTACTTTTATCCCTACTTGACTGTCAACCGCTTCCTCTCGCTTTCTCCCTCCCTGCTTCTCTGTGTCTCTGTCGCTTATTCCTCTCTCTCTCTCTCTCTTTGCTCTCTCGCTGCCTGCCTCGCACACTTGTACTTACTTTTATCCCTCCTTGACTGTCAACCGCTTCCTCTCGCTTTCTCCCTCCCTGCTTCTCTGTGTCTCTGTCGATTATCTCTCTCTCTCTCTCTCTCTCTCTTTTTGCTCTCTCGCTGCCTGTCTCGCACACGTGTACTTACTTTTCTCCCTCCTTGACTCTCAACCGCTTCCTCTCGCTGCCTTCCGATTTTCACGCCTTTCTCTCTTCGTGAGTCGCTCTGCCTCCGTGAATCACTCTTTCCCTTGTGTGTGAGGCTGGGGCGATCGGCAGAGATAGCTGCGGCCACTTAGCGAGGCGTCCACCCGCCGCCTCGGGCCGCTATTAACGCGAAGGCCGCGTGGCCGTCGTCTGGGCTGCCGCGGTTCCGCATCGTTCTGCTCTCACTCATCACAGCCGTGCCACTGCCTCACTGTCCCGAGTTACCATCAACCATATTCAGTAACTAACAACTTTCGCTCGTACGGCCTACTTACAATGACAACAGTACGCTTCAGACAAGCTGCTGACATACTCATGAAGTTGTCCGTTCTCGAATTTACAGGGTGATCAAAAAGTCAGTATAAATTTGAAAACTGAGTAAATTACGGAATAATGTAGATAGAGAGGTACAAATTGACACACACGCTTGGAATGACATCGGCTTTTATTCGAACCAAATAAATACAGAATTTCAAAAAAGTCCAACACATGGCACTTCATCTGATCACAATAGCAATAATTAGCATAACAAATTAAGACAAAGCAAAGATGACGTTCTTCACAGTAAATGCTCAATATGTCCACCATCATTCCTCAACAATAGCTGTAGCCGAGGAATAATGTTGTTAACAGCACTGTAAAGCATGTCCAGAGTTATGGTGAGACATTGGCATCGGATCTTGTCTTTCAGCATCCCTAGAGATGTAGGTCGATCAGAATACACTTGCGACTTCAGGTAACCCCAAAGCCAAGAATCGCACGGACTGAGGTCTGGGGACCTGGGAGGCCAAGCATGACGAAAGTGGCGGCTGAGCACACGATCATCACCAAACGACGCGCGCAAGAGATCATCCACGCCCCTATCAATATGGGGTGGTTCTAATAAAACCCCACGTCATTCCAAGCATGTGTGCCAATTTTTACCTCTCTATCTACATTATTCTGTGGATTATTAAGTTTTCAAATTTATACTGACTTTTTGATCACCCGGTATGTCTAGCGTACCTACGTCTATATTGGGCGATTTACTACGTCTGCTATACTTCTAAGGGGCTTTCCTTTAATTATACGAGGTCAAATGGGGTAAGGGTAGAGGGGTCCAGTTACATCTCACCTGATCTCATTTAAGGAGAGGGGGGCAATGAAAATCCCAATCAGTTTTTTTTTTATTTAGGGAATATGCATTATGTAACGGACAGTATTAAGGTCTCCATGTACCTGTAGGACCTGTGAACTTTACTGTATGCTTAACACGTGTGCATGCCCGGGATTTCCCCATACGAAACAAGTTCTCTGCCGCGCCAGTCGAAATCGCTAAGTGTTAGTCAGTGAGTGAGTAGTGATATCCTGCAAAACATACAAAGCACATGCTACTGTCATCAGCAGGAGTTTGTATCGCGCCTTTTACAATGCATATGTTAAGCGGAATGTGGACAAGTCGAAACACACGAGCGAGGAAGAAGGTAATGTTTCGTGGAAGGAAGCTAAGCTGTAGATAACAGACAAGACTTACCGTAGTGTTCATATAAATCAGCAGATTAAAAACCTCCATTATCACACGGTTCAAAGACCGGTACAAACAATACTATCTTTCATTTACAAAGTAAGTGAAGGTTCTATAAGATTTGATGTGTATAACACACTGAAGATTGATTCAAATGGCTCTGAGCACTATGGGACTTACCTTCTGAGATCATCAGTCCCCTAGAGCTTAGAACTACTAAAAACCTAACTAACCTAAGGACATCACACACACACCTGCCCGCGGCAGGATTCGAACCTGCGACCGTAGCGGTCGCGCGGTTCAGACTGTAGCTCCTTGAACCGCTCGGCCACCCCGGCCGGAAATGCACTGCAGAGCCAAAGAAATTGGTACATCTGCTAACATCGTGTAGCACTCTCGCGAGCACGCAGAAGTGCCGCAACATGACGTGGCACGCACTCGAGTAAAGTCTGAAGCAGTGCTGGAGGGAACTGACACCATGAACCCTGCGGGGCTGTCCTCAAATCCGTAACAGTACGAGGGGTTGGAGATCTCTTCTGAACAGCTCGTTGCAAGGCATCGCAGGTATGCTCGATGATGTTCACGTCTGGGGAGTTTGGTGGCCAGCGGAGGTGTTTGAACTCAGGAGAGTGTTTCTGGTGCCGCTCTGTAGCAATTCTGGAAATGTGGGGTGTCGCATTGTCCTGCTGGAATTGCCCAAGTCCGTCGGAATGCGCAATGGACACGAATGGATGCAGGTGACCAGACAGGATGCTTACGTACGTGTCATACATGTCACCTCTCAGATTCGTATCTAGAGGTATCAGGGGTCTCATATCACTTGAACTGCACACGCCCAGTTACACACCCTCTACTACCTTGAACAGTCCCCTGCTGACTTGCAGGGTTTAGGGATTTAAGAAGTTGTCTCCGCATTCGTACATGTCCATGCGCTAGATACAATTGAGAGTGGTCCAACCAGGCAAAATGTATTCATTCATCAACAGTCCAGTGACGGTGTTGACAGTCCCAGGCGAGGCGTAAAGCTCTGTGTTGTGCAGTCATCAAGGGTACACGAATGGGCCTTCAACTCTGAATGGACATAGCGATGATGTTGCGTTGACTCGTTCACACACTGACTGTTGTTCATGGCCCAGCGTTGAAATCTGCAGCAGCTTGCGGAAGGGTTGCACTTTTGTCTTCAGGTGTCGTGGTCCCATTCTTGCAGCATCTTTTCCCGGCCGCCGCGATGCCGGAGATTTGATGTTTTGCCGGATACCTCATATTCGCGGCACACTCGTGAAAATCTCCGCTTCATCGCTACCACGGAGATGCTGTGTCCGATCGCTCGTACGCCGACTACAACCCCACGTTCAAAGCCACTTAAATCTAGATAACCTGCCATCGTAGCAGCAGTAATCGATCTAACATATGCGTCAGACACTCGTTGTCTTATACAGGCATTTCCGGCCGCATCGCCGTATTCCGCCTGTTTACATATCTCTCTATTTTAATACACATGCCTATAGCAGTTTCTCTGTATGTCCATAAAAGTTCAATTTCTTGTGGATCTGCCAAAACTATTAGTACTATTTTCGTAGAGCGTTTTTGTCTGTCAGTCAGAATATTGCTCAGGATTGGCATGTTTAGTATAGTGTTTTAATCGTGTTAAAAGTACTGTTTAATACAGTAAATAAATTAATTTTTACGTATTTTTCCCGACCAGAGACAAACCTCTCAAGGGGGGGGGGGCAAATCTCACCAATGGGGCAAGTAGGGGTCCAAATTTTAAAGAAAACTACACAATTCATCGATCTACTGTAGCTCATTCTGCAAATCGATAATGTGTTCTGACGTTGCTACTTTCTACAGACCACCGCACCGTCTGCGAACAGTCTTAAAGAGGTTCCAACACTTCCTACTAGCTCATTTATATAAATTGTAAACAGTAACGGTACTAACATACTTCCTTGGTGTACTCCAGAAATTACCTTTACATCTGTTAATTTTGTTCCGTTAACATCGACACGTTGAGTTCTTTCAGAAGGGTAGTCGTGAATCCAGTCGCAAATCTGATCCGATGCTTCATATACTCGTATTTTTTTTCCTAGACGATAGTTACACTACTGGCCTTTAAAATTGCTACACCAAGAAGAAATGCAGATGATAAACAGGTATTCATTGGACAAATATATTATACCAGAACTGACATGTGATTACATTTTCACGCAGTTTGGGTGCATAGAGCCTGAGAAGTCAGTACCCAGAACAACCACCTCTGACCGTAATAATGGCCTTGATACGCCTGGGCATTGAGTCAAACACAGCTTGGATGGCGTGTACAGGTACACCTGCCCATGCACCTTCAACACGATACCACAGTCCATCAAGAGTAGTGACTGGCGTATTGTGACGAGCCAGTTGCTCGGCCACCATTGACCACACGTTTTCAATTGGTGAGAGATCTGGAGAATGTGCTGGACAGGGCGGCAGTCGAACATTTTCTGTATCCAGAAAGGCCCGTACAGGACCTGCAACATGCGGTCGTGCATTATCCTGCTGAAATGTAGGGTTCCGGAGGGATCGAATGAAGTGTTGAGCCACGGGTCGTAACACATCTGAAATGTAACCTCCACTGTTCAAAGTGCCATCAGTGCGAACAAGACGTGTAACCAATGGCACCTCGTACCATAACGCCGGTTGATACGCCAGTATGACGATGACGAATACACGCTTCCAGTGTGCGTTCACCGCGATGTCGCCAAACACAGATGCCACCATCATGATGCTGTAAACAGAACCCGGATTGCCATTCCTGCACCCAGATTCGTCGTCGACTACACCATTCCAGGCGCCAAGGGTAACCGCAGCCACGGTCCTCGAGTTGATAGTCCATGCTGCTGTAAGCGTCGTCGAACCGTGAAGATGGTTCTTGTCTTGCAAATGTCGCCATCTGTTGACTCAGGGATCGAGACGTGGCTGCACGATCCGTTACAGCCGTGCGGATAAGATGCGTGTCATCTCGACTGCTAGTGATACGAGGCTGTTGGTATCCAGCGCGGCGTTCCGTATTACCCTCCTGAACCCACCGACTCCATATTCTGGTAACAGTCATTGGATCTCGACCGACGCGAGCAGCAGTGTCGTGATACGATAAACCGCAATCGCCATGGGCTACAATCCGACCTTTATCAAAGTCGGAAACGTGATGGTACGCATTTCTCCTCCTTACACCAGGCATCACAACAACGTTTCACCAGACAACGCCGGTCAACTGCTGTTTGTGTATGAGAAATGGGTTGGAAACTTTCCTCGTGTCAGCCCGTTGTAGGTGTCGCCACCGGCGTCAACCTTGTGTGAATGCTCTGAAAAGCTAATCATTTGCATATGACATGTCGGTTAAATTTTTCACGTCTGTAGCTCGTCATCTTCGTGGTGCAGTAATTTAATGGCCAGTAGTGTAGTATCTTCGGCTAGATGGCGCCCCTACCGTGGTGACCTTCTGGTCAGTGAGCTATTGGCCGACGGCGTTCCACCGCCTTCTCTTCCCTTATGTTATTCACCTTCGTTCCGCCAGACCACCTCTATCAAAATCCTGGTTGATTGGTTGATTTGGGGACCAAGCAGCGGGATCGTCAGTCCCATCTGATTAGGGAAGAATATCCGCCGTGCCCTTTCAAAGGAACCATACCGATATTTTCCTGAAGGGATTCAGGGAAATCACGGAAAACGTAGATCAGGATGGCCGGACGATGGTTTGAACGGTCGTTGTCCCCAATACGAGTCCGCTGTGCTTAGCACTGCGCCACCACGCTGGGTCCAAACTCCTCAGTAACCACTTTTTGCACATTGGACCACTGCAAGCCATGTAGGAAGAGCGTCAGTGAGGATGTGGAAGCTACTGACAGGGCTGTGGAGCCATTCCGACTCGAGTGCCGCGGCCAGCTGGGCAACGCTTCTGGACTGAGAACTGAGAATCCGTAGGCGCAAACAGCCCGACCGAGCTGGTCCCACAGATTCTCAGCCTGGTGGCCACGGTAGTATGGTAAACTCATCTTGGTGATGTTAGAATCAAGCACGCACAGTGCGGTCTTGCGACACGTTGCATTGTCCTACTGGAAGATGCCAATGTGCTGAGGAAACCAAACAGCATCTACGGGCGCACATGGTTCCCATGGATAAACGCATACCTATGCTGATTCATTGTGCCTTCCTCAATGACTAGACCACCCAGGCAATACCACGAAAACGTTCCCCAGACAATAATCGTCCCTCCTCCAACCTGCATCTGTTTCTTCGTACTCGCCAATGACCATCTGTCCGATGGAGCGTAAAACGTGATTGATCTGAAAAGCCCAATAGTCGCCGCTTACTTGTCTTCCAGTTCTGGTATTGGAGTGTAAATTGAAGCCTTCGTCGCCGATGAACAGAAGTAAAAAATGGTTCAAATGGCTCTGACCACTATGGGACTTAATATCTATGGTCATCAGTCCCCTAGAACTTGCAACTACTTAAAACTAACTAACCTAAGGACATCACACACATCCATGCCCGTGGCAGGATTCTAACCTGCGACTGTAGCGGTCACGGGGTTCCAGACTGTAGCGCCTAGAACCGCTCGGCCACTCCGGCCGGCGAACAGGAGTCAGCACGGGTGCGTGAAGCACATGCCTGCTGAGGATGGCCATAACAGAAACGTACGGAATGGTCTTTGAGGAGACGCTGTTTCTTCTGAGCGGTCAGCAGGTCAACAGTAGCACATTTATTCGCCGGTACACACCTCTGCAGCCATTGTTCACCCCTGTCGTCTACAGCCCCTAGTGGGGCACAGTTCCCTTGGCGCCGGTTTCATATAACACGGTTTTGAATTCACGGCATACTTTAAGGGGGGTAGGACGTCAAACGGGCCGACGTGGAGCAGGAGAGGCACCACAGGACATTTTAATTTCCACTGTCTATACTTTTACAAGTAAATTCATAAAACTTTCTCAGCTTGACCAGGAAGGATTCATAATCCACACTCATAGCAGTGGAAGTTTGAAAACATAACGAAATCATTTTTGTTACATGTGAAATTTCATCATTTTTTTCACTTACTAATGTCAGTATTTGTTGCTATAGGTACACTTTTCTTCATCAGTAAGAGAGATTCTCCGATGAGTTTTGCACAGGATTCAAACCATACTTAAAGGTGTATGAAACTCTAGAATTTTCCAAATGTATTAAAAACTGTGATAAAAATTGAGGTAATTAACTACAAACTTTGTGTTTTTTCTAAGCATGAAGTTTAAATACAACAGCTCATTCGTTTTTTCATAAATTAAATATATTCTAGGGTTTCAAACACCTGTAAGTATGGTATGTATGCTGTGCAAAATTCATCGAAGAAATCTAGAGTATTACTCCAGCGTTTGGAGTAATTCACAAGGGGCCGTATCTACATCTATTTCTACATCTTATCTACATTTATAGTCCGCAATCCATTATACGATGCGTGGCGTAGGGCGCCTCGTACCACAACTAGCATCTACTCTCCTTGTTCCACTCCCAAACAGAACGAGGGAAAAATGACTGCCTATATGCCTCTGTACGAGCCCTAATCTCTCTTATCTTTGTAGTCTTTCCGTGAAATGTAAGTAAAATTGTACTGCAGTCAGCCTAAAATGCTGGTTCTCTAAATTTCCTCAGTAGCGATTCACGAAAAGAACGCCTCCTTTCCTCCAGAGACTCCCACCCGAATTCCTGAAGCGTTTCCATAACACTCGTGTGATGATCAAACCTACCAGTAACAGATCTAGAAGGCCGTCTCTGAATTGCTTCCATGTCCTCCCTCAATCCGACCTGATAGGAATCCCAAACGCTCGAGCAGTACTCAAAAATAGGTCGTATTAGTGTTTTATGAGCGGTCTCATTTACAGATGAACCACATCTTCCCAAAATTCTACCAATGAACCGAAGACGACTATCCGCCTTCCCCACAACTGCCATTGCATGCTTGGCCCACTTCATATCGCTCTGCAATGTTAAGCCCAAATATTTAATCGACGTGACTGTGTCAAGCGCTACACTACTAATAGAGTATTCAAACATTATGGGATCTTTTTCCTATTCATCTGCATTAATTTACATTTATCTATATTTATAGTTAGCTGCCATTCTTTACACCAGTCACAAATCCGGTCCAAGTCATCTTGTATCCTCCTACAGTCACAAACGACGACACCTTCCCGTACATCACAGCATCAACAGCAAACAGCCGCACATTGCTAACCACCCTATTCAAAACATCATTTATGTAGATAGAAAACAACTGTGGACATACCACACTTCCATGGGGCACTCCAGATGAACACTCACCATCGAGGACAACGCACTGAGTTCTATTACTTAAGACGTCTTCGAGCCACACACATATCTGGGAACCAATCCCATATGCTCGTACCTTAGTTAGCAGTCTGCAATGGGACACCGAGTCACGCTTTCCGGAAGTCGAGGAATGTGGCATCCGTCCTATACCCTTCATCCATGGTTCACAGGATATCATGTGAAAAAATGGCGAGTTGCGTTTCGCAGGAGCGATGCTTTCTAAGCCGTGCTGATGCATGGACAGCAACTTCTCTGTCTCAAGGAAATTTATTATATTCGAACTGAGAATATGTTTGTGAATCCTGCATCAAACCGATGTTAAGGATATTGGTCTGTAATTTTGAGGATCCGTCCTTCTACCTTTCTTATATACAGGCGTCACCTGCTGTTTTTTCCAATCGCTCGGGACTTCGCGTTGGGCAAGAGATTCATGATGAATGCAAGCTAAGTAAGAAGCCAATGCAGTATAGTACTCTCTGTAAAACCGAATTGGAATTCCATCAGGACCTGGCGATTTCTTTATTTTCAACCCATTCTGCTGCTTCACAACCCCAGGGACGTTTATCATTATGTCCTCCATACGGGAATCTGTACGAGACTCCAACGGCGATATGTTTGTACGATCCTCGTGCGTTAAAGATTTCTCAAATGCTAAATTTAAAAATTCAGCTTTCGTTTTGCTGTCTTCCGGTGCCAGGCCAGTGTCTACAGGGGACAGGTAAAATAATGTCAACACCTGTGCTTAGTTGGGAATGATTTATTAACAAGGGGGTGTCCCCCATTTGCCCGTAATAGAGCTACGATTCTTCTTGAAATAATAGCATATAATGATTGTATAGTCTCCAGTGGAATGTTATGCCACTCTTCGATCAGAACCTCTTCTAACTCCTGTAGTGACGAGCGAGACGGAAATCTGCTCTGGAGTCTGTGCTTCAGTACCGCCCACGAGAGTTCAATAATGTTCAAGTCCGGGTACTGTGCTGGCTTCTCATACCACGGTTGTGCTCTCCTGGCTGTCTCAATTGCTTCATTATCGTCGTAAAATATAGCATCATTGTTAAGAAACAACATTTGAATCACGGGGCGCACCTTATCACCTAAGATGTTCACATAATCGTTGGCTGTAAAACATCCTTTCAGAGTAACGATGGGACCAGCAGAATACCACACCATCACACTACCTCCCCCACGCTTAACCTTTGGGATCAAGCAATCAGGATTGTAGACATCTTTTGGCGTTGTCTAGACGTAAACCCGGCCCGATGTCGGGAATAACGAAACCGTTGACTCGTAAGACCATATGACGTGTTTCCACTGATCAGCCGTCCAGGATTTATGCCCTTGACACCGTGTGTCACGTTTCTTTGTGTTGGTTGTCATCTCTAAAGGTTTTGGTATAGCAGATCGTCCACGAGTATTTTCTTTATGGAGTTCTCGGCGGTCAGCGCCGATAGATACGAGGTCTCGAGAATGACTGTTGAAGTCTGCAGTCACTTTTTGCTGTTTTGACACAATTCGTGTTAGCGTTCGACGACCTCTGTCATATAGGTGTGACTTTGAAATATTCCCTTAAAAAATTCATGAATTACTGTGCCGATAAACCTCCAAGTTATTTGATTTTCAAACAGCTGAGCAAAACCGAATGTACTCAGACATTACTCTCTTTACTTATTCTGATCAACACTAAACTGACACAGAATGTTTTTAGCACAACGAAATCTGACTTTGAATAATTGCTACAAAAGAATGGCCCTGACTAACAATAACCTATACGTTTCACAAATCACTTACCTCACAAAAATCTTCGTTACTCGAACTACTGCAACACAGCGAGCGCCACTACTGCCAGCTAAATAAACGATTCAAACTACTGAAGGCACTAACTACTGATAGGCATAGTTAGCAAAGGAAAGATTTCGATAGAGAACAAACAATGTATTCACCACAATAATATTGAAAAGGCAGTTCATAATATCCAGTATTACAAATTTACTCTTTCTGGCGGACGCAGTCCAGATAGTCCACTCTTAAAATTCTGCCATCTCTCTCCTCAAATCCACCACTGCTGGCGGCTCACCTCAAACTGCGCAACGCTACGCGCTGTTCACATCCAACTGCCCAGCACTACAATAGCAAATATTCCAACAATGCAGACCAGCCACAGACTTCACACAGCACAGTCAGTGATTTTCATATAGAGCGCTTCGTTGCGTTACCAACAAAAATACCTAAACAGCCTACTTACAACTTGCGTCGAATATCACGTTTACACGATGACGTCTTTCCATGTTTCGTGTAGGCTGTCGTGAGTGTTGAAACAGTTGCTCTTGAAACATTCAATAAGTTGGCTGCCTTGGTTACTGATGCTCCAGGTAATCGCGCCCCCACAGTCTGCCCTCTCTGGAACTGTGTTAGGTCTTTCATTGAACGTCGACCTCGGCCCCTGAATGCAGATACGTAGTGTACACTACTCGTAAACAACCAGCACTGATACATGGTCCGTACTGAACACAAAAGAGTCCAGCGCGACATTCCCGGCGGGGTCAGGGATTTTCTCTGCCTCGTGATGACTGGGTGTTGTGTGATGTCCTTAGGTTAGTTAGGTTTAAGTAGTTCTGAGTTCTAGGGGACTGATGACCATAGCTGTTAAGTCCCATAGTTCATTTGAACCATTTGAACCATCTAGCGCGACACGTACCTTACCTGCGTTGTTGGCCGTCAAACACAACCATCCCATTACAACTACTGTCCTCATTATTTTGCTATCCCCTGTACATCCATACTTTGCTAACCACTGTGAAGAGCTGTACTCATTATTAGGGCTTTTTTAACGTTCCATTCACGTTAGATGCGCATGCAAATTTCTTATTTAAAAACCTTTGTGAAAGCTGTAATTAACCTCATCTTCTTCTCACGATTCCTATGATCGATTGTAGGCTGACTTCCCTAGTATTCTAACAACAAATCGAACTCTGCTACCTGCTTTACCCACGAAAGATCTTATGTGCTCCATGCATGTCCCTGTTAAGCGTTCCACCCAAGTATTTGTGTGAGTTTACAGATTCCAAATGTAACTCACTGGTATTATATTCATAGGCTATTATCTTTTTTCGTTTTGTGAAGTGCTCAATTTTACGTTTTTCGACGTTTCAAGCAAGTTGCCAATCATTACTCAACTTAAAATCTTATCGAGGTCTGACTGAACATTTGCACAACTTCTTACTGACGGTACTTCTTCATAGATAACTGCATCATCTGCGAAAAGTTTTACGTTACTCTTAGTACTGTCTGCCAGGACATTGATATACAACATTAACAGCAGGGGTTGCAACACACTTCCCTGGGGCACGCCTGTAGTTCTGACGATGTCTCCATTCGATAAGGCGATCATGAAAGTAATATACGAGTTGGTAGAGCACTTGCCCGGGAAAGGCAAAGGTCCCGAGTTCGAGTCTCGGTCCGGCACACAGTTTTAATCTGCCAGGAAGTTCATATCAGCGCACACTCCGCTGCAGAGTGAAAATCTCACTCTGGAAACGTCCCCCAGGCTGTGGCTAAGCCATGTCTCCGCAATATCCTTTCTTCCAGGAGCGCTAGTTCTGCAAGGTTCGCAGGAGAGCTTCTGTGAAATTTGGAAGGTAAAACGCGAGGTACTGGCGGAATTAAAGCTGTGAGGACGGGGCGTGAGTCGTGCTTGGGTAGCTCAGTTGGTAGAGCACTTGCCTGCGAAAGGCAAAGGTCCCGAGTTCGAGTCTCGGTCCGGCACACAGTTTTAATCTGCCCGGAAGTTTAATATACGAGACACTTTTTTGCTGGCACAAGGTGTGTTGACAGTCACTTTTCCCCTGCTCAGTGCGCCAAAGGCATGGGACAGAAAATCGTTGATATTTCCGGCATAGAGTGGTACACAGTTTCGATGCATTTACAAAACGACACCATTCTACCCTGAAACGCCGTTGCAGAGGACAGTGTTTTATGTGGAGGAAAGAATGCGTAATACGATGTTTCTGTTCGGCGTTACAGTCTAGCGGCTGATTTTCGACCACGTAACGAAACAGAGGCCGCCGCAGTTTCCGGTAGTTTCTACTGTTTCTGTTGCTGTGAAACGTAAGTTTGAGTTATGTGCAGCGTACAGTGTATTAATGGTATATGGAAATACTGTTGTTGTTGTGGTCTTCAGCCCAGAGACTGGTTTGATGCAGCTCTTCATGCTATTCTATCCTGTGAAAGCTTCTTTATCTCCCAGTACGTACTGCAGCCTACATCCTTCTGAATATGCTTAGTGTATTCATCTCTTGGTCTCCCTCTACGATTTTTACCCTCTACGCTACCCTCCAATGCTAAATTTGTGATCCCTTGATGCCTCAGAACATGTCCTGCCAACTGGTCCCTTCTTCTTGTAGAGTTGTGCCACAAACTCCTCTTCTCCCTAATTCCATTCAATACGTCCTCATTAGTTATGTGATCTACCGACCTAATCTTCAGCATTCTTCTGTAGCACCACATTTCGAAAGTTTCTATTCTCTTCTTGTCTAAACTATTTATCGTCCACGTTTCACTTCCATACCTAACTACACTCCATACAAATACTTTCAGAAACGACTTCCTGACACTTAAATCTATACTCGATGTTAACAAATTTATCTTCTTCAGAAACGCCTTCCTTGCCATTGCCAGTCTACATTTTATATCCTGTCTACTTCGGCCATCATGAGTTATTTTACTCCCTAAATAGCAAAACTCATTTACTACTTGAAGTGTCTTATTTCCTAATCTAATTCCTTTAGCATCAGCCAATTTAATTTTACTACATTCCATTATCCTCGTTTTGCTTTTGTTGTTGTTCGTTTTATATCCTCCTTTCGAGACACTGTCCATTCCGTTCAACTGCTCTTCCAAGTCCTTTGCTATCTATGACAGAATTACAATATCATCGGCGAACCTCGAAGTTTTTATTTCTTATCCGTAGATTTTAATTCCTACTCCGAATTTTTCTTTTGTTTCCTTTAATGCTTGCTCAATACACAGCTTGAATAACATCGGGGAGAGCCTACAACCCTGTCTCACTCCCTTCCTAATCACTGCTTCCCTTTCATGCCCCTCAACTCTTATAACTGCTATCTGGTTTCTGTAAAATTTGTATTTTCAGAAATTGAAAGAGAGTATTCCAGTCTTTCTCTAAGTCTACAAATGGGAGAAACATGTGCTTGCCTTTCCTTAATCTGTCTTCTAAGATAAGTCGTCGGTTAATTTTTTACTTGCAGAATTTTATGACACGTAAAATCGTATATATTATTAAAACTAGTTGTATAACACTCGGATGGTTAAACCATACTTTATCGGCTGTACACCACCTTCTAGTTTGAAAATGTATTCGGTCTTTTACCACGCAACATGTTGCATTTGTAAATCAAATAAGTCTGATTTCCTAACAATCTTACTTACCATTAAAATGAAAAGGTGTGTTAGTTTCCAATAGCTTCTATTTCAAAATGTACTTGCAATGCTTCTACTTAATTCGTTTCACTTACCGATTGTTTCTATGTGCAATGTACCAGATAGACTGTTAAATATAGTATTGCGAACTTCTTCTTGGTTGCAAGCATTTTTGATTTAATTATAAAAAAACTACTATTCACGTCGACGTGTAGAATGTTATGAGTCTGGTGACGTACCATCTGACTTTCGGAAAAAGCATCATCCACACAATTCGAAAGATAGCAAGAACCGACAAGTGCGAGTATTACGGCACAATCAGCTTAACAGATCATGCATTCAAGTTACTGACAAGAATAATATACAGAAGAAAGAAAAATAAAATTGAGGGCCTATTAGAGGAAGATCAGCTTGGCTTTAGGAAAGGCAAAGCCACCAGAGAGACAGTTATGCCACTGGATTTGATAATGGAAGCATGACTGAACTAAAATCAAGACACGTGCGTAGGATCTGTTGTCAAATGGTGCAAGATGTTAGAAATTTTGAGAATGATAGGAGTAAGCAACAGTGAGAGACGGCTAATATACAATAAGTGCATTAACCAAGAAGGAATAATAGGTCTGGAAGAACGAGAACCAAGAGGTCGGATTAAAAAGAGTATAAGACAAGGATGTAGTCTTTCGTCCCTATTGTCCAGTCTACACATCGAAGAAGCAATTACAGAAATAAAAGAAAGGTTCAAGAGTGGAATTAAAATTCAAGGTGAAAAGATATCAGTGATGAGATTCGTTGAAGACATTGTGATAGTGAAGGTGAAGAAGACTGAAAGAATTTGTCGAATGGAATGAACAGTTTATAAGTATAGAATATGAATTGAGAGTAAACTGAAGAAAGACGGTAGTAACGAGAAGTATCAGAAATGAGAATAGCGAGATTCTTGGTCACGAAGTAGATGAAGTTAAGAAATTCTGCTACCTCGGAAGCAAGATAATCCATAACATACGAACCAAGGAGGACATAAAAAGCAAAGACAAAGAGGACATTCCTGACATAGAGAAGTCTTCTAGCATCAAACATAGGACTTAATATGAGGAAGGAATTTCGGGGAATGTACATTTCAAACCGCATAGGGACAAACGGATCAGAGGAGAATCGAAGAAATTGAGATTTCGTGGTAAAGAAGAATGTTAAAAATTAGATGGAGTGATAAGATGCGGGACGAGGAGGTTGTCTACACAATCGTCGAAGAAAGCAACGACAAGGAGAAGGGACAGGATGAGAGGACATCTACATCTACAACGATGCACTGCAAATCACATTTAAGTGCCTGGCAGAGAGTTCATCGAACCACCTTCAAAATTCTCTATTATTCCAATCTCGTATAGCGCGCAGAAAGAACGAACGCCTATATGTTTCCGTACGAGCTCTGATTTTTCCTTATTTTATCGTGGTGATCGTTTCTATGTAGGTCGGTGTCAAAAAAGTATTTTTGCATTCGAAGGAGAAAGTTGGTGACTGGAATTTCGTGAGAAGATTCCATCGCAACGAAAACCGACTTTCTTTTAATGATGTCCAGCCCAAATCCTGTATCATTTCTGTGACACCCTCTCTATTATTCCAATCTCATACAGCGCGCAGAAAGAACGAATGCCTATATCATTCCGTAAGAGCTCTGATTTCCCTTATTTTATTGTGGTGATCGTTTTTCCCTATGTAGATCGGTGTCAAAAAAATATTTTCGCATTCGTGAGAAGATTCCATGGCAACGAAAAACGCCTTTCTTTTAATGATGTCGAGCCCAAATCCTGTATCATTTCTGTGAGACTCTCTCCCATATTTTGCGATAATACGAAACGTGCCGCCCTTCTTTGAACTTGAAGAAGATGGACAAGCGTAGTGTAGGCAGTCTCCTTAGTAGATCTGTTACATTTTGCAAGTGTCCTGCCAATAAAACGCAGTCTTTGGATAACCTTCCCCAAGACATTTTCTATGTGTCCCTTCCAATTTAAAAATTAGGGAATATCTCCGGAGATTCTAGAGGGACCTGTAGGGGAAGCAGAAATTGAAATACGTCCTCCAGACTATGGACGGCGTAGGTTGCAAGTGCCAAGTGCTGCTTTGAGATGAATAGACTGGTGCAGAGTAGCAATTCCTGACTGGTCTCACCCAACCAGCCAGAAGACCGATCGCTAAAACAAAAAGTGTTTGTGGGTGTGCGTATTCTTTTACCTGTAAGGTTACAGACAGAGCTACAAACTAGACGGGAATCTGTTGAGGCGGAAAACGTGGAGTGGAGGAATAATGACAGAGTGCTGTGGTGTGGTGTGGTGTGGTGTGTGTGTACCCAACCGCTAACTGCTCTGTTTTGCTTGCCGCCACCGTCAACAGATATACGACGTGGAAACGTTTTAGCGCCGCTATCGCTCTGTTATCTCTAACGACTCCGCCAATGAAACAGCGCGGCATCGCCTGCCCAGTGTGTAAGTCCTGAGTAGTGAGAGGTTCGCGCAATGCGATCGAGCCAGGTCTCGCCAACGTCGATAACATCAAAACAGCCCACGTATCACCGGTGCAAGGACGCTTACACACACACGCACATCGTCTGCAACACACCCTACGGTGGAAGATGTTTCTACCACTATTAGTCATTTCGTTATCTGTGTATCACCCGTAACTCGTGACGTCTGCATTTTCAAATTGGTTGTCATATGCTTTATCGACATACGTGATCTACAATTTGTTTCTGAAGCTGTTTCTGAAACTTACATCCACTTCATTCGACTGCGTTTGGATTTTTCACTTAATAAACTGACATATCGTAAAGATTTAATCAACGGAAGCAGTTATCTTCTACACTAATAATAAATTTGCAAAACTGTTGTGCCTGACTTTAGACATGCCTCCCCAAAACTGCTATAAGCGTTTTCATGGGTTCTCGCAGCATAGCTTGGGCCATCGTATAGATTTTATTTCATCAAACCGGGTCATGAAAATAAAGGTGACGCGGTTTAAAGTTTTATCCAGAACCGCTGTATCTGTGTCTTCCCCTACTTGAACGCGCCAATCTCTTTCATGTTTTTTTTCTTTTTTTTAAGGTAGCTTGAGAATAGTTTGGGGCACCGTATAGTCCTTAATTCATCAAAATCGGATCACAAAAAAATTACCGTAACTGAAAATTTTCTAACGTTATAAATTCGAAAGTGTCTGTCATGTTTTCAAGTCTAATTCGCTGAACCAATTTCGATGAAATTTGGAGAGGAGAATGCTTGATACCTGAGTAATTCATAGCCTAAATGTGATCCATACTAGTATTATAAATTCGAAAAGTACCTCTGTCTGTCGCGTTGTCATGACAGATTAGCTGAACCGATTTCAATGGAATTTGGAGAGCAGAAAGCTTGATACCTGAGGAAGAAGATAGCCTACTTCAAGTGTGTATTACAACAGACTTACTGATCTGAAGAATATTACGCTAATTAGGGGAAAATATTTACTCTTTTATTGGTTAATATGTGCTGTGTTATAGGATTCAGAGTAATTAAGAAGTGCTAATATAATCTTTGATGTGTTTAATTCATACTTCCGCACTATCTGGTGCATACACGTTCTATACTTTACTGCTACTTGAACAGCGAGATGTATACAGTGTGTTTCCGTAAGTGCGTGACAAAATTGAGTAGGACATAGAGGATGCTCCACTGAATAATTTGAGGTAGGGAACCTGGGACCGGAGAAGCCAGCTTAAGCAGGTAGTAGGAATAAAGTCATGTTACTGAGTTTTTTTTTTAATTTACGTTACTTACTCTCTCTCTATTCGTATAGTCGGTTCCGACTCTTCGTGACCCCATGAACCGAACCACGCCACTTTTTCCTGCCTTGCACTTTCTCCCGCAGACCTTCCAGGTTGGAACACATCGCTTCCGTGATGCCATCGGTCCATCTCATCCTCTGACGTCCTCTTCTTCTAGCTCCTTCAGTCTTCCCCAGCATTAATGTTTTTTCCAGCACCACAATTTGAACGAGTCAATTCTTCGCCGTTCAGCCTTTCTAATTGTCCAGGTCTCACATACGTACATCACAACTGGATAGACCATAGCCTTCACAATACGGATCTTTGTTGCTAGTGTTATATCTCTGGACCTTATTTACACTTAACTTCATTCACTGACACAACGAACGTACCATACACACTGTATCTTACAAAATGTGCCGAAACTCAACCTCAATGCAGCCATGACATCGGCGAACAACATTCTCACGCACTCTGACAAATATCCCTGGTGTGTTTCGGATCACACCACAGGCAGCTACGCTTCTGGCAACTAATTCCCTCTCCGTATCCACTGGGGTCTCATACACGACTGACTTTAGGTATCCCCAAAAGAAGTAATCAAGGGGATTCAGGTCAGGTGACCTCGCAGGCAATGGAATAGCACGTCCCCTTCCAGTCCAGCGACCAGGAAATACAACACTGAGATGGTTTCTGACATCCACACTGAAGTGAGGCTGTGCGCCGTCATGTTGTATCCATATGCTCTCACGGACAGCCGAGGCTACGTTCAAGAACTCAGGTAGAATTCTTTACACGAACCTCAAGTACAGGTGGCCATTCAGACGGCCAGGTAGAAGATGTGACTCGCCCTCCTTGTTTCCTTGCAGCAAATAGAGAACGTACGTGTAAATAAACACAGTACATGTAAACTTGTTCACATGTCAGTTGTAAACAAGCTGGAAAACAGTAATGCTAGACAAAGCGGCAGACAAGTTTACTTCAGTATCTCCTTATGCTGGCTTCAGCGAGCCAAGGTTCTTTACCTCAAATTGTTCAGTGGAGCGTTTTCTACGTACTGTTTCACCCTCGCACGCTCTTTCGGAAACTCGCCTGCCTGTGCCCCTCGGTACGTACTGCTCGACAGTGACGCAGTGTACGATGTACGCATCGCGCGTCGGGTCAGCTCGGCAGTAGGCAGAGCGGGGATCATGACACGAGCTGTGCCTCTGCGAACAGGCAGACACGTGGGGGCAGCTGGAGTTACGTATTGCACATACCGCAGCTTACCCGCCGTCATAGCGAACCTACTGGTGCAGCTGTGGGTAACAGCCAGCATTAAAATAAAATTTCAATCAAGGTCAATATTTTTAATAATTATTTTTATTTTGTTTTTAAGCGCATAGTAACAATGCCACAATAATTTCTCCTAGCAACATTTCATTTATTTTAAAACTTTTTGATTCCCTCGCAGAACCTTCATCTTTGCTGTCTGTTCAGCATCGAACAACACTGAGCCATCATACTTTTATTCCATTTTCTGTGGCACCTTTTTTCCAATACGATAACGTGTTGCTGGAGGCCTTCCCCTTACTCTTCACTATGATGTTCCAGAATATAGATACACACAGCTACAGCCCAACTTCCTGAAATTTTGCAGAATGGTTTTGACAATGTTCTTATAATTTGGATGTTTCTTATTCCCTACAAAGACTACCGTAACACAGCCGGCCGCGATGGCCGTGCGGTTCTACGCACTTCAGTCTGGAACCGCCTGACTGCTACGGTCGCAGGTTCCAATCCTGCCTCGGGCATGGATGTGTGTGATGTCCTTAGGTTAGTTAGTTTTAAGTAGTTCTAAGTTCTAGGGGACTGATGACCTCAGATGTTGTCCCATAGTGCTCAGAACCATTTGAACCATTTTTGATATTTATCGGTGGAAACAGTAATTTTTTGGTGACCCACAAGCGGTTCAGGCAAGAGTTTTTTACTCTTGGTCGAAAATGTCTCCAAGTTGGCTAACATTCACATTCCAATGCTTCTACATTTCCCAGCACTCACGTAAAGAGTGGGGCATTTTAGTGCAGTCACCTTGCTCTCATAATAAAATTCCTATAACATAAATTCAATAAGTAATTTTGTTCCTTCATAAAAGTGTATGTGATAGAAGAAAACTGAGAACAATTTTCACACCAGAATTTAAAAAACATATTTAACAGCATACACACGCATGAACAAAAGTGTTGCATCACACCAACATAGGGTCCAGGTGTCTTGCTACTGTGGCAGTTCTCGTGCAGATCGGAGGATCACATACACAGAGTTACCATGAAAGCTTGCTACGGGTTGAACGCTGCACTGCAATGGATTGCAACATTTCAGTTGACAGTAAAGCACTAGTAGGGACGCATTACGGGAGTCTGTGGGAGTCAACATCCGTCATGCCACGAATAGCAGTCACGACCGATGATCAGGTGCATATCATCACTTTATGCATGTTGACCAGGGAATATCGTCGACGTGTGCAAGTGATGCGGAGCAGACGTGGCCACCGCTCCAGCTGACAGGTAGTGTTGACGACTTACACTGCACAGGCCTTACACTTTCGGCAGGGGCGCAGCGTGGTCGATGTAGCGTGAACCTACCTCACTATGTGATATTAAGGATTGTAAATGGAAAAGCTAAACAAAATATTCAGTCTAGAAATTTTATACACTCCTGGAAACTGAAATAAGAACACCGTGAATTCATTGTCCCAGCAAGGGGAAACTTTATTGATACATTCCTGGGGTCAGATACATCACATGATCACACTGACAGAACCACAGGCACATAGACACAGGCAACGGAGCATGCACAATGTCGGCACTAGTACAGTGTATATCCTCCTTTCGCAGCAATGCAGGCTGCTATTCTCCCATGGAGACGATCGTAGAGATGCTGGATGTAGTCCTGTGGAACGGCTTGCCATGCCATTTCCACCTGGCGCCTCAGTTGGACCAGCGTTCGTGCAGACGACGCTTCATCCAGTCCCAAACATGCTCAATGGGGGACAGATCCGGAGATCTTGCTGGCCAGGGTAGTTGACTTACACCTTCCAGAGCACGTTGGGTGGCACGGGATACATGCGGACGTGCATTATCCTGTTGGAACAGCAAGTTCCCTTTCCGGTATAGGAATGGTAGAACGATGGGTTCGATGACGGTTTGGATGTACCGTGCACTATTTAGTGTCCCCTCGACGATCACCAGAGGTGTACGGCCAATGTAGGAGATCGCTCCCCACACCATGATGCCGGGTGTTGGCCCTGTGTGCCTCGGTCGTATGCAGTCCTGATTGTGGCGCTCACCTGCACGGCAGAAGCGACTCTCATCGCTGAAGACGACACGTCTCCATTCGTCCCTCCATTCACGCCTGTCGCGACACCACTGGAGGCGGGCTGCACGATGTTGGGGCGTGAGCGGAAGACGGCCTAACGGTGTACGGGACCGTAGTCCAGCTTCATGGAGACTATTGCGAATGGTCCTCGCCGATACCCCAGGAGCAACAGTGTCCCTAATTTGCTGGGAAGTGGCGGTGCGGTCCCCTACGGCACTGTGTAGGATCCTACGGTCTTGGCATGCATCCGTGCGTCGTTGCGGTCCGGTCCCAGGTCGACGGGCACGTGCACCTTCCGCCGACCACTGGCGACAACATCGATGTACTGTGGAGACCTCACGCCCCACGTGTTGAGCAATTCGGCGGTACGTCCATCCGGCCTCCCGCATGCCCACTATACGCCCTCGCCCAAAGTCCGTCAACTGCACATACTGTTCACGTCCACGCTGTCGCGGCATGCTACCAGTGTTAAAGACTGCGATGGAGCTCCGTATGCCACGGCAAACTGGCTGACACTGACGGCGGCGGTGCACAAATGCTGCGCAGCTAGCGCCATTCGACGGCCAACACCGCGGTTCCTGGTGTGTCCGCTGTGCCGTGCGTGTGATCATTGCTTGTACAGCCCTCTCGCAGTGTCCGGAGCAAGTATGGTGGGTCTGACACACCGGTGTCAATGTGTTCTTTTTTCCATTTCCAGGAGTGTATTTCACGTGGAAGCTCTGCTAACCCATCATAAAGAACATTTAAGAAATGAAAACTTCTCGAAGTTTTAAAACGTAGAAAACAAAGTCGGCACACTACCTAATTTCGCTATAGGATACGTACTCGTGAGACATTACTCACTTAGCTTCATGATAATGTGTTTAATTCCGTCGTAATTTTCTTTTGCGTTGTTGAAGTTCACTTCACTTCACTTTTAATTGGTTTTCTACATCTATGTCACTCTTACTAACATTTGCACAAACATTACACGTAAATACAATAGGGCGTGGTGAACCGATGGACAAAATTTTCGTGGAACCATCGTACACAAAACCAGCACTGAATACAATAACTTTCATTCTTCCCACAGCTGTTCTTTCCTTTGATTTTCATTTTCACTTAGACGCGACTTTCACTGTGGTACAGCGCTTAGTGAATTATTGAAATAACGTTCAGGCCGAACCCGGTTTCAGGCATTTTTGTTAAGAAGTTAACTAACTTCACTTCGAGTTCAGTCGTAATGGCAAACGGGCTACCCATTTTGCCATTCGTCACATTGCGATTGTCACCATCGCTGAGGTGTACATAGTCTTGTAAAGAACTCCATCGAAATCATAACTGTTTAGCAGCTTTGTAGGTTAACCATTTTTCTTCCAAAATGTTTTGCAGTATTGCACAGTCATCAGTTGAATAGGCTTGTCTTCTCTTATTCACATAACCCGTTCCTGGCGTCTCTTTTTTCCCACGTTCGCCTGGCGATGGAGCCATTGTTTATCAAGTGAAACGAATCTTAAACCGTTTTATAAGCGAATGATTCAGTAACAAGGCATTTAAATTGAACTTGATTACTGAGACTGTATGTATGAAGTGCATGTAAGTGTCTTACTAATTACTTGAACATCTTACCTTAATGAACTTGTAGTACAGGATCAGCGCAGCAAACGACTCGGCAAACAATAAACTACCTCTTCCACATACAGCGTTCATTCCCACCCAGAATTCTCTTTCCCGTGTTAAGACATACGTGCCATTTGTTGAGGACGGCCCGCCGCGGTGGTCTCGCGGTTCTAGGCGCGCAGTCCGGAACCGTGCGACTGCTACGGTCGCAGGTTCGAATCCCGCCTCGGGCATGGATGTGTGTGATGTCCTTAGGTTAGTTAGGTTTAAGTAGTTCTAAGTTCTAGGGGACTAATGACCACAGCAGTTGAGTCCCAGAGTGCTCAGAGCCATTTTTTTTTTGTTGAGGACGGTTCGAATTTTGAGTAGAAGGCCTATCTTACTGAAGGACAAAGAATGTGTCTGCTGGCACGAAATAAACGTAGGTTTGTCTTATACGACGCTTGAGTCAAAAAAGGGATGGGCTGAGCGCTATGGAACTGAATTCTTAGAAGAGGCGACAGGACGTCATGTAGCGCATCAAAGTGTTAGGAAACGGTTCCTTGACGCGAATATGCACTCCTGACGATCATGGCGAACACCACAGCAGTATGGACTCCTTTACAGACGGTCAAGCAGCCATACACATTGGCCGACAAGGACTTGTTATTAATGGACAAAACTCGGATCTGTTTGTACCTCGACAATCGCAGGCAGTGTGTTTGGGGACAAACCGGTAATGTCGGATGCCTCCGACACTGTGTTAGGCATGTCCAACAAAGTGGTGGAGTGCTCTTCTGGGGTGGCACTCAAAGAGGCCACCAGAGATCTGTCGTGGGTGTCGAGGACGATCTAATTGCTCTACAGTACAGTGCAACCATATCGCCAACATTCTTGTGACAAGTTCGTATTGATGGGTGATGACTCGGGTGCTCATCATGCTATCCTCAAGAACACGTTCCTTCACCATCACTAGAATGGACCGGCCTGTCTGTTCCTCCAAATATGATCCCAGTCGAAAGTGCGTAGGATCGACTGAAACGATCACGTGCTCTGACAGACTTACGTAGAACAGCCATTGAGGGGTAGGACAATCTGGATAATGGCTGCCTTTATGATCTCGTCTACATCTACATCCATACTCCGCACTCCACCTGACGGTGTCTGGCGGAGGGTACCTTGAGTACCTCTATCGGTTTTCCCTGCTATTACAATGTCGGAAAGAAAGATTGTCGGTATGCTTCTGTGTGGGCTCTAATCTCCCTGATTTTATCTTCACGGTCTCTATTCACCCAGAAAGTAATGCACCACTTTTTTTCTGAGACGAAAAAAATGGCATGAATACGAAACGTACTATTTGAAGTCTTCTGAGTAAGCGTGCCAAGTTTCCGTCACTTCCCACAGATAGCGTAGGTGCAGGACAGTTTCAAAATGGCGTCTGTTGGAGATGTACGTTAGAAGCAACGTGCCGCCATTGAATTTCACACTGCAGAGAAAGAAACTGTGGGGAATATCTACATCTACATCTACATCCATACTCCGCAAGCCACCTGACGGTGTGTGGCGGAGGGTACCTAGAGTTCCTCTATCGGTTCTCCCTGCTATTCCAGTCTCTTATTGTTCTTGGAAAGAACGATTGTCGGTATGCCGCTGTGTGGGCTCTACTCTCTCTGATTTTATCCTCACGGTCTCTTCGCGAGATATACGTAGGAGGGAGCAATATACTGCTTGACTCCTCGCTGAAGGTATGTTCTCGAAACTTCAACAAAAGCCCGTACCGAGCTACTGAGCGTCTCTCCTGCAGAGTCCTCCACTGGAGTTTATCTATTATCTCCGTAACACTTTCGCGATTACTAAATGATCCTGTAAGGAAGCGCGCTGCTCTCCGTTGGATCTTCTCTAGCTCTTCTATCAACCCTATCTGGTACGGATCCCACACTGCTGAGCAGTATTCAAGCACTGGGCAAACAAGCGTACTGTAACCTACTTCCTTTTTATTCGCATTGCATTTCTTTAGGATTCTTCCAATGAATCTCAGTCTGGCATCTGCTTCACCGACGATTAAGTTTATATCGTAATTCCATTTTAAATCACTCCTAATGCCTACTCCCAGATAATTTATGGAATTAACTGCTTCCTGTTGCTGACCTGCTATATTGTAGCTAAATAAGGGATCTTTCATTCTATGTATTCGCAGCACATTACACTTGTCTACACTGAAATTCAATTGCCATTCCCTGCATCATGCGTCAATTCGTTGCAGATCCTCCTGAGTTTCAGTACAATTTGCTATTGTTACAACCTCTCGATATACCACAGCATCATCCGCAAAAGACTCAGTGAACTTCCGATGTCATCCACAAGGTCATTTATGTATATTGTGAATAGCAACGGTCCTACGACGCTCCCCTGCGACACACCTGAAATCACTCTTACTTCGGAAGACTTCTCTCCATTCATAATGACATGCTGCATTCTGTTATCTAGGAACTGTTCAATCCAATCACACAATTGGTCTGATAGTCCCTTTTACTTTGTTCATCAAATGACTGTGGGGAACTGTGTCGAACGCCTTGAGGAAGTCAAGAAACACGGAATCTACCTGTGAACCCGTGTCTATGGCCCTGTGAGTTTCGTGGACGAATAACGCGAGCTGGGTTTCACACGATGGTCTTTTTCGAAACCCATGTTGATTCCTACAGAGTAGGTTTCTAGTCTCCAGAAAAGTCATTATACTCAAACATAATACGTGTTCCAAAATTCTGCAACTGATAGACGTTAGAGATGTAGGTCTATAGTTCTGCACATCTGTTCGGCGCCCCTTCTTGAAAACGGGGATGACCTCGGCCCTTTTCCAATCTTTTGGAACATTACACTTCTAGAGACCTACGGTACACCGCTCCAAGAAGGGGAGCAAGTTCCTTCGCGTACTCTGTGTAACTGGTATCCCATCAGGTCCAGCGGCCTTTCCTATTTTGACCGATTTGAATTGTTTCTCTATCCCTCTGTCGTCCATTTCGATATCTACCATTTTGTCATGTGTGCGACAATCTAGAGAAGGAACTACAGTGCAGTCTTCCTCTGTAAAACAGCTTTGGAAAAAGACGTTTAGTGTTTCGGCCTTTAGCCTGTCATCCTCTGTTTCAGTACCATTTTGGTCACAGAGTGTCTGGACATTTTGTTTTGATCCACCTAATGCTTTGACATAAGACCAAAATTTCTTAGGATTTTCTGCCAAGTCAGTACATAGAACTTTGCTTTCGAATTCATTGAACGCCTCTCGCATAGCCCTCCTCACACTACATTTCGCTTCGCGTAATTTTTGTTTGTCTGCAAGCGTTTGGCTATGTTTATGTTTGCTGTGAAGTTCCCTTTGCTTGCGCAGCAGTTTTCCAACTCGGTTGTTGTACCACCGTGGCTCTTTTCCATCTCTTACGATCTTGCTTGGCACATACTCAACTAACGCATATTGTACGATGGTTTTGAACTTTTTCCACAGATCCTCAACACTCTCTGTACTCGAGACAAAACTTTTGTGTAGAGCCGTCAGGTACTCTGAAATCTGCTTTTTTTCACTTTTGCTAAACAGAAAAATCTTCCTACCTTTTTTAATATTTCTTTTTACGGCTGAAATCATCGATGCAGTAACCGCTTTATGATCGCTGATTCCCTGTTCTGCGTTAACTGTTTCAAATAGTTCGGGTCTGTTTGTCACCAGAAGGGCCAATATGTTATCGCCACGAGGCGGTTCTCTGTTTAACTGCTCAAGGTAGTTTTCAGATAATGCACTTAAAAAGTTTCACTGGATTCTTTGTCCCCACCACTCGTTATAACCGTTTGAGTCTCCCAGTCTATATCTGGCAAATTAAAATCTCCACCCAGAACTGTAACATGGTCGGGAAACATAGTCGAAAAATTTTCTTTCAGCTGCTCTGCCACAACAGCTTCTGAGCCAGGTGGCCTATAGACACTTCGAATTACCACGTTTGAGTCTACTTTAAGCGTAACTTTCACCAAAATTATTTCACATTTCAGATCTCCGTCAATTTACTTCGATACTATTGCACTTTTTATCGCTATAAACACGCCTCCCCCTTCAGTAGGCAGCCTGTCTCTACGGTTTACATTGCAATCTGAGTTTCGAATAGAATTTAGATGGTGTGCCACGACGAATTCAAGCCTGCATCGGAGCAAGGGGAAGCCGTACCACGTGTTGAAGCTGCTGACGAGTGCTGCTAGAAGCACTCCATGTCAAACAGACGATTTCGTCACTACGTAAATGTGCTTTGGTGATCTTGGACACACATACGCATGCCTCGGAGCCAATTTTTGTTATTCTTCGTCACGAATGTCGAAATAATGTATCAATGCAAATCTGTAATTGATGTGAGAATTTAGCTTGAATCGTGTTATGTCATGCAGACTGGTGAAGAGTTTGCTGAAATGGGATGCTGAAAAGAAGTCAGCAATAGAGAGGGAATAAAATGGAAGGCATAGAACTGTTGTAAATTTTCTGGGGAAGTAGAACGGATCTGTGAGAAAAAAAAGTCGCCCACGAGGGGCCAGTGCGACCAAATCTAATGTATTGTTCTGCCGCTTCGACAGCTACTGAACCAGGCAAAACAACATATGTCGTACAAATTCGATGATAACATGTCGGGGTAGCGCATAGTAACGTGGAACATAAGTGCTCGACGGATGTAAATGGGAAACTTTTGACGTCGGAATCCCTTTCATGAAAACCCGTTGGGTAAATTTAGAGAACTTCTTTTCGAAGACGAATGTCTCATTGTGCCGGCAGTAGCGTATTCATCGCACTGCGATGGTGAGAATTAAACAAAAGAGGTTCAACTGGAGCAGAAAATTGATAACATTGCTACTGCATACCCTCCGACAAGCAAGCTCATCAAGGTCAATTCATACTCCTCAAATCACTCTAGCACGATTCTGGCCTTGAGGCATGGACCTTCGTCCTGCTGGAAGATGCCAAAGCCGTCGGCTAAGAGATCAAATATGAAGGGGTGCAGGTAGTCTGTGATAATATTCACGTAGTCCTCAGCTGTCATTGCGTCTCAGACTACTACCACAGATCCCATGGAAGACCAGGGAGTGTCCCACATAGCATAATGCCTCATAAAACCCCACTAGCCTTCGACTGTGGTGCATTGCAAGTTTCGGTCTGGCAATCGCCAGGATGACGATGTATTCCGAAACGACCATGGACGCGTTGTAACAAGAAACGTGATTCATTTCGTTGATCTACGGCACACTGCAAACGTAACTAACGATATCGTTAGGTCAACACAGTGACTCTCAGGGGTCGTTGACCCACTTTCAGCAGTATGTGCAGAATGGGGTAGCCAGAAATACTTGTGGCCGCACCAAGATTACACCCTGTCGTCAGATCTGTCGCGGATCCTGCTTTACAGAGCAGCCAAGTCTCTGACTGACATCCTGTGATGAGGTGTTGACCTCCAGCACCTTGCCACTCATTCGTGATTTCACCGTTCCTCATCCAGTTCCCCCATAGATGCTCAGGACAGCAGCACGCGAACACCCGGCCTTCCTTCGGCCGTTCTGAGATGTTTTTGCCGAGGTGAAAGGCCATGGGAGTTTGTACTTTGTGAATATCCCTTATGTCAATGGACGCAGGGCAGTATCTTCGGCAAAATGATTCCCCATTCGTCTCTGCTCTGCTTACATAATTTCATTGCCGCTTCGTGTCCCCCCCCCCCCCCCCACCAAGCCACCAGGCAGTACTTAGTTTCGGGGTCATAATGTTTCTGTCTCGTCATAGCAAGTACACTATGTGATCAAAAGTATCCGGACACCTGGCTGAAAATGACTTACAAGCTCGTGGCGCCCTCCATCGGTAACGCTGGAATTCAATATGGTGTTGGTCCATCTTTAGCCTGGACGACGCCTTCCACTCCCGCAGGCATACTTTCAATCATCTGCTGGAAGGTTTCTTGCGCAATGGCAGACCATTCTTCACGGAGTGCTGCACTGGAGAGAGGTATCAATCTTGGTCGGTGAGGCCTGGCACGAAGTCGGCGTTTCAAAACATCCCAGAGGTGTTCTGTAGGATTCAGGTCAGGACTCTGTATATGTCAGCCCATTATAGGGATGTTATTCTCGTGTAACCACTCCGCCACAGCTCATACATTCTGAATAGGTGCTCGATCGTGTTGAAAGATGCAATCGCCATCTCCGAATTGCTCTTCAACAGTGGGAAGCAAGAAGGTGCTTGAAACATCAATGTAGGCCTGTGCTGTGGTAGTGCCATGCAAAATAACAAGGGGTGCAAGCCCTCTCCATGAAAAACAGGACCACACCATAACACCACCGCCTCCGAATTTTACTGTTGGTACTAAACAAACTGACACATGACGTTCACCGAGCCACCACCATACCCAAACGCTGCCATCGGATCGCCACATTGTGTACCGTGATCCGTCACTCTGCACAAAGTTTCTCCACTGTTCAGTTGTCCAATATTTACGCTCTTTACACCAAGCGAGGCGTCATTTGGCATTTACCCGCGTGATATGTGGCTTATGAGCAGCCGCTCGACCATGAAATTCAAGTTTTCTCACCTCCCGCCTAACTGTCACAGTACTTGCAGTGAATGCTGATGCAGCTTGGCATTCCTCTTTGATGGCCTGGATACATCTGTGCCTATTGCGCATTACGGCACTCTCCAAATGTCGGCGGGTCGGCTGTGGTGGCCGAGCGGTTCTAGGCGCTACAGTCTGGAACCGCGCGACCGCTTTGGTCACAGGTTCTAATCCTGCTTGGGGCATGGATGTGTGTGATGTCCTTAGGTTAGTTAGGTTTAAGTAGTTCTAAGTTCTAGGGGACTGATGACTTCTGAAGTTAAGTCGCATAGTGCTCAGAGCCATTTGAACCATCTTTGAACTGTCGGCGGTCTCTGTCAGAGAAGAGGTCGGCCTGTACGCTTTCGTGCTGTACGTGTCCCTTCACGTTTCCACTTCACTATCACGTCGGAAGCAGTGGCTCTAGGGATGTTTAACAGTGTGGAAACCTCGCGTACAGACGTACGGCACAAGTTGCACCAAATCAGTTGACCACGTTCGAAGTCTGTGAGTTCTTCGGAGCACCCCATTCTGCTCTCTCAAGATGTCTAGTGACAACTGTGGTCACTGATAAGGAGTACCTGGCAGCAGGTGGCAGCACAGTGCACCTAATATGAAAAACGTATGTTTTTGGGGGTGTCAGGATACTTGTGAACACACAGTGTGTAAGGCGTCCACGGTTTGTGGTCTCGCTGTATCGTTCTTGCTTACCAAGCACGGGGTCCTGGCTTCGATTCCCGGCGGAGTCAGGGATTGTCACCTGCCTCGAGATGACTGGGTGTTGTTGTGTCGTCTTTATCATTATCATTCATCCCCATTAAGGTCCGAGGAAGGCAAAAGCAAACCACCTCCGTTAGGACCTTGCCTAGTATGCCGGTGTGGGTCTCCCGCATCTTCCCCTACGTGCTGTCAGCAGGCATGAGACTTCATTTCATTTCCAGTGTATAAGGCAGGAGCAACAACAGTGGCTGCTCGAGCAGTTCATGTTACCATACAACTTTTAGTTTAGTTCAGTGTCTTATTTTTAAAAGAGCTTCTGACCAGCAGTGGATGTCGTCTGTGTTTTTGTATGATTGAGTGGTGTTATTTAAATGTAGGGCTCCACATAATTATTCCTTGCAGAATCTTCTGTGAAAGCTCAGTTTTCCTCTTAACACCACCATTAGCATTAGTGTCGTCTGATACTGCGGGAGGAAGGGACTGCTTGTACTTTCTCACTTATCTCAGATTGCTTAGTACTTTTTGAGATTTCACACAGTCTTTTACACAGTACGCTTGTTGTTGGTGGATACAAAGCGAACTGATCACTGTCTGTCAACTACTGGAAGCTGTGTTAGCAACGGTCGACTCGCTTCTGGCTAATACTCCAGGCTGCGCTGACATCGGAGCAACAGAGGCGAGACCAGCATAACATTTGGTGCTGTCCGTTGAAATCCTCTGGTGAACTGGTTGTCGCTGCCACTTCTGATAAGCAACTTCTGTCTTCAATCGAGAGTAGAGGCAGGCAATAATGGGTCCACATGTCTCTAATCGGAAGGCGAGGCCAGGGACTATCCACATGGCTCACTCCTTACTCCTTAGCACCAGGTACAAATGTTGACAGCATCTCCGAGCCATCACAGGATACTTCTCCTGTTGGGCCAGTGGCCGATTTTTCTGCCCAGTCTGGGCAAGTACAGAAGGCGGGTATGCTAGTCATTGGGGAGGTAATGGAGCACGTCAAGGGAATAGCAGGCAGGGTGGGAAAGAATGCGAGTGAGCACTCAGTATGTATGCCAGACGTGTCTTCCAAGACATGAAGGGTCTGATGGTGGCTGTCGAATGCACTAGATGCAACCAACTGAAAATACTGGTCATGTCGGCACGAATGATGGGTGCCCCTTCTACAGCCTCCCTCAGTTCCTACACGAGGATGGCTGATTTGGCGAAGACGTCTAGAATTGCGCATGGGGTTCAATATAAGCTCACTATTTATAGCACTGAACCCAGGGTCTATTTTGGTCCTATGCTTTGGAGCAGAGTGGAATGTCTAAACCTGAGGCTCGGACGATTCTGCGACGGTATCAGAAGCGGATTTCTGGACCTCCGCTATCGAGTGGGGAGTTATAGGGTTCCCCTTAATAGATCAGAGGTGCACTACAAGCAGGACGCGGTTACAAAGATAGCGGAGTATGTATGACGTGCACATGTCTTTTTTTCTTTTCTTTTTTTTTTTTAATTTACGGGAACGCCCCTTGGGATCATAGATTAACTGCCAGCCGAATTCGAAGCTACGTCAGCCACATTATTCTCAGAGAATGCTCGTCACTGCAGATCGGAAATAGAAAAGGCCAATACGACTTTAGAATATTGCAGGAGCATCTATGGTAAGGTCCTAGAATTAGTATCGTACAGTAAAAGTCATAATGCCCAGACGCTATTAGTAACAAAAATTTGGTCGAGTCCCTAAATAGACAGCCACAAAACCATAAACTGAGACTGGAATATTTATCGTATGTCCGCCTCGATAGCTGAGTGGTCAGCGCGACGGCATGCCGTACTAAGGGGCCCCTGCTTCGATCCTCGACTGGGTCGCAGATTGTCTCCGCTCAGTGACTGGGTGTTGTGTTGTCTTCATCATCATCACCTCATTCCCATCGACACGCAAGTCACCGAAGTGACATCAACTAAAAAGACTTGCACCACGTGACCGTTCTACCCGACGGGAGGACCTAGCCACGCGGCATTTATTTATTTTATCGTAACGATAGCTGACATGCCAGTGATGGTGACATACAGTACACAATTCGATAATATCTAGCGACCTTGTCACGGATTGCCAACTGAATTAATCTGGGCGGAGTTAATCACCAAGCGTGGGTAAAAATGGTAATTGGATGCATATATAGATCACCTGCGTCAGGAGCTGCTTCAGAGAGAACTTCCAGAATCCCCTGACATTGAAATAGGAGGTATAGCTAACACTTGGTTTAAGAATCATGAAAGAAGGCTGTATACATGGAAGAACCCTGGATATACTAAAAGGTATCAAATAGATTATATAATGGTAAGACAGAGATTTAGGAACCAAGTTTTAAATTGTAAGACATTTCCAGGGGCAGATGTGGACTCTGACCACAATCTATTGATTATGACTTGTAGACTGAAGAACTGCAAAAAGGTGGGAATTTAAGGATATAGGACCAAGATAAACTGAAAGAACAAGAGGTTGTACAGAGTTTCAGGGAGAGCATAAAAGAACAATTGACAGTAATGGGGGAAAGAAGTACAGTAGAAGAAGAATGGGTAGCTTTGAGGGATGAAGTAGTGAAGGCAGCGGAGGATCAAGTACATAGAAAGACGAGGGCTAGTAGAAATCCTTGGGTAACAGAAGAAATATTAAATTTAATTGATGAAAGGAGAAAATATAAAAATCCAGTAAATGAAGCAGGCAAAAAGGGATACTAACGTCTCAAAAATGAGATCGGCAGGAAGTGCAAAATGGCTAAGCAGGGATGGCTAGAGGACAAATGTAAGGATGTAGAGGTTTATCTCACTAGGGGTAAGATAGATACTGCCTACAGGAAAATTAAAGAGACGTTCAGAGAAAAGAGAACCACTTGTATGAATATCAAAAGCTCAGATGGAAACGCAGTTCTAAGCAAAGAAGGGAAAGCAGAAAGGTGCAGGGAGTATATAAGGGCGATGTACTTGAGGACAATATTATGGAAATGGAGGAGGATGTAGATGAAGATGAGATGGGAGATACGATACTGCGTGTAGAGTTTGACAGAGCATTGAAAGACCTGAGTCGAAACAAGGCCCCCGGAGTAGACAACATTCCATTGGAACTACTGACGGCCTTGGGAGAGCCAGTCCTAACAAAACTCTACCGTCTGGTGAGCAAGGTGTATGAAACAGGCGAAATACCCTCAGACGTCAAGAAGAACATAATAATTCCAATCCCAAAGAAGGCAGGTGTTGACAGATGTGAAAATTACTGAACTATCATTTTAATAAGCCACAGCTGCAAAATACTAACGCGAATTCTTTACAGACAAATGAAAAACTAGTAGAAGCCGACCTAGGGGAAGATCAGTTTGGATTCCGTAGAAATATTGGAACACGTGAGGCAATACTTACCTTACGACATATCTTAGAAGCTAGATTAAGGAAAGGCAAACCTACGTTTCTAGCATTTGTAGACTTAGAGAAAACTTTTGACAATGTTTATTGGAATTCTCTCTTTCAAATTCTAAAGGTGGCAGGGGTAAAGTACAGGGAGCGAAAAGCTATTTACAATTTGAACAGAAACCAGATGGCAGTTATAAGAGTCGTGGGACATGACAGGGAAGCAGTGGTTGGAAAGGGAGTGAGACAGGGTTGTAGCCTCTCCCCGATGTTATTCAATCTGTATATTGAGCAAGCAGTAAAGGAAACAAAAGAAAAAAAATGGAGTAGGTATTAAAATCCAGGGAGAAAAAATAAAAACTTTGAGGTTCGCCGATGACATTGTAATTCTGTCAGAGACAGCAAAGGACTTGGAAGAGCAGTTGAACGGAATGGACAGTGTCTTGAAAGGAGGATATAAGATGAACATCAACAAAAGCAAAACGAGGATAATGGAATGTAGTCGATTTAAGTCGGGTGATGCTGAGGGAGTTAGATTAGGAAATGAGACACTTGAAGTAGTAAAGGAGTTTTGTTATTTGGGGAGAAAAATAACTGATGACGGTCGAAGTAGAGAGGATATAAAATGTAGACTAGCAATGGCAAAGAAAGCGTTTCTGAAGAAGAGAAATTTGTTAACATCGAGTATAGATTTAAGTACCAGGAAGTCGTTTCTGAAAGTATTTGTATGGAGTGTAGCCATGTGTGGAAGTGAAACATGGGCAATAAATAGTTTGGACAAGAAGAGAATAGAAGCTTTCGAAATGTGGTGCTACAGAAGAATGCTGAAGATTAGATGGGTAGATCACATAACTAACGAGGAGGTATTGAATAGGATTTGGGAGAAGAGAACTTTGTGGCACAACTTGACGAGAAGAAGGGATCGGTTGGTAGGACATGTTCTTAGGCATCAATGGATCACCAATTTTGTATTGGAGAGCAGCGTGGAGGGTAAAAATCGTAGAGGGAGATCAAGAGATGAATACACCAAGCAGATTCAGAAGGGTGTAGGTTGTTTTAGGTACTGGGAGATGAAGAAGCTTGCACAGGATAGAGTAGCATGAAGAGCTGCATCAAACCAGTCTCAGGACTGAAGAACACAACAACAACAACAACAACAACAACAACAACAACAATAGGAGGTTACTTCATCTTGCCAGGTACAGATTGGGAGAGCCATCCTATGAAACCTGATACCAGGCACTGGGGTTTGTGTGACGTTATTCTGAACGTCTTGTCCGAAAATTACTTCGAGCATATAGTTAGGGAAGCAGCTCGTGAAGGTAACGTCTTCGACCTCGTAGCAACAAACATACCTGAACCTCTCCCATCAGTAAACACAGGAGAGGGTGTCAGTGATCATAAGGTATTACTAGGAATATTAATTAGCAAGAGTGACACTATACAAATTGCAGAGTATCTGAGTAGTCAGCATCAATTATTCAATGCTGGGGAGAAGATGTGGAGAGGAAATGCAAAAAATTCAAAAGTATCATTCAATATGCCTTAGACAACTACGTTCGGAGCAAGGTCTTAAACGACTGGAAAGAGCCACAGTGGTTTAATAGCCATGTTATTTGAAACTGCCACGTAAACAAAGAGGGCTTCCTGACAGATTCAGCTGGCCGGTGTGGCCGAGCGGTTCTAGGCGCTTCAGTCTGGAACCGCGCGACCGCTACGGTCGCAGGTTTGAATCCTGCCTCGGGTATGGATGTGTGTGATGTCCTTAGGTTAGTTAGGTTTAAGTAGTTATAAGTTCTAGGCGACTGATGACCTCAGATGTTAAGTCCCATAGTGCTAGGAACCATTTGAACGTTATAGATTCAACAGAATTCTAAATCTAGCTGACAAGCAAAAGGAAAAACGGGCGTAAGGAGAGCAATGATAGAAGTGTAGAATGACTAAAAACACTGAGTTTTTGATCTTACGTAAAATGATTCAGCGGTTCCAAATCCTCTGTTCATTCACCCGGTAGCCGTACTTGCACCGAACGGAAGACAAGAGAGAGAAGACAAAAATACTGAATTCGGTTTTCCTAAATTGCTTTACCGCGGAAGACTACAACACGGTCCCTTCTTTCGATCATCGTAGAGCCTTATAAATGGTAGATATCGACACAGCTGACTACGGAGTAAATATGGAAAAACAATCGCCTTGTAGTGGATAGGTACCAGGACCAGATGAGATACGTATAAAATTGTACGGAGATTATCGGAAAGAACTTTTAGCAGCAGTTTATATTGTACGTTGCCGGAGAAACGAAGGTTACGTAGCGACTGGGAAAAAAGCGCAGGACATTCCTGTTTTCAAGAAGGGTCGTAAGAGAAATGCACATCATTGCTGGCGGATATTGTAGACGTCACTCACTTTAATGCTCATATATATTATGACGCTTTGAAGAACGTAAATCTCGTCTATAAAAATCGACATGGATTACCTAAAGAGAGACCTTGCAAAACTCAGCTCACTCTGTTCCTCAGTAAGATCCACAGCGTTGCAGACATCTGCGCTCAGGTTAATGCCGTGTTCCTTGATTGCAGGTAGACATTTGACACAGCCCCGCATTGCCGTTTAGTGATGAAAATACGCGCTTACCCAGTATCGGATCACATTTCAAGAATTACTTGCAGGCAGAACGCTGCTCTTAAAGGAAGAAATTCGACAGACGCAAAGGTAATTTCCGGAGTACGCCAAGGAAGTGTGATAGGAGCGTTACCGATTATAACGTATACAGGGTGTTACAAAAAGGTACGGCCAAACTTTCAGGAAACATTCCTCACACACAAATAAAGAAAAGTTGTTGTGGACATGTGTCCGGAAACGCTTAATTTCCATGTTAGAGCTCATTTTATTACTTCTCTTCAAATGACATTAATCGTGGAATGGAAACACACAGCAACAGAACGTATCAGCGTGACTTCAAACACTTTGTTACAGGAAATGTTCAAAATGTCCTCCGTTAGCGAGGATACATGCATCCACCCCCCGTCGCATGGAATCCCTGATGTGCTGATGCAGCCCTGGAGAATGGCGTATTGTACCACAGCCGTCCACAATACGAGCACGAAGAGTCTCTACATTTGGGTTTGCGTAGACAAGAGCTTTCAAATGCCCCATAAATGAAAGTCAAGAGGGTTGACGTCAGGAGAGCGTGGAGGCCACGAAATTGGTCCGCCTCTACCAATCCATCAGTCACCAAATCTGTTGTTGAGAAGCGCACGAATACTTCGACTGAAATGTGCTGGAGCTCCATCTTACACGAACCACATGTTGTGTCGCATTTGTAAAGGCACATGTTCTAGCAGCACAGGTAGAGTATCCCGTATGAAACCATGATGTGCTGCATTGAGCGTAGGTGGACGAAACTAAAATGAGCTCTAACATGGAAAGTAAGCGTTTCCGGACACATGTCCACACAACAAACTTTTTTCTTTGTTTTAGAGAGGAATGTTTCCTGAAAATTTGGCCGTACCTTTTTGTAACACCCTGTATAAATGGTCTAGTAGAATGGGTCGGAAGGTATTTATGGCCGTTAACGGATGATACTCTATTATAAAGTAGCAAGGCCAGCAGACACTTTGAGGTTGCAGAATAACTTACCGAAGATTGATGAAAGGTGCAGTCTCTGGCAGTTGACCCTAAATGTAAATAAATCTAACATCTTGCGCATACGTAGGAAAAGATATCCACTATAGTACAGTTACACTACTGATGACAAACTGCTGGAAACAGTATCTACTGTAATATACAGCGAATAGCCAAAGAAACTGATACACCTTCTAAATGTCATGCAGGGTCCCTCAATCACGCAGAAGTGCTGCAACACAAAGTAACATGGACTCGACTAATGTATGAAGTAGTGGTGGAGGAAACTGACACCATTAATTTTGCAGGGCTGTCCATTAATCCGTAAGAGTACGGGAGGAGGAGAGGTCAAGATCTCTTCTGAACACCATTTTGCAAGACATTCAAGATATGCTCAGTAATTACTATGTCTGGGGAATCTGGCGGCCAGAGGAAGTGTTTTAAATCAGAAGAGTGTTCGTGGAGTGACCCTGCAGCAACTCTGGCAGTGTAGGGTGTCGCATTGTCCTGCTGGAACTGCTCGAGTCCGTCAGGGTGCTCAATGGACGTGAATGGATGTAGGTGATCAGGCAGGATGCTTACGTACGTGTCACCTGTCAAAGTTGTATCTAGAACTATCAGGGGTCCAATATCACTCCAAGTGCACAGATTGCACACCATTACACATCCTCCACCAGCTTGAAGAGTCTCCTGCCGACATGCAGGATCCATGGATTCATACCCCGACATATCCATCCTGTCGATACAATTTGAAACGAGACTCGTCCTACCAGGCAACAGGTTCCCTGTTACCAACATGCAATGTCGGTGTTGACGGACTCAGCCGAGGCGTAAGGCTTTGTGGCCTGCAGTCATCAAGGGTACACGAGTGGGCCTTCGGCTCCGAAAGCCCATATCGATGATGTTTCGTTGAATGGTTCGCACGCTGGCACTTGTTGATGGCCGAACACTGAAATCAGCACCAAGTTCAAAATTCAAATGTGTGTGAAAGCTTATGGGACTTAACTGCTAAGGTCATCAGTCCCTAAGCTTACACACTACTTAACCTAAATTATCCTAAGGACAAACACACACACACACACACACACACACACACACACACACACACACACACACACACACACACCCATGTGCGAGGGACCAGCCTCACAGGCCATGACTGCAGCGCCTAAGACCGCTCGGCTAATCCCGCGCGGCTGCACCAAGACGGGGAAGAGTTTCACTTCTGTCACGCTGAACGATTCTCTTCAGTCGTCGTCGGGCAGGATCTTTTTCCGACTGCAGCGATGTTGGAGCAGCAATTAATCGATGTAAGAACTGCGCCAGAGACTTGTTGTCTCATATAGGCGTTACCCACCGCAGCGCCGTATTCTGCCTGTTTACATGTCTCTATGTTTAAATACCCATGCTTAAAACAGTTTCTTTGGCGCTTCAGTGTATATAGGATGAACTATTCAGTGCGACCTAAATAGAATGAGGACAGAAAACAAACAGTGGGAAAAGCTGGCGCCAGACTGAAATTGCTAGGAAGAATGTTAAGAAAATGTAACTCATCCATGAAAGCCTTACAAGGAGTTTGTTCGACCGATTCTTGAGTACTGTTCATCAGTCTGGGTCCTTTACCAGGTAGGACTGATTCAAGAGAGAGAGAAGATCCAACGAATAGCGGCGAGTTTCGAAACGGGATCATTTAGTCGGCGCGAGTGTGTTACAGAGATGCCCAAGTAAAACTTACTGCAGGTGTTGCAACAGACGCGTTGTGCGTCACGGAGGGGTCTACTGTTCAAATATTGGGAGTGCTCTTTCCGAGAAGAGTCATAAAACATACGAGGGTCACTCCAAAAGTAATGCACACTACTTTTTTTTTAAATCCATCTTTTATTCTACATCTTTGAAAGTTTCACAGTGTGTAGATACGTCCTTTAGGAACAGCATTATCATTTATCCACATAATTTCCATTCCTCTCAAGCGCCTGTATACCCGTACGGTAAAATTCTGGACCAACCTGTTGGAGCCACTGTTTGGCAACGTGCACAAGGGAGTCATCATCTTCAAACCTTGTTCCACGAAGAGAGTCTTTCAGTTTCCCAAAGAGATGATAGTCACATGGAGCCAGGTCAGGACTGTAAGGCAGGTGTTTCAGTTTTGTCCATCCGAGTTTTGTGATCGCTTCCATGGTTTTTTGACTGACATGTGGCCGTGCATTGTCGTGCAACAGCAAAACGTCCTGCTTTGGCCGATGTGGTCGAACCCAGACTCAATCGAGCTGGAAGTTTCTTCAGTGTCGTCACAAATGCATCCGAATTTATGGTGGTTCCACTTGGCATGATGTCCACAAACAAGAGTCCTTCGGAATCGAAAAAAAAAAAACCGTAGCCACAACTTTTCCAGCAGAAGATGTGATTTGAATTTTTTTCTTCTTCGGAGAAGTTGCATTATGCCACTCCACTGATTGCCTCTTCGTCTCTGGCGAAAAATGATGGAGCCATGTTTCATCACCTGTCACAATTCTTCCAAGAAATTCATCTCCACCATTCTCGTACTGTTGAAAAAGTTCGCTGCATACCGTTTTTCTTGTTTTTTTGTGAGCCACTGTCAACATCCCGGGAACCCACCTGGCACAAACCTTTATTAACGCCAACACTTTTTGATAATTCGTTCACTGTGATGCGTCTGTCAGCAGTCACCAATTCGTTAACTCTCTGCACATTGTGTGCAGTGTGTGCAGTACGAGGCCTGCCGCTTCGAGGACAATCCTCAATATTGCCGAGCCCGCTTTCATCACGTAACCTGCTTGCCCATCACAAACTGTACTGCGATCGACAGCAGCATCTCCGTACACCTTTCTCAAGCTCATGTGGATTTTTTGCCACTGTCTCGTTTTCACAGCACAGGAATTCTATGACAGCACGTTGCTTCTGACGAACGTCAAGTGTAGCAGCCATCTTGAAGATGTGCTGTGACGGCGCCACTCACGGGAACAGGTTGAACTAAGTTTGAAAACAGGCGGGAACGATGTATCTACACACTGTAAAACTTTCACACTTGCAGAAATGGTTCAAATGGCTCTGGCCACTGCGGGACTTAATATCTATGGTCATCAGTCCCATAGAACTTAGAACTACTTAAACCTAACTAACCTAAGGACCTCACACAACACCCAGTCATCACGTCACACATGCAGAATGAAAACAGTATTTTTACAAAAATGGTGCGCATTTCTTTTGCAGTGACCCTCGTATATCTTGTCCCACATACTTCTGCGAGAATATCTGGAAAATTAGATCACGTATGGAGCTTCACCGACAGTTATTCTTCCCATGAGCCTTTCGTAAATAGCACAAGAGGAGGAGGGGGGGTGGGGGGGTGGAGGGAAGGTGGATCAGTAGCACTCACCGCCACACACTGTGGCGTGGCCGGCAGGGTACAGGTGTAGGCGCACAAGGACTGTTTGTAGACCTTGGGCAGCCTTCCTTTGTACTGCAATCGAGTAAGTTTAGAACGCGCAGATGTACACTTGACTCGAAGACAACGGAAAAGACAGCGTAAACGCAGCAGACCCTTAATAAACTACGAGAAAGCCATAAACGACGGCTTAAGTGGTGTTAAATGGCGGCCATGACCCTGGTTTGTGACCCACGCATCCTGTCAGGGTCGCCACGTGTTCGTTTCTCCGATGTACGGTAGCGAGGAGTACTCAGCGTGGCACCTGAGATAGATGGCCCTGCTTACAGAATCCGCGTGCTGCTCCTGCCTGTGCATAAATGAGGGTCCCAACCACACTGCTGTCACTATCGCTGAACAAAGGCATGTGGTGCGAAGGTCGAGCCACTGATGCAACTGCTGAGACAAGCAAATCGTTTCGTCATCAATAATGTTTTATATAATCATCCAGAAGGACCAAGGGATGAATACCGCAACCAAGTTCAAAGCAAAGTACTGCGTGATCAAAAAGTCAGTATAAATTTGAAAACTTAACGGAATAATGTAGATAGAGAGGTAAAAATTGACACAAATGCTTGGAATGACATGGGGTTTTATTGGAACCAAAAAGTAACAAGGTTCACAAATGTCCGACAGATGGCGCTGGACAGCAAAACGTCAGTGACTGTGCATGACAACCGTGTATAAAGGGAGCTGTAATGAGAGAGGGAATCAGATGCGCCAGCAGTCGCAGCATGTTGACGTTACCTGAAAAGTCGCTTTTAGTGAAGCTGTATTATCAGAATGGGGAATGTGCTAGTTCAGCGTTACGATCCTATCGCCATAGGAAGGGGATTCGAACGGGTAAAGGTCCATTGACAAATGCAGCTATGGCGAGAATGATTTCGAAGTTCGAAGGCACGGGTTGTTTAGACGACAGGCGCCGCAGTGGCCGACCGAGCACAAGGCGTAATGCTGCTGAGACAGTTCAGGAAGAAATGGAGACTGCAGCGGGTTCGTCTATGCACGGGGAAGTCAGCGCTCGTGCAGTCGCACGTCGCACCGGCATTCCATACACTACTGTTTGGTTGGCACTGAGGCGTACCCTCCGATGCTATTCGTACAAAATCCGTCGGCATCATGAACTGTTACCTGGTGATTTCATGAAGCGGAGGGCATTTGCGGTGTGGGCGTTTGAAAAGATGGCGGAAGATGACGATTGTTTGAGTAACGTGTTGTGGACCGACGAAGCTCATTTCACGCTCCGAGGGTCTGTCAAAGCCCACAACTGCAGAACTTGTTCTATCGAAAATCCTAGAACTGTCGTGGAAACTCCATTGCACGACGAGAAAGTCACGGTATGGGTTGGATTTACCACACCTACCGTTATCAGGCCTTTTCTTTCTTCGAGGAAATGTGTGATTCTAGTTTTGTAACTGCTACCGTGACGGGTGAGAGGTAAGCCGATATGTTAGAGAATCGCATCATCCCCAGCCTGGCTGATAAACACGTGCTGGGACGTGCGATGTTTATGCAGGATGGCGCTCCACCCCATATTGCTAGACGCGTGAAAGATCTCTTGCGCGCGTCGTTTGGTGGTGATCGTGTGGTTCAAATGGCTCTGAGTACATGCGACTTAACTTCTGAGGTCATCGGTCGCCTAGAACTTAGAAGTAATTGTATCTAACTAACCTAAGGACATCACACACATCCATGCCCGAGGCAGGATTCGGAGACCGTAGCGGTCGCTCGGCACCAGAGATGATGGTATGCTCAGCCGCCACTTTCGTCATGCTTGGCCTCCCAGGTCCCCAGACCTCAGTCCTTGCGACTATTGGCTTTGGGGTTACCTGAAGTCGCAAGTGTATCGTGATCGACCGACATCTCTAGGGATGCTGAAAGACAACATCCGACGCCAATGTCTCGCCATAACTCCGGACATGCTTTACAGTGCTGTTCACAACATTATTCCTCGACTACAGAAACTGTTGAGGAATGATGGTGGGCATATTGAACATTTCCTGTAAAGAACACCATCTTTGCTTTGTCTTACTTTGTTATGCTAATTATCGCTATTCTGATCGGATGAAGCGCCATCTGTCGGACATTTTTTGAAATTTTGTATTTTTTTGGTTCTAATAAAACCCCATGTCATTCTAAACATGAGTGTCAATTTGTACCTCTCTATCTACATTATTCTGTGATTCATTCAGTTTTCAAATTTATACTGACTTTTTGATCACCCGGTATGTTGCAATATAAGTAAGTGAAACCAAAGCAGCCGGGTCGGTTGCAACAAAAGGTGGTGTTTGTTGTGTTGGCAGAAGAGTCAACACCGTGTTACAACTGGAGGCCGAAATGCGCTTTAGCTCACGCAGGCTGGCGTGAGCAGGGAAGAACTGTACTAACGTGAGGTCTCCAACATGACAAGGAACGAGAGTTCAGAAAGTGGACATAATTAGTTTGATACTTAAATTTAATCAATTAATGAGGAATGTCGCTGTTGACGGGACATGATTCACAATATTATCTGTTCAGATTATAGTAACTGAATATGGCGCCTTGCTAGGTCGTAGGAATTGACGTAGCTGAAGGCTATGCTAACTGTCGTCTCTGCAAATGAGAGCGTATGTAGTCAGTGAACCATCGCTAGCAAAGTCGGCTGTACAACTGGGGTGCGTGCTAGGGAGTCTCTCTAGACTAGACCTGCCAGTGTGGCGGGGCTCCGTCTGCAATCACTGACAGTGGAGACACGCGGGTCCGACGTATACTAACGGACCGCGGCCGATTTAAAGGCTACCACCTAGCAAGTGTGGTGTCTGGCGGTGACAGCACAGTGTTATTCAACCTTTGACGAAGGTTTCAATGGATGTAAACCCATCTTCTTCAGAAATACATGCGAGTAAAATTTCGCATCGGAAAATTCATCAAATAATGAAGCGATCTGACATTTGTCCAATAAATCGGCGTGCAGCTCGTAATACGACGCCACATTTTATTTGATTCGTTGTCGTGTCCTGAGAGGGAGTAAGACCGACACACGCTGCACAACTTATCAGAGTCTTCGATTCCGATGAGGCGCTGCTCTTGGGGCGCCTAATGTAGCCCCGACCTCGGCTGAAACGTACACAACTGATTAGTGTAGAGTGTAGAACTCAGTAGGAAGCTGGTCGGTTAGAGGATGCATGTCATCTACTCGTAGACAAGTAGTTACTTTCCGTGAAAGTATCCCCTGGCACGTTCCCTAACTATATACACATTGAAACTTTCTGTCAGATTAAAACTGTGTGCCGGACTAAGACTCGAACTCGGGACCTTTGCTTTCGGGGGCAAGTGCTCTGTCAATTGAGCCACCCAAGCACGACTCACGCCCCGTCCCAACAGCTTTACTTCTGCCAGTACCTCGTCTCCTACCTTCCAAACTTTACAGAAGCTGTCCTGCGAACCTTGCGAGTCGTGCTTGGATAGCTCAGATGGTAGAGCACTTGCCCGCGAAACGCAAAGGTACTGAGTTCGAGTCTCGGTCCGGCACACAGTTTTAATCTGCCAGAAAGTTTTATATCATCGCACACTCCGCTGGAGAGTGAAAATCTCATTCTACATACACATTACTATGTACAGGTACAAGTGTCATAAGTATGAAACTTAACATTCCGAGCGCTGCGCGGAGGCGAGTGGAGTTCTACAAAGTACTTTCTGCTACAGGTTATGACGCCCGGCTCCTCATTCCGGCCGACACGTCCCTGATGCCTACCCATCTGCGCTCCCCCTCCAGTCGGAGGGTCGCTTATTTATCAGGGGTGGTTGCACTCGACACCACCCTTCTGGGACGTTCCGTGAAGGCTGTTTCATTCGTGACCGTCCTGAGGCTAGCGCGTCGCTTCTTGCTGCTAGCACGCGATACTGCTCAGTGTCTCGTCTAAGTGTTCCCCTTGTGCAGGCGCCTGCGACGTCCGAGCGTCAGGCGGCTGTGCTCGCTACAAACCTCGTCATGCTCCAGGGTCCTCTCCTTGTTAACAGACAAGCTTTGCATGGCGGCTTCCGGCGTGTCACAAATATTTCACAGGCCTCCCGCTCTGAAGCGGTTTCTAAACTTTCCGACAAAATCTGAATACTTCCCACTTAGCCATTTCATTACTCTTAGGACTGAACATTTTACTATAAACAATATCGTTTTCTGGATTTTAACTATTCTAGTTTGACAAGATCTGACCATAGGAGACAGCATATTTACACTAGTGGCCATTAAAATTGCTACACCACGTAGATTGGCGAAATTTAACCGACAGGAAGAAGGTGCTGTGATATGCAAATTGTTAGCTTTTCAGAGCATTCACACAAGGTTGGCGCCGATAGCGACACTTACAACGTGCTGACATGAGGAAAGTATCCAACCGATTTCTCATACACAAACAGCAGTTTACCGGCGTTGCCTGGTGAAACGTTGTTGTGATGCCTCGTGTAAGGAGGAGAAATGCGTACCATGACGTTTCCGACTTTGATAAAGGTCGGATTGTAGCCTACCGCGACTGCGGTTTATCGTATCGCGACATTGCTGCTCGCGTCGGTCGAGATGCAATGACTCGGAATATGGAATCGGTGGGTTCAGGAGGGTAATACGGAACGCCGTGCTGGATCCCAACGGCTTCGTATCACTAACAGTCGAGATGACAGGCATCTTATCCGCATGGCTGTAACGGATCGTGTAGCCACGTCTCAATCCCTGAGTCAGCAGATGGGGACGCTTGCAAGACAACAACCATCTGCACGAACAGTTCGACGACGTTTGCAGCAGCACGGACTATCAGCTCGGAGACCGTGGCTGCGGTTACCCTTGACGCTGCATCACAGACAGGAGCGCCAGCGATGGTGTACTCGACAACGAACCTGGCTGCACGAATGGCAAAATGTTATTTTTTCGGATGAATCCAGGTTCTGTTTACAGCATCATCATGGTCGCATCCATATTTGGTGACATGGCGGTGAACGCACATTGGAAGCGTGTATTCGTCATCGCCAGACTGGCATTCACCCGCCACTTTGAACAGCGGACGTTACATTTCAGATGTGTTACGACCCGTGGCTCTACCCTTCATTCGATCCCTGCGAAACCCTACACTTCAGCAGGATAATGCACGTCCGCATGTTACAGGTCCTGCACGGGCCTTTCTGAACACAGAAAATGTTCGACTGCTGCCCTGGCCAGCACATTCTCCAGATCTGTCACCAACTGAAAACTTCTGGTCAATGGTGGCCGAGCAACTGGCTCGTCACAATACGCCAGTCACTACTCTTGAAGAACTGTGGTATCGTGTTGAAGCTTGCACGAGCAACTGTACCTGTACACGCCATCCAAGCTCTATCTGACAATGCCCAGGCGTATCAAGGCCGTTATTACGGCCAGAGGTGGTTGCTTTGGGTACTGATTTCTCAGGATTTATGCACCGAAATTGCGTGAAAATGTAATCACATATTTGTCCAATGAATACTCGTTTATCATGTGCATTTCTTCTTGGTATAGCAATTTTAATTGCCAGTGGTGTACAATTTAGTTCATAATCATGAGCGCAAGTCATGGTGGCTCTCTTTAGTCTCAATAACTCTGCACACCACGTGGCTACTATTTGAACGAGCGCTCCCAGGAAACTGGCACGAAAGAGATGAAAATTGGTTGCGGTCAATTAAGCAAGAGGAAAGTAGTTTAGTTAAATCAAATCACACCCCAGTTTAATGAGTGGTATCAGATTGCGATCCCTGCAGAAAACTCAGTGAGTGTTTCAGTGAGACAGAATTTTCTACAAAGCATTCAGCTGGACAAGGCAAGATAATACAAGTACAGGAATTCATTCACACCACAATCATAATGAATCAAGGTAACTACTAAAGCATCAAGGCCTCTAACGCCAACTAATCGTTTCCGCTGCTCCGTCTGAAAGTGGGAAGTTTCGTTCGGTGGGGTAGTTATAAAATAATTCATTTCGAAGTACAAATATCAACTATTCGAGGTTTGAATAATAAATCTTCAGTTAGTATGAAATGATTTAAATATTTCACTATCACCTTAAGTTATGCTCAATCGCCCCTAACACAATCCTCTAAGCAGAGCATTCCCTGAAGATGAAAATTATGTGCGGTCAGTTAAGCATGAGGAAAGCAGTTTAGTTAAATCACACCCCAGTTTAATGAATGGTATCTGATTCCGATACGCTACATAATTCGAGGGAAACACGTGTTTCAGTGAGACAGAAGTAACTACAAAGCATTCAGTGATCAAAAGTATCCGAATACGAGGCTGAAAATGACTTACAAATTCGTGGCGGCCTTCATCGGTATTGCTGTAATTCAGTGTGGTGTGGGCCCATCCTTAGCCTTGACGACAGCTTGCACTCTCGCAGGCATATATTCAATCACGTGCTGGAAGGTTTCTTGGAGAATAGCAACCCATTCTTCACAGAGTGCTGCACTGAGTAGAGGTTTCGAGTCAGTCGATGAGGCCTGGCAAGAAGTCGGCGTTCGAAAACATCCCAAAGGTGTCTTGTAGGATTCAGGTCAGGATTCTGTGCAGGCGTGCATTACAGGGATGTTACTGCCGTGTAACCACTCCGTCACAGGCCGTCCATTATGAACAAGAGGTCGATCGTGTTGAAAGATGCAGTCGCCATCTCCGAATTGCTCTTCCACAGTGGGAAGCAAGAAGGTGCATGAAACATAAATGTAGGCCTGTGCTGTGATAGTGCCATGAAAAACAACAAGGGAAACACGACCACACCATAACACCACCGCCTCCGAATTTCACTGTTGGCACTACACACGCTGGCAGATGACGTTCACCGGGAATTCGCCATACCCACACCCTGCCATCGAATCGCCACATTGTGTGCCGTGATTCGTCACTCCACACAACGTTTTTCCACTGTTAAATCGTCCAATGTTTACGCTCCTTACACCAAGCGAGGCGCCGTTTGGCATTTACCCGCGTGATGTGTGGCTTATGAGCAGCCGCTCGAGCATGAAATCCCACCTAACTGTCATAGTACTTGCAGTGGATGCTAATGCAGTTTGGAATTCCTGTGTGATGGCCTGGATAGAAGTCTGCCTATTACACATTACGACCCTCTTCAATTGTGGGCGGTCTCTGTCAGTCAACAGGCGAGATCGGCCTGTACGCTTTTGTGCTGTAAGTGTTCGTTCACGTTTCCACTTCACTATCACATCGGAAACAGTGAACCTAGGAATGTTTAGGAGCGTCAAAATACTTCGTACAGACTTATGACACAAGTGACACCCAATCACCTGACCACGTTCGAAGTCCGTGAGTTCCGCGGAGCGCCCCATTCTGCTCTCTCACGATGTCTAATGATTACTGACGTCGCTGATATGGAGTACCTGGCAGTAGCCGGCACCACAATGCACCTAATATGTAAAGCGTATGTTTTTGGGGTGTCCTGATACTTTTGATCACACGTAGTGCACGTATGGTGTAAACAGAATCGGCACCCTAAACTCTTTTGAGGTACATCAGAAATTCCTTTCCATTCGGACGATTTAATCCAGTTAAGGACGAATTTCTTTGCGAAGCTTCTACAATTGTGTGTAATCCAGTATTTTGTTCACTGTACTGCAGCCTTCTACAAGTCGAGGAAACGTCATGACACCATGGACAGTTCTTTGATGCTGACTACATCTCATGGTCGAGTGGAACGTACTGGTTTTCACAAGAATGCAGACATTCATATTGGTCCCTAAAGGAGTGGTTTTCGTTGTTCAAAGCACATTTTAACGATTCTCTTTAGCTGTGCTGAAGCAAATTACAATGAAAAATGTGAAAAACGTCTACAGTTACCGTATGCTTTGTTCCCGGTAGCTCCAGATGATTTGTCTCCGTCTGCTTACCTGTAAACAAATAAATTGCACGTGTCAGGCCATCAAGCAGAATGAAAGATGCTAATACTTGAGGATGTAGCATGTTTATGGAGCCACATAATTGCAGCGTAATAAACGCCATATTCATAAGCAATTAAAGTCGGGGCTGCTACCAAAACTACGGTTCGGTTGCTTTGGCACAGTATAAATGACGCAGTTAAGATTACAGCATCGGTAGGGAAAGAAACATAAACGAATGAGTGAGAGAGAAACTCGGAACCGATGACTTCTCTTTGGTTTTTGTCTGTTAGTTCGTTTTGCGCATAATTAGAACCGCGAGTCTTTCAGTGTTATTCTGCTGAATAATTTATATCCTTAAAATATAAAAACTGCATTTTATAGGTAATAAAATTAGTTGACGCTTAACTTTTGTGTTTTTATGTAAGCGAAGGAATTACTTCTGGTGCAAATGTAGTTCACATGCAGAAACATAAAAGAATCTGTATAATTAGTGTTGTTATTTTGTACTCAGTAGAACGTTCTTCATCATGGTCAAAGGCAATGGTTTCCTGTTATTATTGATAAATGCGAAAGTTGTTTACGAGTAACAGAAACATGTTTTGTATAAGCTTGAAAGAGTGGAAGCGATGTTAGGTATGTTTTCATTTCCCGTTTGTCTTATTCCCTCCTTTTCTTTTTAAGGAGACCGGATTTCCTATTGCTACACGGTAGATCTGTATTGTATTTTTTTAAATTTATTTTTTCTGCAATATCCTCTGTTCCACGTTAAGAATCAACGGTTTAAAAAAAAAGCGGAATTAAACATTGACGGTATCGATTTTTCTATTATTACTGTTTATTTTTAAGTAAAAGATAGAAGGATAACCTCGTAGAAGAAAAATGTTCTGGAGATTACAGGGCCCTTTATGTATCCTCACCCTGTTTCTAAACGGCTCTTAAGTGTGAGTTTCTACGGGAACCTAGTACGAGAGCAGATCACATACGCAAATAAGGCATAATAAGTATTGACTTATCAAAGCTAGTAGAAAATCTACCGTAGTGTATGTTGACTTAAGATAATCTACGATAACCTACATTAGTTTTATTAGTAGCGACAGATACCTTTTGGAATTGAAGGATCAAGTGACAAACAGTATCAAGTGTGCTATTCCTTAGGCATGGAAATACTTGCTTACGAACCTAAGGTTACTTACAAGGCAGTCGGACTTTGTAATTTTTTGATACATGTAGTTCAGAACTCAACCATCAGTCAGTCAAAGCTGTTACATGCAACTCTCAACAATTCTCGAGAAGATCGATTTTGAAGTTATGCGAGTGTCATAAGTAACTGACATAACGAACAGTAAATTACGGTACGCTGTGGGGCGGGGGACTCAATAGACAGGGTATTGACGGCAAGAGGGTGTAAGAGGGAGACCCTTTGAAAAAACGGTACTTAAAAACTATTTTTGGAGCATTCTGGATGCCCCGTATCCTACGAGTATATTCGAGTGGCACTTAAAAATCCTAAAGCGTGTCGGTTTAAGAATGGATTTGAACACATTTTACGATTATCGAGTATAAAAAAGTCATATGGAGATTTAAATTCATCGACAATCTATGTATGATTATTGTGTATTATATCTTAACTAACTGTTGAAACTATTTCAAACTGAATAGTCTTTGAAGTTAAATTATGCTTAATTTTTATTTGAAATGTGAATAAATATAGCACTGTATATATGATATTATTTACTTTATTTTTCGAACATGAAAAATACATTAAAAACAAATAGAAAACGATGAAAAGTCGGAATGAAAATGTACATGGTAAAAAGTCGGAAACGATAATTAAATACAATGTCAAGAGCATAGGATAAAATAATCTTAAAAAGTGATCCCAATACAGTTATCCTTTTTTGTGAAAATTGGGTATAAATATTCTACCAACCCTTCTCAAATCTATTTGATCCAACAACAACTTGTGCACACTGCAAACTGCTGAGTGAGCACGTCTGTGGTATATCACTGTCGAACGAAGACGGTTCTTCAGTCGTCGCGGAGCACCAAAATTTCGCTCTGCCTCACAGCTACCAAAGCTTAAACTTGAAAAAAGAAGTTGGAGAATTATTTGCTAAAGAAACCAAATCATCCTATGCGCCTGTTACGTATTTTACGTTCTATCGTAGATGGAAGTGTACAAGTTCTGTTTTCAAAGACTGAACGTCCATTTCCGGGGTTGGAGCTACCACATCATGTCCTTTTTTTTATGAGAATTTTTCCAGGGAAACCTATTACTTCATGTCAGGTTGGTCAAATATTCGAAATCAAAGCTCTTCGACAGCCACATCAATGTTTCTACTTGTAAATTTCTTCAAGCAATAGAAATTCACGTGGATCAGTGCTTAGGATATACTTTTTGCTCTGGAAGTTTGCCGTCTGCCTTTCGATTGTTAGCCGTCTGCCACCTGACCATCCCTCCTACAAAATTCCAGCAAAAACAAGCAGATTTGTGGCTTATTTGCCCCTCTCCATCACAACGTAGTCGTACAACACATGTCATTTGAAATTTTGTGTTTTTAGTGAGTGAAATAACTGGATTTAATGTACTGGCACGTTAGTAAATCCTGGAAACCATTAATTCTTACTGCACAAGAGCTTTTAATATTTGTAATTCGTTAAGCTTGGAAATATTCGTTCAGTGGTGCAACCTTCTCGTCAACTACGACTCAAAAAACTGAAACTCCCCCCGCCTACGCTCGAGCGTTAGCTTTGTGCCAAAATCATCTTCTGACAAGCGCGATGTTTGCGACACATTCACAGCTAATTCAAATTTTTAACGAAGATGCATGTTCTTCAATCATTTCTGTGAAGCATACAATATATAAAGATCGAAAAAATCGTTAGCGCTCGAGATTTGTGATTGCTATTCCGAGTCTCATTTCGGTCATTATTTCATTCGCTTTTAGTTTCATTTCAATTTAAATACAAAATTCGTCAAATAAATGCTAATTAACACACATCTAATTGAAACTTCCTGGCAGATTAAAACTGTGTGCCCGACCGAGACTCGAACTCGAGACCTTTGCCTTTCGCGGGCAATTGCTCTACCACTGAGCTACCGAAGCACGACTCACGCCCGGTACCCACAGCTTTTGGATTGTGTTATTACATCAGCGTGTCCTTTCAAAGGATCTATCTCGGCTTGCGTCTTAAGAGATTTAGGAAAGTCACGTTGAACCTAAATCGCAATGGTGGACGAGGATTTGAACCGCCGCACCGTCCTCTGCAACGCGCAGAGCGTGAGCGTGTTAACCACTGCACCACCTCGCTCGGTTCACCCTGTGCAATATCCGGTCATTAAATGGTTTCTTGGGGCAGCGTGTCGCGACGCAATCGGATAGGCATACAGGTGAAGAGTCCTGGTTCATTATGATTGTCAGAATATTTTATTTTCATGCTCATAAGACTTTAAAAGAACTGACATTAGGTCACAGCACTGAATAATGAATCTAATTTTGTATTCATATTAGATTTGTGCAATAATGACGATCCTTTCTTCTGCTCGTCTCGAAGCTGAAGAATATAGAATACTTACGCAATAATCCACGCATATTATTAAAATGGACGTATGTATGTAAGTTCATCTCCTTCTGAATCACTGTATCGGTATCAACCAAACTTGGCACACATCTCCCTTATTGTCAGGCAACAATCGGTGTGCGGGTGAAAACCATCTGCCTATCATAATTCAGGAGATATGACGTCATAAAGACTGAGATGCGTGAAAAAGTGCCGCATCATGCATGACGTTTAAATTTGTTACTTCGTTGCGACTGACTCTGTTCTCAACATATTTCGCAGACAGTATCCACACATGCCGTTGAATGTGCCTACACAAATATATCTTTGTACGACATGTCGTTCAAGAGGTATGACGTCATAAACACTGAGATACGGATACTGGCAGAAGTAAAGCTGTGAGTACCGGACGTGAGTCGTGCTTCGGTAGCTCAGTGGTAGAGCACTTGCCCGCGAAAGGCAAAGGTCCCGAGTTCGAGTCTCGGTCGGGCACACAGTTTTAATCTGCCAGGAAGTTTCATATCAGCGCACACTCCGCTGCAGAGTGAAAATCTCATTCTGGACACATCTAATTGTTTTTTTATGAAAAATGCAGATCGTCTTATTTCTGATAGCATATCACTCGCAAAGATCCAGTTTCCACATAAATTCTTAGTTATCAGACTTCTGTAAAAGACTGTTAATAAAATCAAATGAAACTAAATAAACCAGAAACGTTTGCAAAGACTTTCAATAGCGTTGATCGCACAGCAAATCCTTTACTTAAAATAACCGGTTTCCCCAGGTCTTAAAATTCTTCTGGTTGTGAAAGGTGTTCATTTTACATTGGATCTCACGCCTAGTTGTCATGAGAAGAAAAATCGGCACATTACAAAAGGTTTGGCATAAGTAAAATATTCAAAAAATAAAGCACCTTGTGCAAATGGCCATCGCAGATACTTGTTATGTCACAAAAAGAACAGTACGGAGTAGCATGTATTAATATGCGCAGCTTATGTAAACAGATATGCTGCTGTGTACTGTTGTTTTTGTGATGAACAAGGATCTGTCAGTTATACAAACACACACACACACACACATACACAAAATGGTTCAAATGGCTCTGAGCACTATGGGACTTAACATATGCGGTCATCAGTCCCCTAGAACTTAGAACTACTTAAACCTAACTAACCTAAGGACATCACACACATCCATGCCCAAGGCAGGACTGAAACCTGCGACGGTAGTGGCAGCGAGATTCCATACTGAAGCGCCTAGAACCTCTCGGCCACGCCGGCCGGCAAAAAAGATATATAATATCTTTTATAATTTGCCGATTTTTATCCACATGACATTTTGGTGTGAGGTCCAATGTAAAATGTGTATAATGAACAACCTTCACAACAAGAAGATTTTTAAGACCTCCAGATGGCAGCTAAATCCGTCGAAACCGGTTATCTTAAATAAAGAAATAGTTATCCGATCTAGGCTACTGAATGTTTTTAGCAAAGTAAGAAAATTATTTCTCTCCAGCTCTCGAACATCTATGATTTATACAGGGTGCTTCCATAAGGGCGTAGAAAACTGTAACAGGACCTAGTGGATGCTACACTGAACAAACTGAAGTAGGGAACCTGAGAGTCAGAGAACCCAGCTTTAGAAGATAACAGAAATAAAATCACATTACTGTGTACTTTTTTATTTATATTAGTTAACTGCAAAGACCGTCATTGACACAATGAACGTACTATTTGTTCTGCATCTTACAAAAGGTGTTGAAACTGACGGCCATCAACCTCAACACAAGCATGAAATAGGCGAACAAGATTCTGACGCCCCCTGACAAATAGCCCTGGTGTGTCACGAATCACGCCACAGGCAGCTACAATTCTGGCAGCTAATTCCATCTACGTATCCACTGGGGTCTCATAGCCAATTCACTTTAGAAATTCCCATACGACATAGTCAAGGAGTTTCAGGTGAGTTGGCCTCGCAGACCACGGAATAGGATCTCCTCTTCCATTGCGGCAACAAGGAGATACTGTATCGGTACTGCCCTATCATATTGTACTGTACGTCTCCTGAAAGCTCAGAATTTTGAATGGGTCTGTCGTTGAGGCATAGACCTTTCTGTCATGGGACTCTGTAAATACGATAGAACAGAGCCACCTTATGGAGAAGTAAAGTAAACGAAACCTGTATCATGGCTTCCTGGTTATCAGGACTGTCCTCCCCCTTTCCTTGCAGCAAATGAAGAATTTACATGTAAATAAACAGCACAGTACCTCTAAACTTGTGTGCATGTTAGTTGTAAATAAGCTGGAGAACAGCAAGGCTAGACAAAGCGGTGGGCAAATTTACTTCCATATCTCCTTAAGCTGGCTTCTCCGCAGCATACTGCTGTGTGCTGATGACGAAAATGCTTCTCCAGCTCGTTCACCTGCAGAGTTGCAGCTGTCAGTTGATTCCTTCAGCAGGGCGTACGAACGATTTGGTCTCTCCATCAATATTCCAAAGACAAAGGTGATGGCGCAGCCAGCTCCTGGCTCCTCCGTTCCTGATTTCAGCATATCCATTTATGATATACCCTTGGAACAAGTGGACCACTTCCTCTACCTGGGAAGCATACTGTCATCTAACTGCTCATCTGGAAAAGGTGTGGAGAATAGATTACATGGTGCCCATGTACCATTCGGACGTCTTACAAAGCGTGTCTTCCTGAATAAAGACCTAACACTGTACTCCAAACTGATGGTGTACGAAGCTGTAGTCATTCCCACCCTGCTATATGGTTGCGAAACCTGGACGTTATATTGCTGTGATATGAAGAAACTAGAACGCTTCATAAAACAGAAGCTAAGATATATCATGAACCTGAAATGGGATGACTTCATATTCAACAAGGCTGTTCTTGAGAAAGAAAAATTGTATAGCACGGAAGGTTTTATCATTGGGCATCAACTCAGATGGGTCGGACATGTCCAGCGGATGAAAAATGACAGACTTCCACGCCAAATACTGCACAGCGGAGTGATCAGAGCTAAAAGGCCACGAGGTGCCCCTCTCAAACGTTATAAGGATCAGTGCAAGAAAAACCTGAAAAACTTTAACATCGATCCGAGTAACTGGTCCACAATACCAGAAGATCGAAGTCGCTGGCGCACAGTTACCTCAAATGCTCTTCAAAACTTTGAGCTGGAACGTCGAAGAATGGAGAATGACAAACGCCGGAGACGTAAACTCCCCCAGGCTCAGCCACGTCCTGCACCTTCCATCAGCTGTAATGTCTGTGGCCGCCTGTTCCACGCTTGGATTGGATTGCTAAGCCATCAGCGACACTTCCACGCCTGAACCGTGAAATCTCAGGAGAGAAATGTTAAACTCGAATATGAGCCGACGACGACGAGCTTCTTCGACCACACGTTTCCTAGCTCAAATTGTTCAGTGGAGACTTCTCTATGTCCTGTTACATTTCTTCACGCTCTTTCGGAAAAATTCTGTATATGCAGACTGAAGCGACGTATGAGAATCTGTACGAAGGCCGGGATTCGAACCCGGGTCCCCTGCTCACAAGGAAGATGCGCTGACCACTACGCCACCCTGGCAGAATGGCTTTGTTCAACTGCGCGAACAAGTCTAGCACGCCTGCCTCCTCGATCCGAATTCCCATTTACTCGTCGGCCCAGATTCCCACTGACGCCTGAGCGGACTGAGGTGCTGTCCAGCACAGCTGGAGAATCTCAGCAGTACTGTCCGAGTTTAGGAGGAATACCAAGTGGGCTGAGGAGTGAATGAGAAGCTGGATTGAGGAAGGAGGCGTGCTAGGATAGCCAGTACCGTTGTTGCAAAGCCAGTCTGCCAGGCTGGCGTAGTTGCTAGCGCATCTGGTTAGTGAGCAATGACACGGATTTGAATCCCGCCTCGGTACAAATTTTGACTCGTCACTTTAGACTGCATATATACATTGTTAATAGAGCTTATTTCAATTAAAAAAGATAACCAAATAAGAAAATTCTTGGCAGATTAAAACTGTGTGCCGGACCGAGACTCGAACTCGGGACCTTTGCCTTTCGCAGGCAAGTGCTCTACCAACTTTTTTTAATTTAATTTTCTTCGCTTTCCGTTCGTTGTATCTGCTTGGGGCGGACGTCGTAAGACATCCGATGAAGTTCGTTGATGATTAACTCAGTTTCTTTATTACAGAGGGCACATAACCCTCTGACCGAACACGCTGAGCTACCGTGCCGGCGCCAACAAAGCTACCCAAGCACGACTCACGCCACCTCCTCACAGCTTTACTTCTGCCAGTACCTCGCCTCCTACCTTCCAAACTTTACAGAAGCTCTCCTACGAACAGCGCACACTCCGCTGCAGGGAGAAAAATCTCATTCTGGAAACATCCCCCAGGCTCTGGCTAAGCCATGTCTCCGCAATATCCTTTCTTTCAGGAGTGCTAGTTGTGCAAGGTTCCCAGGATAGCCTCTGTAAAGTTTACACAGTAGGAGACGAGGTACTTCAGAAGTAAAGCTGTGAGGACGGGGCATGAGTCGTGCTTGGGTAGCTCAGTTGGTAGAGCACTTGCCCGCGAAAGGCAAAGGTCCCGAGTTCGAGTCTCGGTCCGGCACACAGTTTTAATCTGCCAGGAAGTTTCACACATTAAATTGGTAGGCTAGGTAACTTGTATTGGAACCTGCACTACAATAGATACATGATATCTTCCTTAGGCGATGATCAACAGCGTGTACAAATTTTACAAATGTACAACATTGTGCTGTATGTAATAATATTATTTTATTTTGCTATCGGTTTCGGTTCTGAAACACCACCAACGGCAGCTGTACAACATACAAAAGAGAACACTTTGACACTGCCAAAAGAAATGTGAAAAAATTGGAAGAAACCGTAAAATTGATCGAAATACTCACGACAATTATGTCACAGATGTATCACTGTCGTACATGCTTTGACGTAATTTGCCACAGAAAACCATAAATGCCAAGAAAAATAAGGAATTGTTCCAAGATTAAAATTTGATGGCATATTGACAAAAGAGCAACATGTGATGTACGCAGTACAAGTCAAAGAACTTCAGAGTCGCAGATGACAGTTTTGACCGAATCCAAACCTGCCATTAAATACACCTGTTATAATCAGACAACAAAACTGAAGTATTAACAGTTCTATACTTGACTGACATTGCATAAAATCATCATCATCATCATTTAAGACTGATTATGCCTTTCAGCGTTGAGTCTGGAGCACAGTCCCCCTTATGAAATTCCTCCACGATCCCCTATTCTGTGCTAACATTGGTGCCTCTACTGATGTTAAACCTATTACTTCAAAATCATTCTTAACCGAATCCAGGTACCTTCTCCTTGGTCTGCCCCGACTCCTCCTACCCTCTACTGCTGAACCCATGAGTCTCTTGGGTAGCCTTGCTTCTCCCATGCGTGTAACATGACCCCACCATCTAGGCCTGTTCGCCCTGAATGCTACATCTATAAATTTCATTCCCAGTTTTTCTTTGATTTCCTCATTTTGGACACCCTCCTGCCATTGTTCCCATCTACTAGTACCTGCAATCATCCTAGCTACTTTCATATCCGTAACCTCAACTTTGTTGATAAGGTAACCTGAATCCACCCAGCTTTCGCTCCCATACAACAAAGTTGGTCGAAAGATTGAACGGTGCACAGATAACGTAGTCTTGGTACTGACTTCCTTCTTGCAGAAGAGAGTAGATCGTAGCTGAGTGCTCACTCCATTAGCTTTGCTACACCTTGCATCCAGTTGTTTCTCTATGTTGCCATCCTGTGAGAATATGCATCCTAAGTACTTGAAACCGTCCACCTGTTCTTTGTTCCTCCTATTTGGCGCTCAATCCGTTTATACCTCTTTCCCACTGACATTACTTTCGTTTTGGAGATGCTAATCTTCATACCAGAGTCCTTACATTTCTGATCTAGCTCTGAAATATTACTTTGCAAACTTTCAATCAAATCTGCTATCACAACTAAGTCATCCGCATATGCTTATTTTGAGTTCAAATATCTTAATCTCATCCAGCCAGTCTATTGTTTTCAACATATGATCCATAAATAATATGAACAACAGTGGAGACAGATTGCAGCTTTGTCTTACCCCTGAAACTACTCTGAAACATGAACTCAGTTTACCGTCAAAGTCAGCTGCCTGACTATCTATGTAAAGACCTTTAATTGCTTGCAAAAGTTTGCCTCCTATTCCATAATCTCGTAGAACAGACAATAACTTCCTCCTAGGAACCCGGTCATATGCCTTTTCTAGGCCTATAAAGCATAGATACAGTTCCCTGTTCCACTCGTAACACTTCTCCATTATTTGCCGTAACTAAAGATCTGGTCCTGACAACCTCTAAGAGGCCTAAACCCACACTGATTTTCATCCAATTTGTCCTCAACTAATACTCGCACTTCCCTTTCAACAATACCTGAGGAGATTTTACCCACAAAATAAAAATAGCAGTAAAAACATGGAGTAACAGATAAAAAGTATTGATGAATGTAAGACTATACAATATTTTACAATATTTCATGGACTGTTCTGTGGTTTGTGTTTTACATACTTACATGTATGGCGGAAAGCATCGTCCACGCCTGTGTCGCCCCGGTCAAATTGTTGCTACCATTTCACTACGGCTGGATCGCATAACGCCAGACTTTCACAGCGAATCTGCGAGAAATGTAGACAATTGGCCCACAAGAATTGAACTGTCCTGATAACTGCAACTTTGGATTACGTTTCCAGTCGCTGAAATAGTGGACTATCAGTATGAGATGAAACATGATTAATTATGATAACGTGACTTAAGTCATGGGATAGCGGTATGCTCATGAACAGATGGCTGTAGTATCGCGTTCACGAGGTATAAAACGGCGGTGCATTGACGGAACTGTCATTTCTAACCACGTGCTTCACGTGAAAAGTTTTCCGATGTGATTATGGCCACACGACGGCGATTAACAGACTTTGAATGCTGAATGGTATTTGGAACTGGACACATGGGACAATTCGGAAATCGGTACGAAATTCAGTGTTCTAAGAGCCACAGTGTCGAGAAAGCCCCGAGAACAGCAAATTTCAGGCATTACCTCTCACCACGGATAACGGATTGGCCGACGGCCTTAACTTAACCACCGAGCGAGGTGGCGCTGTGGTTAGGCACTGGACTCGCATTCGGGAGGACGACGGTTCAATCCCGCGTCCGGCCATCCTGATTTACGATTTCCGTGATGTCCCTAAATCGCTCCAAGGATGGTTCCTTTCAAAGGGCACGGCCGACTTCCTTCCCTAATCCTATGAGACAGATGACATCGCTGTCTGGTCTCCTTCCCCAAAAACCACCAACAACCAACCTTAACTTAACCACCGAGGGCAGCGCCGTTTGCATAGAGTTGTCAGTGATAACAGCAAGCAACACTGGTTCAAATAGGCATGTAAACCAATGTGGGACGGACGGCGAACGTGTCCACTGGGACAGTGTGGTGAAATTTGGCCTTAACGGACTAAGGCGGCAGACGACCGACTGTAAAGTGCGCGTCATTTACGACGGCGGCCGAGTTTAGGTTCGTTCTGCGCATCTGACGTCACAAAACACAGTCAGCCAATGAACGGAGAACGACGTTGCCAGAGCTCCACTGCAGTGCAGAGCACGGACGAGTGTCTTCAGTTCTAGAAACGTCCAGTCATAAATAAAGTAACTGAACGAATGTGATGTCTTGATAGCAGACTTTCTTTTATACAAAGTTTGGAAAAAGCAGTCTTTATACGAGCTGCTTCATATTCTATTAATTAATTAAACCAAACAAGCAATAAGCCTCCTAATTCAGCCCATAGCGAGGAAATTCATTCTCACTAACCGCTTTTTCGCAATAAATAACAGCGGTAATTGTTTATTTCCTATTGTACTTCGACGAAACGTGAGTAATTCATAGCCATAACAACAGTGTTTGTCGGTATTTTGCGTGCTATTTTAGAATCCTCGATTTCTGTTGAATGACGAACTACGTTAGCTTAATGGTGATGATCGCTTGTTTGTGTTAACAAGAGTTGTAAATGAAATTTAGTGGAGTGTGCAAATAGGCAAATAAGCATCAATACACGATGTCGAAAAGAAACTCAAGAGGAGAAGTAACGAAAGGGTCGCCCCAGAATGGACCAGAGTCATTGCCAGACCAGAAAGAAGATGAGAAGGATAAGTCAGATGATGACAGCTCAAAGAAGAAAAAGTTTTCTATGGGTTTTGGAAAGCCAAGTGAAAAGGGCAATGATGAGACAGCAAAGAAAGGAATTCAAATCAAACTTGGGATGAACCAGAAAAAACTTGATTACAACAAATACTATGAAAGCAAAGTCACAAGTAGTAGCAGCTGTATTTAATGATGATGAGGATGATGAGCCAGAGGAAATGCCCCCAGAAGCACGTATGAGGATGAGGAATATTGGAAGAGAAACACCGACATCAGCTGGACCAAATTCTTTTGGTAAAACAATACAAGGTTTCTGTGATTCAAAAAAAATATTTGAAAAGACTATGAAAAAAGCGATGGACTCAAGTACAGATGCAGCAAAAAATGCAGAGTGAAAGTATGTCAACCTTATAATTGACATACATCGAAGAAGAATCCATCTTCTGTTTATTGCAGAAATGCAAGATATTGTGTTAAAGCTCTTGGCAGCCGTTCCCAAACTTAACAGTGATGAGGCGCAATTTTAGAACATATTGCATGTTGCATAGAGTATGAAATTTTCTGTTATCTTGTGCATCTCGCAGCAAATTTTATCAGGTTTATGTGATGAACTGATACAAATTTGTTGTTCATCATTTGAATTTGGCTGCAGATGATGTGTCATATCATGTATTGGTATGAATGATTTATACTACAGTAGAATAATTTATAGTGTTACATACCAGAACATACATGTCTTATATTGAAACATTAAATAATCTCCATTTACAATGTTATTGTGTGATACAAGTAGATAAGTTGTAGTTATTCGTGTTGCACATGATAGTGAATTTTCACACTATCCTTGTGTTTAGTCTGTCATCAAGTCATTGCTCTTTATGTGCATCACTGTGTGTTGTTAATCTTGTTTCCATGTATTTAAAATTGGTATTAATTTCGTAATAGTGACAGAGTGACAGACATCAGTCAAGAGCAAAACTTGTGTAGTGATTTTAGTAATGCACAGCAAGCTGTCATTTTTGACTCTGTAATTGGTTTTTCCAGAATTGTTAAAATGCTGCTTAGAGAGGGAATTTGTTTTTAATTATGTACATTGCAGACCAAGTACCAAGTAATAAATATTGTTTTATACAACAAAAAAAATGGTTAAAGTGTTTGGCTGCCAAGCAAAAGGTTCTCAGATCAAACCTTGTTCGGATTTTAATATTTTCTTTATTTACAAACAATATCGAAGTGTCTTACTTAATGAATTTTATTCGTTTGAATGAAATTTTTTGAATTTTCTAATGCTTTGTCTCTTCATTATAACCATAATAGGTTTTCGGTTTTTATAATTTTGTCCTCCAATATTTCATTTCACAGCAATTAAAAACAATGAAAAGACACATATACAATATTCATGTTATCTGTTTTGTTTGTATATCTACACTTTCGCTGTCGCTGTTTTAGTATTCATATTGATATATATTCTTTTGCGACAGTATTAAAAGTATTATTTAGAGCAGAATTTGAAATATATTCCTCTTCTGCAACTGTAATAAGCGTCGTATTTGGACGGGACACTTTTTTCTCTTTTGAAGCATCTTCAGTGCACACTAGTTTGTCTCCTCCATTGCCAAGTAACCTTTCGTAATTTTGTGCTGCGCTAATACAGTATTCAACGTTTGTGTTGACTGATCAGTGTTTTAGCAAATAAATGCTGTTTGTGTGTGCCACACACAAAAATTATATTTGACGTTGCTCAGACCACTTCACTGATATTCAAGTCCTAATGTTTTTGTAGGTCCACAGTTTTGTTTAATGTATTTTGTCTGCTTCCTTTTGATTAATTGAAGTGCTTTAAAATAAAGCCAAACGCGCCCAGCGTAAAAAAAAAGAAAAAAAAAACTTTCATTACAGTCGCGAAACACAGAATTTCTCATTATTACATACGATACCTATCTGGTACTTAAATTAAATGGGATATTGTTATGCAGTAAATTTTATATGAAATTTAGGTATCTCGTCCACATTTCATCCCCAAAATTGTGGCAACTAAAATCCACCATACGGGAAGTATACGCTATGGACTTTTACCTCTGCAAACTCTTCAGAATTTCGCGCAGTGGTTTACTACATTTAATGCTGCACAATAACTGCGTAGAACATCGAAACACAATGAAGTCATTTACGGGAGGAAGGTATCAGTCAAGAAGATGTGTAAAAATTAAATTTTTGGGCCAAATAGTTTTTGTGAAATAGAATGATAAGTGTGTCAAAGCAGTCGGAACACCACGTGTCTGCACAGGCGAGCAGTGCAGTGATGACAAAATCGCGCTCAGCGCGGAATGCGGGGAGCACGTCTCCGTAGCAGCGAAAGGGTCAATGCGGCCGTGGTGGCTTCACTTCATAAACTGCGCGCTCCCCCCTAAACGTAAGTTTGCGAACTATACTATACTATGCTTCTCTTAGCGCGTGCGTCGTTTGCAACTGGAAACGCAGCATCTGGGCGGGCATGCGGGAGCCGCCAAGATAAAAGAATTGAACTATAGTGCCTTACGACATCGCCTTCAACGCCTCTGCTGGACTCGTGACCATATCCGTTGGATCCTAGACGACTGAATAACTTGGCCTGGTTGGATGAGTCCTAATTCCAGTTGGTAACAGCTGACAGTAGGGTTCGAGTGTGGCGCATACCACACGAAGAAATGGATTCGAGTTGTCATCAAGGCACAGTGCGTGCTGCTCGAGATTCCTCAATGGTGTGGTGGCTTCTCTGGTCCAATTGAACCGATTATAGACTGGTAGTGTTTGTGTTAGGCTACCTGGAGACCATCTGCAACCAAGCAATTGATGGAATTTTTATGGATGATAATGCTCCATGTCACTGGGCCACAGTTGTTCGTGACTGATCTGAAGAACATTCTGGAGAATTCGAGAGAATGATTTCCCCACCCAGATCTCCCGCCACGAATCGCACCGAACAATTATGAAGCTTAATTGAGAGGTCAGTTAGGCCACAATATCCTAAACCGGCAACATTTCCGAAATTATGGACGGCAATAGAAGAAGCATGGCTAAATATTTCTCCAGGGAACTTCCAGAGGCTTCTTGACACGACGTCACGTCGGGTTGCTGCACCCTGTCGGACAAAGAGAGTTTCGGCGCGTTACTAGGCGGTATGGGTCAAATGGCTCTGAGCACTATGGGACTGAACTTCTGAGGTCGTCAGTCCTCTAGAACTTAGAACTACTTAAACCTAACTAACCTAAGAACATCACACACATCCATGCCCGAGGCAGGATTCGAACCTGCGATCGTAGCGGTCGCGCGGTTCCAGACTGACCTAGAACCGCACGGCCACTCCGGGCGGCTTAGGCGGTGTCCCACGACTTTTGTTACGTCGCTGTAATTGGTCTTTCAGTCCAATTTTGAGTGATTCTCATAAAATTTGAAATTCTCAGTTGGAGCACACTATCAGGTGCACTGAAGCTTGTTTTAAATGAAATTGTCTACATCTACATACATACTCCTCAATCAATCATAAGGTCGTGGCGGAGGGTACCTCGTACCACAACTAGTATCTTCTCTCCCTGTTCCATTTCCAAACAGAACGAGGGAAAAGTGACTGCCTACATGCCTCTGTACGAGCCCTAATCTCTCTTATCTTATCTTTGTGGTCTTTCCGCGAAATGTTAAGTTGGCGGCAGCAAAATTGTACTGCACTCAGCCTCAAATGCTGGTTCTCTAAATTTCCTCAGTAGCGATTCACGAAAAGAACGTCTCCTTTCCTCTAGAGACTCCCACCCGAGTTCCTGAAGCATTTCCGTAACACTTGCGTGATGATCAAACCTACCAGTAACAAATCTAGCAGCCCGCCTCTGAATTCCTTCTATGTCCTCCCTCAATCCGACCTGATAGGGATCCCAAACGCTCGAGCAGTACTCAAGAATAGGTCGTATTAGTATTTTATAAGCGGTCCCCTTGACAGATGAACCACATCTTCCCAAAATCCTACCAATGAACCGAAGACGACCATCTGTCTTCCCCACAACTGCCATTACATGCTTGTCCCACTTCATATCGCTCTGCAATGTTACGCTCAAATATTCAATCGACGTGACTGTGTCAAATGCTACACTACTAATGGAGTATTCAAACATTACGGGATTCTTTTTCCTGTTCATCTGCATTAATTTACATTTATCTATATTTAGAGTTAGCTGCCATTCTTTACGCCACTCACAAATCCGGTCCAAGTCATCTTGTATCCTCCTACAGTCACTCAACGACGACACCTTCCCGTACACCACAGCATCATCAGCAAACAGCCGCACATTGCTATCCACCCTATCCAAAAGATCATTTATGTAGATAGAAAACAACAGCGGACGAACCACACTTCCCTTGGGCACTCTAGATGATACCCTCACCTCCGATGAACACTCACAACAACAAAAAAGTTCATATGTGTGTGAAATCTTATGGGACTTAAATGCAAAGGTCATCAGTCCCTAAGCTTACACACTGCTTAACCTAAATTATCCTAAGGATAAACACACACACACCCATGCCCGAGGGAGGACTCGAACCTCCGTCGGGACCAGCCGCACAGTCCATGACTGCTGCGCCCAGACCGTTCGGCTAATCCCGCGTGGCACTCACAATCGAGGACAACGTACTGGGTTCTATTACTTAAGAAGTCTGCGAACCACTCACGTATTTGGGAACCAATCTCATATGCTCGTACCTTAGTTAGGAGCCTGAAGTGGGGCACCGAGTCAAACGCTTTCCGGAATATGGCATCCGTCTGATACCCTTCATCCATGGTTCGCAAGATATATGTGAACAGTGTTGGTAGAATGATATGTTCTGCTAAGTGATTTGTGTTTGTCAGAATTTTCTGCTTAATTTATAATGGAAGCAGACAGATAAAGATATTCATGCCATTATTTTTGGAGTCAGTCAGTATTTGTCTGTCTGTAATGACATTTTGTAGTGGTGCAGAATTCGGGCTGTATCGCTGTGTATCTTTCGGCCTTCACTACACAGTGTGGCCTAGGTGGAATGATCAGAACACTTGGATGTGTCAGGAACGCTCATCTGAAGCAAAAAGCTTCACATCGACATATACCCTTTTCCGAATAGTTTCCAAGACAGAACACTTTTAATGTACATTGTTCTTGGGCTAGGGCGGCGCAAGTATGTATTTTACCGACACATCCACTTTGAATTTGCATTTGAGCCCAAATGGAAAAGTCGTTTCTTTGAACACCTTGAAGGCTGCAGTGTACTTTGCGCGCGATGGAGCACGTCCACATTTTACCAGACATCGCAACCGCACTTATCCTAATCGCTGAACTGATCGTGGTAGTGCAATTAACTGGCCACGAAGAACGCCAGATCTTACTTGATTAGATGTTTGTTTATGGGACTGCATGCTGTCCGAGTTGGACAAACAACGCGGGATGAGCTGCCTGGCTTCAGTACGCACGGCGATGCCCTCGTTAAGAAATGTGCAGTGGCACTCAGACAAGCAACGCAACGTGTTCTCCCAAGAGGTGGAAATATTCGAACATTTATTGTGAACTCTGCAACAGCTCTACGATGATGCTTAGTGCTGAATGTGTTAAAAATACACTACTGGCCATTAAAATTGCTACACCACGAAGATGACGTGCCACAGACGTGAAATTTAACCGACAGGAAGAAGATGCTGTGGTATGCAAATGATTAGCTTTTCAGAGCATTCACACAAGGCTGGCGCCGGTGGCGACACCTACAACGTGCTGACATGAGGAAAGTTTCCAAACGATTTCTCATACACAAATCAGCAGTTGACCGGCGTTGCCTGGTGAAATGTTGTTGTGATGCCTCGTGTCAGGAGGAGAAATGCGTACCATCACGTTTCCGACTTTGATAAAGCTCGGATTGTAGCCTATCGCGATTGCGGTTTATCGTATCGCGACATTGCTGCTCGCGTTGGTCGAGATCCAATGACTGTTGGCAGGATATGGAATCGGTGGGTTCAGGAGGGTAATACGGAACGCCGTGCTGGATCCCAACGGCCTCGTATCACTAGCAGTCGAGATGACAGGCATCTTATCCGCATGGCTGTAACGGATCGTGGAGCCACGTCTCGATCACTGAGTCAAAAGATGGGGACGTTTGCAACACAACAACCATCTGCACGAACAGTTCGACGACGTTTGCAGCAGCATGGACTATGAGCTAGGAGACCGTGGCTGCGGTTACTCTTGACGCTACATCACAGACAGGAGCGCCTGCGATGGTGTACTCGACGACGAACCTGGCTGTAGGAATGGCAAAACGTTATTTTTTCGGATGAATACAGGTTCTGTTTGCAGCATCATCATGTTGGCATGGGTCTTTGGCGACAGCGTGGTGAACGCACATTGGAAGCGTGTATTCGTCATCGCCATACCGGCGTATTACCCGGCGTGATGGTATGGGGTCCCATTGATTACACGTCTCGGTCACCTCTTGTTCGCATTGACGGCAGTTTGAACAGTGTACGTTACATTTCAGATGTGTTACGACCGGTGGCTCAGACCCTTCATTCGATCCCTGCAAAACCCTACGCTTCAGCAGGATAATGCACGACCGCATGTTGCAGGTCCTGTACGGGTCTTTCTGGATACAGAAAATGTTCGACTGCCGCCCTGGCCAGCACATTCTCCACATCTCTCGACAATTGCAAAAGTCTGGTCAGCAGTGGCCGAGCAACTGGCTCGTGACAATACGCCAGTCACTACTCTTGAAGAACTGTGGTATCGGGTTGAAGCTTGCATGGGCAGCTGTACCTGTACACGCCTGTCTGACTCAATGCCCAGGCGTATGAAGGCCGTTATTACGGCCAGATGTGGTTGTTATGTATACTGATTTCTCAGTATCTATGCACCCAAATTGCGTGAAAATGTAGGTACATGTCAGTTCTAGTACAATATATTTGTCGAACGAATAGCCGTTTATCATCTGCATTTCCTGTTGGTGTAGCAATTTTAATGGCCACTACTGTGCGTATTTTTCAATTGAGTGTAATACGCATGTTGTAGCGTTCGCTAAGTATTGTACATATAAACATGAGTAAACCTCAATATATGTTAAATGGTACAGAAACTAAATAATAACGTACATTAACTGGGTTCTATCTCGCAAACGATTCGGATTAGGGCAAGTCTCCAGAGGAAGTTTTTTGCTACGAACGATCGTCCCTGTCGCGTCCCTGACAGTAGGCCGTTCCTCCAGAAACACTGTTTGTATCGTACATCAAAATGCAGGATGATCAGCCACATCATTACATTTCGGACTTGTAGTCGCACGTCAAAATACCAGTTGGACACACAAGTCTGTACCACCGCTACCCACTTTGAAAAACGAGACGGCGGGAAATACACTCCTGGAAATTGAAATAAGAACACCGTGAATTCATTGCCCCAGGAAGTGGAAACTTTATTGACACATTCCTGGGGTCAGATACATCACATGATCACACTGACAGAACCACAGGCACATAGACACAGGCAACAGAGCATGCACAATGTCGGCACTAGTACAGTGTATATCCACCTTTCGCAGCAATGCAGGCTGCTATTCTCCCATGGAGACGATCGTAGAGATGCTGGATTGGCTTGCCATGCCATTTCCACCTGGCGCCTCAGTTGGACCAGCGTTCGTGCTGGACGTGCAGACCGCGTGAGACGACGCTTCATCCAGTCCCAAACATGCTCAATGGGGGACAGATCCGGAGATCTTGCTGGCCAGGGTAGTTGACTTACACCTTCTAGAGCACGTTGGGTGGCACGGGATACATGCGGACGTGCATTGTCCTGTTGGAACAGCAAGTTCCCTTGCCGGTCTAGGAATGGTAGAACGATGGGTTCGATGACGGTTTGGATGTACCGTGCACTATTCAGTGTCCCCTCGACGATCACCAGAGGTGTACGGCCAGTGTAGGAGATCGCTCCCCACACCATGATGCCGGGTGTTGGCCCTGTGTGCCTCGGTCGTATGCAGTCCTGATTGTGGCGCTCACCTGCACGGCGCCAAACACGCATACGACCATCATTGGCACCAAGGCAGAAGCGACTCTCATCGCTGAAGACGACACGTCTCCATTCGTCCCTCCATTCACCCCTCTCGCTACACCACTGGAGGCGGGCTGCACGATGTTGGGGCGTGAGCGGAAGACGGCCTAACAGTGTGCGGGACCGTAGCCCAGCTTCATGGATACGGTTGCGAATGGTCCTCGCCGATACCCCAGGAGTAACAGTGTCCCTTATTTGTAGGGAAGTGGCGGTGCGGTCCCCTACGGCACTGCGTAGGATCCTACGGTCTTGGCGTGCATCCGTGCGTCGCTGCGGTCCGGTCCCAGGTCAACGGGCACGTGCACCTTCCGCCGACCACTGGCGACAACATCGATGTACTGTGGAGACCTCACGCCCCACGTGTTGAGCAATTCGGCGGTACGTCCACCCGGCCTCCCGCATGCCCACTATACGCCCTCGCTCAATGTCCGTCAACTGCACATACGGTTCACGTCCACGCTGTCGCGGCATGCTACCAGTGTTAAAGACTGCTATGGAGTTCCGTATGCCACGGCAAACTGGCTGACACTGTCGGCGGCGGTGCACAAATGCTGCGCAGCTAGCGCCATTCGACGGCGAACACCGCGGTTCCTGGTGTGTCCGCTGTGCCGCGCGCGTGATCATTGCTTGTACAGCCCTCTCGCAGTGTCCGGAGCAAGTATGGTGGGTCTGACACACCGGTGTCAATGTGTTCTTTTTTCCATTTCCAGGAGTGTATGTTTTTCATTTTGCTACTTCTGACAGCATCATTAATTAAAATAATCATAAATTAACATCTTCCACCGTGGAAAAGAATTGGTACTGGAAGGGTTAAGCAATCATTCTTCCCGCGCTCTACACGCGAATTGAACGGGAAGAAAGCAGCAAAATAGAGATACACACAACAACCTTTATCAGTTTCAGTTTCATGTGACACTGTAAAGAGCGGAGTTAGAAAAGAATCAGTGGTTTATAAAACTATGCCAGCGACGCCTCTGCTGTAAGCGACTCAAACAAGCGTTGTGAGGAGGCGGGATAAGGCCAAAGTACAGGCAGGTGAGGTTTCTGTTAATAGTGAGAGGTTGCGCACGCCGATGCTGGATTAGGGATGAATAAATTTGAGGAGAACTCAATGTTCGAGGGATAAACAACACAACTGAGGAACACAGAAACAGGTGGAAAGGGAGTGTGAGCAGAATGCCAGAAAGAAGGCTAACCAAAGAACTGCGGACGTACATTTCGAGAGGGAAAAGAAGCTTCGGGTGACCCAAAATTTAATGGGCTGAACAGTAAGCTTTCTTGTCGGATCAGTCAGCCAGCCTAATCCCTGTAGGTGAAGATGATGACGATGATGAAGAAACCGTAATATGTGACAGTGTGCTAAGTGCCCTCCGCCATGCACTTCGTTCTGGTTCGCAGAGTATGTGTGTGGACTATAGAGGTTTGTGAAGCTGAGAAGGAATCGACCTGTATCTAGTAGTCTCGTGCTCGGTTGTATCACTCTTTAACCATTTCGAAACTGAAAGTTAAAATCAATGCGAGATGGTATTTCCTCAATGATGTGCACAACACCACATTTTAGATTACATAACACACACATTTTATTCTTTGCCCAGCTTGAATAGTAGAAACGGTGACCAGTTTATACACTACGAAAAATTATTAGCGCAACCACCCAGGCAAGAGCCGACAGCACATAGCATAGTGACACTGTCCGATTTCAGTTGTGGCACAACAGAATGTTCGTGTGTGCAAGAAAATGTCACAGTTCTTACTTATCATTGTTCTGCATTAATAATTTTACTACAGACATTTATACTTCGCAATTCATTAAATCAGTCTGTAACCACTGGAAATATCAATTGTTTACTCCGTTGATAGATTCCAGAGTACATCCTTATCTCTACATAGTTCATTAAAAAAAAAACTAAATTCCGACCGAACAGACCATGAAGGCCGAACGGTACCGACCGGCTGCCGTGTCACCCTCATACCACAGGTGTTAAGGGGTGCGGCTATGGAGGAGCATGTGGCCAGCACACCGCTCTCCCGGCCGTAGGTCAGTTCACGAGACCAGAGCAGCTACTTCTCAGTCATGCAGCTCCCCAGTTTGCCTCCCAAGGGCTGAGTGCAGCCCGTTTGCCAACAGCGCTCGGCAGACCGGATGGTCACCCATCCGACTGCTAGCCCAGCTCGACAGCGCTTAACTTCGGTGATATAACAGGAACCGGTCTTACCACTGCAGCAAGGCCGTTGCATTGTTCATTTAAAACCTGAATTAATTTAGCTTAGAGAAATCACTTGAAAGTGACTAAACCTTAATGTTCTAGAGTATCGTGGTTATCGGTGCGCCTATTTTTGCGAACATAATGTTCGTGTTTGAGGTGTGAGTCAACGACAAGAGCGCGTCCGACGCTGATCTTACTCGTGTACTTGCAAACCGCAGACTTATTATTTCAAGACTGAGACGGTCTCACAAAGACATGAGTAGGAACCAACAGCCTTTTTGAAAATTACATAGTGATTTAAAATTAGGTAACGTTGGAGTTTACTGTTTCAGATGAAGTACAAGACTGAGATGGTCTTATAAAGGCTGGTGTAAAAAAAAACTGTTCTGAAAACTATAAGCCGGCCGGGGTGGCCGAGCGGTTCTAGGCACTACAGTCTGGAACCGCGCGACCGCTGCGGTCGCAGGTTCGAATCCTGCCTCGGGCATGGATGTGTGTGATGTCCTTAGGTTAGTTAGGTTTAAGTAGTTCTAAGTTCTAGGGGACTGATGACATCAAAAATTAAGTCCCATAGTGCTCAGAGCCATTTGTACCATTTTGAAAACTATATAATGATTTAAAATTAGCCAACGTCTGAGATTACTGTCTCAGATGCAGTACAAGAACTTCTGTGAATTTGAATTACGTAAAACGCCACTAGGCAGAAATTTAGAAAAGCTACATGGAAGTAAGTCAGCTGGTACAGTCTCCTTAATTTGCCATTCCCTTGAACTCACTACACACAGAAATATTTATTTTGTACACCCGTAAATTCTATTTATGTCGTCCACTATCAAATTGTTATTGTGGTCATTCTTCTTTCCTTCTTCTTCTTCTGCTGCCAATATTATCTTTACTAGTCCATAGTTAGTCTTATTCACTCACATTGTTTCTAAGACACACACAAATCATCAGATCACTGTAAATAAATAAATAAATATTATCTTCACACAACGTGAATCGACTTGTTTGTATCAATGACCACTATATTGCAAATGAAATTATTAATTAGTGTGTTAATCAGACGATGCTGTATGTAATTTTGCAGAGAAAAAAAAATAAAGTGACAAAAGTATGCTGTCAAAGGTAAAAACCTAACAGAAATTATTAAATAAAATGCGATGGAAAATGAGTCCGCTTTCGGTCTTTCATGTTAATTATTAGGGGTGATAAGGAGTTTTGATAATTTAAAATACGCTACTGGAAAGTCGGAATCGTTCACTTTCGAATGTTGTAGGAACATGCTGATTAATTCACGAGGTTTCGGATGTGGCGAACTTTAATACTGACATCAGTTATTTTTATTTTCTCTTTATCAGTGCCGCAATGAGAACTGATTACATAAATGGACTCTGAACATTTGAAATGAGAATCTGAATAATAAATGTAAGTGAAATCCAATCTAGATAAGCTCTTGAAATATTCAAGTAGTTGTTGTACGCCAACAGGCAGATCTAAATCGCTTTATTCTCACTTTGTGGACAAGTGCTTGCTGTGGGCAGGTTCCGGGTAGGCGTCCAACCATTCTGTCCCATTACTTTTATTTGAGGTACAGTCGTGTTTGCTTTATTCGCAGGCAGGCGTTTCACGTGTCATTTGTATGCCTGAGTGGGTGTGGAGACAACTCGCCAAATCCTAATAATACCGCAGAGTCCACCTTCTTGCCGGGATCCCACGCTGACGCAATCTTCCAGAAGAGACACCAGCTGTGTGACCTTCCAGTGACAAGACCCCAGAGCCTCTGCCAAGGGCAGCTTCTGCTTTCTTGTGTAGTCACCGCAGCCGCTCCGTATCAGAATCCGTAATATCTGCCTCCCCTAAAGACGAGGTAGTTTGATTCCCCTCAGCGAAATAAAAATAAGATAAATACGTGCGATAGTACAGCTAGTCGGGGCTAGTACAGAACGACCCGAGTACTGCTGTTGGCAGTGAAAGGCTTGCACTGGGTTATTAGGTGCCGGAACGCTTGATGGATGGTAGAATCGGGCAGAAGCGTTCATCTCTGTCTGGCTTCAGCGGCCATCCTGTGAGTAGATTACGACTGAGCTGTCCTCGCTGAGCGATTGCTGTTTGCACGGCGGGAGTATTCAGTTAGTAGCCTCCTAGTCTACGATGGAGTTACGCAAGATGTACCTCCAGCGCCGCAACGGTACCCCAAGGACTCACGAACGCTCAATTGAGGTGATGCAGCTCTTACGCCGCCGGCACAAGCAGTCTTCGGCAACAGGGAAAAATTGTCTTGGTCTCTTGGATGTACCACCTCCATACAGATGTTACTTCCCATAGTGCTCAGAGCCATTTGAACCTCATAAAGAGTGGACGGAGAAATCTGGATGATCTCTTAGTACTGGTACATGCTCCCCGAAGATGACGTTGGCATCGTGGCATCAACGGCGTGCTTATTAGCGCCTTCGTGAATACACTATGTAATCAAAAACATACGTTTTTCAAATAAGGTGCATTATGCAGCCAACTACCGCCAGGTACTCCATATCAGGAACCTCAGTAGTCATTAGACAACGTGAAAGAGCAGAATGGGGCGCTCCGCGGAACTCACGAATTTCGAACGTGGTCAGCTGATTGGGTGTCACTTGTTTCATGCGTCTCTACGCCAGATTTCCACACTCCTAAACATCCCTACGTCCACCGTTTCCGATGTGATAGTGGAGTGGAAACGTGAAGGGACACGTACAGTATAAAAGCGTATAGGCCGACCGCGTCTGTTGACTGACAGAGACCGCTGACAGTTGAAGAGGGTCGTAATGTGTAATAGGCAGACATCTATCCAGACCATCACACAGGAATTCCAAACTGCATCATGATCCACTGTAAGTACTATGACAGGCGGGATGTGACAAAGTAGGACTTCATGGACGAGCAGCTGGGTATAAGCCACACATCACGCCGGTAAATGCAAAACGGCGCCTCGCTTGGTGTAAGGGGCGTAAACACTGGACGACTGAACAGTGGAAAAACGGTGTGTGGAATGACGAATCGCGGTACACAATGTGACGATCCGGCGGGAATGGAAAGTGTACACTTTAACTCGACGCTACCAAATTAGCATTCCATGGCTGTAGGATAATACACTCCTGGAAATTGAAATAAGAACACCGTCAATTCATTGTCCCAGGAGGGGGAAACTTTATTGACACATTCCTGGGGTCAGATACATCACATGATCACACTGACAGAACCACAGGCACATAGACACAGGCAACAGAGCATGCACAATGTCGGCACTAGTACAGTGTATATCCACCTTTCGCAGCAATGCAGGTTGCTATTCTCCCATGGAGACGATCGTAGAGATGCTGGATGTAGTCCTGTGGAACGGCTTGCCATGTCATTTCCACCTGGCGCCTCAGTTGGACCAGCGTTCGTGCTGGACGTGCAGACCGCGTGAGACGACGCTTCATCCAGTCCCAAACATGCTCAATGGGGGACAGATCCGGAGATCTTGCTGGCCAGGGTAGTTGACTTACACCTTCTTGAGCACGTTGGGTGGCACGGGATACATGCGGACGTGCATTGTCCTGTTGGAACAGCAAGTTCCCTTGCCGGTCTAGGAATGGTAGAACGATGGGTTCGATGACGGTTTGTATGTACCGTGCACTATTCAGTGTCCCCTCGACGATCACCAAAGGTGTACGGCCAGTGTAGGAGATCGCTCCCCACACCATGATGCCGGGTGTTGGCTCTGTGTGCCTCGGTCGTATGCAGTCCTGATTGTGGCGCTCACCTGCACGGCACCAAACACGCATACGACCATCATTGGCACCAAGGTAGAAGCGACTCTCATCGCTGAAGACGACACGTCTCCATTCGTCCCTCCATTCACGCCTGTCGCGACACCACTGGAGGCGGGCTGCACGATGTTGGGGCGTGAGCGGAAGACTGCCTAAAGGTGTGCGGGACCGTAGCCCAGCTTCATGGAGACGTTTGCGAATGGTCCTCGCCGATACCCCAGGAGCAACAGTGTCCCTAATCTGCTGGGAAGTGGCGGTGCGGTCCCCTACGGCACTGCGTAGGATCCTACGGTCTTGGCGTGCATCCGTGCGTCGCTGCGGTCAGGTCCCAGGTCGACGGGCACGTGCACCTTCCGCCGACCACTGGCGACAACATCGATGTACTGTGGAGACCTCACGTCCCACGTGTTGAGCAATTCGGCGGTACGTCCACCCGGCCTCCCGCATCGCCACTATACGCCCTCGCTCAAAGTCCGTCAACTGCACATACGGTTCACGTCCACGCTGTCGCGGCATGCTACCAGTGTTAAAGACTGCGATGGAGCTCTGTATGCCACGGCAAAGTGGCTGACACTGACGGCGGCGGTGCACAAATGCTGCGCAGCTAGCGCCATTCGACGGCCAACACCGCGGTTCCTGGTGTGTCCGCTGTGCCGTGCGTGTGATCATTGCTTGTACAGCCCTCTCGCAGTGTCCGGAGCAAGTATGGTGGGCCTGACACACCGGTGTCAATGTGTTCTTTTTTCCATTTCCAGGAGTGTAGTAGTAGTAGTAGTAGTAGTAGCAGTAAGAGTAGTAGCTTTATTCATCCGTAGATCTCTTTCTACAAGGATGTAGAACATATCGAAGTATTTATAAATTTATATCAATTTAAAATAAGATAATTGATATGTTGATTAGGACAGAGTGTTGTAACCTGCTACAATTTCTCAAATTTCCTAAAGCCAGCTGTGTACCAGATGTCTGATATGGAATTGTGTACAAAACATAACGGCGAAAGTAGCTTTCGCATGATGTATCACCGCCATGTAACATAGCTCCTTGAAACTTCGAGCGTTGAAGAGCCAAAGAAACTGGTACATCTGCCTAATATCGTGTAGGGCACTCGCCAGCACGCAGAAGTGCCGCAACACGACGTGGCATGGACTCGACTAATGTCTGAAGTAGTGCTGGAGGGAAGTGACACCGTAAATCCTGCAGGGCTGTCCATAAATCCGTAAGAGTACCAGGGGCTTGAGATCTCTTCTGAACAGCGCGTTGCAAGGCATCCCAGATATGCTCAATAATGTCTCGAGAGTTTCGTGCCCAGCGGAAGAATTTAAATTGAGAAGAGTGACTCTGGAGTCACTCCGTAGCAATTCTAAACGTGTGGGGTGTCGCATTGTCCTGCTGGAATTGGCAAGTCCATCGGAATGCACAATGGACACGAATGGATGCAGGTGCTCAGACAGGATGCTTACGTGCGTGTTAGCTGTCAGAGTCGTGTCTAGATGCATCTCGGGTCCAGTGTCACTCCAACTGCACATGCCCCACACCATTACAGAGCTTCCCCAAACTTGTAGGGTCATCTGCTGTCGTGCAGAGTCCATGGATTCATGTGGTTGTCTCCATACCAGACACGTTCATCCGCTCAATATAATTTGAAACGAGACTCGTCCGACCAGGCACCACGCTTGCAGTCATCAAAAGTCCAATGTCGGTGTTGAGGGGCCCAGGCGAGGCGTAAAGCTCTGTGCCGTGCAGTCATCGAGGATACACGAGTGGGCCTTCGGCTCCGAAAGCACATCGGTGACATTTCGTTTAATGGTTTGCACGCTGACACTTGTTGATGGCCCAGCGCTGAAATATGCAGCAGTTTGGGGAAGGGTTGCGCTTCTGTCACGTTGAACGATTCTCTTCAGTCGTCGTTGGTCCCGTTCTTACAGGATCTTTTTCCAGCCGCAGCGATGTCGGAGATTTGGTATTTTACCTCATTCCTGATAGTGACGGTTGTCATTGTGGACTTCAGTCCTGAGACTGGTTTGACGCAGCTCTCCATGCTACTCTATCCTGTGCAGGCTTCTTTATCTCTCAGTACCTACTGCAACCTACATCCTTCTGAATCTGCGTAGTGTATTCATCTCTTGGTCTACCTCTACGATTTTTACAATCCACGCTGCCCTCCAATACTAAATTGGAGATCCCTTGATGCCTCAGAACATGTCCTACCAACCGATCCCTTCTTCTAGTCAAGTTGTACCCAAACTCCTCTTCTCCCCAACTCTGCTCAATACCTCCTCATTAGTTATGTGATCTAACCTTCAGCATTCTTCTGTAGCACCACATTTCGAAAGCTTCTATTCTCTTCATGCCTAAACTATTTATCGTCCATGTTCCACTTCCATACGTGGCTATACTCCATACAAATACTTTCAGAAACGACTTCCTGAGACTAAAATCTATACTCGATGTCAGCAAATTCTCTTCTTCAGAAACGCTTTCCTTGACATTGCCAGTTTACATTTTATATCCTCTCTACTTCGACCATCATCAGTTATTTTGCTCCTCAAATAGCAAAAATCCTTTACGACTTTAAGTGTCTCATTTCCTAATCTAATACCCTCAACATCTTCCGTCTTAATTCGTCTACATTCCATTATCCTCGTTTTGCTTTTGTTGATGTTTATCTTATATACTCCTCTCAAGACACTATCCATTCCGTTCAAATGCTCTTCCAAGTCCTTTGCTGTCTCTGACAGAATTACAATCTCATCGGCGAACCTCAAAGTATTTATTACTTCTCCATGGATTTTAATACCTACTCCCAACTTTTCTCTTGTTTCCTTTACTTCTTGCTCAATATACGGATAGAATAGCATCGGGGAGAGGCTACAACCCTGTATCACTCCCTTCCCAACCACTGCTTCCCTTTCATGCCTCTTGGCTCCCTGTATTTTACCCCTGCAGAATTTCAAAGAGAGTATTCCAGTCAACATTGTCAAAGGCTTTCTCTAAGTCAACATATGCTAGAAACATAGGTTTACCTTTCCTTAATCTTTCTTCTAAGATAAGTCGTAGGGTCAGTATTGCTTCACGCGTTCCCACATTTCTACGGAATCCAAACTGATCCTCTCCGAGGTCGGCTTCTACCAGTTTTTCCATTCGTCTGTAAAGAATTCGCGTTAGTATTTTGCAGCTGTGACTTATTAAACTGATAGTGCGGTAGTTTTCACATCTATCAACACCTGATTTCTTTGGGATTGGAATTATTATATTCTGCTTGAAGTCTGAGGGAATTTCGCCTGTTCCATAAATCTTGCTCACTAGATGGAAGAGTTTTGTCAGGACTGCCTCTCCAAAGGGTGTCAGTAGTTCTAATGGGGCCTTGTTTCGACTTAGGTCTTTCAGTGCTGTGTCAAACTCTTCACGCAGTATCATATCCCTCATTTCATCTCAAGAACATCGCCTCTGTACAGACCCTCTATATACTCCTTCCACCTTTCTGCTTCCCCTTCTTTGCTTAGATCTGGGTTTCCATCTGAGCTCTTGATATTCATGCAAGTGGTTCTCTTTTCTCCAAAGGTCTCTTTAATTTTCCTGTAGGCAGTATCTATCTTACCCCTCGAGAAATAAGCCTCTACATCCTTACATTTCTCCTCGAGCCATCCCTAATTAGCCATTTTGCAACTCATGATGTGCGTATTGAAGGAATTCTTTATCGCTGTACGTTTTGCACAGATCAGTAAGTGCACCAGTTTTCATTCAGACTCTGTATCTCTCTCTTTGCGGGTAGTCCTCTATGTGGATACTTGATCCCGGAAACTTCACGAGTTTCCCAAATCGAATCTGTTTTCACATATGCTTCCACAATTTCAGTTCGTTCTTCTATGGAGAAAGTCGTTTAGCAGACCGAAAGGAGAAACGTCTAACTTCACTGATGAAATAAGCTGAAATGCTGATGGAAGAATGCTAACAACAGATTATTGCGTAAAACTGCCTATTACTGTAGCTGTTAATCACTATATTTTAGAAGTCGAAATGTAGCATTTGAATTCAAAGGGGAAGCGGGCTACTTTTAACTGCACCACCGTTATTGAAATTGAAACATTCTCGAAAATCATGAAATCGCAGGGACCGATATCTTGCTAGTGCCAGGGCAAAAATGGTCGAGATTGACGATTCTTGTAATGGATGAACTCTCTATATGCATAATTAAGTGCCAGCAGTGGTGGCCAAGCGGTTCTAGGCACTTAAGTCCGGAACCGCGCGACCTGTACGGTCTCAGGTTCGAACCCTGCCTCGGGCATGGATGTGTGTGATGTCCTTAGGTTGGACAGGTTTAAGTAGTGCTAAGTTCTAGGGGACTGATGACGTCAGATATTAAGATGCTCACAGCCATTTGAACCATAATGAAATCAGCGACTCCTACTCGCACATGGCCAATTTTTTCCTGTGTGTCTGGTTTTGGTTTCCTATAGGAAAAGAGGTGGGCCAAGAACTGAACCCTGAGGAGCACGCAAGGATGAATTGGCCGAGTCACGTGGAACCAGGTTCGTCAGCTTTTAGTGAGCCGAACTTGTGCCTCTGAACGTGTGTGCCTGTGTGTGTGTGTGTGTGTGTGTGTGTGTGTGTGTTCTCGGTCTTTCCCGTCCCCGTGCATAATTCAGAAACCGAATGACAACGACTCCGCTCGGACCAATTAGCGGCTGCTTAACAAGCAGGCCCCTTTTGCGGTAGTTCCCCGGGTTATCTCTGGATCTCCCTCCTTTCGCCAGCTCCGCTGCCGTAATTCTTTTCTCCGCCACCTGGCTCATTATACGAGACACGCTTAACCGCCCCGAGATTCGACGCAAAGCCCCCGTAATTAAGAGCTCCCCTGCACGGTGCCTGCCGCTCCCTCAGGACTTCTTCCCCCTACCTCCTCCTTCCTCCTTGCCGTTGTACTTCAGCTGAATCGTGATCTTCTCCCACAATGCCGAGCAAGGATTAAAAAAAAAAAAAAAAAAAAGGTTTTCATTTTCACAGGCGACTCTGCGCTCCCCCTGGTGCTGCCATATCTGCCAGCAATTGCGAGCTCTTCCCGAGCGTCACATTCTGACCATTGTACTGAGTTTTTTTTTCTTTGTCTCTGTCTTTTAATTGAAAGAGAAGGTGGTGGTAGGCAGTCTGGAACGTTTGTGAGTTTAACGCAAAGGAAGGCGGGAGAAGCTGACGAGCTACAGCGAGACTTAAGAATACGGTATCGTGTGGGAATTCTTGTTCTACATCTACATCTACTTCTGCATACATACTCCGCAATCCACCATACGGTGCGTGGCGGATTAGACCTCGTACCACAACTAGTATCTTCTCTCCCTGTTCCACTCCCAAACATAACGAGGGAAAAACGACTGCCTATATGCCTCTGTACGAGCCCTAATCTCTCTTATCTTATCTTTGTGGTCTTCCCGCGAAATGTAAGTTGGCGGCAGTAAAATTGTACTGCAGTCAGCCTCAAATGCTGGTTCTCTAAATTTCTCCCCTGTGCTAACCTCTTCATCTCAGAGTAGCACTTGCAACCTACGTCCTCAATTATTTGCTTGACGTATTCCAGTCTCTGTCTTCCTCTACAATTTCTACCCTCTACAGCTCCCTCTAGTACCATGGAAGTCATTCCCTCATGTCTTAGCAGATGTCCCATCATCCTGTCCCTTCTCCTTATCAGTGTCTTCCACATATTCCTTTCCTCTCCGATTCTGCGTAGAACCTCATCATTCCTTACCTTATCAGTCCACTTAACTTTTCAACATTCGTCTATAGCACCACATCTCAAATGCTTCGATTCTCTTCTGTTCCGGTTTTCCCACAGTCTATGTTTCACTACCATAGAATGCTGTACTCCAGACGTACATCCTCAGAAATTTCTTCCTCAAATTAAGGCCGGTATTTGATATTAGTAGACTTCTCTTGGCCAGAAATGCCTGTTTTGCCATAGCGAGTCTGCTTTTGATGTCCTCCTTGCTCCGTCCATCACTGGTTATTTTACTGCCTACGTAGCAGAATTCCTTAACTCAATGACTTCGTGACCATCAATCCTGATGTTAAGTTTCTCGCTGTTCTCATTTCTGCTACTTCTCATTACCTTCGTCTTTCTCCCATTTACTCTCAAACCATACTGTGTACTCATTAGACTGTTCATTCCGTTCAGCAGATCATTTAATTCTTCTTCACTTTCACTCAGGATAGCAATGCCATCAGCGAATCGTATCATTGATATCCTTTCACCTTGTATTTTAATTCGACTCCTGAACCTTTCTTTTATTTCCATCATTGCTTCCTCGATGTACAGATTGAAGAGTAGGGGCGAAAGGCTACAGCCTTGTCTTACACCCTTCTTAATACTAGCACTTCGTTCTTGATCGTCCACTCTTATTATTCCCTCTTGGTTGTTGTACATATTGTATATGACCCGTCTCTCCCTATAGCTTACCCCTACTTTTTTTAGAATCTCGAACAGCTTGCACCATTTTATATTGTCGAACGCTTTTTCCAGATCGACAAACCCTATGACCGTGTCTTGATTTTTCTTCAGCCTTGCTTCCATTATTAGCCGTAACGTCAGAATTGCCTCTCTCGTGCATTTACTTTTCCTAAAGCCAAACTGATCGTCACCTAGCGCATTCTCAATTTTCTTTTCCATTCTTCTGTATATTATTCTTGTAAGCAGCTTCGATGCATGAGCTGTTAAGCTGATTGTGCGATAATTCTCGCAGTTGTCAGCTCTTGCCGTCTTCGGAATTGTGTGGATGATGCTTTTCCGAAAGTCAGATGCTATGTCGCCAGACTCATATATTCTACACTCCAACGTGAATAGTCGTTTTGTTGCCACTTCCCCTAATAATTTTAGAAATTCTGATGGATTGTTATCGATCCCTTCTGCCTTATTTGACCGTAAGTCCTCCAAAGCTCTTTTAAATTCCGATTCTCATACAGGATCCCCTGTCTCTTCTAAATCGTCTCCTGTTTCTTCTTCTATAACATCAGCCAAATCTTCACCCTCATAGAGTCTTTCAATGTTTTCTTTCCAGCTATCTGCTCTCTCCTCTGCATTTAACAGTGGAATTCCCGTTGCACTGTTAATGTCACCACCGTGGCTTTTGATGTCACCAAAGGTTGTTTTGACTTTCCTGTATGCTGAGTCTGTCCTTCTGACAATAATATCTTTTTGGATGTCTTCATATTTTCCCTGCAGCCATTTCGTTTTAGCTTCATGGCACTTCATATTTATTTCATTTCTCAGGACTTGTATTTCTGTATTCCTGATTTTCCCGGAACATGTTTGTACTTCCTCCTTTCATCAATCAACTGAAGTATTTCTTCTGTTACCCATGGTTTCTTCGCAGCTACCTTCTTTGTACCTATGTTTTCCTTCCCAACTTCTGTGATGGCCCTTTTTAGAGATGTCCATTCCTCTTCAACTGTGCTGCCTACTGCGCTATTCCTTATTGCTGTACCTATAGCGTTAGATAACTTCAAACGTATCTCGTCATTGATTCTTCCTGACTAATGTCTTGAACTTCAGCCTACTCTTCATCACTACTATATTGTGATCTGAGTCTATATCTGCTCCTGGGTACGCCTTACAGTCCAGTATCTGATTTCGGAATCTCTGTCTGACCATGATGTAATCTAATTGAAATCTTCCCGTATCTCCCAGCCTTTCCCAAGTATACCTACTCCTCTTGTGATTCTTGAACAGGGTATTCGCTATTATTAGCTGAAACTTGTTACAGAACTCAATTAGTCTTTCTCCTCTTTCATTCCTTGTCCCAAGCCCATACTCTCCTGTAACCTTTTCTTCTACTCCTTCCCATGCAACTGCATTCCAGTCGCCCATGACTATTAGATTTTCGTCCCCCTTCACATACTGCATTACCCTTTCAATTTCCTCATACACTTTCTCTATCTGTTCATCTTCAGCTTGCGACGTCGGCATGTATACCTGAACTATCGTTGTCGGTGTTGGTCTGCTGTCGATTCTGATTAGAACAACCCGGTCACTGAACTGTTCACAGTAACACACCCTCTGCCCTACCTTCGTATTCATAACGAATCCTACACCTGTTATACCATTTTCTGCTGCTGTTGATATTATCCGATACTCATCTGACCAGAAATCCTTGTCTTCCTTCCACTTCACTTCACTGTCCCCTACTACATCTAGATTGTGCCTTAGCATTTCCCTTTTCAGATTTTCTAGTTTCCCTGCCACGTTCAAGCTTCTGATATTCCACGCCCCGACTCGTAGAACATTATCCTTTCGTTGATTATTCAATCTTTTTCTCATGGTAACCTCCCCCTTGGCAGTCCCCTCCCGGATTTCCGAATGGGGGACTATTCCGGAATCTTTTGCCAATGGAGAGATCATCATGACACTTCTTCAACTACAGGCCACATGTCCTGTGGACACACGTTACGTGTCTTTAATGCATTGGTTTCCATTGCCTTCTGCATCCACATGTCGTTGATCATTGCTGATTCTTCCGTCTTTAGGGGCAATTTCCCACCCCTAGGACAAGAGAGTGCCCTGAACCTCTATCCGCTCCTCCGCCCTCTTTCACAAGGCCGTTGGCAGAATGAGGCTGACTTCTTATGCCGGAAGTCTTCGGCCGCCAATGGTGATTATTTTATAAAAATTTAGGCAGTGGCGGGGATCGAACCCGTGACCGAAGACGTTTTGATTATGAATCAAAGGCGCTATCCCTGGACTACGGGTACACTCCCTGATAGGGATTCCAAACGCTCGACCAGTACTCAAGAATAGGTCGTATTAGTGTTTTATAAGCGGTTCATTTACAGATGAACCACATCTTCCCAAAATTCTACCAATGAACCGAAGACGACTATCCGCCTTCCCCACAGCTGCCATTACATGCTTGTCCCACTTCATATTGCTCTGCAATGTTAGTCCCAAATATTTAATGGACGTGACTGTGTCGAGCGCTACATTACTAATGGAGTATCCAAACATTACGGGATTCTTTTTCCTATTCATCTGCATTAATTTACATTTATCTATATTTAGAGTTAGTTGCCATTCTTTACACCAAGCACAAATCCTGTCCAAGTCATCTGGTATCGTCCTACAGTCACTCAGGGACGGCACCTTCCCATACACCACAGCATCATCAGCAAACAGCCGCACATTGCTTTCCACCCTATCCAAAAGATCATTTATCTAGATACAAAATAACACTTCCCTGGGGCACTGCAGACGATACCCTCACCTCCGATGAACACTCACCATCGAGGACAAGATATTGTAACATTTCTGTCTCTTGTACGCAAGACTGCTTTATTCGCATGCAATCTAACTTACATGTTGTAGCAGGAAGCAGGGAGATGTGACACGAAGGGACTGATTAGTGTCTACGACTTTGTACATAATGGTAAGGAGATGTGGGATACAGTGTGCTGTGGGAACTACCATCATAGGAAAGCTCGACAGGAGGAGAAATGATTAGCAAACAAGTTAAGAATAAGAGATTTACTTGACTTGTATTTCTCCAAGTAAACACAGACTCATTATAAATATTCAGCAAGAGATAGTACCCAATGTCAAAAAGGAGGAGACTATCTGAACTAAGCTCCAACGATGGTGTCAGAGCAGCAACTTAGGCAGTGTCTGTGTAGCATGCCATGGCGAAGATGCTACGAGTGAGAGGGAACTATCTGGCTGCCACATACTGTCCAACACTGTGGTGGCAGGTGCCGTCATAGTACAGAGCTACCGGGGGCGTGGCTCCGTGGGTGTGTCCCATTGGGTACGGTGGATTCCGCATGTCCACCATCAGTATCTGAAGAAAACCTGCAATTCTGTTGACAGCTTTGACTCCTGCGGGGTGGTATCAGTACATGATACCACATATGTGACTAAGAAATGCTGCCACGTGACGTTTGCAGTTTGGTGGGTTTGTCTGCAGCACGTGGTCTCGCGGTCCAGTTTTCGCTTCCCGAGCGCGGTGTCCTGGGTTAGATTCCCGGCGGGGTCAGGGATTTTCACCTGCCTCGAGATGACTGGGTGTTTTTGCTGCCCTCGTCATTTCATCATCATTGCTGAAAGGGGTGAGATTGGACTGAGCAAAGGTTGGGAATTCGTACGGTCGTTGATAACCGCGCAGTTGAGTGCCCCACAAATCAAGATCACCATCATTATCATCATCATCGGTGGGCTTTTTTTTTTCTTGGATCTGGCAGAACAATGCTACGGCCTGAATGGCTGCAGAGGGTACGGCACGTATCCCAAAACTCATGACTTCGACAATACACTACATGACAAAAAAAGAAAAGTACCCAGAAGACAAGATTGGATATCAGTGTGACTTCATTCATGTGCTCCCCATCAGCTGGTATGAACAGTTTAAATTCTCTGTTGCAGTGCAATGACTACGAGAGTGCATTAGTATTGCTCAGTTACTGTGTGTAGTAGTGCATATTAGTGGCCTCAGCAGTGTCACATCTTGAGTTGTCATTGTGCAGGGCATGTCGATGCCATCTGCTTGGGTGGGACACGATTATCAGCACCTGAAAAAATTTGAAAGGGGTCACATGTTCTAATTGTGCAGAATCCAGATTTGTGGGGCATAGTGATGTGACAGTGGCTCATTGGTGTACTGCACAGGAATGCGAGGACAGTCATATTCGTCAAGGTTGTGGCGAGCACATCTGTGCACCACAAATGGGGATCACTGCATTGTGCACCATACACATCATGATGGCTCCACATCTGCGCCGCATATAAGAACAAGTATGGCATCCCTCAAGGTTAGTGGGAGGCTAGAAGCAGCTGGACTAGAGACTTACCACTCAAAGCATAATCTGCCATTAACACCACAACACAAATGGCTGCATTTGAATTAATGTTTTTTTAAAATCAGATAATGGTGCCATTTTTCAACACAACAATACTCATTGACTCGTGACACATGTATCCATGAACTCTCTGCTTGATGCTGAGGAACTCCTATGTCCCACTGGATCCCAGATCTGTCCCATAGAACATGTGTGCGACCAGCTTGGACATCAATTCCATCCCAGTGTGAGTATCCAGGATATCAAGGATCAGTTACAGCAGATGTGCACCAGCTTGCTTATCAGAGGATAGAAAGGCTTAACGACCCTTCCCAACTGAATCAGCGCATGAATCAAGGAAGAAGGAGGTGCAATATCATACTGATTAGTGGACTCACCCTATAGCGTCACATACCTGCTCAACTCGAGAAGTTTCATTTCGATCACTCTTCCTCCCCTTCTTTGTATTTCTTTTTTTTTTCGCAGGTAGAGTATATAATTGCTGTACATCATATCTTAAACCGAGCACAGCAGCGAAGTGGTTTGCACACTGGCCTTTGCACTTGGGAGGACATTGCCTAAAACCCACATCCGGCCATCGTGATTCAGGTTGTCCATCATTTCCCTGAACTGCTTAAGACAAATGCCACGATGGTTCCTTTGAAAGGGACACACCTGCTTTCCTTCTTTAATCTTCCTAATCCGAGCTCGCGATCCATCTATAATGACTTCATTGTCGACGGGAAATTCAACACTTGTCTCCTCCTCTTCCTGTCTATATCTTTCCCCAAATATTCGTGTCACAGAACTGATTCACGTATGACTTATGAGAACTATAGTCAATACTTTCTGGAGGAAATAATGCAACATGTCTCTATATTAACGTCTAGATGGCACTGTTTTTATAGAAAAGATCAGAGTGAAGTGTGCATAATTTCTGTAATTGTCGAAGCCGTTTCGAGTTGTTTACTTTCTAAAACCAATTCATTATTTCCTACCATGCAATTGATGTTGATTGTGTGTATTTAACTGAGAAAAATGAGAACATTATATGTATTACTTTAATCGCTATCAAAATTACAATGTGAGTAGTATTTATCACCATCCAAATATTGTCTTTTTAATGACCATCTTTTTGTTTTTTATACTGACTAACATCTATGTGTGTAAATGTACTATGTATACTAGCTGATCCGAAGTTTCCAAACACCAATTAGTGGACATTAATACAGGATGTGCCTACCCTTCACCTTTATAACAGCTTGAACTCTGCCAGGGACAGTTTCAGCGAGGTGTCTGAATCTCTGTGGAGGTCCGTTCTTTCTCAGGAGCTGAAATCATGGAAGGTAGTAATTTTGGACGCTGGTGTCTGGAGCGAAAGGTGCTGCACTGGGTTCGTGTTGGGACATTGGGCAGACCAATTCATTTCGGGAATGTTGTGTATACAAACTGTTGCGGCACAGGTACTGCTTTATGACTGGATGCACTGTCCCGGTGGTACAAAAAAAAAAAAAAAAAAAAAAAAAAAAAAAAAAAAAAAAATCACTGAACTGTTGCTCTACTCTGAGCAGCAGACAGTGCTGGAAAATGTGCTTTATCAGAAGACACTGACCTTACTTTTACTCAGTTTCTCACCTAATAAACTCAATAAATCACTATTTCAGAATTCTCTCACCATTGTGTCTGCACAACATGTTAGTAAGGTGAGATTGTGTAAACTCTGCGGTGTTTCGGCAAAGGAAGCAAATTTTAACATGGCTCCCCAAGCATGCCTTGCCGTCTGCACCTCTACAAGCACGGTCACTGCAGAGGGCCTGCTACTTCTCTACCGACGACACAGTGCTCGCCGACTCCTTCTACATTAGCGTGTCCGTCTTCTGTGACACCTGGTAATCAGTTGCGCATTATGTAGGAGTGTCCAAATGATTTTGATCAGATAGTACACTCCTGGAAATTGAAATAAGAACACCGTGAATTCATTGTCCCAGGAAGGGGAAACTTTATTGACACATTCCTGGGGTCAGATACATCACATGATCACACTGACAGAACCACCGGCACATAGACACAGGCAACAGAGCATGCACAATGTCGGCACTAGTACAGTGTATATCCACCTTTCGCAGCAATGAAGGCTGCTATTCTCCCATGGAGACGATCGTAGAGATGCTGGATGTAGTCCTGTGGAACGGCTTGCCATGCCATTTCCACCTGGCGCCTCAGTTGGACCAGCGTTCGTGCTGGACGTGCAGACCGCGCGAGACGACGCCTCATCCAGTGCCAAACATGCTCAATGGGGGACAGATCCGGAGATCTTGCTGGCCAGGGTAGTTGACTTACACCTTCTAGAGCACGTTGGGTGGCACGGGATACATGCGGACGTGCATTGTCCTGTTGGAACAGCAAGTTCCCTTGCCGGTCTAGGAATGGTAGAACGATGGGTTCGATGACGGTTTGGATGTACCGTGCAATATTCAGTGTCCCCTCGACGATCACCAGAGGTGTACGGCCAGTGTAGGAGATCGCTCCCCACACCATGATGCCGGGTGTTGGCCCTGTGTGCCTCGGTCGTATGCAGTCCTGATTGTGGCGCTCACCTGCACGGCGCCAAACACGCATACGACCATCATTGGCACCAAGGCAGAAGCGACTCTCATCGCTGAAGACGACACGTCTCCATTCGTCCCTCCATTCACGCCTGTCGCGACACCACTGGAGGCGGGCTGCACGATGTTGGGTGTTGGGGCGTGAGCGGAAGACGGCCTAACGGTGTGCGGGACCGTAGCCCAGCTTCATGGAGACGGTTGCGAATGGTCCTCGCCGATACCCCAGGAGCAACAGTGTCCCTAATTTGCTGGGAAGTGGCGGTGCAGTCCCCTACGGCTCTGCGTAGGATCCTACGGTCTTGGCGTGCATCCGTGCGTCGCTGCGGTCCGGTCCCAGGTCGACGGGCACGTGCACCTTCCGCCGACCACTGCCGACAACATCGATGTACTGTGGAGACCTCACGCCCCACGTGTTGAGCAATTCGGCGGTACGTCCACCCGGCCTCCCGCATGCCCACTATACGCCCTCGCTCAAAGTCCGTCAACTGCACATACGGTTCACGTCCACGCTGTCACGGCATGCTACCAGTGTTAGAGACTGCGATGGAGCTCCGTATGCCACGGCAAACTGGCTGACACTGACGGCGGCGGTGCACAAATGCTGCGCAGCTAGCGCCATTCGACGGCCAACACCGCGGTTCTTGGTGTGTCCGCTGTGCCGTGCGTGCGATCATTGCTTGTACAGCCCTCTCGCAGTGTCCGGAGCAAGTATGGTGGGTCTGACACACCGGTGTCAATGTGTTCTTTTTTCCATTTCGAGGAGTGTATATATAGCAGTTCTATAGCAACACTATGTACATTGTCCTAAGCGTTTTTACAACAGAACTAACTTAAGTTATGATTTACACTACTGACCATTAAAATTGCTCCACCACGAAGATGACGTGATACAGATGCGAAATTTAACCGACAGGAAGAAGATGCTGTGATATGCAAATGATTAGCTTTTCATAGCATTCACACGAGGCTGGCGCCGGTGGCGACACATACAACGTGCTGACATGAGGAAAATTTCCAACCGATTTCTCATACACAAACAGCAGTTGACCGGCGTTGCCTGGTGAAACGTTGTTGTGATGCCTCGTGTAAGGAGGAGAGATGCGTACCATAACGTTTCCGACTTTGATAGAGGACGGATTGTAGCCTATCGCGATTGCGATTTACCGTACCGCGACATTGCTGCTCACGTTGGTCGAGATGCAATGACTGTTAGCAGAGTATGGAATCGGTGGGTTCAGGAATGTAATACGGAATGCCATGCTGGATCACAACGGCCTCGTATCACTAGCAGTCGAGATGATAGGCATCTTATCCACATGGCTGTAACGGATTGTGCAGCCACGTCTCGATCCCTGAGTCAACAGACGGGGACGTTTGCAAGACATTAACCATTTGCACGAACAGGTCGACGACGTTTGCAGCAGCACGGCCTATCAGCTCGGAGACCGTGGCTGCGGTTACCCTTGACACTGCATCACCGACAGGAGCGCCTGCGATGGTGTACTCAACGACGAACCTGGGTGCACGAATGACAAAACGTCATTTTTTCGGATGAATCCAGGTTCTGTTTACAGCATCGTGATGGCCGCAACCGTGTTTGACGACATCGCGGTGAACGCACACTGGAAGCGTGTATTCGTCATCGCCATACTGGCGTATCACCCGGCCTGATCGTATGGGGTGCCATTGTTACACGTCTGTCAGCTCTTGTTCGCATTGACGGCACTTTGAACAGTGGACGTTACATTTCAGATGTGTTACGACCCGTGGCTCTACCCTTCATTCGATCCCTGAGTAATCCTACATTTCAGCAGGATAACGCACGATCGCATGTTGCAAGTCGTGTACGGGCCATTCTGGATACACAAAATGTTCGATTGCTGGCCTGGCCAGCTCATTCTCCAGATCTGTCGCCAATTGAAAACGTCTGGCCAATGGTGGACGAGCAACTGGCTCGTCACAACACGCCAGTCACTACTCTTGATGAAGTGTGGTATCGTGTTGAAGCTGCACGGGCAGCTGTACCTGTACACGCCATACAAGCTCTGGTTGACTCAATGGCCAGACGTATCAAGGCCTTTATTACGGCAGAGGTGGTTGTTCCGTTTTCTAAGGATCTATGCTCCCAAATTGCGTGAAAATGTATTCACTTGTTAGTTCTAGTATAATATATTTGTCCAATGAATACCCGTTTATCATCTGCATTTCTTCTTGGTGTAGCAATTTCAATGCCCAGTAGTGTACTTCGTCCGTGGTCCACTTACGTAGGGAGAAATGATAGTCGCAATGAAATAAGAAAAATCAGAGATCGAGCGAAAAGATTTAAGTGTTTCTTGAGCCCTGTTCGAGAATGGAACGGTAGAGAAGTAGCGTGATGGTGGTTCGATGAACCCTCTGCGAGGAACTTAAGTGTTAGTTGCATAGTTATCATGTGTATGTAGATGTCTTCCTAGAGACTGGGCACCTGCGATGATACCCGGCTGTTTAGAACTGACTGTCTGTGAGCTTCCTTCACATCAGATGTTTTTAGAAGCATGTTGAAGGGCAGAAAACTCCAAATGCTGGACCCTCCCAGAGATTAGTGTTGGCCGCTGTATAATTCACACGTCAAAATCGGCGAGTTCGCGGACGATGGGGCGTTTTTGACGACGTGATGGAGACACAAATCGAACATTTGCCGTCTCCAACGACAGTTAGATCTTACTACCGTAACGTAGAAGTGAACGCAGGGACGTCGTTTATTCTGTGTCCATACACTCTCTGTCCCTCTCTCTCTCTCTCGGAGATCATAATGTTGAAACTAAATACACAGATATACAAATGGAAGATGGTTAAGCGGACAAACTGCTGAACGTATTGTCGGAGTTAAAATACAGTATTTTTCTTGTTCATTTAGAAAAATGATTCCTGATTCAGTAAAGCAGTTGGCTGATGACTAGAGCCCGGAGTTTTCGTAGTTACTCACTCCGCTCCGATGTATGCAGTTATAAGAAAAACTGAAATGTATACGAAATACACTGAAAGAACCCTTATTTGAAAGTTTTAAATTACATATTTTTTAAATTTTTTGGAGTATAATACATATCTCGAACTATACTATATAATTTTACATATTTTAATATTATTGTGGAACAGTTATACATTTTCTTAAGTCCCATACATTTTCATAACCTGGAAAGTAAGGAAAAAAATTAAATTTTATTATTGTGTTTTTCATACTCTCATCAATCCCATTAGATTCAAAGTAAACTGCTCAAGTTCGATGCGCACAACAATGACTCATTTTAAATAGTTTCCTGTCTTCTTCTCAACGCTTCTCAGTGTGTAACGGTCAGCTGCGTTTAAGATAACCACGGCGCCAGTTGCGTGTTCGTTGTCATCAACGCTGAAAACATGGATTTCTATTGACATAGTGGCAAAATATTCCTCCGCCAAACTTGTAATAAAGGTATAGGATGTATGATTAAATCTCAAATTGA